>NC_086447.1:606799097-607399097 GCF_028390025.1 Pseudophryne corroboree
AGCTTCAGGATATTTTTGTGAAGTGATGTATCCAGGCTTGACCCTAAGCCCTGGATATTCCTTCCCTGTGTGACTGCTCCCCAGCCTCGCAGGCTGGCATCCGTGGTCACCAGGACCCAGTCCTGAATGCCGAATCTGCGGCCCTCTAGAAGATGAGCACTCTGCAACCACCACAGGATGGATACCCTTGTCCTTGGTGACAGGGTTATCCGCTGATGCATCTGAAAATGCGACCCGGACCATTTGTCCAGTAGGTTCCACTGGAAAGTTCTTGCGTGGAATCTAACGAATGGGATTGCTTCGTAGGAAGCCACCATTTTTACCCAGAACCCTTGTGCATTGATGCACTGAGACTTGGTTCGGTTTTAGGAGGTTCCTGACTAGCTCGGATAACTCCCTGGCTTTCTCTTCCGGGAGAAACACCTTTTTTCTGGACTGTGTCCAGGAACATCCCTAGGAAACAGAAGACAAGTCGTCGGAACCAGCTGCGATTTTGGAATATTGAGAATCCAATCGTGCTGCCGCAACACTACCTGAGATAGTGCTATACCGACTTCCAACTGTTCCCTGGATCTTACCCTTATCAGGTAATCGTCCAAGTAAGGGATAACTAAAATTCCCTTCCTTCGAAGGGATATCATTTCGGCCATTACCTTGGTAAAGTCCCGGGGTGCCGTGGACCATCCCTACGGCAGCGTCTGAACTGATAGTGACAGTTCTGTACCATAACCTGAGGTACCCTTGGTGAGAAGGGTAAATTTTGACATGAAGGTAAGCATCCTTGATGTCCCGAGACATCATGTAGTCCCCTTCTTCCAGGTTCGCAATCACTGCTCTGAGTGACTCAATCTTGAATTTGAACCTCTGTATGTAAGTGTTCAAAGATTTTAGATTTTAGATTTAGATTTAAAATCGGTCTCACCGAGCCGTCTGGCTTCGGTACCACAATAGTGTGGAATAATACCCCTTTCCCTGTTGCAGGAGGGGTACCTTGATTATCACCTGCTGGGAATACAGCTTGTGAATGGCTTCCAAAACTGCCTCCCTGTCAGAGGGAGACGTCGGTAAAGCCGACTTTTGGAAACGGCGAGGGGGAGACGTCTCGAATTCCAATATGTACCCTTGAGATATTACCTGAAGGATCCAGGGGTCTACTTGCGAGTGAGCCCACTGCGCACTGAAATTCATTGAGAACGGGCCCCCACCGTGCCTGAGCTTGTAAGGCCCTAGCGTCATACTGAGGGCTTGGCAGAGGCGGGAAAGGGTTTCTGTTCCTGGGAACTGGCTAATCTCTTCAGCCTTTTTCCTCTCCCTCTGTCACGAGCAGAAAAGAGGAACCTTTTGTCCGCTTGCCAACAAAGGACTGCGCCTGATAATACGGCGTCTTATTTTGAGAGGCGACCTGGGGTACAAACGTGGATTTCCCAGTTGTTGCCGTGTCCACCAGGTCTAAAAGACTGACCCCAAATGTCCCTTTTCAAAGGCAATACTTCCAAATGCCGTTTGGAATCCGCATCACCTGACCATTTTACTGGTAGAATTGGACAACGCACTTATACTTGATGCCAGTCGGCAAATATTCCGCTGTGCATCATGCATATATAGAAATGCATCTTTTAAATGCTCTATAGGCAATAATATACTATCCTTATCTAAGATATCAATATTTCCAGTCAGGGAATCCGACCATGCCAACCCAGCACTGCACCTCCAGGCTGAGGCGATTGCTGGTCGCAGTATAACACCAGTATGTGTGTGAATACATTTTTGGATACCCTCCTGCTTTCTATCAGCAGGATCCTTAAGGGCGGCCATCTCATGAGAGGGTAGAGCCCTTGTTCTTACAAGCGTGTGAGCGCCTTATCCCCCCTAGGGGGTGTTTCCCAACGCACCCTAACCTCTGGCGGGAAAGGGTATACACCAATACTTTTTAGGAAATTATCAATTGTTATCGGGGGGAAACCCACGCATCATCACACACCTCATTTTATTTCTCAGATTCAGGAAAACTACAGGTAGTTTTTCCCTCACCGAACATAATACCCCTTTTTGGTGGTACTCGTATTATCAGAAATGTATAAAACATTTTCCATTGTCTCAATCATGTAACGTGTGGCCCTACTGGAAATCACGGTTGTCTCTTCACCGTCCACACAGGAGTCAGTATCCGTGTCGGCGTCTGTATCTGCCATCTGAGGTAACGGGCGCTTTAGAGCCCCTGACGGCCTATGAGACGTCTGGACAGGCACAAGCTGAGTAGCCGGCTGTCTCATGTCAACCACTGTTTTTTTTGTTTTTTTATACAGAGCTGACACTGTCACGTAATTTTCAACAGTTCCTCCACTCAGGTGTCGACCCCCTAGGTGGTGACATCACTGTTACAGACACTCTGCTCCGTCTCCACATCATTTTTCTCCTCATACATGTCGACACAAACGTACCGACACACAGCACACACACAGGGAATGCTCTGATAGAGGACAGGACCCCACTAGCCCTTTGGGGAGACAGAGGGAGAGTATGCCAGCACACACCAGAGCGCTATATATATATATATATATATATATATATATATACAGGGATAACCTTATATAAGTGTTTTTCCCCTTATAGCTGCTGTATGTTTTAATACTGCGCCTAATTAGTGCCCCCCTCTCTTTTTTTAACCCTTTCTGTAGTGTAGTGACTGCAGGGAAGAGCCAGGGAGCTTCCCTCCAACTGAGCTGTGAGGGAAAATGGCGCCAGTGTGCTGAGGAGATAGGCTCCGCCCCCTTTTCGGCGGCCTTATCTCCCGTTTTTCTGTATATTCTGGCAGGGGTTAAATGCATCCATATAGCCCAGGAGCTATATGTGATGTATTTTTTGCCATGTAAGGTATTTTTAACATGTTTTATTGCGTCTCAGGGCGCCCCCCCCAGCGCCCTGCACCCTCAGTGACCGGAGTATGAAGTGTGCTGAGAGCAATGGCGCACTGCTGCAGTGCTGTGCGCTACCTTATTGAAGACAGGAACGTCTTCTGCCGCCGATTTTTCCGGACCTCTTCGCTCTTCTGGCTCTGTAAGGGGGCCGGCGGCGCGGCTCCGGGACCCATCCAGGCTGGGCCTGTGATCGTCCCTCTGGAGCTAATGTCCAGTAGCCAAGAAGCCCAATCCACTCTGCACTCAGGTGAGTTCGCTTCTTCTCCCCTTAGTCCCTCGATGCAGTGAGCCTGTTGCCAGCAGGTCTCACTGAAAATAACAAACCTAAACTAAAACTTTCACTAAGAAGCTCAGGAGAGCCCCTAGTGTGCACCCTTCTCGTCGGGCACAGAAATCTAACTGAGGCTTGGAGGAGGGTCATAGGGGGAGGAGCCAGTGCACACCAGTTAGTCCTAAAGCTTTCTTTAGATGTGCCCAGTCTCCTGCGGAGCCGCTATTCCCCATGGTCCTTACGGAGTCCCCAGCATCCACTTAGGACGTTAGAGAAAAGGGGTAAATGAACAACAGAAAATAGGATTTTAATACCTACCGGTAAATCCTTTTCTCTTAGTCCGTAGAGGATGCTGGGGTCACTTCAAGAACCATGGGGTATAGACGGCATCCGCAGGAGACATGGGCACTTTAAGACTTTCAAATGGGTGTGACCTGGCTCCTCCCTCTATGCCCCTCCTCCAGACTCCAGTTATAGGAACTGTGCCCAGGGAGACGGACATTTCAAGGAAAAGGATTTATTGTTAAACTAAGGTGAGATACATACCAGCTCACCCCACAAGCACGCCGTACAACATGGCATTCGACACAACGCAAGTCAACGGCATGAACAACATCAGCAACAGGCTGACTATAAACGTAACACAACATATGTGTAACCATAACTAATAACTGTAGAAACAGTATGCACTGGGACGGGCGCCCAGCATCCTCTACGGACTAAGAGAAAAGGATTTACCGGAAGGTATTAAAATCCTATTTTCTCATACGTCCTAGAGGATGCTGGGGTCACTTCAAGTACCCTGGGGTTTATACCAAAGTTCTAGAACGGGCGGAAGAGTGCGGATGACTCTGCAGCACCGATTGACCAAACATGAGGGCCTCATCAGCCAGGGTATCAAACTTGTAGAACTTCGCAAAGGTGTTTGATCCCGACCAAGTAGCCGCTCGGCAAAGTTGTAATGCCGTGACCCCCCGGGCCGCCGCCCAGGACGAGCCCACCTTTCTGGTAGAATGGGCCTTCACCGATTTCGGTAACGGCAATCCAGCTGTAGAATGAGCTTACTGAATCATATGACAGATCCAGCGCGCAATAGTCTGCTTGGAAGCAGGAGCCCCAATTTTGTTGTGAGCATACAGGACAAACAGAGCCTCCGTTTGGATCCAGCGCGCAATAGTCTGCTTGGAAGCAGGAGGCCCAATTTTGTTGTGAGCATACAGAACAAACAGAGCCTCCGTTTTCCTAAACTGAGCCGTTCTGGCCACATAAATTTTCAAAGCTCTGACTACGTCGAGAAACTTAGATTCCAGCCAGGTGTCAGTAGCCACTGGCACCACAATAGGTTGGTTCATGTGGAACGACGAAACCACTTTCGGCAGAAACTGCTGACGAGTCCTCAACTCTGCTCTATCTTCATGGAAGATCAAATTAGGACTCTTGTGAGACATGGCCGCCAATTCAGACACCCGCCTGGCGGATGCCAAGGCCAACAGCATGACCACTTTCCAAGTGAGGAATTTCAACTCCACCTTTTGTAAAGGTTCAAACCAATGAGACTGAAGGAATTGCAACACCACATTAAGATCCTACGGTGCCACAGGGGGCACAAAGGGAGGTTGGATGTGCAACACGCCTTTCACAAAAGTCTGAACTTCTGGAAAGAAGGCCAATTGTTTTTGGAAGAAAACTGATAAGGCTGAAATTGGTACTTTAATGGAGCCCAACTTTAGGCCCGCATCCACACCGGCTTGTAGAAAATGGAGAAAACGTCCTAACTGAAATTCTTCCGTAGGAGCCTTTTTGGATTCACACCAAGACACGTATTTTCTCCAAATACGGTGGTAATATTTAGACGTTACTCCTTTCCTGGCCTGAATAAGAGTGGGGATGACTTCCTTGGGAATACCCTTTCGGGCTAGGATCCGGCGTTCAACCTCCAAGCCGTCAAACGAAGTTACGGTAAGTCTTGGAACACGCACAGCCCCTGCTGTAACAGGTCCTCCCTCAGAGGAAGAGGCCAGGGATCTCCTATGAGTAATTCCTGAAGATCTGGATACCAAGCCCTCCTTGGCCAGTCTGGAACAATGAGGATCGCTTGAACCTTTGTTCTTCTTATGATCTTTATCACTTTTGGAATGAGTGGAAGCGGAGGAAACACGTACACCGACTGAAACACCCACGGTGTCACTAGGGCATCCACCGCTATTGCTTGAGGGTCTCTCAACCTGGAACAATCTCTCTGAAGTTTCTTGTTGAGGCGAGATGCCATCACGTCTATTTGAGGAATTCCCAAAAGACTTGTCACTTCTGCAAAGACCTCTTGATGAAGACCCCACTCTCCTGGATGGAGATAGTGTCTGCTGAGGAAATCTGCTTCCCAGTTGTCCACTCCTGGAATGAAGATCGCTGACAGAGCGCTTGTATGCCTTACCGCCCAACGGAGAACCTTTGTGGCCTCTGCCATAGCCACTCTGCTCTTTGTTCCGCCCTGGCGGTTTATGTACGCTACTGCTGTTATGTTGTCCGACTGAATCAAGACGGACTGATTGCGAAGATGATGTTCCACTTGCAGAAGGCCGTTGTGAATGGCCCTTAACTCCAGAACGTTTATGAGTAGACACATTCCCTGGCTTGACAATCTTCCCTGGAAGCTTTTTCCCTGTGTGACTGCACCCCAGCCTCGGAGACTCGCATATGTGGTCACTAAGATCCAGTCCTGGATCCCGAACCTGCGTCCCTCTAGGAGGTGAGAGCTGTGCAGCCACCACAGGAGTGAGATTCTGGTCTTGGAAGACAGGATTATCCTTCAGTGCATGTGCAGATGGGAACCGGACCACTTGTCCAACAGGTCCCACTGAAACACTCTGGCATGGAATCTGCCAAACTGAATGGCCTCGTAGGCCGTCACCATTTTCCCCAGTAACCGAGTGCATTGACGGATCGATACTCTTGGCGGTTTCAGGATTTGTCTGACCAGGTTCTGAATTTCCAGAGCCTTTTCCACTGGAAGAAAAACTCTCTGTAATTCTGTGTCCAGAATCATTCCCAGAAACGACAGCCGTCTCGTCGGAACCAACTGTGATTTTGGCAAGTTTAGGAGCCAACCATGTCGCTGCAGAATTGTCAGAGATAGCGTAATGTTCTGCAGTACTTGTTCCCTGGATCTCGCCTTTATCAGGAGATCGTCCAAGTACGGGATAATGTGACTCCTTGCTTGCGCAGGAGAACCATCATTTCGGCCATTACCTTGGAGAAAACCCTCGGAGCCGTGGACAGACCAAACGGCAACGTCTGAAATTGGTAATGACAATCCTGAACTGCAAACCTCATGTAAGCCTGATGTGGAGGATATATGGGAACATGTAAGTAGGCATCCTTTATGTCGACCGACACCATAAAATCCCCCTCCTCCAGACTGGAGATCACTGCCCGGAGAGACTCCATCTTGAATTTGAATTTTTTTTTAGGTAGAAATTGAGGGATTTGAGGTTCAGGATTGGTCTGACTGAGCCGTCTGGCTTCGGGACCACGAACAGGCTCGAATAAAAGCCTTCTCCCTTTTGCGACGGGGTAACCCTGACAATGACTTGATTTTGACACAATTTTTGTATTGTGGCGCATGCCACCTCCCTGTCCGGAAGAGAAACTGGTAAGGCCGATTTGAAAAATCGGCGAGGGGGAACGTCTTGAAACTCCAGTTTGAACCCCATGGATACTATTTCTAAAACCCATGGGTCCAGGGCCAAACGAGCCCAGAACTGACTGAAGAACCTGAGACGTGCCCCCACCGGTGCGGACTCCCGCAGAGGAGCCCCAGCGTCATGCGGTGGATTTGGCAGAAGCCCGGGAGGACTTCTGCTCCTGGGAACCGGCCCCGGCCGGTGATCGTTTACCTTTTCCCTTTCCTCTAGTAGCAAGGAAGGAAGACCCTCGGCCTTTTCTGTATTTATTGGGCCGAAAGGACTGCATCTGATAGTGGTGTGCTTTCTTTTGTGGTGCAGGCACATAAGGTAAAAATTATGACTTACCCGCGGTAGCCGTAGATACCAACTCAGCGAGGCCATCACCAAACAATACACCACCTTTATACGGTAGAGTCTCTATAGCTTTCTTAGAGTCAGCATCAGCATTCCATTGATGAATCCACAATGTTCTCCTAGCTGAGACTGCCATGGCAGTGGCCCTTGATCCCAAGAGGCCAATATCCCTCGCAGCTTCCTTTAGGTAGACTGCAGCATCCCTGATATAACCTAGTGTCAAAAGAACACTATCACTATTCAGGGTAATCTATTTCATATGACAAGTTATCTGCCCATTTTTCGATAGCGCTACTCACCCAGGCAGATGCAATGGCTGGTCTGAGTAGCGTACCCGTGGTGACAAATGGATTTTCAATGTATTTTCCTGCCTACGATCCGCAGGATCCTTTAGGGCTGCGGTGTCAGGGGACGGAAGAGCCACCTTTTTGGACAGCCGAGATAGAGCTTTGTCCACAATGGGGGGTGACTCACATTTTTCCCTATCCCCAGAGGGAAAAGGATACGCCACTGGAATCCTTTTGGGAATCTGAAACCTTTTGTCAGGATTTTCCCAAACCTTTTCGCAAAGCGTGTTCAGCTCATGAGAGGGAGGAAACGTTACCTCAGGTTTCTTTCCCTTATAATATACAGACCCTAGTATCAGGAACAGCAGGGTCCTCAGTGATATGTAATACGTCTTTAATTACCACAATCATGTACTGAATGCTCTTTGCCAGTTTTGGATCTAATCTGGCATCACTATAGTCGACACTTGAGTCAGTGTCTGTGTCGGTATCCGTGTCAGCCAACTGGACAAATTAACGTTTTTGTGACCCCGAGGGGGTCTGGACTTGAAACAACACATCCTCTACGGATTTCTTCCATGCCTGGTTCTGAGACTCAGATTTATCCAATCTCTTATTTATCAGAGCCACATTAGCATTCAGAGCACTCAACACATTCACCCAATCAGGTGTCGGCGGTGCCGACAGGGTCACTCCCGCAGCCGTTTGTGTCCCTAACATAGTCTCCTCCTGGGAAGAGCACTCCGCCTCAGACATGCCGACACACGTGCACTCACCACACTGGGCCTATAGGGCACAGACCCACAGTAAAGCCTGTCAGAGAGACACAGAGGGAGATATTGCCAGCTCACACCCCAGCGCCCAATCCCGGTTTGAAAACACCACAGTAAATGTCTCAGACCTGCAGTGCTTTTATAAGTTACATATAATGCACCAAAATAACTGTGCCCCCCCGTTTTGCACCCTGTTACTTGTACAGCAGTGTGAGGAAGGACCAGCATCTCTGCAGCCTTGTGTAGAGAAAATGGCGCCGGGCTGTGTGCTGTGAGGGCTAAGCTCCGCCCCCGTAATGGCGCGCTTCAGACCCGCTCTTTTAAAAAAAACCATTATACTGGCGGGGGTCCGGACAGTGCCCTGGCACTTAGTCCGCTCTTGCCAGGTAGTTATTGAGGCTAAAAAGCTGCCCTAGGGCGGCCCCCCACCGCGCCCTGCACCCTGTAGTGCCGCTGTGTAGTGGGAGCATGGCGCGCAGCGTGCAATTGCTGTGCGGGACCTCAAAGCCGTCACTGAAGTCTTCTGATCTTCTTCTACTCACCTGTCTTCTGACTTCTGGCTCTGTAAGGGGGGTGACGGTGGGCTCTGGGAACGATCTAGGCGTGCCTAGCGTTCAGACCCTCAGGAGCTAATGGTGTATTGTAGCCAAAGAAGCAGGGTCTTTAAACTCACAGAAGTAGGTCTGACTTCTCTCCCCTAAGTCCCACGAAGCAGGGAGTCTGTTGCCAGCAGTTCTCCCTGAACATAAAAAACCTAACATAAAGTCTTTTCCGAGAAACTCAGTAGAGCTCCTCAGTGTGCATCCAGTCTGCCTGGGCACATATTCTAAACTGGAGTCTGGAGGAGGGGCATAGAGGGAGGAGCCAGTTCACAACCCTTTGAAAGTCTTAAAGTGCCCATGTCTCCTGCGGATCCCATCTATACCCCATGGCTCTTGAAGTGACCCCAGCATACTCTAGGGCGTATGAGAAATAGATAATGTGGCTTTTGTTAATGCTCAGACAAACAAATCGAAAAATACATGTTTTAGTGCTCTAGTTTAGACAAAAATGTAAACACGCTGTAAGGACAGCACAAGTACAGACAAGAATGGAATGGAATGGAAGTATGAAACATACATGGGGATATGAATGCATGATTACATTTGTGTCTGTAGACTGAAAAGACAAAACTTTTAATTACTGTGAAGAGGACCCAGAACATACAAAACAACTGTGCTCTGAGTATATTTCTTCTCAAAGGAATATTTGAATCTACTCTCTATTATTCCCATTATGCTGGCCAATCAGTCTCACACAAATTCACATCAAGCTTTTCCTGTACATTGGCCCTCATTCCGAGTTGATCGCTCGGTAAAAATCTTCGCATCGCAGCGATTTTCCGCTTAATGCGCATGCGCAATGTTCGCACTGCGACTGCGCCAAGTAAATTTGCTATGTACTTAGGAATTTTACTCACGGCTTTTTTCATCGGTCTGGCGATCGTAATGTGATTGACAGGAAATGGGTGTTACTGGGCGGAAACAGGCCGTTTTATGGGCGTGTGGGAAAAAACGCTACCGTTTCCTGAAAAAACGCAGGAGTGGCCGGAGAAACGGGGGAGTGTCTGGGCGAACGCTGGGTGTGTTTGTGACGTCAAACCAGGAACGACAAGCACTGAACTGATCGCAGATGGCGAGTAAGTCTGGAGCTACTCTGAAACTGCTACGAGGTGTGTAATGGCAATATTGCGAATACATCGTTCGCAATTTTAAGATGCTAAGATTCACTCCCAGTAGGCGGCGGCTTAGCGTGAGCAACTCTGCTAAAATCGCCTTGCGAGCGACCAACTCGGAATGAGGGCCATTAAGTCCTTCCTCCTTTATTATTTTCTTTGCACTCTGCACCCCCTAGCATACCAGAATCTCACCCTAAAATACTTTATATATGCTTTCAGTTACATTAATACTTTACAAACTGTATCTTACATCACCATAACAATATTAACCCAAACCAAAAAATACTGTTCATTTCCCCAAATATGTTAAATTGGTACAGAGAAAGTGAATTTATTCTAGAGCACACAGCATACCTGTATTTCAGAGCAATCAAAAGGCCAGGAATTGTTGCACATTTGTGACTTATCGGGCCTAAAAAAATAAAAATTGAAAACTTCATGCTTGCACAGATAATAGATCATTGGAAATGGAATGCAATTAACATGGTAGGGTCACACACTCAGAATAGAGGAAGATATGGTGAGACAGGCTATACTATAATAGAACATACTAGAGTTCTAAAGTGTAACTACTGTATGTACAATCAAATAAAAATACACAAATTATTAGGTACATGGGAAAAAGAGGAAGAAAAGGAAATGTGAAGGAAGAAAAAAAGAGAGACGTGTAGTGTGAGGAGAAGGAGGGGGGAAGTAGGGGCAATAAATCATACATCTACAAACAGTGTCGGACTGGGGTATGAAGGGCCCACCAGGGAACGCAGTGATAAGGGCCCATATTTAGGGATGTGGCCAGCCACCATCGAGGCTTGGCTAACCATTACAGTGTGCATGTGTTGTCCTCTTTGTAAATATATAGTATGTACAGTAAATACTGCTAGTGCATCAAGATAATGTACAAGATTAGTAACATCAATGCATTTAGAAAATAAAACAAAGTCATGTGCAGTATAATGTAACATATGTATAATGTATAATTCAAGTGCACAGTTTGGAATCTGATCCCTAAAGGAGGTGGTGGACACTGGCAGTGGGGCCTACCGGGGGTTTTCCATGTGTCCCTAGGGGCCAGTCCTACCCTGTCTACAAATAGAACAGAATAAATAACAGAATGGGGTGCAAGTACTTAACCACACACACCGAGCCAGTAATTAAACAATGACTGTGTGCTGGTACATGTATGCGATACCCAGATGTATGCATGGTGTATTGGACTGGTTTCTTCATCATCATCACACTCACCCATATATGCCACAGATACCTACTGTGTCAACTAAACCGCATAATACTATGAGACACCGCATTACACACAACTGGGATGATCAGTTCCTTAAGGACATCTTCATAGGTTTGTCCTAATACAGGTTGAGTATCCCTTATCCAAAATGCTTGGGACCAGCAGTATTTTGGATATGGGATTTTTCCGTATTTTGGAATAATTGCATACCATAATGAGATATCATGGCGATGGGACCTATATCTAAGCACAGAATGCATTTATGTTACATATACACCTTATACACACACAGCCTGAAGGTAATTTTAGCCAATATTTTTTATAACTTTGTGCATTAAACAAAGTGTGTGTACATTCACACAATTAATTTATGTTTCATATACACCTTAAACACACAGCCTGAAGGTCATTTAATACAATATTTTTAATAACTTTGTGTATTAAACAAAGTTTGTGTACATTGAGCCATCAAAAAACAAAGGTTTCACTATCTCACTCCCACTCAAAAAAGTCCGTATTTCGGAATATTCCGTATTTCGGAATATTTGGATATGGGATACTCAACCTGTATAGGCAACCCTCTCCAATACTGTTACTTTATGTGCAGTTAGTTTTATATGTTCTATTTGATGTTTTATGTTTCTAGATTTATGTATTTAGTTCTTGCTATAGGTAGTAAACCTTTTTTAATCTGGTCTCCTGTAAATCATACATGGTTACAAATATAAATTACAGACTTGTATGCATTGATTATTTATTATTACTGCTCTGCAACCAGTTTTATTGAAAAAAATATAAATAATTTATAAAACATAAAACAATATATTGTATGCATCCCGTATATAGCCTTTATATTTCTTGTCTTTAGCAAGTGTAGGATTTTTCAATAGTGTGCTCTGAGTCTCAAATCCAGACTCCAGCCCTGCTAGGCCCCACATCACTACAGTCGACAGCCCTACTAGACCCCTCGCCATTACAGTCTCCAGTCCCGCTAGACCCCTTCCCACTACAGTCTCCAACCCTGCTAGACCCCACCCCACTAGATTGCAGCTCTGTTAGATCCCACGTCACTAGGCTCTAGTCGTGCTAGACCCTGTGCTCCTTGGCTCCAGTCCCGCTGGACCCCACACCACTACAGTCTCCAGCCCTGCTAGACCCCACACCACTACAGTCTCCAGCCCTGCTAGACCCCACCCCACTAGGATCCAGCTGTTAGATCCCACGTCACTAGGCTCTAGTCGTGCTAGACCCTGTGCTCCTTGGCTCCAGTCCCGCTGGACCCCACACCACTACAGTCTCCAGCCCTGCTAGACCCCACACCACTACAGTCTCCAGCCCTGCTAGACCCCACCCCACTAGGATCCAGCTCTGTTAGATCCCACGTCACTAGGCTCTAGTCGTGCTAGACCCTGTGCTCCTTGGCTCCAGTCCCAGTAGACCCCACACCACTACAGTCTCCAGCCCTGCTAGACCTGCACCACTACAGTCTCCATCTCTGCTAGACTTCGTATTCCTACAGTCTCAGCCAAGCTAGACCCAGTACCACTACATTCTCCAACCCTGCTAGGAAAGTTTCCTCTTGTTACACCTACTACATAACTCTCATGATTAATATCAGAAAACACAGGATTGGCCAAAGAATTCGGTTCCAGAAAATGGGGGGGTGTCGCCACAGTTTTCTGTACGTGCTGAGGCCATTGGCTGTGTCCTTGGATGCAGCTTCACTAGCCCCGGCTGCATGTAAGCACCGGCCATTCTGATTACTCACACAGAGTGATCCAACGCTGCATCTTTGGATGTAGCAGATCACAGAAGCCTTTAGGAGGCTTGTATTTACACAAGACACCTGGCATTAGCATTCTTTAGCACAGCTGTTATGTACAAAGATGCAGTGCACATCAATTTTTGAATCAAGCCCTATGAACGGGACAACCCACTGAATCATTATCATCTGTGACCAAGGAGGCAACTCATGCAATTACAGTCTTCCTAGGGTGTTTTACTGTAATACAACAAATTATTGTATATGTGATTAATGTCCAACCTAACAGCAATACACAGCAGAAGCTGTGTATCAATGCCTATTTCCATATAGATTTTAGGCTTGCAAGCAGGGCCTTCCCAAGTCCTAACTAAGTCTGTCTATTACTACCCAATTGTTTTTTCACTGTTGTTTACAATTGTAAAGCGCAATGGAATATGATGCACTATTTAATACCCCTTTCAAACCGCCAGTGCCGGATCCCACACGGGAATTGGAAACGTGTCCTTTCCGGGTGGGATCCGGCATTGGACGCTGCTGCTGGCTTCCCCGACTCGGCAATATGCCGGGCTGGGTTGCCATAGCAGCGGGGGGCGGAGCTGGCAGCGGGGGCGGCGCTGGGAGAAAAGATCATCTCTGCGCCGCCACACCCTGTTGTAGTGAACGGGTCCCGGGTTGCATTGACCCGGGGGCCCGTTTACGCTGCCACTGACCCGGTATTCAACCCGGGCATGCTATTATTGGCAATTTTTAGTAAAGGAAAAATGCGGTTTTCAGGTCATGTTTTTATTACTTAGTCAGAAGCATGCACAGATCAGTGAGATCCGTGCATGCTTCTGTCTGTAAAAGTAAAGAAAGTGTTAAAAAAAAAATTAGGATTTTGGTACCTACCGGTAAATCCTTTTCTATTAGTCCGTAGAGGATGCTGGGGACTCCAAAAGGACCATGGGGTATAGACAGATCCGCAGGAGCTTGGGCACACTATAAAGACTTAAACTGAGTGTGAACTGGCTCCTCCCTCTATGCCCCTCCCCCAGACCTCAGTTAGAAACTGTGCACAGGAGAGATGGACATTTCGAGGAAAGAATTTATAAACACGGTGAGTGTCATACCAGCTCACACCACGAACATACCACAGAACGTGGCATTCAATAGAAAACCAGCCTACGGCATGAAAAAGACACAGCCACATGCTGAGAGAATATGTAACACAACCTGTGTGCCAACACAACCAATAATAAGACACCTCATGCCATGGCCTGAACATCGTCAGCAACAGCCTGACACAGAAGAAACACCACTAAAGGGTAACCACAAACAATAACTGCAGACACAGTACGTACTGGGACGGGCACCCAGCATCCTCTACGGACTAAGAGAAAAGGATTTACCGGTAGGTACCAAAATCTTATTTTCTCATACGTCCTAGAGGATGCTGGGGACTCCAAAAGGACCATGAGGTCAATACCAAAGCTCCAGAACGGGCGGGAGAGTGCGAACGACTCTGCAGCACCGATTTAGCAAACAAAAGGTCCCCCTGAACCAGGGTATCAAACCTGTAGAGCATAGCAAACGCGTTTGAATCCGACCAAGTATCCACTCAACAGAGTTGAACCGCCTAGACTCCTCGGGCCTCCTCCCAGGAGGAGCATATCTTCCCAGTAAAATGGGCCTCCACCGACTTCGGTGACGGCAATCAAGCCGTAGACCGAACATGCCAAATAGCATCACAGATCCAACGTGTAACCGACTGCATAACACAGTCACCCAAACCATACTGGGAACATATCAGACAAACAGAGCCCCTGTTTCTCCAATCTGAACCAAAATGGCGACGTAAATATTCAAATCCCTGGCTACATCGAGAGAATTTGAATCAGCTAATGCCTAAGTAACCGCCGGCATCAAAATAGGCCAAATTCTGCGAAACCCAGAAACCACTCTCGGCAGAACTACTAACCGAGTTCTCAATTCCTTTCAATCCACAGGAAAGATCGAACAAGGCTCTTGTGAGACAAAACCACCACTTCCGACACCCGCCTTGCGGATGTCAAAGCCAAGAGCATGACCACTTTCCAAGAGAGAAATTTTTGTAAAGAAATTATTAGGCCGCACTCCCAAAGTTTAAACTTGCATCCACACCGGTTTGTATCTAGTATGGATAAGAACGACCTAGCTGAAAGACTTCCATAGGAGCCTTCCTGGATACACCCAAAACACATAGTTACGCCCACAACAGTGGTAAAGCTTAGCCGTTACTTCTTTCTTAGCTTGAAGAATTGAGGAAAGGACTACACTGGGAACACCCTTTCGGCTTAGGATATGGCATTCCACCGCCATGACGTCAGCCGCAGCCGCGGTAAGTCTTGAAACACGCCCTGATCTTGTTGTCATAGATCCTCACGTAGAGAAAGAAGGCAGGAATCTTCTATGAGTAAATCATGAAAACCTGGAAAGCAAACCCTCCTTGGCTAGACCGTATCCAAGAGGATCGCCTGAACCTTTGTTCATCCCACGTTTATCACCTTCAAACAAAAATGAAAGCGGAGAGGCCACCTAGACCGACTAAAATCCACAGTGTCACGAGGTTGTCCACTGCTATAGCTTAAGCGTCCCCTGACCTGGAACAATATCCCTGAGGCCTCTCATTGAGGCGAGACGCCAACATATCCAATTGCGACAATCCTCAAAGACTTGTCACGTCTGTGAAAACTTCTCAAAGACGACCGAATTTTTTCCCGGATGGAAATCGCGTCAGCAGAGGAAATCTATTTCTCCGTCGTTCACCTCCGGAACGAAGACTGCTAGTATAGCGTTTACCAGACTCTCCACCCAACGGCAAAACTGCGCATCTTCTGCCATTGCCGCTTTGCTCCTTGTTCCGCCATAGCGGTTTACTTATGTCACTGCTGACAAGTCGTCCAGCAGAACTAACACGGGCAGAACACGAAGACTACGTTTGTCGAAACTAACTCTTAATTCAAGAAAGTTTATAGCAGACAAGCTTTCCAACTCGACCTTATCCCCTGGAAACACGTCCCTTGCAAGTACTGCTCCTCCGTCTCGGAGATCTGTATGCACGGACACCAGGATCTACACCCGGAACCCGAACCTTTATCCCCCTAGAAGGAGAGAACCGAGCAGACACCACAGGAGCGATGTCCTGGCCGTTAGGATTATATACATGTGCGTGTGCAGGTGAGACCCAGACCACATTTCCAACTGGTCTCTTGAAAACCACTCTGGCAATAAAGCCTCTCACCAAAAAAGGCCTCTCCGGCCGCAGCCAACCGGTTAAGTAACGGAACACCTTGATGAAGTGTCGCAGTAAAACCGATCCAACCCTAGATCTTCAGACCCCTTTTTACATGGAAAAACACCGAACTTTTACCGGTCATTATCTACTCTGAAAACCACCTCCAACATCAGTGTCGTTGGAAACAACAGCCAATCCCTGTGTCGAAGAACAGTCAGAGAGAACCAACGATTTGCACCTTCATACAGGGACCACCGGACAATGTCCTGATCCTGACGCACCTCTGTACGGCGTTGTGTACTATCTTCCCTTCCAGAGTGGAACAGCAAGAACTATTAGAAAAACAGTAAGGGGAAACAACCGTAACTCCGAATGTTCCCCTTTGGATTCTATAAATAACCCACAGGTCCTTCCAGTGACTACACAGAACAGGAAAAAGGACGGTATCGAACCGGTTAAAACGACCACATCCCACAAAATAATGCGTCACCAACCGTTGTGAAATAGGCTAACACACGAAGTTAGACTTACCAGAGGAATCCGCCGACATTGACTGACCATAGGCTGCCAACCAGGAAATACCGTTGATGCCGACTGGGCATCCCCATACAACTGTATCTCCCCTATCGTGTTTTCTGTTTTAAGCACACAAACACCAATTTGCTAATACTTAATTTCCCGAATCAAGTACCACCATGCGCCGGCGGAGCCGACAGTTATCCCCACGGCAGCTTGTGACAAAGCCCTCACACCTGCTGACATATGTCGACCAACCAATAGTGGGTACAAACAGGGAAACATCGAATTTATGTAATATAAGAGTGATTATGCGTCCATTATCAACCATAATGCTATATGACACCCATATAGCTTTAAAAACACTGTGCCCCCCCTCCATCTTACTATCCAGCAAGTCCTGGCGGGGATATGAAGAAAATGGCGCTGACTCCTGTATGAGGGTTAAGCTCCGCCCCTTCCCGGCGCGCTTAAGCCCGCTCAAATTAAATAAATATATATATATATGATCTGGGGAACCTATATATATAGGGAGTAATCCCCTGTTTGTCTAAAACGCAGCTCAGGGCGTCCCCCCTGCGCCCCGCACCCACGGCAGCCGATGGTGTGTGGGAGCCACGGAGCGCAGCGCGCACGCTGCGGTACCCCGGTGGGCGAAGACACCCGGTGTCCAGGTATGTTCCCCCGCCTGGGATCATTCACTAAATGTTGCCCAGGGTGCTCCCCCTCCAGGCCGATGGCGTGCGGGAGTAGGGAGCGCAGCGCTGCTGCTCCCTCCCGTTCGTGGCGCACTGGCGGGGCGGGCACCGAAGTATGTCCCCCCGCCAGTGAACTACATAATATACAAATATATATATACTGCCCAGGGCGCTCCCCCCTCAGCGCCCTGCACCCTGCAGGCCGAAGGTGTCTGTGTGGGAGCAGGGAGCGCAGCGCTACCGCTGCTGCTCCCTCCCTTTCACGGCACACTGGTGGGGTGAACATACCCGGTGTTCGGGCACCGAAGTATGTCCCCCCCCCACCCCCGCCCCAGCGATCTACATATTATATATGCTGCCCAGGGCGCTCCCCCCCAGCGCCCTGCACCCTGCCAGAGACGTTGGTGTGTGGGAGCATGGAGCGCAGCGCTACCGCTGCTATTACCTCCATTACTGAAGTCTTCTGCCGTCACTGAAGTCTTCTTTTCTTCCAATACTCACCCGGCTTCTTTCTTCAGGCTTCTGTGAGGGGATTGACGGCGCGGCTCCGGGAACAAGCAGCTTGGCGCACCAAGTGATCGAACCCTCTGGAGCTAAAGGGGCCCAGTAGCCGAGAAGCAGAGTCTTTAAACTAAGAAGAAGTAGGTCCTGCTTCTCTCCCCTCACTCCCACGCTGCAGGAAGCCTGTAGCCAGCAGATGTCCCTGAAAATAAAAAACCTAACATAAAGTCTTTCAGAGAAACTCAGTAGAGCTCCCCTAGTGTGTGACCCATCACTCCTGGGCACAAAGTCTAACTGAGGTCTGGGGTAGGGGCATAGAGGGAGAAGCCAGTTCACACCCAGTTTACGTCTTTATAGTGTGCCCAAGCTCCCGCAGATCCGTCTATACCCCATGGTCCTTTTGGAGTCCCCAGCATCCTCTAGTACGTATGAGAAATAATAATTTAAAAACGGCGTGCAGGTCACCCCAAAAGCATAACCAGCCCCGGGCTCTTTGAGCTGGTCCTGGTTGCAAAAATACAGGGAAAAAATTCATTGGGGGTTCACCGTATTTAAACAACTAGCACCGGACTCTTGGACCAGTCCTGGTTCCAAAAATACGGTCCCCCGTATTATTGAAACCAGCACTGGGCTCCACTAGTCAGGAAAGTGATGCCACAGCCGGGGACACTTTTATATAGGTCCTTGCGGCCGCAGCATCACTGCCCCCTCTAGTCACCCCTGGCCGGGGTTCCATGGGGGAGTGGGGACCCCTAAAATAATGGGGTCCTCCCTTCAGGCACCCAAGGGCCAGGGATAAAGCCCGGAGCTGTCCCCACCATCCATGGGCTGTGGATGGAGGGCTGATAGCAGTGAAAGAGTTCAAATTAATATAGTCTTCTGCTGTGGTACTACAAGTCGCAGCAAGCCTCCCCATATGCTGGTACTTGGAGAACCACAAGTACCAGCATGCAGGGAATTAACGGGTACCCTCTGGTACCTGTAGTTCCACAACAAAAGAAATACCCAAAAAAAGACAATACACACACACACACCTTGAAAGTAAAAGTTTATTTACACACACTTACACACCCGGTTTTGGCCCCGTTTTCGACACACAAGCATGTGGATCGGCAGCTATTCTGCCGATCCACATGCTTTTCAACAAGTCGAATTCCTCGACTTGTCGAATATATTGAATAGGTTGGAACTCCTTCCGAGCTAAAAAAAGTAGAAAACTGCCGTCTTTTCGACAGACAGCAGCTTTCGACGTCAATTGAATATACCCCTTAGCCTGTTTTCGACAATGCGATCCGACTTTTTTTAAAGTCCAATCAGCATTGTAGAAAATGGGCCAAAAACCTGTCGGAAATGCCCGCAAATTTGAATATATACGTGGATCCATGGCTAATCCACCGATCCACGTGTATTCTGACAAGTCCGAAAAACGGCAAATGTCGTGGACCCCCAAGAGGGAGAAACGGTGTCGGTATGCCTGCTGTCGGGATTCCAGCGTCGGAATACTGTGCGCCGGGACCCCGACAGGCGGCAAACTGAAGACCACCCCATGGACTGTCTATATTGCATGTTGTCTTTGTATGGCTGAAGAGTATAATTTATAATTATATTGGTCAAAGTGCACTAGAAATACCAATTTACACAAAAATGCAATTGATTGGTACAAAATGAATCTTTTTAAATGTATAGGATAAATTAGCATTCTCCAGCATGAAGTTCTTGTGCAGGAAGAGGAAGGTTCAGTACCTCCACACAGCAAGAAACTCCCAACTAAATGTGCTCTGACCATAGATTTAGCATTGCTTGTTTTCACAAGTATTTAACCACATGCACCTAATCCTTACTCTCTAAGAAGTACAATATAATTCCCTTGCTTACTCCCATCAGATGGTACACTCACCTCAAATGCCACTTTCATAAATGATCCTTATTGTGTATAAAAAGGGTTAGGCCACAAACTGTTTCTGTATTATAATTTTAAAAATTAAGTTGCAAATCAATTAGCAGTTATGGACACCAGTTGCTACCATTTATCCTGCACCTCACAGCAACCAACATTCTAGATTTGTCCCTTGAACTCAATAGATGGGTGCAGGAAAATCTGGAATGTCAGGGTACCGTAAAATACGTGGTTATGTGCCAAGCCACACGTTGTGACCACAAATTGCCACTAGTTAAACTGCCCCCTTAGAATGTGCCCCATAGTAAGAAAAAACATGATTATTTCAATAAACTACAAAAAATACTAACTAAAAAATAATAAGAATTTACTTACCGATAATTCTATTTCTCGTAGTCCGTAGTGGATGCTGGGAACTCCGTAAGGACCATGGGGAATAGCGGCTCCGCAGGAGACTGGGCACATCTAAAGAAAGCTTTAGGACTATCTGGTGTGCACTGGCTCCTCCCCCTATGACCCTTCTCCAAGCCTCAGTTAGGATACTGTGCCCGGACGAGCGTACACAATAAGGAAGGATTTTGAATCCCGGGTAAGACTCATACCAGCCACACCAATCACACCGTACAACTTGTGATATGAAACCCAGTTAACAGCATGATAACAGAGGAGCCTCTGAATAGATGGCTCACAACAAGAACCCGATTAGTTAACAATAACTATGTACAAGTATTGCAGACAATCCGCACTTGGGATGGGCGCCCAGCATCCACTACGGACTACGAGAAATAGAATTATCGGTAAGTAAATTCTTATTTTCTCTGACGTCCTAGTGGATGCTGGGAACTCCGTAAGGACCATGGGGATTATACCAAAGCTCCCAAACGGGCGGGAGAGTGCGGATGACTCTGCAGCACCGAATGAGAGAACTCCAGGTCCTCCTCAGCCAGGGTATCAATTCGTAGAATTTTGCAAACGTGTTTGCCCCTGACCAAGTAGCTGCTCGGCAAAGTTGTAAAGCCGAGACCCCTCGGGCAGCCGCCCAAGATGAGCCCACCGTCCTTGTGGAATGGGCTTTTATTGATTTAGGCTGCGGTAATCCTACCGCAGAATGCGCCAGCTGAATAGTGCTACAAAACCAGCGCGCAATAAACTGCTTAGAAGCAGGAGCACCCAGCTTGTTGGGTGCCATCAGGATAAACAGCGAGTCAGTTTTCCTGACTCCAGCCGTCCTGGAAAAATAAAATTTACAGGGCTCTGACTACGTCCAGCAACTTGGAATCCTCCAAGTCCCCAGTAGCCGCAGGCACCACAATAGGTTGGTTCAAGTGAAAACCTGAGACCACCTTCGGGAGAAACTGAGGACGAGTCCTCAACTCTGCCCTATCCATACAGAAAATCAGATAAGGCCTTTTACATGACAAAGCCGCCAATTCTGACACACGCCTGGCCAAGGCCAAGGCCAACAGCATGACCACTTTCCACGCGAGATACTTTAGCTCCATGGTTTTAAGTGGCTCAACCAATGCGACATTAGGAAATCCAACACCACGTTGAGATCCAAAAAAGTGCCACAGGAGGCACAAAAGGAGGCTGAATATGTAGTACTCCTTTAACCAAAGTCTGAACTTCAGGCAGTGAAGCCAGTTCTTTCTGGAAGAAAATCGACAGAGCCGAAATCTGAACCTTGAGGGACACCAATTTGAGGCCCAAACGTCACCCCTGCTTGCAGGAAGTGCAGGAATCGACATAGTTGAAATTCCTCCGTCGGGGCCTTCATGGCCTCCCACCAAGCAACAAATTTTCGCCAAACGCGGCGATAATGTCTTGCGGTGACATCCTTCCTGGCTATGATCAGGGTAGGGATGACTTCCTTCGGAATACCCTTTTCCTTCAGGATCCGGTGTTCTACCGCCATGCCGTCAAACGCAGCCGCGGTAAGTCTTGGAACAGACAGGGTCCCTGCTGCAGCAGGTCTTGTCTGAGCGGCAGAGGCCAAGGGTCCTCTGCCAGCATCTCTTGAAGTTCCGGGTACCAAGCTCTTCATGGCCAATCCGGAACCCCGAGTATGGTTTTCACTCCTCGCCTTCTTATTATTCTCAGTACCTTGGGTATGAGAGGTAGAGGAGGAGACACATAAACCGACTGGTACACCCACGGTGTCACTAGAGCGTCCCCAGCGATCGCCTGAGGGTCCCTTGACCTGGCGCAATATCTTTTCAACTTCTTGTTGAGGCGGGACGCCATCATGTCCACCCGTGGTCCTTCCCAACGGTTTACCCGCATTTGGAAAACTTCTGGATGAAGTCCCCATTCTCCTGGGTGTAGGTCGCCCATCGGAGAATCCTTGTGGCTTCTGCCATCGCCATCCTGCTTCTTGTGCCGCCCTGTCTGTGTACATGGGCGACCGCCGTGATGTCGTCTGATTGGATCAGTACCGGCTGGTTCTGAAGCAGGGGCCTTGCTTGTCTTAGGGCATTGTAAATGGCCCTTAGCTGCAGAATATTTATGTGAAGCGAAATCTCCTTGGAAATTTCTTCCCTGTGTGACTGCACCCCAGCCCCGAAGGCTGGCATCCGTGGTCACCAGGACCCAGTCCTGTATTCCGAATCTGCGGCCCACTAGTAGATGAGCCCTCTGCAGCCACCACAGCAGCGACACCCTGTTTCTTGCTGACAGGGTTATCCGCTGTTGTATCTGTACATGGGACCCGGACCATTAGTCCCACAGGTCCCACTGGAACGTCCTTGCGTGGAGTCTTCCGAATGGAATTATGCTTCGTACGAAGCTACCATTTTTCCCAGGACTCGTGTGCATTGATGTACCGACACCTGTCCTGGTTTTAGGATGTCTCTGACTAGAGATGACAACTCCTCGGCTTTTTCCACTGGAAGAAACACTCTTTTCTGGTCTGCATTCAGAAACATTCCCAGGAACAGAAGACGTGTCGTCGGGACCAGCTGTGACTTTGGAATATTGAGAATCCAGTCGTGCTGTTGTAGTACTTCCCGAGAGAGTGCTACCCCCACTACCAACTGTTCTTTGGACCTCGCCTTTATCAGGAGATCGTCCAAGTACGGGATAATAAAAACTTCCTTCTTGCGAAGGAGTATCATCACTTCGGCCATTACCTAGGTAAAGACCTTCGGTGCCGTGGACAACTCCAACGGCCGCGTCTGGAACTGATAGTGACAGTCCTGTACCACATATCTGAGGTACTCCTGGTGAGGGGGGGGGAATGGGGACATGCAGGTACGCATCCTTGATGTCCAGGGAGACCCTGTAATCCCCCTCGTCCAGGCTCGTAATAAGCGCCCTGAGCGATTCCATCTTGAACTTGAATCTTCTGATATAAAAGTTCAAGTATTTTAATTTCAAGATGGGTCTCACCGAACCGTTGCGGTACCACAACCACTGTGGAATAGTAACCCCTTCCTTGCTGAAGGAGGGGCACCTTGACAATTACTTGTTGTGATTATAGTGTTGAATATCCACCAACACCGTCTCCCTGGCAGAGGGAGGTGCCGGTAAGGCAGATTTTAGGAAACGGCGGGGGGAAGAACGTCTCGAACTCCAGCCTGTACCCCTGAGATAATACTTGAAGGACCCAGGGATCTATGTGAGAGAGCCCACTGTCCGCTGAAATATCTGAGACGGGCCCCCACCGTACCCGGGTCCGCCTGAGCAGCCCCAGCACCATGCTGTGGACCTACCGGACGCAGGGAGGACTTCTGCTCTTGGGAACTAGCTGTGTGTTGCAGCTTTTTTCCTCTACCTTTGCCTCTCGGCAGAAAGGATGAGCCTCTAGCCCACTTGTTTTTCTGGGGCCGAAAGGACTGTACTTGATGATACGGTGCTTTCTTTTGTTGTGGGGTAGCCTGTGGCAAAAAAATTAATTTCCCAGCAGTAGCTGTGGAAACGAGGTCTGAAAAACTATCCCCAAACAGTTTTACCCCCTTATAGGGCAACTTCCATGTGCCGATTCGAGTCGGCATCGCCTGACCATTGCCAAGTCCATAACCCCCGTCTGGCGGCAATGGACCTAGCGCTTATTTTTGATGCCAGCCGGCAAATATCCCTCTGTGCATCACGCATGTATAAGACCACGTCTTTTATATGCTCTATTTTCAGCAAAATATTGTCCCTATCCATAGTTATTTTCCGACAGGGAATCTGACCACGCAGCGGGAGCACTGCCCATCCATGCCGAAGCAATGGCTGGTCGCAATAT
This sequence comes from Pseudophryne corroboree, assembly GCF_028390025.1. Lineage (NCBI taxonomy): Eukaryota > Metazoa > Chordata > Amphibia > Anura > Myobatrachidae > Pseudophryne > Pseudophryne corroboree. The sequence continues at coordinate 606,823,196 of NC_086447.1, forward strand.
AATGCCCTAGTGTGTGACCATATCTTATAGGGTAACCTCCTGCTTTCTATCAGCAGGTTCCTTCAGGGCGGCCGTACCCGAAGACGGTAGTGCCACCTTTTCTGATAAGCGTGTAAGCGCTGTATCTACCCTATGGGGTGTTTCCCCGCGTGACCTATCCTCTGGCGGGAAAGGGTACGCTGCCAATAACCGTTGTAGAAATTATCAATTTCTTACCGGGGGAAGACCACTCTTCCTCACACACCTCATTTAATTTCTCAGATGCAGGAAAAACTACTAATAGTTTTCTCTCACCAAACACAATACCCTTTTATGTGGTACCTGGGGTATAATCATAAATGTGTAATACATTTTTCATTGTCTCAATCCTGTAACTGGTGGAGCTATTTGGAGGGTACACCAGTCTCATCGATGTCGACACTGGAGTCAGTATCCGTGTCGACATCTGTGTCTGTTATCTGAGGTAGCGGGCGATTTTAGAGCCCCCCATGACATTTGAGACGCTGGAACAGGCACAAGCTGAGTAGCCGGCTGTTCCGTGTCGTCGGCCTTTTATGTAAGGAGTTGACACTTTCACGTAATCCTTCCATAAGTTCAACCACACCGGTGTCGACCCCGCAGGGGGTGACAACATATTTACAGGCATTCGCTCCGCCTCCACCTCATTATCCTCCACATACCTGTCGACACAGCCGTACCGACACACAGCACACACACAGGGAATGCTCTGATAGAGGACAGGACCCCACAAAGCCCTTTGGGGAGACAGAGGGAGAGTATGCCAGCACACACCAGGGCGCTATATATCACAGGGATAGCACCTATAAAAAAGTGTTTTCCCTTATAGCTGCATATATGTTGTATACTGCGCCTAAATTGTGCCCCCCCCTCTCTTTTTAACCCTTTCTGTAGTGTATTAACTGCAGAGGAGAGCCAGGGAGCTTCCCTCCAACGGAGCTGTGAGGGAAAAATGGCGCCAGTGTGCTGAGGAGATAGGCTCCGCCCCTTTTTCGCGGACTTTTCTCCCGCATTTTTATGGAATCTGGCAGGGGTTAATATACATCCATATAGCCCTGGGGGTTATATGTGATGTATTTTTGCCAGCCAAGGTGTTTATATTGCTGCTCAGGGCGCCCCCCCCCAGCGCCCTGCACCCTCAGTGACCGGAGTGTGTGGTGTGCATGAGGAGCAATGGCGCACAGCTGCAGTGCTGTGCGCTACCTTGGTGAAGACTGATGTCTTCTGCCGCCGATTTTCCGGACCTCTTCTTGCTTCTGGCTCTGTAAGGGGGCCGGCGGCGCGGCTCTGGGACCGGACTCCGAGGCTGGGCCTGTGTTCGGTCCCTCTGGAGCTAATGGTGTCCAGTAGCCTAAGAAGCCCAAGCTGGCTGCAAGCAGGCAGGTTCGCTTCTTCTCCCCTTAGTCCCTCGATGCAGTGAGCCTGTTGCCAGCAGGTCTCACTGAAAATAAAAAACCTAAAACTAACTTTTTCTAAGAAGCTCAGGAGAGCTCCTAGATTGCACCCTGCTCGGTCGGGCACAAAAATCTAACTGAGGCTTGGAGGAGGGTCATAGGGGGAGGAGCCAGTGCACACCAGATAGTCCTAAAGCTTTCTTTAGATGTGCCCAGTCTCCTGCGGAGCCGCTATTCCCCATGGTCCTTACGGAGTTCCCAGCATCCACTAGGACGTCAGAGAAACAAGAAAAATCAGAGATATCTCCTTCAATGAGAATGCGGTTTGATCCTATTTACCAAGCTCCGTAAAGCTTTTAAGAGCATGGCCGAGTTAGCCTCTTTGTGACTATAGAAGAATTATCAATGGAGAGTGATCTTCGGATATCTTCCCGTTTGTTCATCACATATTGCATAGGTGCAGCGTTTCAGAAGGTAGTGAAGTGATAATGATAGCTATGACTTTACTGCTAATCTCTTCGGTAGGACAATCTCTTAGCAGATATCCTGTCCCGGCTATAGCTTTTTAAATATAAAGGAACGAAAGAACGGTAGGATATCCTTTTCTTGTTGAAATGTGATGGGCAGAACATATATTATCATAGGATTATGGTAAACAAGAGTACATTTTTCATACAGTACAGTAGGTATGTAAAAAAAACACACACAGGTTAGTACAGTAGATAAGAAATACATTAACATAACAAAAAAAAAAGTTTACCACAATCCATGTAATGTCCAGTAATTTGGAAGGTTTTTACATTTCACTTCAGCCAGCTGAAATAAAAGGGAAAATTCAGAACACATAATGAAGCGATGCAATAGTAGGATTTTTGATACTTACTGTTAAATCAGTTTCTCTTATGTGGTGTAGAGGGTACTGTTCAAGGAAGAAACTTGTTTGTAGGCTGCCTCCTCCCACTCTACATCTCATACAGTATGGCTAAGCACCTCAGTTTTGACTTTTATAAGCCTTTCGGAGAAATAATAAGATTTTACTTACCGGTAAATCTATTTCTCGTAGTCCGTAGAGGATGCTGGGACTCCGTAAGGACCATGGGGAATAGACGGGCTCCGCAGGAGATAGGGCACTTTAAGAAAGCTTTGGACTCTGGGTGTGCACTGGCTCCTCCCTCTATGCCCCTCCTCCAGACCTCAGTTAGGGAAACTGTGCCCAGAGGAGATGGACAGTACGAGGAAGGATTTTTGTAAATCTAAGGGCGAGATCCATACCAGCCACACCAATCACACCATATAACTTGTGATAAACTTACCCAGTTAACAGTATGAACAACAACATAGCCATGGTTCAACCGAAAAACTATAACATAACCCTTATGTAAGCAATAACTATATACAAGTCTTGCAGAAAAAGTCTGCACTTGGGACAGGTGCCCAGCATCCTCTACGGCAGGGGTGGGGAACCTCCGGCCCGCGGGCCGTATAAGGCCCGCAAAGCCATTTTGGTCCGGCCCACCAGCTTGTGTCAGTGAGACACGCTGCCGCTCAGTCCGGCGGCAGCGTGTCTCAGCTGTCAGAACAGGGAGGATAGCACGGCTGTCGGGTGGGAGCCAATCAGAGCTCGCAGACTGGCAGCCAATCAGAAGCCGCGGCTGCCGGTCCGCGAGCTTGATTGGCTCTCGAACCGGCGGCTGGTTTCAAGTCCTACATGCCGCCGCCGCCCAACATAGCCGCACTCTCCTCCGTGTCCCGCCGAAAGCAGCACGGAGGGGGGGGGCAGGGCAGGGCATCTGTATACCTGGCACTGTGGGGGGCATCTGTACACCTGGCACTGTGGGGGGCATCTGTATACCTGGCACTGTGGGGGGCATCTGTATACCTGGCACTGTGGGGGGCATCTGTATACCTGGCACTATGAGGGGCATCTGTATACCTGGCACTGTAGGGGCATCTGTATACCTGGCACTGTGAGGGGCATTTGTATACCTGGCACTGTGGGGGCATCTGTATACCTGGCACTGTGGGGACATCTGTATACCTGGCACTGTGGGGGCATCTGTATACCTGGCACTGTGGGGGCATCTGTATACCTGGCACTGTAAGGGGCATTTGTATACCTGGCACTGTGGGGGCATCTGTATACCTGGCACTGTGGGGGCATCTGTATACCTGGCACTGTGGGGGGCATCTGTATACCAGGCACTGTGGGAGGCATCTGTATACCTGGCACTATGAGGGGCATCTGTATACCTGGCATTGTGGGGGCATCTGTATACCTGGCACTGTGAGGGGCATTTGTATACCTGGCACTGTGGGGGCATCTGTATACCTGGCACTGTGGGGGCATCTGTATACCTGGCACTGTGGGGGCATCTGTATACCTGGCACTGTGGGGACATCTGTATACCTGGCACTGTGGGGGCATCTGTATACCTGGCACTGTGGGGACATCTGTATACCTGGCACTGTGAGGGGCATTTGTATACCTGGCACTGTGGGGGCATCTGTATACCTGGCACTGTGGGGGCATCTGTATACCTGGCACTGTGAGGGGCATTTGTATACCTGGCACTGTGGGGGCATCTGTATACCTGGCACTGTGAGGGGCATTTGTATACCTGGCACTGTGGGGACATCTGTATACCTGGCACTGTGGGGACATCTGTATACCTGCCACTGTGAGGGGCATTTGTATACCTGGCACTGTGGGGGCATCTGTATACCTACCTGGCACTGTGGGGGCAATTGTGGATCTGGCACCGCACTATTGGGGGCATATGTGTATCACGTCCCATTTTAACTGGCCACACCCATTTTTTGGAGAGCGCGCCTCCGGCGCGCACACACAGTACCTCTAAGGGGCAGACCTACTGGGGGGCAGGGTAATTTTTTAAGTTGAGAATTTTTGTATGGCCCCCGAAGGATTTTATAAATATCCAAATGGCCCTCGGTAGAAAAAAGGTTCCCCACCCCTGCTCTACGGACTACGAGAAATAGATTTACCGGTAAGTAAAATCTTATTTTCTCTAACGTCCTTGAGGATGCTGGGACTCCGTAAGGACCATGGGGATTATACCAAAGCTCCCAAACGGGCGGGAGAGTGCGGATGACTCTGCAGCACCGATTGAGCAAACAGGAGGTCCTCCTCAGCCAGGGTATCAAACTTATAGTACTTTGCAAAGGTGTTTGTCCCCGACCAAGTAGCTGCTCGGCACAACTGTAATGCCGAGACCCCTCGGGCAGCCGCCCAAGAAGAGCCCACTTTCCTAGTGGAGTGGGCCTTAACCGATTTCGGTAACGGCAATCCTGCCGTAGAATGCGCCTGCTGAATCGTGTTACAGATCCAGCGAGCATTGTCTGCTTTGATGCAGGTGCGCCAACCTTGTTGGCCGCATACAGAACGAACAAAGCTTCAGTCTTCCTGATTCTAGCCGTTCTGGTCACATAAATCTTCAAAGCCCTGACTACATCCAAGGACTCGGAATCCTCCAAGTCCCGTGTAGCCACAGGCATGACAATAGGTTGGTTCACATGAATAGATGAGACCACTTTTGGCAGAAAGTGAGGGCAAGTCCTCAACTCTGCCCTATCCACGTGAAACACCAAGTATGGGCTTTTATGTGATAAAGCCGCCAATTCTGAAACACGTCTTGCCGAAGCTAACGCCAACAACATGACCACTTTCCAAGTGAGGTATTTCAACTCCACAGTTTTGAGTGGTTCAAACCAAGGTGACTTGAGGAAACGCAACACCACGTTAAGATCCCAAGGCGCCACCAGAGGCACAAAGGGAGGCTGAATATGCAGCACCCCCTTCACAAAGGTCTGTACTTCAGGAATAGAGGCTAATTCTCTTTGAAAGAAAATGGATAAGGCCGAAATCTGGACCTTTATGGACCCTAATTTTAGGCCCAAAGTCACTCCTGTTTGAAGGAAGTGAAGTAGACGGCCCAAATGGAACTCCTCCGTAGGAGCAGCTCTGGCCTCACACCAAGAAACATATTTACGCCATATACGGTGATAATGTTTTAACGTCACGTCTTTCCTAGCCTTGATCAGGGTAGGAATGACTTCCTCCGGAATCCCTTTTTCCGCTAGGATCCGGCGTTCAACCGCCATGCCGTCAAACGCAGCCGCGGTAAGTCTTGGAACAGACAGGGCCCCTGCCGCAGCAGGTCCTGCCTTAGAGGAAGAGGCCACGGATCCCCTGCGAGCAACTCTTGCAGCTCCGGATACCAAGTCCTCCGTGGCCAATCCAGAACAATGAGTATTGTTCTGACCCTGCTTCTTCGTATTATTCTCAACACCTTGGGTATGAGAGGAAGAGGAGGAAACACATAGACCGATCTGAACACCCAAGGTGTCACCAGAGCATCTACCGCTACCGCCTGAGGGTCCCTTGACCTGGCGCAATACCGCTTTAGCTTTTTGTTGAGACGGGATGCCATCATGTCGATTTGAGGCAGTCCCCAACGATCCGTGATCTGTGCGAAGACTTCTTGATGAAGTCCCCACTCTCCCAGATGCAGGTCGTGCCTGCTGAGGAAGTCCGCCTCCCAGTTGTCCACCCCCGGGATGAATACCGCTGATATCGCGCTTACATGGCCTTCCGCCCAGCGTAGAATCCTGGTCGCTTCTGCCATGGCCATTCTGCTCCTTGTTCCGCCTTGGCGGTTTATATGAGCCACTGCCGTGACATTGTCTGACTGAATCAGAACCGGTTTTCTCCAAAGCCATTCCTTCGCTTGACGCAGGGCGTTGTATATGGCCCTCAACTCCAGGACGTTGATGTGGAGACAAGACTCTAGGCTTGACCAGAGACCTTGGAAATTTCTTCCCAGTGTCACTGCTCCCCAGCCTCGGAGGCTTGCGTCCGTGGTCACCAGGACCCAGTCCTGAATGGCGAACCTGCGACCTTCTAGTAGGTGAGCACTGTTCAGCCACCACAGGAGAGATACCCTGGTCCTGGGAGACAGGGTGATCCTTTGATGCATTTGTAAATGGGACCCAGACCACTTGTCCAAGAGGTCCCATTGAAAAGTCCTCGCATGGAACCTGCTGAAAGGGATGGCCTCGTAGGAAGCCACCATCTTCCCCAGGACCCGCGTGCACTGATGCACTGAAACCTTATTTGGTTTTAATAGGTTCCTGACCATGGCTATGAGTTCCTGAACCTTTTCGATCGGAAGAAAAACCTTTTTCTGGTCTGTGTCTAGAATCAGCCCCAAAAAGGTCAGACGCGTTGTAGGGACTAGCTGGGACTTCGGTATATTGAGAATCCAGCCGTGTATCTGCAACGTCTTCATTGACAGAGACACGCTGTCCAGCAACCTCTCCCGAGATCTTGCCTTTATGAGGAGATCGTCCAAGTATGGGATAATTGTGACCCCCTACGTGCGCAGGAGCACCATCATTTCCGCCATTACCTTGGTGAAAATTCTCGGGCCCGTGGAAAGCCCAAACGGCAACGTCTGAAATTGGTAGTGACAGTCCTGCACTGCAAATCTCAGGAACGCCTGATGCGGGGGGAATATCGGAACATGAAGGTAAGCATCCTTTATGTCCAGGCACACCATCCAATCCCCCCCCTCCAGGCTGGCGATGACCGCCCTGAGTGATTCCATTTTGAACTTGAACCTCTTCAAGTACAGGTTCAGAGATTTCAGGTTTAAAATGGGTCTGACCGAACCGTCCGGTTTCGGGACCACAAACAGGGTTGAGTAATATCCCTCTCCTTGCTGGAGATGAGGAACTGTGACAATCACCTGTTGAATACACAATTTTTGGATTGCTGCCAACACTAGCTCCCTCTCTGATGGGGAAGCCGGCAGAGCCGATTTGAAAAATCGGCGAGGAGGCAAGTCTTCGAATTCCAGCCTGTATCCCTGAGAAACAATCTCTAATGCCCAGGGATCCACCTGCGAGTGAACCCAGACGTGGCTGAAAAACCGAAGACGAGCCCCCACCAAATCTGCCTCCCCTCAGGAAGCCCCAGCGTCATGCGGTGGACTTTGCAGACGCAGGGGAGGACTTCTGCTCTTGGGAACTAGCTGTGTGCAGCTTTTTCTCTAACGTCCTAAGTGGATGCTGGGGACTCCGTAAGGACCATGGGGAATAGCGGCTCCGCAGGAGACTGGGCACATCTAAAGAAAGCTTTAGGACTAACTGGTGTGCACTGGCTCCTCCCCCTATGACCCTCCTCCAAGCCCCAGTTAGATTTCTGTGCCCGACGAGAAGGGTGCACACTAGGGGCTCTCCTGAGCTTCTTAGTGAAAGTTTTAGTTTAGGTTTGTTATTTTCAGTGAGACCTGCTGGCAACAGGCTCACTGCATCGAGGGACTAAGGGGAGAAGAAGCGAACTCACCTGAGTGCAGAGTGGATTGGGCTTCTTGGCTACTGGACATTAGCTCCAGAGGGACGATCACAGGCCCAGCCTGGATGGGTCCCGGAGCCGCGCCGCCGGCCCCCTTACAGAGCCAGAAGAGCGAAGAGGTCCGGAAAAACCGGCGGCAGAAGACGTTCCTGTCTTCAATAAGGTAGCGCACAGCACTGCAGCTGTGCGCCATTGCTCTCAGCACACTTCATACTCCGGTCACTGAGGGTGCAGGGCGCTGGGGGGGGGCGCCCTGAGACGCAATAAAACATGATAAAAATACCTTACATGGCAAAAAATACATCACATATAGCTCCTGGGCTATATGGATGCATTTAACCCCTGCCAGAATATACAGAAAAACGGGTGATAAGGCCGCCGAAAAGGGGGCGGAGCCTATCTTCTCAGCACACTGGCGCCATTTTCCCTCACAGCTCAGTTGGAGGGAAGCTCCCTGGCTCTTCCCTGCAGTCACTACACTACAGAAAGGGTTAAAAAAAGAGAGGGGGGCACTAATTAGGCGCAGTATTAAAACATACAGCAGCTATAAGGGGAAAAACACTTATATAAGGTTATCCCTGTATATATATATAGCGCTCTGGTGTGTGATGGCATACTCTCCCTCTGTCTCCCCAAAGGGCTAGTGGGGTCCTGTCCTCTATCAGAGCATTCCCTGTGTGTGTGCTGTGTGTCGGTACGTTTGTGTCGACATGTATGAGGAGAAAAATGATGTGGAGACGGAGCAGAGTGTCTGTAACAGTGATGTCACCACCTAGGGGGTCGACACCTGAGTGGATGTACTGTTGAGAATTACGTGACAGTGTCAGCTCTGTATAAAAAAACAGTGGTTGACATGAGACAGCCGGCTACTCAGCTTGTGCCAGTCCAGACGTCTCATAGGCCGTCAGGGGCTCTAAAGCGCCCGTTACCTCAGATGGCAGATACAGACGCCGACACGGATACTGACTCCTGTGTCGACGGTGAAGAGACAACCGTGATTTCCAGTAGGGCCACACGTTACATGATTGAGACAATGGAAAATGTTTTATACATTTCTGATAATACGAGTACCACCAAAAAGGGGTATTATGTTCGGTGAGGGAAAAACTACCTGTAGTTTTCCTGAATCTGAGAAATAAAATGAGGTGTGTGATGATGCGTGGGTTTCCCCCCGATAACAATTGATAATTTCTTAAAAAGTATTGGTGTATACCCTTTCCCGCCAGAGGTTAGGGTGCGTTGGGAAACACCCCCTAGGGGGGATAAGGCGCTCACACGCTTGTAAGAACAAGGGCTCTACCCTCTCATGAGATGGCCGCCCTTAAGGATCCTGCTGATAGAAAGCAGGAGGGTATCCAAAAATGTATTCACACACATACTGGTGTTATACTGCGACCAGCAATCGCCTCAGCCTGGAGGTGCAGTGCTGGGTTGGCATGGTCGGATTCCCTGACTGGAAATATTGATATCCTAGATAAGGATAGTATATTATTGCCTATAGAGCATTTAAAAGATGCATTTCTATATATGCATGATGCACAGCGGAATATTTGCCGACTGGCATCAAGTATAAGTGCGTTTGTCCAATTCTACCAGTAAAATGGTCAGGTGATGCGGATTCCAAACGGCATTTGGAAGTATTGCCTTTGAAAAGGGACATTTGGGGTCGGTCTTTTAGACCTGGTGGCCACGGCAACAACTGGGAAATCCACGTTTGTACCCCAGGTCGCCTCTCAAAATAAGACGCCGCATTATCAGGCGCAGTCCTTTGTTGGCAAGCGGACAAAAGGTTCCTCTTTTCTGCTCGTGACAGAGGGAGAGGAAAAAGGCTGAAGAGATTAGCCAGTTCCCAGGAACAGAAACCCTTTCCCGCCTCTGCCAAGCCCTCAGTATGACGCTAGGGCCTTACAAGCTCAGGCACGGTGGGGGCCCGTTCTCAATGAATTTCAGTGCGCAGTGGGCTCACTCACAAGTAGACCCCTGGATCCTTCAGGTAATATCTCAAGGGTACATATTGGAATTCGAGACGTCTCCCCCTCGCCGTTTCCAAAAGTCGGCTTTACCGACGTCTCCCTCTGACAGGGAGGCAGTTTTGGAAGCCATTCACAAGCTGTATTCCCAGCAGGTGATAATCAAGGTACCCCTCCTGCAACAGGGAACGGGGTATTATTCCACACTATTGTGGTACCGAAGCCAGACGGCTCGGTGAGACCGATTCTAAATCTAAATCTAAAATCTAAAATCTTTGAACACTTACATACAGAGGTTCAAATTCAAGATTGAGTCACTCAGAGCAGTGATTGCGAACCTGGAAGAAGGGGACTACATGATGTCTCGGGACATCAAGGATGCTTACCTTCATGTCAAAATTTACCCTTCTCACCAAGGGTACCTCAGGTTATGGTACAGAACTGTCACTATCAGTTCAGACGCTGCCGTAGGGATGGTCCACGGCACCCCGGGTCTTTACCAAGGTAATGGCCGAAATGATATCCCTTCGAAGGAAGGAAATTTTAGTTACCCCTTACTTGGACGATTCCCTGATAAGGGTAAGATCCAGGGAACAGTTGGAAGTCGGTGTAGCACTATCTCAGGTAGTATTGCGGCAGCACGATTGGATTCTCAATATTCCAAAATCGCAGCTGGTTCCGACGACTTGTCTTCTGTTTTTCTAGGGATGTTCCTGGACACAGTCCAGAAAAAAGGTGTTTCTCCCGGAAGAGAAAGCCAGGGAGTTATCCGAGCTAGTCAGGAACCTCCTAAAACCGAACCAAGTCTCAGTGCATCAATGCAAAAGGGTTCTGGGTAAAAATGGTGGCTTCCTACGAAGCAATCCCATTCGTTAGATTCCACGCAAGAACTTTCCAGTGGAACCTACTGGACAAATGGTCCGGGTCGCATTTTCAGATGCATCAGCGGATAACCCTGTCACCAAGGACAAGGGTATCCATCCTGTGGTGGTTGCAGAGTGCTCATCTTCTAGAGGGCCGCAGATTCGGCATTCAGGACTGGGTCCTGGTGACCACGGATGCCAGCCTGCGAGGCTGGGGAGCAGTCACACAGGGAAGGAATATCCAGGGCTTAGGGTCAAGCCTGGATACATCACTTCACATAAATATCCTGAAGCTAAGGGCCATTTACAATGCTCTAAGCTTAGCAAGACCTCTGCTTCAAGGTCAGCCGGTGTTGATCCAGTCGGACGACATCATGGCAGTCACCCACGTAAACAGGCAGGGTGGCACAAGAAGCAGGAGGGCAATGGCAGAAGCTGCAGGGATTCTTCGCTGGGCGGAAAATCATGTGATAGCACTGTCAACAGTATTCATTCCGGGAGTGGACAACTGGGAAGCAGACTTCCTCAGCACGACCTCCACCCGGGAGAGTGGGGACTTCACCCAGAAGTCGTCCACATGATTAAAAAACTCGACAGGTATTGCGCCAGGTCAAGAGACCCTCAGGCAATAGTTGTAGACGCTCTGGTAACACCGTGGGTGTACCAGTCAGTGTATGTGTTCCCTCCTCTGCCTCTCATACCCAAGGTACTGAGATTGATAAGATGGAGAGGAGAAAGCACTATATTCGTGGCTCCGGATTGGCCAAGAAGGACTTGGTAACCGGAACTTCAAGAGATGCTCACGGAGGATCCGTGGCCTCTACCTCTAAGAAGGGACCTGCTCCAGCAAGGACCCTGTCTGTTCCAAGACTTACCGCGGCTGCGTTCGACGGCATGCCGGTTGAACACCGGATCCTGAAGGAAAAAAGGCATTCCGGATGAAGTCATCCATATCCTGATCCAAAGCCAGGAAGGATGTAACCGCAAAAACATTATCACCGCAATTGGCGAAAATATGTTGCGTAGTGCGAGGCCAGTAAGGCCCGACGGAGGAAATTCAACTGGGTCGATTCCTACATTTCCTGCAAACAGGAGTGTCTATGGGCCTGAAATTGGGGTCCATTAAGGTTCAGATTTCGGCCCTGTCAATTTTCTTCCAAAAAAGAACTAGCTTCAGTCCCTGAAGTTTAGACGTTTGTAAAAGGGGTACAGCATATACAGCCTCCTTTTGTGCCTCCAGTGGCAATTTGGGATCTCAATGTAGTTTGGGTTCCAAAAGTCACATTGGTTTGAACCACTTAAATCTGTGGAGTTAAAATATCTCACATGGAAAGTGGTCATGCTGTTGGCCCTGGCCTGGGCCAGGCGCGTGTCAGAATTGGCGGCTTTATCCTGTAAAAGCCCTTATCTGATTTTCCATTCGGACAGGGCGGAATTGAGGACTCGTCCTCAGTTTCTCCCTAAGGTGGTTCCAGCGTTTTCACCTGAACCAACCTATTGTGGTGCCTGCGGCTACTAGGGACTTGGAGGAATCCAAGTTGCTGGATGTTGTCAGGGCCCTGAAAATATTTCCAGGACGGCTGGAGTCAGGAAATCTGACTCGCTGTTTATCCTGTATGCACCCAACAAGCTGGGTGCTCCTGCTTCTACGCAGACTATTGCTCGTTGGATTTGTAGTACAATTCAGCTTGCACATTCTGTGGCAGGCCTGCCACAGCTAAAATCTGTAAAAGCCCGTTCCACAAGGAAAGTGGGCTCATCTTGGGCGATTGCCCGAGGGGTCTCGGCTTTACAACTTTGCCGAGCAGCTACTTGGTCAGGGGCAAACATGTTTGCTAAATTCTACAAATTTGATACCCTGGCTGAGGAGGACCTGGAGTTCTCTCATTCGGTGCTGCAGAGTCATCCGCACTCTCCCGCCCGTTTGGGAGCTTTGGTATAATCCCCATGGTCCTTACGGAGTCCCCAGCATCCACTTAGGACGTTAGAGAAAATAAGAATTTACTTACCGATAATTCTATTTCTCATAGTCCGTAGTGGATGCTGGGCGCCCATCCCAAGTGCGGATTGTCTGCAATACTTGTACATAGTTATTGTTACAAAAATCGGGTTATTATTGTTGGGAGCCATCTTTTCAGAGGCTCCTCTGTTATCATACTGTTAACTGGGTTCAGATCACAAGTTATACGGTGTGATTGGTGTGGCTGGTATGAGTCTTACCCGGGATTCAAAATCCTTCCTTATTGTGTACGCTCGTCCGGGCACAGTATCCTAACTGAGGCTTGGAGGAGGGTCATAGGGGGAGGAGCCAGTGCACACCAGTTAGTCCTAAAGCTTTCTTTAGATGTGCCCAGTCTCCTGCGGAGCCGCTATTCCCCATGGTCCTTACGGAGTCCCCAGCATCCACTACGGACTATGAGAAATAGAATTATCGGTAAGTAAATTCTTATTTTTCCCCTGTCTTTCCCTCTGGCAACAAAGGAAGATCCCCGTACCTTCTTGTTTTTATTGGAACGAAAGGACTGCATTTGATAATGAGGTGCCTTTTTTGTATGCTGCGGGGGGACATAAGGTAAGGAATTTGACTTACCAGCCGTAGCCGTAGAGACAAGATCCGAGAGGCCGTCTCCAAACAACTCCACCCCTTTGTAAGGCAAGGACTCTATATGCCGCTTTAAATCGGCATCTCCCGTCCACTGTCGGGTCCACAAGAGCCGCCTTGCAGAAATAGACATAGCATTTATTCTGGAGCTTAATAAACAAATGTCTCTCTGAGCATCCCTCATATACAAGGCAGCATCTCTGATATGCTCTATGGTCATATGAATGGCATCCCTATCTAAGGTGTCAATTTCCGTAGATAAGGAATCTGCCCATGCCACAACCGCACTACAAACCCAGGCCGACGCCATAGCCGGTCAAGCAATAGTACCGGAATGATTGTAAATGTGCTTTAAGGTAATTTCCTGCCTTCGATCAGCAGGTTCCTTGAGGGAAGCCGTATCCTGAGAAGGCAGTGCCACCTTTTTGGACAAACGTGTCAGCGCCTTGTCAACTTTTGGTGAAGATTCCCAGCGTATCCTATCAGTTTGTGGAAAAGGATACGCCATGAGAATCCTTTTGGGAACTTGTGGTCTCCTATCCGGAGATTCCCAAGCCTTTTCGCACAAGTCACTTAATTCAAATGAGGATGGAAAAGTGACTTCAGGCTTTTTCCCTTTATACATGTGTACCTTCGTGTCAGGGACAGGGGGTTCCTCAGTAATATGCAAAACCTCTTTAATGGTAATAATCATGTACCGTATACCCTTTGCCACCTTCGGCTGTAATTTTGCATCTTGATAGTCGACACCAGAGTCAGTATCTGTGTCATCGATCTGGGATATGGTGCGCTTCTGAGACCCCGAAGGACCTGGCGCCCCAGGGACAGGCATGTACTGGCTACCTGACTGATCCCTAGCTTCTGCCTTGTCTAACCTTTTATGCAATAGATTGACATTTGCATTCAAGACATTCAGCATATCCACCCATTCCGGTGTCGGCGTTGCCGACGGCGACCTGACATTCAAGCACTCCCCCTCCACATTAAGCGAGCCTTCCTCGTCAAACATGTCGACACACGCGTACCGACACACTTCCCACACACACAGGGAACCCCTTTCCTGAAGACAGTATCCCTGTCAAGGCCCTTTGGAGAGACAGAGAGAGAGTATGCCAGCACACACCCCAGCGCAATGACCCTGGAGACCAACACAAAATGTTTTTTTCCCAGCAGCGCTGTATAATATGTAAACCGCCAATTATGTGCCCCCCCCTCTCTTTTAAGCACCCTTTCACCGTGTGTAAGCAGGGGTCAGTCCGGGGAGCTTCCTCTCAGCAGTGCTGTGGAGAGAAAATGGCGCTAGTGAGTGCTGAGGGAGAAGCCCCGCCCCCTCGGCGGCGGGCTTCTGTCCCGCTAAAACTTAGTAAAATATGGCGGGGGCTCTTTTATATACATGTAGAGAGCCCACCTGTACATGTATATAGTCTTTTTGCCATGCAGAGGTTTATATTGCTGCCCAGGGCGCCCCCCCCTGCGCCCTGCACCCTTACAGTGACCGGAGTATGTGAGGTGTATGGGAGCAATTACCTCAGTGAAGCTGAAGGCTTTTGCTGCCCGACGACTTCTGTCTTCTGTACTTCTAGCTCTGTGAGGAGAACGGTGGCGCGGCTCCGGGGGTGGACGCCCATTTAGAACCTGCGTTCACCCCCTCTGGAGCTAATGGTGTCCAGTAGCCGAGGAAGCAGAGCCCATCTTTGACAAGAAGGTCTGCTCCTCTCTCCTCAGTCCCTCGATGCAGGGAGCCTGTTGCCAGCAGTGCTCTCTGTGAAAAAGTAGTAAAAGGTAGAGAAAAATCCAAACAAAAATGCTTCTAGGCAGAGAACTCTGGAGAGCTCTCTGCAGTGCACCCATCTTGCTCTGGGCACAGTGTAAAACTGAGGTCTGGAGGAAGGGCATAGAGGGAGGATCCAGTGCACACCCAGAGTCCAAAGCTTTCTTAAAGTGCCCTATCTCCTGCGGAGCCCGTCTATTCCCCATGGTCCTTACGGAGTCCCAGCATCCTCAAGGACGTTAGAGAAAATACACGGTTTTTACTCTCCTGTTTGAGTGTTGTTTTTGTTCTATTTTCTCTGTCATCCTATCTGTGGGACACTGGATAACCATGGACACGATCCGAAGATGCCTCCTAAGGCAGGGTATGCTCAGCTATAGCTGCGCGCAAAACATTCTGCCTAAAACTGGCTACACAAACATTACATTTGTAGAACTCAGTGAAAGTATGGATTGAATACCAAGTGGCCGCTTTGCATAACTAATCCACAGAGCCATAGTGTCGGGCCACCCAAAAGATGCTCACCTATGACTTCACTGGGAATACCCTTTGTGGCTAGGATATGGCGTTCAACCGCCATACCGTCAAACGCAGCCGCGGTAAATCTTCATACACGCCCAGATCTTGCTGTAACAGTTCCTCACGTAGAGGAAGAGGCCATGGATCTTCTATGAGTAAATGTTGAAGAACTGGATACCAAGCGCTCCTTGGATAGACTGGAACAATGAGGATCACCTGAACCTTTGTTCCTCTTACGTTTTATCACCTTCCGAAGAATGAAACAGAGGGGAGACATAGACCGACTGAAAACACCCAAGGTGTCCCGAGGACTTCCACTGCTATAGCCTGAGTGTCCCCTGACCCGGAACAATATCCCTGAGATCTCTCGTTGAAGCGAAAGGGTGATTTAGATTTTTCTTCTGTTCATTCACTTCACATTTTGTTAATTGATAAAAATAACCTATTAACACTTCTATTTTTGAAAGCATTCTAGCTTTGCAGCATTTTTTCCACACCTGCCTAAAAACATGTGCACAGTATTGTATATGAATACATTTTAAATAGAATATATACTGTTGATTGTACTGTCTCAACTAGACACAGCAGTGCGTCTTTCTTTATTCAATAGAATCATGCAAAGTGGCAGGAAGTTTCTGTGAAATGAGAGAACATTGGGTTTGGACGGCCAATGGAGCAGTCATCTGCATAAGTGTCTTTTCTTAACTCATTAACAGGTTTTTCTAAATGGAATCAAATATTCTGGACCAAATACTTACATCCAGCGGTGTCTGCAGCACTGACCACATAGTGCATGGGTAGCCGCTTAGCACATAAAAACATACATGTTTTGATGTATATAACATATGTGCTGGATGGTTCCCCCAGGGATCGGCAGCACTGCGTGTATTACAGGCGCTGTGCGCCACATGGGACTCGGCATAAGGCTTCACACACTCCTTCTAAGCCTGCCGGCAGACTCCCCATTGGCTAGTTTTACAGGAGTCTAGGGGATAGCTTAGGAGTGTGAAGCCCTATGACGGGTCCCAGGTGTCGCATGGTGCCTGATACACACAGCGCTGCTGATCCTCGGGGCAACCAGCCAACACATATTACATACATCAGAACATGTATGTTTATATGTGTTAAGCGGTTCACCCGTGCACTATGTGCTCGGCACTGCAGCATACGCTGTTTAAATCTAACACTTCCTTTCCTTATAAGAATGTGAAATTAACTTCGTTAGCGGATGACTAGAAAACTCTTTCATAGTGTGCTGCTTCTGGAAGGCCATCATACAGCGCAGTGTTATAATCATCATTAAAAATTAATTTTTCTGTCATAAGGACCAAATTTACTTAAGTCTGAGAGATCTATCAAGTGTTATCCTAACTGCCCAACCCACAATAACATAGGGATTGTGGAAAACCAGAGTCATATAGGAGAAACAGAAAAGAAAGCTTGGGAACAAATTACCACATATAAATTGTTAATGATGTTTACATATTGTCCTAGTTTAGTTATTTTGCTTTGAACATTTACAAAATACTAAAATAATTAGTACAAGGAGCAACTTACCTTACATACTGTAACTGGCCAATGATGAGTCAAAATGAGCTTCTTCCATTCTGAATGTTTTCTACAAAAATGGATCTTCTATAAGTTTCAATTTAGCATACAATGGTCTTATTTTCACTTTGCAAATAGCAAACAATATGAAAGGAGAAAATGTGTCAGGAAAACAAGACCGGGGAGGGGTCATACAAAATGAAAGAGTCACTGCTCTTGGTGTCACACGTGCAGAGCATATCATAATAAATGTAAAGAAAAAAAAAAAAATCAACACCGTAACATGTACTGACTGTGGTAGTCATTCCGAGTTGTTTGCTCGCTAGCTGCTTTTAGCAGCATTGCAAACGCTAGGCCGCCGCCCTCTGGGAGTGTATCTTAGCTTAGCAGAATAGCGAACGAAAGATTAGCAGAATTGCTACTAAAAATTTTCAAGCAGTTTCTGAGTAGCTCCAGACCTACTCCTAGACTGCGATCACCTCAGTCTGTTTAGTTCCTGGTATGATGTCACAAACACGCCCTGCGTTCGGCCAGCCACTCCCCCGTTTCTCCAGTCACTCCTGCGTTTTTTTTCCTGGCACGCCTGCGTTTTTTAGCACACTCCCGGAAAACGCTCAGTTACTTCCCGGAGACGCCCCTTTCCTGTCAATCACTCACCGATCAGCAGTGCGACTGAAAAGCGCTGCACGAACACCAGCAAATCTACTAAGTTTTGTGTTAAATAACTTAGCGCATGCGCACTGCGTACCATGCGCATTTTCCACCTATTCGCTGCATTGCGAAAAACGACAACGAGCGAACAACTCGGAATGACCACCTGTGACAGAGTCCTGAACTTACCCGGGTGATACAAAGTAGAGTGTAAAATATGTGAAAAGTGTTCAACAAAAATGTGTTCTCTCGCCACAACCCGGATTGCAAACTGTGGTAACGATCAGCGAAAGGGTTAAGTACCGAGCCAAGTACTAGTGTTATGTGAATAGAATGTGTTTTTCTTGTTGGTCTGCCGCAGCCTCAGAATGAGGCTGGCAACTTTAGCACCCAGTATTGTAGCCGCAGCGGCTGCGTGATATCACACGTAGCCGCAGCGACCTGAACAGCGACAAGAAGCTCCCTGATAGCGCGCAGGAGCTGCACTGCTAGGGAGCTACTCGTGAAGTACAAAAGCATCGCCGCTGTGCAATGCTTTTGTACTTACGCGGCGGGGCAGAGCCAGACATGCGGGGCGTTCCCCCGCATGTCTGAGTAACTAATCATAGCCGTGCAAAATACGATCACGTCCGAATTAGGCCCATAGTGTAGACGGACTGTCTCCTGTGAAAGGGCAGCTGAGTAATTCCCCAAACGCAGCACTGGATAAGGAGCGAGCAGGAATCCTCTTGATTGGTGAAGACTTAGACATGAATGTGGGTTATTAGTGTACAATCCATCTCCTTACATTCAATGAAACCTTCCCAGGGCTCTGAGATTTGGACTCTTTATACAAATTAATACATACTCATCTGGCATTAATTGGTTTGTGGGGGACATTTACTAAGCAGTGATAAGAGCGGAGTAGTGAGACAGTGGAGAAATTGCCCCATCAACCAATCAGCAGCTCTATATCATTTTATAGTATGCAAATTATAGATGTTACTTCAGTGCTCATTGGTTGCCATGGCCAACTTCTCCACTGGCTCACTTCTCCGCTCTTATCACTGCTTAGTAAATGTCCCCCTGTAATTGTTAAATCCCAGCATTAATGCGCATATAATTGCCAGAGTAAATAAATTGTGTACAATGTGTTTGACAAGCCACTTGTTTAAAGAACTGCAGTCGGGAGCGTTAGATCCAAGGCTGCAGTGCCTTTGCCAACTGTGGCCCAGTACTAAACGTTTTAAAAAAATGTTTATACTGTACAGAAATGTTTTAATAGGACATAACACAGATAAATATTATGTATAATAACCAGCTCTCTCCAAATACATGCAAAAAAAACATTACATTTAATCCAACATTTCAGTCAATGTGACTTTTTTCAAGGTCTTCTCTTTCCAATGCATAAAAAAAAAAACACAACAAATTCCTGGAAATGGAACACATAGCATAAAAAAAAAAATGGTACCGCAACATAACGCAAGGACTTTAACAGCACACTTACAGCTGTAATATCACAACATATACAGTGTATCCGGAAAGTATTCACAGGCACAGAGCTTCACTTTTTACACATTTTATGTTACAGCCTTATTCCAAAATGGAATAAATTAATTTTTCCCCTCAAAATTCTACACACAATACCCCATAATGACAACGTGAACATTTTTTTTAGATTTTTGCAAATTTATTAAAATAAAAAACTAAGAAATACACAATTATTCACAAGTATTCACAGCCTTTGCTCAATACTTTGATGATGCACCTTTGGCAGCAATTGCAGCCTCAAGTCTTTTTGAATATGATGCCACAAGCTTGGAACACCTACTTTTGGCCAGGTTCTTCCATTCCTCTTTGCAGCAACTCTCAAGCTCCATCAGGTTGGATGGGAAGCGTCGGTGCACAGCCATTTTCAGATCTCTCCAGAGAAGTTCAATCGGACTGAAGTCTGGGCTCTGGCTGGGCCACTCAAGGACATTCACAGAGTTGTCCTGTAACCACTCCTTTGATATCTTGGCTGTGTGTTGTTGTGGTTGTTGTCCTGGTGAAAGAGGAACCGTCGCCCCAGTCTGAGGTCAATAGCACTCTGGAGCAGGTTTTCATCCAGAATGTCTTGGTACATTGCTGAATTCATCTCTCCCTCTATCCTGAGTAGTCTCCCAGTTCCTGCCGCTGAAAAACATCCCCACAGCATGATGCTGCCACCACCATGCTTCTCTGTAGGGATGGTACTGGCCTGGTAATGAGCGGTGCCTGGCTTGCTCCAAACATGACGCCTGGCATTCACGCCAAAGAGCTCAATCTTTGTCTCATCAGAACAGAGAATCTTGTTTCTCATGGTCTGAGAGTCCTTCAGGTGCATTTTGGCAAACTCCAGGCGGGCCACCATGTGCTTTTTACTAAAGGAGTGGCTTTCGTCTGCCCACTTTACCATACAGGCATGATTAGTGGATTGCTGCAGAGATGGTTGTCCTTCTGGAAGGTCGTCATCTCTCCACAAAGGAATGCTGTAGCTCTGACAGAGTGACCATCGGGTTCTTGGTCATCTCCCTGACTAGGGCCCTGCTCCACCGATCGCTCAGTTTAGGCGGCCGGCCAGCTCTAGGTGGTTCCAAACTTCTTCCATTTACGGATGATGAAGGCCACTGTTCTCATTGGGACCTTCAAAGCAGCAGATATTTTTCTG
Source organism: Pseudophryne corroboree (assembly GCF_028390025.1). Classification (NCBI taxonomy): domain Eukaryota; kingdom Metazoa; phylum Chordata; class Amphibia; order Anura; family Myobatrachidae; genus Pseudophryne; species Pseudophryne corroboree. Next base: position 606,843,576 of record NC_086447.1, read on the forward strand.
TACCCTTCCACAGATTTGTGCCTCGAGACAATCCTGTCTTGGAGGCCTACAGAAAATTCCTTTGACTTCTTGCTTGGTTTGTGGTCAGACATGCACTGTCAAGTGTGGGACCTTATATAGACAGGTGTGTGCCTTTCCAAATCATGTACAATCAAATGAATTTACCACAGGTGGACTCCAGTTAAGCTGTAGGAACATCTCAAGGATGATCAGTGGAAACAGGATGCACCAGAGCTTAATTCTGAACTTTATGGCAAAGGCTGTGAATACTTATGTAAATGCAAGTTCTTTGATTTTTTATTTTTCATAAATTTGCAAAAATCTCAAAAAAACATTTTTTTACGCTGTCATTATGGGGTATTGTGTGTAGAATTTTGAGGACAAAAATGAATTTATTCCACTTTGGAATAAGACTGTAACATAACAAAATGTGGAAAAAGTGAAGCGCTGTGAATACTTTCCGGATGCACTGTGCCATCTATTAGCTTGTTTAAAAAGTAAAGTTTATATTTCTTACTACAGGTTTAAGTGCACTGTAAGAAGTCTTCCGTACGATTATTTTTGTTTTGTATACATTTCAGGTATACTGATACACAAGTTCTAAGGGGGGCAGCTGTATCTCTTCATACCATGGAGGACCTCACTCAACATATGATAGCTTCCATGTTGCAGAGAGAAATATAGAATTTGACGGCAGATAAGATCCACTTGGCATATCTAGTCATGTACACATACACAAGTACACACTAGGGTTAATTTTTGGCTGAGAGCCAATTAACCTACCAGTATATTTTTGGAGTGCGAGAGAAAACCAACTCAAGTAAAGGGATAATATACAAACTTCACACAGTTAGGGCCATGGTGGGAATCAAACCCATGACCTCAGTGCTGTGAGGCAGTAATGCTAACCATAACATCATCTGTCCTATATATGATACTATATAAATTAGTGAAAATTGGAAAATATCCAAACACAGGTAACCTGCACACAATTGCTATGGGCATATTTTATGATTTAACTTGTAATAAATAAAACTTAAACTAAAATGTTAGGAATTTTTTTATTTTCTTACCTCATGTTCAATGAATCATCCATGTAACTGATGTGCATAACCAATAGGATGGACATGAGACTCACAGTGTATCGGAAATGAAATTCCATATCTCAAAGCCTAAGTTAAGAAATCAGAATATTAATACAAAACCATATAAACCAACTTGATAATAATGTGATTTCATTATTATTTTTAAATAATAAACATACTGTATGATGGAAAGATATATGTATAAACAGCAAGTTCAGCTGTACACTCTGCCTGCTGCTGGTGGCTTATTCAACAGGGGTGTTAACTTTTCTTATCCCTTAGGTGTTGCTTAGGCTTCAAGGCTGGGGTAAGGTAAGGGGGGTTAGTAAGCATTGTCCTTTAGGAGAGTGTACACCTTGTATGTTGGCTGATTGAGGGGTTAACTGTCCTCTGGATTACAAAATCTACTTGGTTGATGGCTCCTCTGGTAAGCATGATTTAGAAAAGGCGGGTGTTGTTTCCTCTGCTGATGCAGAAGTGTAGCATTATAGGCAAGTGTTGGAGAAGGGTCTGGTCCCATTGACTGCTGCTTGGGGTCTTCCATCACTACACTTGTTAAGTGAATTAGTTACTTCACTATTTAAAGTTCGTTTGAGTCTAGATTTTATATTTTTACCTGTCCTTCCCTGTTATGCTTACACTATGTTTAAACATTCTTTGAACTTTCTTCACTAGCGCTGTTAAACTCGCATAAACTGCCTGTTACGTCTGCCAGTGCACTACAAGTACCACAATAGCCTGCATGCATTGAACTTTCTTCTCTAGAGCTGTGTAACTTGCATAGACTGCCTGTTGTCACAATTGCTAGTGCACTGCAAGTACCACAATAACCTGTTAAAAGTCTGACGGAGCCTTTGGGCAAGGAAAGGACATTTATGATGAAACAGGCTCAAGAGGGCCTTATAGCCTAAAATGCTTTCGTATAAATTTGGCGGGTGTAAGTTCCTGCTTCCAAGCCCTCCTTTCTTATACTCCTTTCAGATCAAAAAGCCAGGTCGCAGCCAGGATTTTGTACACGCATCCAACACGAATGTGACCTCGCAGAGATCCCTTTCAGAAAGGAGGCTGGACCCGGAATCTTACCAGGTCGGTGACTTCAGATGAGATCATCTCCAAGTGCCGGCTTTTCCTGGACCCAGGATGATCCATTTCCACTGACAAAAATCCCATGCAATAACCCGTGATTTTCTTGTCAGAGTCTACTTCTGCGAATGGGGTGTTATACACTTTCTTTATTGCGGGAAATACTAGTTAAAAAGCCTGGTAGAAAAGGAGGAGTTGCAGGTATTGATGAGGTCCGTTTTACATGGTTGTGTTTTGAGTTAAGAAACGATTTTAATTGTTAGAATCCTGCTCAGAAACAGTAATTGCACCAAAGAAATATTGAGTCCTTTAGGGGCAAGAGTGCCCATTTCATATATATATTTAGTTTCTTCCATTGTTTATATGTCTGTGTTTTGTCTCAATCTGTTGAATTATATGTATGTTTGTAAAGTGTACCGGTACTAGGACCACATAAGAACACCCCCATATACATTCATACAGGAGCCCAGTGTGATCAGAACAGGCACATACTACAACATTGCAGTGGTTAATGTTACATTTGTTTAGATTTTTACTTCTTTGTATACCACAGCAATATAGTAGCTTTTGATATCTGTGAAATAAACCTTTCTTGTGTTTACACAATTGAGCACATTGTATTTTCCTGTTGGATAGTGCGCAGGGAGCAACCACCTATTTCATCTCCTGAATGAATGTAGGAGATCCCTCCATTGCTGCCCTCAGCCACATCTCCCATAGGTTTCTATGGGGGATGCGAAGCTGGCAAATAACTTGAAGCTGTAGAGTAGTAAACCATAAGCACGCTACGGTAGAAATATATGAATATGTTTATATATCGTAAACAAAGATGTTGATGCTTGGAAAATACCTTACCCTTAATGTTCAATGTGATCTCCGTGATGAAGTCTGAGATGGGTACCGTAATGTAAGATCACACTGACCACAAACTGAGAAGAATTAGTGACAGCTCTGATCTCTCTCTCTGCAGTAACATCTGCCTACTTTGTATCCATCAGTGTCAACAAAGATCAAAAGGGTCAAGCTCTTTGCTCCCCTTGGATACAGCTGCATTACCACTGTTACAGCTGGGGACCATACTAGATGATGTGCCGTGTACACAGCGACATCGGCAGTGAAGGGACCCAACATTAGAAAGTGCATACACACTTGCCGATGCCGGCAGCAACAGAGACGGCCATGCTGTATTCAGCACCATGGCCCTCGCTAGCGATGTCTTCTGTCGGTCCTGCATGTAGGGCCGGCGGAGAATGTTGTTAACGATGCGCGGGAGCCCGTATGTTGTTGTGAAAAAATAAACAAAAGGTCTGATATGGCTGATTATCAGGGTTTTTTTTCACCTGCCTCAGGCACACGAAAGTAAATCCCTTATGACTGAGAGACAATTTAATAACTCCAGGGGCTCAATTAGCTGAATATCCTCCTATATCTGTTGTCTTCCTTATTTATTATTGTATTCTGTTAACTTATTAGTGTTTAATTATCTCAGAAAAGTTATTATTGATCCTACAACAGAGCCTGTTTTCCCTTTTACTCTTACAATGTTTGTAGTACTGACAAACTGCACCATTTTGAATGCATAATGAAAAAGAGAAGAGTAATAAAAAAATAAGATTTTAAACCTACCGGTAAATCTTTTTCTCATAGTCCGTAGAGGATGCTGGGGACTCCGTAAGGACCATGGGGTATAGCTGGGCTCCGCAGGAGACATGGGCACTATAAAGAACTTTAGATGGGTGTGCACTGGCTCCTCCATCTATGCCCCTCCTCCAGACCTCGGTTAGAGAACTGTGCCCAGAGGAGACGGACAGTACGAGGAAAGGATTTTTGTTAATCTAAGGGCAAGATTCATACCACCCCACACCATCCACACCGTATAACCTGGAATATACGCAACCAGTCAACAGTATGAACAAAAACAACATCAGCCAAAGACTGATCTCAACTGTAACATAACCCTTATGTAAGCAATAACTATATACAAGCCTTGCAGAAATACGTCCGCACTGGGACGGGCGCCCAGCATCCTCTACGGACTAGGAGAAAAAGATTTACAGGGAGGTTTAAAATCTTATTTTCTCTTACGTCCTAGAGGATGCTGGGGACTCCATAAGGAACATGGGGATTATACCAAAGCTCCAGACCGGGCGGGAGAGTGCGGATGACTCTGAAGCACCGATTGAGCAAACATGAGGTCCTCATCAGCCAGGGTATTAAACTTGTAGAATTTTGCAAAAGTGTTTGAACCTGACCAAGTCGCCGCTCGGCAATGCTGTAATGCCGAGACGCCTCGAGCAGCCGTCCAAGAAGAGCCCACCTTCCTAGTGGAATGGGCCTTTACCGAATTTGGTAACGGCAATCCAGCCGTATAATGAGCCTGCTGAATCGTGTTACAGATCCAGCGAGCAATAGTCTGTTTAGAAGCAGGAGCGCCAACCTTGTCGGCTGCATACAGGATAAACAGTGCCTCTGTTTTCCTAACCCGAGCCGTCCTGGCTACATAAATTTTTAAGGCCCTGACTACATCAAGGGACTTGGAATCCTCCATGTCACCCGTAGCCACAGGTACCACAATAGGTTGGTTCATATGAAACGATGAAACCACTTTAGGTGGTCCTTAATTCCGCTCTATCCACATGGAAAATCAGATAGGGGCTTATGTGAGACAAAGCCGCCAATTTGGACACCCGCCTTGCAGATGCCAAGGCCAACAACATGACCACCTTCCAAGTGAGAAATTTTAATTCAACCGTTTGAAGAGGTTCAAACCAGTGAGATTTTAGGAACTGTAACACCACGTTAAGGTCCCATGGTGCCACTGGAGGCACAAAAGGAGGCTGTATGTGCAGCACTCCCTTTACAAAAGTCTGGACTTCTGGGAGAGAAGCCAATTCCTTCTGAAAGAAAATTGATAAGGCCGAAATCTGTACCTTAATGGAGCCTAATTTCAGGCCCATATCCACTCCTGTCTGTAGAAAGTGGAGAAAACGGCCCAGATGGAATTCCTCCGTAGGAGCATTCTTGGCTTCACACCAAGATACATACTTTCTCCAGATACGGTGATAATGTTCCGCCGTCACCTCCTTCCTAGCCTTTATCAGAGTAGGGATGACTTCTTCCGGAATGCCTTTCCCAGCTAGTATTCGGTGTTCAACCGCCATGCAGTCAAACGTAACCGCGGTAAGTCTTGGAACACGCAGGGCCCCTGTTGCAACAGGTCCTCTCTGAGAGGAAGAGGCCACGGATCTTGTGTGAGCATTTCCTGAAGATCTGAATACCGGGCCCTTCGAGGCCAATCTGGAACAATGAGTATTGTCCGCACGCTTTTTCGTCTTATGATTCTCAATATCTTTGAGATGAGTGGAAGAGGGAACACATAGACCTACTGAAACACCCACGGTGTCACCAGGGCGTCTACTGCTACTGCCTGAGGGTCCCTTGACCTGGCACAATATCTCCGAAGCTTCTTGTTGAGGCGTGACGCCATCATGTCTATTTGAGAAAGTCCCCACCAACTTGTTATCTCTGCAAAAACTTCTTGATGAAGTCCCCACTCTCCTGGATGGAGATCGTGTCTGCTGAGGAAGTCTGCTGCCAACGCGCTTATGTGATTTTCCGTCCAGCGGAGAATCCTGGTGGCTTCCGCCATTGCCGCTCTGCTCCTTGTCCCGCCTTGGCGATTTACATGAGCCACGGCTGTGAGGTTGTCTGATTGAATCAGAACCAGTAGGTCGCGAAGAAGATTCTCCACTTGACGTAGGCCGTTGTATATGGCCCTCAATTCCAGTACGTTGATGTGTAGACAAGCCTCCTGGCTTGATCATAGTCCCTGAAAGTTTTTTCCTTGTGTGACTGCTCCCCATCCTCGGAGGCTCGCGTCTGTGGTCACCAGAACCCAGTCCTGAATGCCGAACCTGCGACCCTCTAGAACAGCGGTGGCCAACCTGTGGCTCTTGAGCCACATGTGGCTCTTTCTTTATTCAAATGTGGCTCCCAGCACTCTAAATCATGTGACCACAACAGATACAGAAACCGCTGCACTCCAGCCAGACACGCAGCAGCACTACAGGGACTGAAAACTGAAGGAGTCAGATACTAGAGGTGAGACACCCACAAGCAAACAGAGGACACATTAGGGACTGCTGCTATGGCACATGTTGATATGGGGGGGCTGTAGTGATACATGAGGGTGGGCTAGATGGGGGGGCTGTAGTGATACATGAGGGTGGGCTAGAGTGACACATGGCAGAGCTGGCTGGAGAGACACAGAAGGGTCCTGGCAGAAGTGACGTGGGAGGGTGCTGGAAGTAGTGACACATGGGAGATATGGCTGGAGTGACATAGGAGGGTGGTAGCAGGAGTGACACATGGAGTAGCTGGCTGGAGTGATATAGGAGGGTGGTAGCAGGAGTGACACATGGGGGAGCTGGCTGGAGTGACAGGAGGGTGCTGGAAGTAGTGACACATGGGAGAGCTGGCTGGAGTGACATAGGAGGGGGGTAGTAGGAGTGACACATGGGGGAGCTGGCTGGAGTGACACAGCAGGGTCTTGGCAGTAGTGACACATGAGAGACCTGGCTGGAGTGACACAGGAGAGGGTCCTGGCAGGAGTGACACGGGAGGGTGCTGGAAGTAGTGACACATGGGGGAGCTGGCTGGAGTGACATAGGAGGGTCCTGGCAGGAGTAACACGGGAGGGTGCTGGCTGGAGTGACAGGAGGGTGCTGGCTGGAATGACACATGGGGGAGCTGAAGTTTATTATGTGAATCTGGCTTTTTCAATGGATCTGGCTTTAAAAAAATGTATTTTATGTCGTTCTGGCTTTTTCAATATATTTTATACCAGGGATGTGGCCTAGCAGGCACAAGGCCACATTCCATTTTTGCATGCGCGCCATCGGCTCGATGTCGGCTCTTTGACGTACCTAACAAAGTTTGTTGGCTCTTTGTCACTGACTGGTTGGCCACCCCTGCTCTAGAAGGTGAGCACTCTGCAGCCACCACAGGAGAGACACCCTGGCCCTGGGGGACAGGCTTATTTTCTGATGAATGTGAAGATGGGACCCGGACCACTTGTCCAGAAGGTCCGACTGAAACATCCTTGCATGAAACCTGCCGAAGGGGATGGCCTCGTAGGTCGCCACCATTTTCCCCAGTACTCGAGTGCATTGATGGACTGACACTCTTTTCGGTTTTAACAGGTCTCTGACCATGTTCTGGAGTTCCTGGGCTTTTTCCATTGGGAGAAAAGATAGCCGAGTTGTTGGAACCAACCTTTGACTTTGGTAGATTCAGAATCCAGCCATGTTGCTGCAGCACTCCCAGGGAGAGCGCCACGCTTTTCAGCAACTGATCTCTCGATCTCGCTTTATCAGGAGATCGTCCAAGTACGGGATAATTGTGACTCCCTGCCGGCGCAGGAGCACCATCATTTCCGCCATTACCTTGGTGAAAATCCTCGGGGCCGTACAAAGCCCAAACAGCAACGTCTGAAACTGGTAATGACAGTCCTGTACAGCGAATCTCAGGTACGCCTGATGAGGGGGATATATGGGGACTTGAAGGTATGCGTCCTTTATGCGTCCTTTATGTCCAGTGACACCATAAAATCCCCCCCTTCCAGGCTGGAGATAACTGCCCGGAGCGATTCCATCTTGAATTTGAACTTTTTCAAGTACAGGTTTAGGGATTTTAAATTTAGAATGGGTCTGACCGAGCCATCCGGTTTCGGGACCACAAATAGGGTTGAATAGTACCCCTTCCCCTGTTGAACTAGGGGAACCTCGACAACCACTTGTTGTTGACACAGTTTTTGAATTGCAGCTAAAACTATCTCCCTTTCTGGGGAAGAAGCTGGTAAAGCCGATCTGAAAAACCGGCGAGGAGGCACGTCTTCGAATTCCAGCTTGTAACCCTGGGATACAATTTCCATTGCCCAAGGATCCACGTCTGACGGAACCCAGACGTGGCTGAAGGGTCGAAGACGTGCCCCCACCGGCGCAGACTCCCTCAGTGGAGCCCCAGCGTCATGCGGTGGATTTAGTAGAAGCCGGGGAGGACTTCTGCTCCTGGGAACTAGCCATAGCAGGCAGTCTTTTCCATCTACCCTTACCTCTGGCGAGAAAGGAAGAGCCCCGACCTCTTCTGGACTTATGCGACCGAAAGGACTGCATCTGATATTGCGGTGTTTTCTTTTGCTGTGGGGAAATATGTAGAAAAGTAGATTTACCAGCGGTAGCTGTGGAAACCAGGTCCACGAGACCTTCCCCAAATAAATCCTCACCTTTGTAAGGTAAAACTTCCATTTGCTTCTTTGAGTCGGCAGCACCCGTCCATTGGCGGGTCCACAGGGCTCGCCTAGCAGAAATCGTCATGGCGTTGGCTCTCGAACCTAACAGACCAACGTCTCTCTGAACGTCTCTCATATATAAGACTGCGTCTTTAATGTGACCTAAGGTCAATAAAATGGTATCCTTATCTAGGGTATCAATGTCAGCTGACAAAGTATCCGTCCAAGCCACCACAGCGCTACAAACCCAAGCCGATGCTATTGCCGGTCTGAGCAAGGCACCCGTATGTGTATAAATTGATTTTAAGGTAGTTTCGTGTCTGCGATCAGCAGGATCCTTGAGGGCTGCCGTGTCTGGAGACGGTAGCGCCACCTTTTTGGACAAGCGCGTTAACGCCTTGTCCACCTTGGGTGAGGATTCCCACCATAACCTGTCCTGCGCAGGGAAAGGATACGCCATAAGAATTCTTTTGGGAATCTGCAGTTTCTTGTCTGGAGTTTCCCAAGCCTTTCCAAATAACACTTTCAGCTCATGAGATAGGGGAAAGTTACCTCAGGTTTCTTTTCCTTAAACATGTGTACCCTCTTGTCAGAGACAGAGGGGTCATCTGTGATATGTAAAACATCCTTTATTGTAATAATCATATAATGAATACTTTTGGCTACCCTTGGGTGTAACCTCGCATCATCGTAGTCGACACTGGAGTCAGAATCCGTGTCGGTATCAGTGTCTGCTACTTGGGACAGGGGACTTTTCTGAGACCCTGAAGGGCCCTGTGACACAGTCAAAGCCATGGATTGACTCCCTGTTCTATCCCTGGACTGTGCTTTGTCCAATCTCTGATGTAATAAAGACACATTTGCATTTAAAACATTTAACATATCCAACCAATCAGGTGTCGGCGTTGCCGACGGAGACACCACAATCATCTGCTCCACCTCCTCCTTAGATGAGCCTTCCGCTTCAGACATGCCGACACACGTGTACCGACACCCCCACACACTCAGGGATATATCTATATGGAGACAGTTCCCCAATAAGGCCCTTTGGAGAGGCAGAGCGAGAGTATGCCAGCACACACCCAGCGCCACCTGACACTGGAAACAAAATTCCCAGATAAAACAGCGCTTTTATATAAATATATATATATATATATATATATATACACACACTCACTGCGCCAATTAAGAGTGCCCCCCCCCCTCTTTTTTGCCCTCTGTCACCGTGTTCAGCAGGGGAGAGTCCGGGGAGCCAGCTTCTCTGCAGTGTGCTGTGGAGAAAATGGCGCTGGTTAGTGCTGGAGGATCAAGCTCCGCCCCCTCAGCGGCGGGCTTCGGTCCCGCTCAAATTTCCAATACTGGCGGGGGATTATATAATATACTGCCTCCGCAGCCTATATATATGTTAGCCAGTCCCTAGAGGTTTATTATTGCTGCCCAGGGCGCCCCCCCTGCGCCCTGCACCCTTCAGTGCCCGCTGTGTGTGTGTGTTGTGTGTAGGAGCAATGGCGCACAGCGTTACCGCTGCGTGTAACCTCAGAGAAGATCTGAAGTCTTCTGCCGCCTTTGAAGTCTTCTTTCTTCTTATACTCACCCGCTTCTATCTTCCGGCTCTGTAAGGAGGACGGCGGCACGGCTCCGGGACGAACGGCGAGGGTGAGACCTGCGTTCCGACCCTCTGGAGCTAATGGTGTCCAGTAGCCTAAGAAGCAGAGCCTATCATTTAAGTAGGTCTGCTTCTCTCTCTCCTCAGTCCCACGATGCAGGGAGCCTGTTGCCAGCAGTGCTCCCTGAAAATAAAAAACCTAACAAAATTATTTTTCAGAGAAACTCAGGAGAGCTCCCCTGTAGTGCACCCAGTCTCCTCTGGGCACAGGATCTAACTGAGGTCTGGAGGAGGGGCATAGAAGGAGGAGCCAGTGCACACCCATCTAAAGTTCTTTATAGTGCCCATGTCTCCTGCGGAGCCCGTCTATACCCCATGGTCCTTACGGAGTCCCCAGCATCCTCTAGGACGTAAGAGAAATGTACCATCCACTAGAATTTCTACAGGTACACAAAATTAAGCAAGTCGTTTCAGGTTCCCAGCCATGTAAAATACATCAACAATAAAAAGACTTTTAGATAGAACTCAATTTTCTTGAATAAACTGCGCCCGGCATAAGAATGTCTCAGACACTTCGGTCCAAGCTTTGATACGATTCAGTCGCAGCTGTCCAGCATTTTTTTTTATACTGCGCTGGAACTGCATTGAGTATGTACTGTACAAATATGCTGCTGCGGCTCCAGTTGCAGTATGGAGAAAGCCACAGCCTGGCTGCTAGGGGGCGGCAACAGGGAGGAACATGTAAAATACAGGTGTGTTGCTGGCATTTTAGGGGTGTGCCGAAGCCAGCTACTGTGTTGTTGGATGTACTGTGCAACTTTAGGGTTCCACAGATGTCCGATGTGATGGCACATGTGATGGTCTTGATGGTGATCAAATGCTGCATCTTCAGAAATAAGGGGTTATTCAGAGTTGTTAGGAAACCAACAAAAGTTAGCAATTGGGCAAAACCATGCTGCACTGCAGGTGGGGCAGATGTAAGATGTGCAGCGAGATTTAGATTTGGGAGGGTTATAATGTTCCTGTGCATGGTAAATACTGCCAGCTTTATCTTTACACTGCAATTTAGATTTCAGTCTGAACACACCACACCCAAATCTAACTCTCTCTGCACGTGTTATGGGGGTCATTCAGAGTTGTTCGCTCGCAAGCTGCTTTTAGCAGCTTTACACACGCTAAGCCGCCGCCTACTGGGAGTGAATCTTAGCTTATCAAAATTGCGAACGAAAGATTCGCAATATTGCGAAAATACTTCTCTGTGCTGTTTCTGAGTAGCTCGAGACTTACTCTTCCAGTGCGATCAGTTCAGTGCTTGTCGTTCCTGGTTTGACGTCACAAACACACCCAGCGTTCGCCCAGACACTCCTCCGTTTCTCCAGCCACTCCCGCGTTTTTCCCAGAAACGGTAGCGTTTTTTCGCGCACACCCATAAAACGTCCAATTTCCGCCCAGAAACACCCACTTCCTGTCAATCACATTACGATCACCAGAACGAAGAAAAAACCTCGTAATGCCGTGCGTAAAATTCCTAACTGCATAGCAAGTTTACTTGGCACAGTCGCACTGCGGACATTGCGCATGCGCATTAGCGACTAATCGCTCCGTTGCGAGAAAAAAATAACGAGCGAACAACTCAGAATGACCCCCTATATCCGCCCCCCCTGCTTTTTTGGTTTACTAACGACTCTAACCCCCTTAAGCAGCAGATCTGAGAAGCAGACAGTGGGTTACTCAGATTTGAGCTTTTAATTTGCATCCACTGCATAGGCACACAAAAAAAAAAAAAGGAAAAAATTATTTATTTTAAGGTAAAAATGTTGGGTCCTCTGGTACACCCTTTCCAATGAATAATCATATACTTGAAGGTATTCAAATAGCATACTTTGGCCATTGATGACAAGTAATTTTTCAGGTGATTTTCTGTAAAAAGCAGAAAGATGGGATGAATTCTAAAAGATGTATTTTGGGGTACAGATAGGAAGTTAGTTTTGTAATGGGCGTTACAAGCATCACTACCAATAATTTTGAAGCTTGCTTAACAATAAAAAAATCACATTTATAGACATTGGGGTCTGTTTACTAAGCCTTGGATGGAGATGAAGTGGACGGAGATAAAGTACCAGCCAATCAGCTCCTAACTGTCATTTTTCAACCCCAGCCTGTAACATGGCAGTTAGGATCTGATTGGCTGGTACTTTATCTCTGATACTTTATCTCCATCCAAGGCTTAGTAAATAGACCCCATTGTTCTGTTCCACAAAATATTCTAGAGGCTTTAATTTGGAAAAAAAAACACTTATTTTTCCATCCTTTGTAAATAAAAAAGGAAAAAGCAGCCATCTGCTCAAATACTTTGCTTATGGCTACTAATAGCCTTCTATCTAATGTTATTTGGCAGTTGTATGGCATCCAGAAAGCTGTTCCACCTTTTTCATGCACTTCTGTCCAGGTCACCTATTGTAGAATCACCGCAAAAAGCTTTTCTAACTGAACAGCGCCATGGGAGCACACAGGCTGAAAATAGCCCACTTTATGCTTGTAACTAGGGTGGCCAATCCCGGGATTTAGGCCAAAAATCGTCTGGGATTCAATACCGGGATTGGAAGCTCCAATCACGGGGATTTCGGGATCAGGCGGTCCTTTGTTTTTTTAATGCCTGGCAGCATTGAGCTTCCTCAGGAGGTTCAGACGCTGCCCGGGTCCCTCCTCCTGGCTCCCCCTGCGCAGCGTGATGTGAAGTCAGAGGTCATGCTGCGCAGCAATCCGCCCGCCACAGAGACCTCACCGCACTGGAGGAAGTTACCCACCCGCCCTCCCAGGGACCATAGTAGTAAGTTGTGTGTGCAGTGCGGGGTGGTGCGGGGCGTTTACACAGGAAACAAACCAATCCCGGGTATCCCGGGATTGACCATTTTTCAATCCAGATACCCGGGATTGAAAAAATGGCTCGGGATTGGCCACCCTACTTGTAACATTTACCCGTTGGAAAATCTTAACTGAACACAGGTAACTGAAGCGCCCCTATCTGGACATGCAGACTTGTATCACCGAGATACACAAGAACCGAATGCCTTTGCAGAAGAATCCATGTCTGACCAATATAAAGGCCCTGACTGTCTCATCAAGAATCAGCATCAGCTTTTACTCTATGCCTCAAATTAACTGCCATCCAGGGGGTTGTCATGCAAAACTTGTCCTCCTCTGCCTCCATTTCTTCTTTGCTCCCTTCAATCAATTAGACCTCTCTTGGTTTTCCTCCTCCTATATCTGTAACGGATCCTTCTCCATCACAACATCCACCTCCTCTTCCTCCCCTCTTATGACACCATCACATCTACCTCTCCCTCATCTCTTGCATTTCTTTGTAACCGCTATCTCCTCTTGAATTTCTCTACATTTTTCTCAAGCTTAATATGTCTATGACTGAGCACTACCTTCCCTCCTTCACTTGTCTCCACCGCTCCCTCATTGTTGACAACACCATCATCTCCTTAGTTTACCAAGTCCTCTGCCTGGGAATAACCCATGAAAAACTAAAATCACATTCACCCCCAACTAAATGGAACATCTCTATTTCCTCTCCCTCCCCACAACCAAAACATTTATATATTACCCCATAATTGCTCATCTTGACTATTGCAAACTTCTCCTTTCTGGCCTTTTCCTCAACCACCTGCCTTCCCGTTAATAATTTCTTTACGCTACCACCATTCTGTTTGTGCAACCCTCCACTGTATCCCCATCTCAAACAGTTAAATGCCTCACCGTTTTCGTCACTCTGGTGGCGTGCCCAGTGCTCCCAGAGATAGTGGGGTTCCCCCGGCTCTTCCTGTATTGTGAAGATACCATGTGTATGACACGGAATCTATTAACCCGCTGCTCTGCAGTGGTCTGTGAGTGCTCAAACCAACCCCCTCCCCAGAACACTGTGGCCCACGGGTGGGGCAGTCCCCGAAAAGCTGGACTGTCCTGACAAAGCTGGCCACTTGGGTGGTATGCTATTGGAGCTCTGCTCTATCTGATCTTCCCTCCTACATCCTCAACCTCTTGTATCTCCCCAATGTACCCACCCCCTTCCTTACAGAATGTAAGCTCCAATGAGCAGGGCATTCTTTTTTATTTCATTCCTCTCCTTATAGTCACTATTTCAGCCAACTGATATATGCTATAATTATGCCAACACTTGTAACCATGTTTATATGCTATCTGGTTTTATTCTGTTTACCATGTTTTGCATTTTTGATCTGTCTAGAGCTGCAGAAATTGGTGTTGACTCATAAATTAATGCTATTAATAATAATTTAAGAGAATAAAAAGGATCCCATGCTGTCTTCCTCCAGAATAAAATCAGCTGTTCATGTCACCCACTAGACAAACAGCAATATTTGCAAATTAAACACTAACTTATCCATCACAGTAGGAAGAGTCTTTCCTTTTTTTAATTGCCATTTTATTACAGTAAAGGGGGGTACTCACGGAGAGATCCATGCTTAAAATCTAAGCAATCTGACTAGATTGCTTAGATTTTAAGCACAGTGTAACTCCCACAGCAATAGCGATGCCCGGCCCCGCACATCGTTATCGCTGGTGCTAGATTGGCCTGCATGCCAATCTAGCACGTCGCTCATTTCACCCGCTGGGTGAAATGAGCGGCCCCCGTCCTCCCCCGCATCGCTCAGCACACATCGCGCTGTGCTGAGCGGCGGGAGACCACTCAGCACACATCTCTGCCGTCTATATGGGCCTTTACACAACAACATACAGCCAAGTTTTCAGCACAATTAAGGCAGCTCTCATGACAGTTATTACTTCTCCGTGCCACTACAGATGCTCTGATAAACAACTGAAACTGCAGCCATTTGACTTGCAGTGACATTACTGACACTGCTCACATGTATGAATCCACCAATTTACAGTGTCCTTCTGTAGAACAAGTCTTCCAAGCTAACAGGTAAATCAAATATCAAATCTGTCAGGCTTCAATGTAGGCATGCTGATTTTCATTACCAGAAAATGATAGCAGTCATTTTCTAACAACACCAAAACCATAACGGAGCATGATGAAACTAGGCTGTCTTGTCTAGGTCTGAAA
Source organism: Pseudophryne corroboree (assembly GCF_028390025.1). Lineage (NCBI taxonomy): Eukaryota > Metazoa > Chordata > Amphibia > Anura > Myobatrachidae > Pseudophryne > Pseudophryne corroboree. The sequence goes on from NC_086447.1 coordinate 606,858,731, forward strand.
AATGGAATCCTGTCTAGTTAGGCCACTTACATGTGTGGCCAAATGGATATGATGTGGTTTCACTTGTTTGTGGCCAAATAATGCTTCTGTTGATCCTCCAAATCAATGTTTCTCAACTCCAGTCCTCAAATAGGTCATGTTTTCTAGATTTCTTTAATCACAGAGGTGAGTTAACCTATTTTGCTGGGTCAGTAATTGTCCCAGCTTTTTCCACAGTCAAAAACCTTGAAAACGTGACCTGTGGTAGATACTTCTGCTATTTATAATGCATATAAGAAGATGTGCTATGTTGGATAGAAAACTTTGTAATAAGCACACGCAATTTTTACATACTTGTGGGTTTTTCATATTTTAAATTCTTGCAAAACAAAGATAAACAAATAAATCACTGATATTATATACAAAGTATGGAAAACTACTACAATATAACAGTCACAAAAGCGGTATATACCGGAGGGATGCTTGGAATCAACCTTGCCTTGAATATATCAAATTACATTAATACAGTGGTTCTCAAACCGTGTGCCGTGGCACCCTGGGGTGCATCAGGACACTTGCACGGGTGCCCTGGGTTAGTGGTCCAGGGCCAATTAAAAATATTTTTATGGTAAATGTAATAGTCAAAACCAGTGCTGGTGGCTGTCAATCATAAAATATGTGGACAAACAGAAGCAAATTTTGTCCCTCACCACTCAACTGAACCTAAGGATGACATATAAACACAATTTACCTAATTTACATAGTAACTAGTTTCTGAGGTTGAAAAAAAAAAAAATTGTCCATCGAGTTCAACCTGTTAGTGATCTCCTACAATGTAATAATTTTAAGACTAATTTTAACTGTGGTGAATGTTTAGCCATTATGTCTATTCCTTTTTTTTTATTTTATTATTTATTCCTTACTATAGTTCATGATTTACCACCCATAACCCTGTATATCCTTATCCATTAAGAATTTATCTAGCCCATTCTTAAAAGTAATGACCGAGTCATCCATTACTACTTTCTCAGGGACTTCCAAATACGTATTGTCCTTACGGTGTGTCACAATCCTGACTGTAGGTTTCATATTTGGTGACTTACCCCTGCCATCTGTCCCGGATCCTGTGTCTTTTTACTCACTGAGTTAAACAGCTTGTCAGCACTGAGTTTTCCTGAGTTCTCTGCCTGAAAGGTAATAGTTAATTAGCTCCACCTGTGGTGATCTCCTGTGTGAGGCTGAATTCAGTAATCTGAAGTTTAGGCCTAAAAGCCAGCATCCTATGTTTTGCAGAAGTTCAGGCTTCAGTGTTCTCTCGGCCTGCTAGGCCTCACTCTACATCACAGCCCAGTCTAGAGTACTCACATGACAGGGACTGACCCAGAGTTGTCCAATCCTCTGCCAGCCTGAGTCTCTCTGCATCACCTAACCCTGCTCACCAATCACCAAGGACCAGGAAGTATAAGTCGGGAGACTGAGTTGGAAACTGGGCCAGTTCCTCGTGTCACACACAGCTCTGTGTGAGCTTTGAAGATGAGCTCCCTAAAGGTAACCTTTGTACTTTAGTTCCTGTGAAAACTCTGTTCCTTTGTTACCCCGTTTGGTTTACATTTGTGTTGCTACTGATGTTCACTATTTCCACGAGTCTCAACGTAAAACCACAGCTGCCGTGTTTCACCTTTACTGCTGTTGTAGTTGTGCTCTCCAGAGCTCCCGTATCCCTGTGGCTTCCGTGCCTCCGAGCACCTCCGTGCCTCCGAGCACTTCAGCGCCTCCAAGCACCTCAGTGCCTCCAGGCACTTCTGCACCTACAAGCACCTCGGTGCCTCCAAGCACCTCAGTGCCTCCAGGCACTTCTGCACTTACAAACACTTCTGCACTTACAAGCACCTCAGTGCCTCCAAGCACCTCAGTGCCTCCAAGCACCTCAGTGTCTCCAAGCACTTCTGCACCTACAAACACTCAGTGCCTCCAGGCACTTCTGCACCTCAGTGCCTCCAAACACCCAGTGCTCACAAGCGTAGTTGGTGTCTCCAGCATCCGGTACTCCTTCATTCATTCCTCAGCATCTTTTCTAGTTCTGTCTTTCAGGAGACCTCCAGCATCCATACGTGCCTCCTGTCTGCCGACCAAATCCTGCATGAGGAAAACCTAGATTCGGCCATCTCTGCTGCGGTCCAGCAGCGGTTCCTCTTCCCGGTCACCGGAAGAAACCCCGAGTCCTCAACACTCCCAAACCAGGTCAGTGATAGTATTCACATAGTCCTCCAGTTGCCCGCACAGACTTCACTAACACCGGGTTCACAAAACCACAGTCATGACACGGTGAAGAAACCTTTTAGTCTTTGTGTGTGAAATCTCCTCTTCTCTAACCTAAGCGGGTGTCTGCGTGTCCTTTGTGATGATCTTACCCAAAACAAACCTCCGCTAGCTCTGTGTATTGACCCTTTATATATTGTAAATATTAATTTAATATTTCAAAATTTCTCAATATGAAACTTTTGGCCTAGGGGTGCCATGATTTAAAAAACTGTATTAATAAATTAGTACATTTCCCTCACCACACTAGCCTTTTGTTACTCTCTTTACTATGTTGTATAGCATTGCTCTTCAGAGACTAAATAGAAAAGAAAGTGAACATCTTGGAGGGTAGAACAGGGGGATCCAGTCAGGATCCCGGCAGTCGGAACACTGATGCCGGAATCCCGACAGTGCCAGAATCCCAACATGGATTGAAATGCCGGCGCCGGGATCCCGTACACGGAATCCCAATCGAGGTCTGCCAGGAGGAGGCGAGGGTTAGATGGGGGGGGAGGGGAGGGGTATTTGGTGGTTAGGTTCGGCTGTGGGGAGGGGAAGGGGGGGTTAGGGCTAGGCACCACCGGGGAGGGTTAGGGTCAGGCTGCGGGAAAGGAGGGTTAGGGAGGTTAGGGGTACTTTATTACCAAATATGTGTTGTAATCCCAATGCCACTGTCGGTATTTTGTCGGCATTTCAAGCGCGGGTTCCAATGTATAGATAGTTAAAAGATATATACAGTCAAAAGGCCAACTGTCAAAAGGTCAACACATTTTTTTTGTGTGTATTTTTCATGCTCTTACAACTTTTGCCTTATTTACTATCCATGTCACAAACTATTACCTTTAGTCACCTTGTGGCGAGCAAAAGTGGAGTGAACCACTGAGCACGCAAGGGGACACATTTCAACAAATATGGGTAAAAAAAAGGATTAAAAAACACAAAAAAAGTTTGTTGACCTTCTGACCCCATCAACCATATGGGGTTGACCTAATGACTGTCTATCTTTTAACGGTCTAACTTCTATACCACACTCCTCAATCGCCAGGATCCCGATACCATCCCATAACATTAGTATAGAAAAATACTTTGTAATATTGCTGTCAGGTGCCATTTTTACAGAGGCATGATTTCTGCTGATCCCAGCATGTCTGGGTTTGGAAGGGAACTAGTAACAAACATTCACCACTTCCTTCTTTTTATGCCGATAACAGTAATTTCTAGTCACGAGAAAAAGAGGTTTTAGGTAAATATGTTAAGTAATGGCATGTGATACTGCTGCCTAGCATAGACCATCTGCATAACCAAATTACAATGTTCAAATAAACTTGCCCATGTCTCACCCGGGTATTGGAAACGGGTCCTTCCCGGATGGGACCCAGCATTGGACCTTACACACCGCCATCCCGACCTGGCAATATGCCGGGTCGGGTTGGCATACGGGGGTTGGGGACGGAGCCAGCATCCGGGGTGGGTGCGGAGGCTGCGCTGCAAGAAGACATCATCTCCGCGCCACCTCTCCCTATGCAGTGAACCGGTACCATGTCGCATCGACCCAGGTAACCCGTTCACACTGCATCTGACCCGGGAATAACCCTTCTTATAACCCGGTTGAATTACCGGGTCAGGTGACCCGAGATTTCTGGCGTGACCCTTTCACACCACACAGTGACTCAAACCGGGTTGATACCGGGTTATTTGTGCGGTGTGAAAACAGTATAAAACGTGTAAATAGGAAAAGCCAATTAACTGTGTTATCCTGTTATAGTTAAAATTTCCATAGCTAGCAGTACAGATAGCAATTAGTTCAATTGTTAACCTCATTCCGGGGGTCAGTTAATTTTATTTATTATGCAGAGCGGAATTATGGGGGGGCACAGAGAGCAAGTTACCTGGGCCCCCCTCTCTCAGGGGGCACCCCAATCCTTTAATCACAGCTGCAGTGCTAGAGAAGAGGGAGGTGGAGTCTGAGCAGGGGCGGAACTGCACGGCACTACAGTCAGTGCCAGCAGTGACGAAAGAGAGTAGGGAAGGAGACCTGACTATCTAGCAAGCAGACTAGTATATGGCAAGAGTGACTCAGGTAAAAGGAACGATCTCTGGGCCTAATTCAGACCTGATCGCTGCTGTGCGTTTTCGCACAGCAGCCGATCAGGTCTGGACTGCTCCGACGCATGCCAGACAGCCGACGGCCATCTCAGCCCTGCGTTCGCCTCTGCCTGATTGACAGGCAGAGGCGGTCGCTGGGCAGAAGGGGGCGGCCCAGCGGCATTTAGCCGATGTTTTAAGGGCGCGGTCTGGGCAACGCAGGCGTGCCCGGACTGTGTGGGCCGCGGTGGCTGCGTGACATCACACACAACCGCTGCGACCCGGACAGCGACGGGTAGCTACCTGCCAGCGCGCAAGAGCTGTGCAGGTAGGGAGCTACTCATTGAGTACAAAAGCATCGCCGCTGTACAATGCTTTTGTACTTGTGCGGCGGGGTAGGGTCAGACAAGCGGGGCGGACTAGCCCTGTGCTGGGCGTTTCCCTGCATGTCAGGGAAGCTGATCGTAGATGTGCTAAATTTAGCACATCTACGATCAGGTCTGAATTAGGCCCACTGTCTCTATGTGTGTGACTATGTATGTATGTATGTATGTATGTATGTATGTATGTATCTATCTTTCTATCTATGACCAGTTTTCCGCGATACGCATGCATGTGCATACAGTATATTCACACACGCGGCCTACAGACATTACTTTGCCTCAATGCGGGTGCGAATAGTCACAGCCAGGTACCTGCAGCTGTCGAAATCGATACATTGCCCTGCATATCGACATGCTATCTTGTAGACAGCAGCACCGATATAGACAGGGAAGCTATGTACTGCCCACCGGCACGTTCATACATGGGAGAGAAGCGGTATCAGCATCAGCTCATACCAACCAATCAGCTCCTAACTGTCATTTTTCAAACACAGCCTGCAGCGTGAAAGTTAGGAGCTGGTTGGTTGGTATTTTATCACTGTGCAATTTATCACTCTCAAAGGCTTGATAAATCTGGGCCATTATGCCTATTCATAAAAAATTAAGGTGGGAAAGGCACCAGGAACAGAGGGGACCTGGGGGTGAGGTTTCTGCTGTCACTGTGTGTTCAACTCCATAGTCATCAATGGAGGGCCAGGCATGCTGGGTCATGTGGTGCCACTGAACTATGTATTACTATATCACCTCTCCTGCTCCATCCACCTTCCACCCTGCACTGTGCTCATCATCTCACATGTCTTATATTACTCATCATGTGGCATAATAGGAGTTTGGTCCCTACTGTGTGGCATATTGTTAATTTGGGCCCTACTGTGTAGCATCATATTGTGGGGCACATTTTGAATTGGGGGCAGGTATGAGCATGTGGCAGAATCTGGTGATCATTGAAGGGGCATTTGTCTGATGGGATGTGGGGAGGTTGAGAGGCATTGAAGGGGCACATGAGGGGGTTTATACAAGTTTTTTTTTATATTTTGTTGATTGTTCACAAAAATTGGTAAAGCCCTGAGCTACATACAAAGAGGGGTATTCATAATTCTTGTGACATAAAGCTGAGGGGATTCAGACATATTGTACTAGCAGTGCAAATGAGCATATGATGGAAGGGGTTTGGTATGCGTGACCGGCGGTCACCATGCCGCCGCCGGGGGGAAGGGGGGGCAAGCGCAACAAGCCCCATGAGGACTCACTGTGCTTGCCGCTGCAGACTCGGAGGTTCGCTGCGACTGCCACAGGTTCTATTCCCACAAGTGGGAATAATCCCTGCTAGTCGGCATTGCAACTGTCTGGATTGTAAGTGGGCGGGATGTAGGGGGAGGTATTGTGACCGGCGGTCTCCTGACCACCGGTCAGGTAACGACATCCCGATAGAAGATGTAGCTACGCACAATGTACTAGCAGAACTACAAATACAGTATGTATGATTAGACCACCATGGCCATGCAATGAAAGAGTATAAGTTATATATCCATAACAGCAGCAATGCCTATAACTATGCCATCAAAAATGATTGTCATTAATCTAACAAAGATAAGCCTGAACATACTGCAAATCACCTCATACTTTAATTTTGTGTTCGACGTTAATACATTTATATATTTCTCTGTATTATCAGGTTCGGGCCGACCATTACACGGAGCACACAGCTGCGTAGAGCGCCACACTGTTCAGGGCGCTGTGGCTGTATTCTACATACACCTGCCGTTAACCCAGCTCCCAGGACACCACTGGCAGAGTGGACACTGGGCACTCCACGCATCCAGGGCTGAGGAACACTGCCTCAGTCACCCACTATCTCCCTATCACCCCTGCCTCCCCCAGTCACCCACTATCTCCCCCAGTCACCCAAAATCTCCCTGTCACCCCTGCCTCCCCAATCACCCACTATCTCCCTGTCACCCTGCCTCCCCCAGTCACCCACTATCTAATTGTCACCCCTGCCTCTCCAGTCACCCACTATCTAATTGTTACCCCTGCCTCACCATCAAGGGACGCCAACATTTATATTTGTTTACCAAATAAATTAGCTTGGGACGGTCCTATGTATAACTCATAACTTTAATGATTTATCTATAAACTAACTAAAACAATTCCTACAGTTTGTGGTTTAAACACAAACAGTAGGGGCACACGTACAGAAGTTTTGTCTAAAGAGCAAGCAGAAAATGCACCTCTGGAAAAAAAATGCAGAGCCGGCTGTACACGCAAGATACACCAAGCTCGTCAATAGCAGCACGTGCGCCATTTACAGTACCTCTGGAGACAATGGGCCTAATTCAGACCTGATCACAGCAGCAACATTTTTGTCTAATGGGCAAAACCATGTTCAGTGCAGGTGGGGCAGATATAACATGTGCAGAGAAAGTTAGATTTGGGTGGGGTGTGTTCAAACTGAAATATAAGTTGCAGTGTAAAAAGAAAGCAGACAGTATTTACCTTGCACAGAAACAAAATAACCCACCCAAATATAAAGGGCCCCATACACTACAACGATATGTCTGAGGCTGAAGTCGGAGGCGATTTCCCTTGAACTGCCCGGCAGCTTCCCGGGCGGCAGGATCACATATGATACATCGTATGCTGCCCTTTTGCATACGATGTATCATATGCGATCCCAGCCATGCCTGAAGGGTCGGACATGATCGTTAGTGCAGCACACTAAATCCAGGGGATCCGATCCGATGCTCACTGGAACGCGTATCGGATCGGAAACAGCTCCAAAATGCCAGATTTCATCTGATAAATCGTCCCGAATGCCCAAAATCAGATGAAATCGGGCATTTCCGTTCTGGTGTATGGGGCCCTTAACTCTCTGCACATGTTATGTCTGCCCCACCTGCAGTGCACATGGTTTTGCCCATTAGAGAAAGATTTTGCTGCTGCAATCAGGTCTGAATTAGGCCCTATAGGTGTGGCTTTTCAATGATTGGAGTAAAAGCTAAAAACACAGTACACGCCTGGACAGCATCATGCATGGTGTGATAATTAGCATTAGTGCCTCAAAGCACTGACGTCTTGGGTTCAACTCCTACCGTAACTGCGAAACTTGAGCCTGAATATCCCCCTAAAAGTTCCCGCTGTAAGGTCACAATTTCCCAAATTATGGGGGAGGTGTTTTCAAACCTTGGAGAAAGATAAAGTGAAGGGATATAAAGTACCAACCAACAAGCTTCTAATAACAATTTTACAGCAATTGTTTTGTTTGAACAATGATAGAAACTGATTGGTACCAGCCAATCAGCTCCTAACTGCCATGTTACAGGCTGGGTTTGAAAAATGACAGTTAGGAGCTGATTGGCTGGTACTTTATCACCTTCCACTTTATCACTTCACCAGGCTTCATAAATCTGCCCCTATATATCTCCAATACCCCTATGTATCAAACTTTTTATCCATACAATTATGTAAAAACTGACGCTTCTGCATAATTTTATGGTTGGTGACTATGTACTAATAGCATAATGTAAGAGATTTCACAGAAATCTCTTGCAGAATGCTAATTAGCACTATAGATCGCAGTCCCCAGTATTATGAATGGGAACAACAATCTGACCCCTTTGTACTAAACCCTGAAAAGCAAAGCCTCATCATTTTACACCATCTTCAGATGGTGTAAACTCATTTTAGCCTATGGAGGCATATTAGCAGAAGCGAGATCTTTCAATCCCCATCCCACAGCTTTGTCCTGTGCCGGCACAGATCCCAGAAACGGACACGGGGGGAGATGTACTAAGCCTGAAAAGTGATAAATATCACTGTGATAAAGCACCAGCCAATCGGCTCCTAACTGCCATGTCACAGGCTGTGTTTGAAAAATGACAGTTAGGAGCCGATTGGCTGGTGCTTTATCACAGTGATATTTATCACTTTTCAAGCTTAGTACATCTGGCCCACTGTGTGCAAGCGCAATTGTGAAAAACTCGTCCAAAACGCCAGGGTAGCAACTCACAGGGACAGAGCCATAACTAGACATTTTGGTGCCCAGTGCCAGAAATAGAATTGGTGCCTATCCCCATATTTAAAAGGGACTGTATGCACCAAAGGCACACGGCAAAAAATAAGAATTTACTTACCGATAATTCTATTTCTCATAGTCCGTAGTGGATGCTGGGGACTCCGAAAGGACCATGGGGAATAGCGGCTCCGCAGGAGACTGGGCACAAAGTAAAAGCTTTAGGACTAGCTGGTGTGCACTGGCTCCTCCCCCTATGACCCTCCTCCAAGCCTCAGTTAGGATACTGTGCCCGGACGAGCTTACACAATAAGGAAGGATTTTGAATCCCGGGTAAGACTCATACCAGCCACACCAATCACACCGTACAACTTGTGATCTGAACCCAGTTAACAGCATGATAACAGAAGGAGCCTCTGAAAAGATGGCTCACAACAACAATAACCCGATTTTTGTAACAATAACTATGTACAAGTAATGCAGACAATCCGCACTTGGGATGGGCGCCCAGCATCCACTACGGACTATGAGAAATAGAATTATCGGTAAGTAAATTCTTATTTTCTCTAACGTCCTAGTGGATGCTGGGGACTCCGAAAGGACCATGGGGATTATACCAAAGCTCCCAAACGGGCGGGAGAGTGCGGATGACTCTGCAGCACCGAATGAGAGAACTCCAGGTCCTCCTCAGCCAGGGTATCAAATTTGTAGAATTTAGCAAACGTGTTTGCCCCTGACCAAGTAGCTGCTCGGCAAAGTTGTAAAGCCGAGACCCCTCGGGCAGCCGCCCAAGATGAGCCCCCTTTCCGTGTGGAATGGCTTTTACAGATTTTGGCTGTGGCAGGCCTGCCACAGAATGTGTAAGCTGAATTGTACTACAAATCCAACGAGCAATCGTCTGCTTAGAAGCAGGAGCACCCAGCTTGTTGGGTGCATACAGGATAAACAGCGAATCAGATTTTCTGACTCCAGCCGTCCTGGAAACATATATTTTCAGGGCCCTGACTACGTCCAGCAACTTGGAATCCTCCAAGTCCCTAGTAGCCGCAGGCACCACAATAGGCTGGTTTAAGTGAAATGCTGAAACCACCTTAGGGAGAAATTGAGGACGAGTCCTCAATTCTGCCCTGTCCGTATGAAAAATTAGGTAAGGGCTTTTATAGGATAAAGCCGCCAATTCTGAGACACGCCTGGCTGAAGCCAGGGCTAACAGCATTACCACTTTCCATGTGAGATATTTTAAGTCCACAGTGGTGAGTGGTTCAAACCAATGTGATTTTAGGAATCCCAAAACTACATTGAGATCCCAAGGTGCCACTGGAGGCACAAAAGGAGGCTGTATATGCAGTACTCCCTTGACAAACGTCTGAACTTCAGGAACAGAAGCCAGTTCTTTTTGGAAGAATATTGACAGGGCCGAAATTTGAACCTTAATGGACCCTAATTTGAGGCCCATAGACAGTCCTGTTTGCAGGAAATGCAGGAAACGACCCAGTTGAAATTCCTCTGTAGGGGCCTTCCTGGCCTCGCACCACGCAACATATTTACGCCAAATACGGTGATAATGTTGTATGGTTACATCCTTCCTGGCTTTGATCAGGGTAGGGATGACTTCATCCGGAATGCCTTTTTCCTTCAGGATCCGGCGTTCAACCGCCATGCCGTCAAACGCAGCCGCGGTAAGTCTTGGAACAGACATGGTCCCTGCTGGAGCAGGTCCTTTCTTAGAGGTAGAGGCCACGGGTCTTCCGTGAGCATCTCTTGAATTTCCGGGTACCAAGTCCTTCTTGGCCAATCCGGAGCCACGAGTATAGTCTTTACTCCTCTCCTTCTTATGATTCTCAGTACTTTTGGTATGAGAGGAAGAGGAGGGAACACATACACTGACTGGTACACCCACGGTGTTACCAGAGCGTCCACAGCTATTGCCTGAGGGTCCCTTGACCTGGCGCAATATCTGTCCAGTTTTTTGTTGAGGCGGGACGCCATCATGTCCACCTTTGGTTTTTCCCAACGGTTCACAATCATGTGGAAGACTTCTGGGTGAAGTCCCCACTCCCCCGGGTGAAGATCGTGTCTGCTGAGGAAGTCTGCTTCCCAGTTGTCCACTCCCGGAATGAACACTGCTGACAGTGCTATCACATGATTCTCCGCCCAGCGAAGAATCCTTGCCACTTCCATCATTGCCCTCTTGCTTCTTGTGCCGCCCTGTCTGTTTACGTGGGCGACTGCCGTGATGTTGTCCGACTGGATCAACACCGGCTGACCCTGAAGCAGAGGTCTTGCCTGACTTAGGGCATTGTAAATGGCCCTTAGTTCCAGGATATTTATGTGAAGTGACGTTTCCATGCTTGACCACAAGCCCTGGAAATTTCTTCCCTGTGTGACTGCTCCCCAGCCTCTCAGGCTGGCATCCGTGGTCACCAGGACCCAATCCTGAATGCCGAATCTGCGGCCCTCTAGGAGATGAGCACTCTGTAACCACCACAGGAGAGACACCCTTGTCCTTGGAGACAGGGTTATCCGCTGATGCATTTGAAGATGCGATCCGGACCATTTGTCCAGCAGATCCCACTGAAAAGTTCTTGCGTGGAATCTGCCGAATGGAATCGCTTCGTAAGAAGCCACCATCTTTCCCAGGACCCTTGTGCATTGATGTACTGACACTTGGCCTGGTCTTAGGAGGTTCCTGACTAGGTCGGATAACTCCTTGGCTTTCTCCTCCGGGAGAAACACCTTTTTCCGTACTGTGTCCAGAATCATCCCTAGGAACAGCAGACGTGTCGTCGGAATCAGCTGCGATTTTGGAATATTTAGAATCCATCCGTGCTGTCGTAGTACTACTTGAGATAGTGCTACTCCGACCTCTAACTGTTCTCTGGACCTTGCCCTTATCAGGAGATCGTCCAAGTAAGGGATAATTAAGACGCCTTTTCTTCGAAGAAGAATCATCATTTCGGCTATTACCTTGGTAAAGACCCGGGGTGCCGTGGACAATCCAAACGGCAGCGTCTGAAACTGATAGTGACAGTTCTGTACCACAAACCTGAGGTACCCTTGGTGAGAAGGGCAAATTGGGACATGGAGGTAAGCATCCTTGATGTCCAGAGACACCATATAGGCCCCTTCTTCCAGGTTCGCTATCACTGCTCTGAGTGACTCCATCTTGAACTTGAACCTTTTTATGTAAGTGTTCAAGGATTTCAGATTTAAAATGGGTCTCACTGAGCCGTCCGGCTTCGGTACCACAAACAGCGTGGAATAATACCCCTTTCCCTGTTGTAGGAGGGGTACCTTGATTATCACCTGCTGGGAATACAGCTTGTGAATGGCTTCCAATACCGCCTCCCTGTCGGGGGGGAGACGTTGGTAAAGCAGACTTCAGGAACCGGCGAGGGGGAGACGTCTCGAATTCCAATTTGTACCCCTGAGATACTACCTGCAGGATCCAGGGGTCCACTTGCGAGTGAGCCCACTGCGCGCTGAAATTCTTGAGACGGGCCCCCACCGTGCCTGAGTCCGCTTGTAAGGCCCCAGCGTCATGCTGAGGACTTGGCAGAAGCGGGGGAGGGCTTCTGTTCGTGGGAAGAGGCTGTCTGCTGCAGTCTTTTTCCCCTTCCTCTGCCCCGGGGCAGATATGAGTGGCCTTTTGCCCGCTTGCCCTTATGGGGACGAAAGGACTGAGCCTGAAAAGACGGTATCTTTTTCTGCTGCGAGGTGACTTGGGGTAAAAAGGTGGATTTTCCAGCCGTTGCCGTGGCCACCAGGTCCGATAGACCGACCCCAAATAACTCCTCCCCTTTATACGGCAATACTTCCATATGCCGTTTGGAATCCGCATCCCCTGACCACTGTCGCGTCCATAATCCTCTTCTGGCAGAAATGGACATCGCACTTACTCTTGATGCCAGAGTGCAAATATCCCTCTGTGCATCTCGCATATATAGAAATGCATCCTTTAAATGCTCTATAGTCAATAATATATTGTCCCTGTCCAGGGTATCAATATTTTCAGTCAGGGAATCCGACCAAGCCACCTCAGCACTGCACATCCAGGCTGAGGCGATTGCTGGTCGCAGTATAATACCAGTATGTGTGTATATACTTTTAAGGATATTTTCCAGCTTCCTATCAGCTGGTTCCTTGAGGGCGGCCGTATCAGGGGACGGTAACGCCACTTGTTTTGATAAGCGTGTGAGCGCCTTATCTACGCTAGGGGGTGTTTCCCAACGCGCCCTAACCTCTGGCGGGAAAGGGTATAATGACAATAATTTTTTAGAAATTAGCAGTTTTTTATCGGGGGAAACCCACGCTTCATCACACACCTCATTTAATTCATCTGATTCAGGAAAAACTACGGGTAGTTTTTTCACACCCCACATAATACCCTTTTTTGTGGTACTTGTAGTATCAGAAATGTTCAAAACCTCCTTCATTGCCGTGATCATGTAACGTGTGGCCCTACTGGAAAATACGTTTGTTTCCTCACCGTCGACACTGGAGTCAGTGTCCGTGTCAGTGTCTGTATCGACCTGAGGTAACGGGCGTTTTATAGCCCCTGACGGTGTTTGAGACGCCTGTACAGGTATTAACTGATTTGCCGGCTGTCTCATGTCGTCAACAGTCTTTTGTAAAGTGCCGACACTATCACGTAATTCTTTCCATAAGACCATCCAGTCAGGTGTCGACTCCCTAGGGGGTGACATCACTAACACAGGCAATTGCTCCGCCTCCACACCATTTTCCTCCTCATACATGTCGACACAGCGTACCGACACACAGCACACACACAGGGAATGCTCTGATAGAGGACAGGACCCCACTAGCCCTTTGGGGAGACAGAGGGAGAGTTTGCCAGCACACACCAGAGCGCTATATATATACAGGGATAACCTTATATAAGTGTTTTTCCCTAATATAGCTGCTGTATATATTAATATGCCAATTTAGTGCCCCCCCTCTCTTGTTTTACCCTGTTTCTGTAGTGCAGGACTGCAGGGGAGAGTCAGGGAGCCTTCCTCCAACGGAGCTGTGAGGAAAAAATGGCGCTTGTGTGCTGAGGAGATAGGCTCCGCCCCCTTCTCGGCGGCCTTTCTCCCGCTTTTTTGTGGAAAACTGGCAGGGGTTAAATACATCCATATAGCCCAGGAGCTATATGTGATGTATTTTTAGCCATTTAAGGTATTTTCATTGCGTCCCAGGGCGCCCCGCCCCCAGCGCCCTGCACCCTCAGTGACCGGAGTGTGAAGTGTGCTGAGAGCAATGGCGCACAGCTGCGGTGCTGTGCGCTACCTTATTGAAGACAGGACGTCTTCTGCCGCCGATTTTCCGGACCTCTTCACTCTTCTGGCTCTGTAAGGGGGCCGGCGGCGCGGCTCCGGGACCCATCCATGGCTGGGCCTGTGATCGTCCCTCTGGAGCTAATGTCCAGTAGCCTAAGAAGCCCAATCCACTCTGCACGCAGGTGAGTTCGCTTCTTCTCCCCTTAGTCCCTCGATGCAGTGAGCCTGTTGCCAGCAGGTCTCACTGAAAATAAAAAAACCTATTTAAACTTTTACTCTAAGCAGCTCAGGAGAGCCACCTAGATTGCACCCTTCTCGTTCTGGCACAAAATCTTAACTGAGGCTTGGAGGAGGGTCATAGGGGGAGGAGCCAGTGCACACCAGCTAGTCCTAAAGCTTTTACTTTGTGCCCAGTCTCCTGCGGAGCCGCTATTCCCCATGGTCCTTTCGGAGTCCCCAGCATCCACTAGGACGTTAGAGAAATATAGGGGTATGGCTTAATGGGGATAGGGCGTGGTCACAAAATAATATCAATGCATATTACGCAGCGCAGTCTCCATTATTCAAATTATGCCACAGTAGGGCCACTTATACACATCACGCCAGGCAGATCGACCTTTTACACATCAGGCCAGGCAGATCGATCTTTTACACATCACGCCAGGCAGAGCCCCCTTTTACACATCACGCCAGGCAGAGCCCCCTTTTACACATCACGCCATGCAGAGCCCCCTTTTACACATCACGCCATGCAGAGCCCCCTTTTACACATCACGCCATGCAGAGCCCCCTTTTACACATCATGCCATGCAGAGCCCCCTTTTACACATCACGCCATGCAGAGCCCCCTTTTACACATCACGCCATGCAGAGCCCCCTTTTACACATCACGCCAGGCAGAGCCCCCTTTTACAAGTGAGAAAGAGAGAGTGAGTTTGTGTGTGTTTTATACTTACAGTACGTTTGGTCCTGAGCAGCAGCTGCCTACCCACCAGCCTCCTTCCGCCCAAACGCTGCAGCTCTGCCGACACAGAAGGTGAAGCCGGGTCCCGAGCGTGCCGAAGCATAGCCATAGAGGAAGTTGCAGCAGCGGACGGACGCTACCACTTTGTCTTTGGCAGCTGGAGCGCGGCCGTGCAGGTGTTGCCACCGGCCCTGCGCCCACAGTGCATATGCAATGTGTGCCAGGCACCGTTGGCCCACCGCTAGTTAAGGCCCTACGCAGGGACAGCAGTTATCACTACCATTGTCCCTGCCAGTTTCCCTAAGTACATAGCAGGGAGATTTTCATTAAAAATGAAAATATCCACTGTGATACAGTGTTTATAATTGCACCAGTGCTGCAATTATTAATACATATGCCGCTAAATCTGTTAAATCTCTCCCTAATCTCCCAATTTTCAAGTCTGTCTGTACTGTTAAAAGTTGCAATGCATCCTCGTCTAATAGCGGCCAATATAGCAAAACGATTAAGCGCTTACTGACAGCAACATTACACGTCCATAGGGGTCGCTGCGATTACCAAATGAAAATAACAGGCTGCCCTTATGTTATAAAGGAGGGAAAGCACATCGGGATAAAAACGCAATTGTTCTACTCACTACTCGTCCGACAATCCCACGACACAGGTTCCACACGGCAGACTGAAAATGCTATTAAATCACACTTATTGATAGCACCACGGCAGGAAGTCCCAGAAAACAAAACTGGCACCACCCAGTCTCTGACACCAGCAGGAGTCACTCCGCTTCCTCCTTTCGGTTTTCATCAGGTGACAAGTGGTGTTGATTCCCAGTTCTGCATGCCATGCTGCCACCTAGTGCTTTGTATAAATCATAGCATCATTAGATAGAACTGTATGCTGGTATATGGGCTGAAACACGAATCGCATATTCTTGGCGTTTATATGAGTAGGAGTTCCATAATTTGGAAATAAAATATGTAAATAAAAATGAGCAGAAATCAATTAGGCTCGAGTTTGATCCCCCCAAGGTGAATACACAGTGAATGCGCATTGAGAATTACGTTTAAAATTAAATTCCAAACTCGCAATTGTTTTTCAGAGTAAATTCTCCTGTTTTTGTTTGTACCCCCTGAGCAGGTGAAAAGGTAGGGAAAATATTTTAAAAATGTAGTCGGGACACCACCCCTAATGACTAATTAGACATGTAATAGTTTTCAATTAACTTATTTAGGCCAATAATTACATGTCATTTTTGGGGTGAAAAAAAAATGAATGGCTCAAATTACCCCAAAATCAACTTTTTCATTAGTTTATGCAGCCACACATAAATGAAAGTATTTATTTCAATTAAAAATAATAGCTTTCATGAAAACTGAAAAAAATAATAATTGATTAATGGCCTCAAAGAACCTCATACTTGCCTACTTTTGTGCTGCTCCCTCCGGGAAGGATTAGCCTAGTCACATAGGAGGTGGGCGTGGAGGAGGCAGTAAGAGGAGGGCGTGGTGACACGATTGCATCATCGTAGCCCCGCCCACACCACTTTACAAATACCACATTACCGGCATTGTAAAGCAGGGGCCGGGTTAAGATGACGCAATTTAGCGCAAATCGTGTCATTGCCCCGCCTGCTTCTCTTCTGTGACCGGATGCCACGGGGAGCGAGTGGCTGGGCGCAGGGGTGCAGCGGGATGCGGGAGGCTTGCCAGCTTCCCTGGGGGGGCTGGGAGTGCCACCTGGTTTTTGGGAGCCTCCTGGCGTTTCCGGGATTGTAGGCAAGTATGAATGACCCCAAATCATCTTTTTTCTACTTTTTTTTTTTTTTGCATTTTTCATGTAATTCCTTCATAAGTAAACATAATTCATAAGCTAATTTTTTTTTAAATGCACAAATCAGCCATTAGATTCCTTTTAAAAGCATCCATTACTTTCCTTATGCTCACTAACAGCCTTCTATATGGTCCTACTAACAAAGTTGTCAGTTTTTCTGGTCCAGGAAGGTCTCACCACTTTTCATACTTTTTTCCAAGTTCACTTTTTGGACAAAATGCACACACCCAGGGCAGACATCAGGGGGGGTCTGCGGGGAAAGGAGTCCCGGGCCTTTACAGAGAGGGGGGCCAACCCTTGGCTGCTACTGTCAATAACTGAAGAACTGTACCAGGCTGCACAACAACAGGGGGCTGATGACCAGCAAAGACTTCTTAAAACAAGACCTCCCTTCCTGCAGGTCCGCAGGTCTATGACATCACATATTGGTGGAGTGGTGTCGTAGAAACTTTTTCTGATGGCAGCCCTGCACACACCCTTGCTGCTAGCAGTGCGAAGTGGCATTTCTAATTGAATTGTGTGAATCTCGGGTGTGCGTATGCAGGGTGTAGCGAGGATAGCTCCAGTGGAGAGTGAGCTCTGGGCACCTGAAAAGATAGATGGCGCGCCGCTGCTCCCTTCACCCGCTATACCGATGGCCGCTGTACAGGCAGCCGCAGAGCAGGAGGAGGAGAAGCAGGGGGGCACACACTGACTTGGACTCGGAGACTAGGTAGGGAACAGGGCAGGCCAGAGGCGACAGCAGAAGACACTGGCTGCCAGCAGGACAGCCACCCTCTTTCTGTCTCACTGTCTGCTTGTAATTGAGCAGCAGTGTTACTTCTGTCCTGCTACACCACTTTTTGCCCTGCTGCTACAGCACCTCTCTGTCCCAGCTACTGCAGCACCTCTCCCTGTCCCAGCTGCTGCAGTCCCTGTCCCAGCTGCTGCAGTACCTCTCCCTGTCCCAGCTGCTGCAGTACCGCCTTCTGCCATGGCTGCTGCAGCACCTTGTTCTGCCACAGCTGCTGCAACACCTCTTCCTGCTTCGGCTGCTGCAGCAACCCTCTTTGCCCTGGCTGCTACAGCACCTCTCTCTACATTGATGCTGCAACACCCCTCTCTGGTTTAGTAGCTGCAGAGTAACATGTATAAGCGGCTCTACTGTGGTGTAACGTGTATAAAAGGTTCTAGTGTGGTGTAACGTATAAGCGGCTTTACTGTGGTGTAACGTGTATAAACGGCACTACTGTATCAGTGGCTCTACTGTGGTGTAACGTGTATAAACGTCTCTACTGTGGTGTAATGTGTATAAATGGCTGTACTGTGGTGTAACGTGTATAAGCGGCTCTACTGTGGTGTAACGTGTATAAGCGGCTCTACTGTATCAGCAGCTCTACTGCGGTGTAATGTGTATAAGCAGCCCTACTGTGGTGTAATGTGTATAAACCAGAGCCGTAACTAGCTGTGTGCTGAGTGTGCCTTGCACACAGCGCACACGTGGAGGGAGCGCATCACTGATGATGGACAGTGGTCAGCAGGGAGCCATGATACTGAATGCAGGAGTCAGGACAGCTCCGGAGCTGTTCCCTAGCCTGCCCGTGCAGCCCCGCCTCCCACTCTACACTCCCAGGCCAAATGTACCTCTCTCCCCCCACACCTTCCCCAAAAGCCGGTGCGGGCGCCAGGTCATAGCGTTCGGCGGAGTCGGTGGTGGGAGCGACGGTGGTGGGAGCGCCCACAAGCACCAGCCAGGCCCATCTGAAGTCCGCCTGAGCCCCCCCCCCCCCCGCCACTGAGGAGTCCTGCCGGCTGCCACCCACGCAGTCCGGGGTCCCGGCAGCAGCACAGCACTCGGCAAGCCTCAGCACTGGAGAGAGAGTGCTGACCCCCCTCCCCCTGGTGAGTGCGGATGTTTTTCTCTTTCTCTCTCTCTCTCAGATCCTTCCCCTTGTCTCTTTCATGTTCTTCCCCCCTCTCTTTCTCTCTTCCTCGCTCCCCACTCTCTCTTTTTGTAAAAAGGGGACTCTGTCTGCCGTACTGTGTAAAAAAAGGGGACGCTGTCTGCCGTAATGTGTAAAAAAAGGGGACGCTGTCTGCTGTAATGTGTAAAAAAGGAGAAGCTGTCTGCCGTAATGTGTAAAAAAAAGATGCTGTCTGCCGTAATGTGTAAAAAAAGGGGACGCTGTCTGCCGTAATGTGTAAAAAAAGGGGACGCTGTTTGCCGTAATGTGTAAAAAGGGGTCTCTGTCTGCCGTAATGTGTAAAAAAAAGGGGACGCTGTCTGCTGTAATGTGTAAAAAGGGGTCTCTGTCTGCCGTAATGTGTAAAAAAGGGGACTTTGTCTGCCGTTATGTGTAAAAAGGGGACTTTGTCTGCCGTAATGTGTAAAAAAAGGGGGCGCTGTCTGCCGTTATGTGTAAAAAGGGGACGCTGTCTGCCGTAATGTGTAAAAAGGGGACGCTGTCTGCCGTAATGTGTAAAAAGGGGGACTGTCTGCCGTGATGTGTAAAAAGGGGGACTGTCTGCCGTAATGTGTAAAAGGGGCTCTACCTGGTGTAGAGGCGCTACTGTGCAGCGTAATTTAAAAAATTTAATTTAAAAAATGGAGACTACTGTGCACCGTAGTATGAATTGGTACTATTTTGTGGCCACGCGCCAAAGAGGGATCTCTCTGTTCAGGAACATGCTATGTTAACTAAACTTTCAGAATCTATCAAAGGGACCATGATCTACAAAATACATTATATAGTGAAAATATGTAACGATTGAGTCGCACGCTACGATCACATAAACTCTACCGTAAATACGCATACCGTGCGCCTGCGGGTGCCCGCGACTGTGAGTATGCGCATGTACGGGAGAGCGCACCTGTGTGAGGTGCAAATATGGTAGTGTGCATAGAGATATTTTTCTGACTTTGACAGTCCACCCTTTGGCAGTCAACAATAACTGCCACCTTCTAAAACATTTCAAAAAGAGAAAAATATATAACAGGGGTTAATACATTTACATGGTTGGGTAGGGGAGGAGAGGAGAAGGTAGGAAAAGGGTATGACCTAGTGAGATAGCAGAAGCATGTGTGTATGAGTCCATGTTTGGGGGGTCATGTATCATCGTGCCGTACGTGTGGTACATCAAGCTTCGAGGTATTGCGAAGTATACATTTGAATTCCTTCTTATCCCGTGGTACGGGTCTGTGGATGGGCTGTCAAACTTTACCGAGCTCTTTTCGGCTTTGGTTGTAACAAAATGGGGGAGCACATTTTAGTTGATGATACATGAATGGGGGAGATATGTGATCGCTGATATCTGTGCCTGTATTCCCTATCGACTATGTGTGTCATTACCTGAGGGTTGTAGAAATGAAGAAAAGACATAATTACGGTAAATGCGGTGGTATTCTATGTCAAGTAAATGTACATTCGTCGATTGAGGTCTTGTTTGGTGTCTGTTGAATGCAGTCTTCTTTGTGCTTTTGCCCATAAGGTGCGAGCAAAAGCTGTCAATGTCCATAGATTTACAAAAGTGTTGGGCTAGCGTAATTTTAAAATTTCTAGGGAAACTGGGGATCCATGGCATAGTTCATCAAAAATCTGTGTATCAGGTTGTCAAAACTTCTTCTTTAATCCCTCTGTTGTCTGTATATCGGCTCATCAAATTCCTCGTCCAAGTGGGTCTTTTTACCTTGGAGGAAACGGAAAAACAGGTGAAAGAAACGGACCGTAGAAATCGCATTTTCATCACATCATTGTTTCTACATTTGGGTCATAAATCAAGTCCATTGGAATTACAGTTTCCTCACTCCTTAAACTCATTACCCTAGTACGACGATTGCACCTCATTAAAGCCTGACCGCATCTAAATATCAAACCGATCGTTATGATAACACCTAAGATACATAGGAGAAACTTCCCAACATCCATTATGACTCCTTGAGCCCAGTCTCCTAAACCAGAGAACCAATTTCGCGGGTTCAACCATGACACCCAACCAGTCAGCTCATTACCTACAGCAGCAAGAGTGAGATTGTGTCTCCTGCGAAATTCCCACTTCAGTTGGAGAATATCGTCCATCTTTTGGTCTATGACCTCGACCGGGTCCTCGGTGCTATTCGTAATATATGTGCAACATTTCACGCCGTATTGTGTTGCCAGTGTGACACAATATCCGCCTGTCACTGCTGTGAGGTAATTAAGAACCATTCTATGCTGTACCAGTTCTGTTTTATAAGCTTGAAGTTCCCTTCCAGTATACCTAAACGTGTCATCATACATTTCAGTGATATTATCTAACAAATTGGCGAGCGCAGATATGTATTTATAATTCAACACTCCTCTAGCGGTGCGAGTGATATCTAACGCGATTAGAAACTGAATCCCGGTGGATTCATGGATCATGTCAGAGGCCGGATGCTCTGTTCTTTCTATCAGGTGCCGTTTAACTACGTGCTCGTAATGGGTGGGAGTATAAGGAGTTTGGGCAACACGGTGTATGTCTTTCATTTTGTCATGTGATAGTCATTACTTCAGGCAGTACTTTTCCAATATAACACAATCCTTCGGAGTTTGGGGCAAGCCACTTATACGCCTTTCTCCCGCATATGAAATATGCATCATCGGGGAGAACATATGGGACGGAGTAGGACATAACCATATTACACACCTTCCATGTGAAATCTCCTAACCCTAATTCTTCCATCTGCTTAGTACACGTATCAGGTTGTACGATATGTGCACAGTATCCTGGTGATACCTCTCCAACTCTCGTAATCCTATTTCCTAAGGTATACCTATACCGGAAAGATTTTCCTCTACTGGCTATGTGGCGTATAAGCTCTGTATCTGTAGGCATTCTATCTGCTCTATGCGAAAAGGTCATGGTTTGATTACTCCATGACACTTCCCAATTTCCCGGCTTTCGGGGATTGGAGATGTTAAAACATAATAGGGACCTATCCACATGGTATTGGTGGAGCTTCAAACTAGGAGGGCTGGAGATATTAAACCTCCTGTCCACCGGTCTCCCACCACTTAACTCAAGTACCTCCCCTAACGTTAAAGGAAATGGTACTAGCCCTGATTTGCTATGACCTTGAGGTACTTGAGAGCATACCCAACAATCTGTTTTATTTAACACACTACCCACTAAGGAGTGATAGTCACTCAATGGATGCCGGTCCATATGGATATTAAAACTGGATTGGCATTTCTTTATGCACCCATCCTCAATGACATTGTTACAGAGCCGACAGATACAGTTTTCTTCAGCTAACAATCCTTCACAATTCCTTCTATGGTCAATGCTATCGGATCGTTTTCTGATACTCGCCTTTGCTTGTTGATTATGTTGTTCTTGGAAAACTACGCCTCCATCTCTGTCATCAGAACCCATTCCAGAACCTCTCTCGACCTCCATGGTACTCTCGCCGGAACAGACTGTTCTGGTCAACATCATGGTCAACAGGAAAATCCGGATCACAGTCTCTTGGGGCAAGTCCATCTTGTAGGAGGAAACGGAGAAGAATGAGAAGGGGGAAAAAAATAATTTGAGGGAGAGGGGATGGGAAGTTGGAGAAAAACAATAAAAGGGAACAGGGGATCGACAACTGCTTTTGGTCTTGTGATTTTCAATGCTCAGGTGCCGCCTCAATCTTCCTGGAACAGACACTCCAGTGATACAACCTCTACCGTCTGTTCCTTATCACGGGACCTCTCTGGATCAGCAACCTTTTTACAGTGGGACGAATGAACCCAAGTCTCTCTCTCAGCAACCTTCAATGCTGTAGTGCTAGTCAATAAGACCTGGTATGGTCCTTCCCATCTGTCAATAAGGCAACCTGAGCGTAGAAAATTCCGTATCATTACATAATCCCCAGGTTCAATGTCATGACAATTACTATCTGGTAAATCAGGAATCACTAACTTCAGATTATCATTTTGATTCCTTAACTGTTTACTCATGTTAATCAAGTATTTTACAGTCACTTCATTGTTACACTTCAAATCATCCTGAGGGTTAATCATGACATGCGGTTGTCGACCAAACAAGATTTCAAAGGGAGACAGATTAAGAGGGGACCTGGGAGTGGTTCTGATGCTGTACAGTACAATGGGTAAAGCTTCTGGCCATGTCAATCCTGTCTCTGCCATCACTTTACTCAGTTTATTTTTAATAGTGCTGTTCACTCTTTCCACTTTCGCACTCGCCTGTGGACGGTATGGAGTGTGCAGCTTGCTATCAATTCCCATCAATTTACACATTCCTTGAAAGACATCACCTGTAAAATGGGTACCCCTATCACTTTCGATAATTCTAGGGATACCATATCTACATACAAATTCCTGCACAATTTTCTTAGCAGTAAACATAGCGGTATTTGTGGCCGCCGGAAATGCTTCGACCCAATTTGAGAAAACATCTATACAAACAAGTACATATTTCAAATTTCGACAAGGGGGTAATTGAATAAAGTCAATCTGTATTACCTGGAAAGGGCCGCCGGCAGGTGGGATATGAGATGGTTCTGTAGGTATTGCCTTTCCGATATTCTTTCTCAGACAGGTAAGGCATGACATTGCCCTTTTACTCGCATGAGATGAAAATCCTGGGGCACACCAATATGCTCTTACCAACTTGCACATCCCTTCCTTGCCCAGATGAGTCAGCCCGTGAGCTGCCTCAGCTAAACATGGAAGGTATGCTTTGGGGGCCACTGGTTTACCGTGTCCATCCGTCCAGAGTCCTGAGGACTCCTGACCATATCCTTTTGCCTTCCAGACTGCCTTTTCCTGTGTGGAACACAAATTTTGCATCTCACACAACTTCTGTGTGTTGATGGTATTAAATACCATCAGTTGTGTGGTGTCTGTCTGTCTGGGGGTAGCAGCTGCTAATTTAGCAGCTTCGTCTGCTCGGCTGTTACCAAGTGATACTGGGTCTTGGCTATATGTATGTGCTTTACATTTGATAACAGCCACTCTGTCGGGTTCCTGTATCGCTGTTAGAAGCCTTTTTATGTGAGCTGCATGCGCTACCGGTGTACCAGCTGCCGTCATGAAATTTCTGAGGCGCCATAGGGCTCCGAAATCATGGACTACCCCGAATGCGTATCTGGAATCGGTGTAGATATTGGCTGATTTGCCCTTAGCCAATTCACATGCTCTGGTTAGGGCGACCAGTTCAGCAACCTGGGCTGAGTGAGGTGGGCCTAGCGGTTCCGCTTCTATGGTGCCTTGGTCATCTACGACTGCGTATCCAGTACACAAGTCTCCCGAGTCTGACTGTCTATGACAACTACCGTCCGTGTAGAACGTAAGTTCTACATCTTCCAGTGGGTTGTCACTGATGTCAGGCCTTGCGGTAAAATTTTGGGTCAAATATTCCATACAATCATGAGTGTCTTCCTTTGTATTAAATCCTCCTTCCCCACCACTCTCATCCTCCACCCTTTGTGCCTGTCCAGGCACACCTGGGAGATATGTTGCAGGATTTAATGCACTGCATCTCCTTATGGTGATGTTTACGGGGGCCATTAGTGCCAATTCCCATCTTGTAAACCGCGCTGATGAGACATGCCTGGTTTGGGCAGAATTTAACAAGGCTGACACTGCATGTGGTGTATGAATTGTGAGGTTGTGACCTAGCACGACGTCTTCGCTTTTCGTTACTAGCAATGCTATCGCAGCAACGCTTCGCAAGCATGTGGGGAGGGATCGCGCTACCGTATCTAGCTGAGCGCTGTAATATGCTACCGGCCTGCTGGCATCACCGTGCTTTTGGGTTAGTACGCCTGCCGCGCAACCAGCACTTTCTGTTCCGTATAGTTCAAAGGGTTTCCCATAGTCTGGCATACCCAATGCTGGTGCCTGCGTTAGGCACTGTTTAAGTCTCTCAAATGCTGTCTCAGACTCGTCTGTATGCGAAATCCGATCAGGTTTGTTTGAGGTGTCAAAGTCAGAAAAATGTCTCTATGCACGTTGCCATATTTGCACCGCACACTGGTCCGCGCTGCGCATGCGTACGCTCTCCCGTGAAGGCGCATACCCGCGATAGCGTGCACTCGCAGGCGCGGTATGCGTATTTACGGTAGAGTTTATGTAGTCGTAGCGTGCGACTCATTCGTTACAAATGTTCACAAATAATGTAGTTTGTAGATCATGGTCCCCTTGATAGATTCTGAAAGTTTGGTTAAAATAGAAGGTCCCTGTTTAAAGGAATCCCTCTTTGTATTGTACGAAGGGTCTGACAGGAATCATACAGCCGTGTTTGGTACCCATCGGAAGAGTATTTAATTAGTAATATTCCGGTGTTGGTTTGGAGCGTATTAATCGCTCGTGCGAATAGTTATGGACATAAGAAGTTTATGTCCATTTCTATTATTTACACATACTCAGGTATGCGGCGGGAAACCCAGTTTCCCACCCACCTGAGCTGTTGGAAATCGTCACAGCCCACCTGTATGAATCACCCTATGACCTTTTGTTATGATGCAGGGCCGAATTCCTTCGGCCAATGGACAATGGGATTGTAGGACCAGGAGATTGCATTGTGTGTGGGGCATAAATAGGCAGGCCGACCACATCCAGCTCTCACTCTCTCATCAACGGTTATCTGCTGATAGCCGGGAGCTGGATATCGAGGCGCAGGCGATCATACCCTTTGTGCGTAAGTTTCTCTCCGTAATCATTGTCTTTCTGTGAGCAAATTTCTCTCATCTCTCTCTCTCTCTCTCTCTCCCTGTTCTGTTCTCTCATATCTCCCCTAGACTAGGCTAGTATTGTATTGTATTAGATAGTATTGTATTGTATTGCATTTAGGTCAGTGTAGTATTGTCCTTTTGTATTTATTGTTTAGTTCTGTGGTTAGGAAGTCTCTGTTATATTGTAGTGTATCATTTGTACTGTTATCCCCTTTTACAAATATATTAGATATAATACAGTTAATAGGCTTTGGAACCTAAACCAGTATCTGTGTATTTTCTATAGTGTTAAGTGTTCACTTGAGCGTCGGTGACGCTCAAGCAGCTTTGTAGTTAGTCAGGTTACACAAGGTTGCACTTACACCCTGTATTCACATTAAGTTATTCTGTGTATTTCATTGGTATAAGGTTTAAACATTAAGGTATAGCGTTGTGAGCGTCTGCGCCGCTGGTGACCTCCTCGTGGTCTCGAGCGTATGCTACGCCATAGCGAATCATTACTCTAGTCATGGCCAATAACGTGTCCTGTGATCACTGGGCCGTGAGCGAACGTGACGCTTGAGCGTCTCGCCTACGGCTGAGCGATCGTTACGCAACTAGCGTACCATTACGGTACTTCTTAAGCAAACAGCGTACAGTGTTCTTAGACTTCATAAAGGGTTGTTTATACGACAAAGGAATTTAGCATTGTCAATTGGGGACTCGTCCTATCCTTCTCATATCTGCACTAGGTAGATCAGCAGACATTATCCCCCAGCAAAGGGTGGGAGGTTGTCTCCCAGTGCTGACGGGATAAGCGTCTGCTTCGCTTAGATAAAGAGTGCTGAAGGAATCCGGGAACCGGAAGTAAGAACAAAACGCTTGTGTCTTTTAAAAAACTGTTTTATTTCTCTTCTGTCTTGCGTATACACGCACGCATACATTTATCTGCATTTCTTTTTTTTCAATTTCGTATATCACTATTCCTGTTTGCCAATTTTTATAGTTGATAGAAAGTGCTAAAAAGAGATTTGCTGTTATTTCATAGTAAAGGTAATAGTTAAAGTATAGAACAACACACGATTTGTCTAGGAGACAAGGCAGTCAGTGTGGATTGCGGTAGATGATCAGGGATCATTTACATTGATAAAAGTATATATTGTGTTACGGTGGATCTTTGCATTGCGTACACGTGTCGCTAACAAAGACTAGCGTACGCAATCCAAAAGGCAGACGCACGCAGCGTACATTACGCAACGTAGCGTCCGGTTACGCTCACGTAGCTCAAGTCACGAAAAGTTGAATTAGCGCAAAGCGATAATTAGCGCAAAGGCGATAAGTAACGCACAGCGGTAGATAACGCGACGCGGTAAATAACGCAAATCTATTTTTGGAAAAAATCTGAAATTTAGTTTAACAGATCCTGCTCCTAATTGGTAACACTGTTGGACTGAAGACAATTTCTGCGCAGAAATAGATATAGAAACAAAGTGTACATGTGTTGAGTGAGTGTGGTTTTGTATACATAAGTTTATACAACTTTAAGGTGGAACCAAAAGGAAAGCCGGGTACTCGTCAAGGGACATACGTGTAAGTGACATATACGGTGGCTAGGGAGGCATCCCTGGTTAAATAATATTTGAGCATTAGAGTATAGCGGACCATAAGGTAACAAGACCAGGAGGTCATAAGGTAACAAGACCAGGAGGTCGTAAGGTAAAAGGTCCGCTATAAAAGTCCAGTGGCACAACGCCTGGGGTGTTGGTGCAGAACCCATATAGGCCATACAAGCTCTTGCTGAAGGAATCGCGGCCGGAAACATCGATTCCATTGATCTTTCAGTACATAACAAGTAGTGCTTGTGTACTGAACGATTGGACCACACGTAATTGTGTGCAGTAGTTAGTAATCTGACCTAATACCATTAGAGTAAAGTGGTCACAAACGCTATTTGTACATTCTGACGTGATTTGTGTAATTTTTTATTTTTGGAAGGGAAGTTCGCTGGTCACTCAGGAACTATCTAACAACCCCAACTTTACTGGAAAGAGTAAGTGTCCTGCGGGTAACCCTCATATGTTCCAGTAAACTGAAGGTTCCATAGGGGCCCTGTATCGAGTACGCCAGCACCATATCGGTGTGATCAGGTCGTATTGGTCGAGGTGGGCGAGTGAGTGGGGTACTCGGTAAACCGCCACCGCCGGCCTACTGTGGAGTAATTTGGTTGTCTGAAAAGGCTTGCTGAAAACCTTGATACAGAGATCCAAGGAGGACTAAGCAACACCTGCAGACTATGGGGGCCAGTTGCTCAGGTAGGGGGCGATCAACCCTGGTTCAGGTTGATTCTGTGAACCGACCAGTTGGGTCGGCACGATATGTAATGTGTGAAAAATATGGAAGTCACACCGAATCTTTATGTGATGAATGGGAGAGAATGACTGTACAAGACAGGGACAAATTCCCAAGAATAGGTAGCTTTAGTCCAGAAGTGTTACAAAATTTAAGGAGGAGGATATGTCTCGTAAAATCAGCAAAGAGACGAATTCAGCATCATGATTATTTACAGTTATGGCACCAGGAAGGTGAGATACAGAGAGGTTTGGCTCTGGCGGCAGGATCTGGGGCAGTCAGGAAGCTGATAGCCACAGCTCCTCCTCCACCATACATTGCAGGAGAGAAGTTGATTACGGAGAGAAACGCACTGGGTTATAAAACAAAAACTCTTAGTAACCTTGTAAATGTTAATGATGTTAACCAAATAACTCATGCAAGTATTAACCCGTGCAAGATGTACCCTGTTTTGAACCTTCCTCAGGAGTGTGATCAAGAAGACGATTCAGCAACAATTTCAGCTCTCTCTCTTGCAGCCACCATAGCAGAGACCACAGTAGGCACAGCGACACCCACGAGATTAGTGAAAGCCCCTAGCGGAGGGATAGGTGAGGTCGTGTCAACGGGTAAGTACGGCACCATGCACTACACTGAAACAATTGTACCACAACAAGCTGTAGAATCTACACAGGAAGAGGCTGTTAGAATTGCTCCTGTAAGGGTAATAGCAGTTCCCAATGGAAAAACAGATGTGTCTGGAGCCACTCCCATAAGGAACATTGCCATGTACACTCCATTTTCCAGAATGGAATTAAGAACAATAGTGTCCGAATTTCCTGACCCCAGGAAGGATTTAGTTGCTAGCCAAAAATACATCAGGGATCTAGGTAACACTGTAGAACCCAACAACAAGGATTGGCAGATACTGCTAAGAGCTTGTTTACCTTCCAATGTTGACGCAACTCAATTTTTAGCTGACTGTGCATTGGATAAAGATGTACCGCTTACAGACGTGTACAACAAGGATAATGTAAAAAGGATAAATTTACAGCTAAAGGAGTATTTCCCAGCCGTTGTTAAATGGAATAAAATATTTTCCATTAAGCAAAAGGAGTCCGAAACGGCAACAGAATATTTTCACCGGGCACTATTAGAAATGGCAAAGTACACTGGTATAGAAGACATTAAGACCAACCCAAACCATCGAGAAGTAGCAGTATCTGTACTGATGGATGGTTTGAAAGAAACATTAAAAGCTAGGGTACAGACCACGCAACCATGCTGGCGAGGTCTGTCAGTGTCCACATTGAGAGAGGCTGCTATTGATCACGACAGAAATATCACTAGGCACAGGGAGTCGCAAAGTGATAAGTTGATGTCAGTAAGTATACAGGCGCTGACCACAAAGCAGCCTGCGTATGTACCACCGAATCCTGTGGGTAAGGCAAGTGTAATAACATGTTTTTCTTGTAACAGACCGGGACACTTTGCACGAGAATGTAGAACAAAGAATGTACAAAGATCTTTTCAACCCCCTAGACAACGACACGACACACGACATTGGGAGCAGGGTCCACAGAGGCGGAGTTTTGAGCCACATACAGGGGAAACAAAAAGATATCCCCCGAACAGAGATTGGCATGCCTCTGGTAGTTCCCAGCTAACCCCCGCACAAGTAGTCGCTGCCAGCGGGATTCAGGGAGGTCAGCATACCCAATAGGGGTGTGGCCATACCTGTAATCTGCACCCAGTTAAGTTGATTGCTAGTCTTGGAAGCGAACCAGAGATTGCAATCAATGTAGCTGGTAAAACTTTAAACTTTCTTGTAGACACAGGGGCGGCCAAGTCAGTGATAAATTCGACAGTGGGCATGAGAACCACTGGTAGGACAATTCCAGCCATGGGAGTAACAGGAGTAGTCCAGCACTACCCTGTTAGCAAACCAGCCGAGATTACAATAGGGCCTTTGCATACCAAGCATTCCTTTTTGCTGGCTGCATCGGCACCAACTAATCTCCTGGGAAGAGACTTACTATGTAAAATGGGTTGCGTCATTTATTGTACTCCTGAAGGTGTATTCTTGGACATACCTGAGAATCACGCTCAGGAAGTACGAGACATGTTAGACTCCCCATCAAAATTAATGTCACATTCCATTATGACAAATAGGAATCCATCCCAAGTAGAAGAGATGACATCTCAGATACCAGAGTCACTTTGGACAAAAGATGGACAGGACACTGGATTAATGGCAAACGTAGCTCCAGTAGTTGTACAAGTAAAAGATGGTAGGATAGCTCCAAAAATCCCACAGTATCCTCTGAAGCCAGAGGTGGAGTTAGGAGTTTTCCCAGTAATAGAGCGCTTGCTACAACAGGGCATTCTAGTAAGAACGTCCAGCACAGCAAATAGTCCCATCTTCCCTGTTAAAAAGAGTGGGGGGAGGGGTTACAGGCTAGTGCAGGATCTAAGGGGGATTAACAAAATAGTTGAGAGTCAGTTCCCCGTAGTGCCTAATCCAGCTGTCATCCTAATGCAAATTCCTCCCACTGCCAAATTTTTCACTGTTATTGACCTCTGCTCCGCATTCTTTTCGGTACCTCTGCACCCTGACAGCCAATATTTGTTTGCATTCACATACAGAGGAGTCCAATACACGTGGACTCGGTTACCCCAAGGTTTCATAGATAGTCCAAGTATATTTTCTCAGGCTTTGCATGATTGTTTACAGTCTTTCCAACCGGAGAGTGGATCAGTGTTGATACAGTACGTGGATGATCTACTACTGTGTTCTGATTCATTGGAAGCTTCCCTGAAGGATACGAAACAGCTCCTGTTTCATCTTTCAGACACAGGTCACAAGGTTTCCAAAGACAAGTTACAATTATGCCAAACTAAGGTAAAATATTTGGGACACTGTCTAACACAAGGACTGAGACACCTGACCGCTGATAGAATCCAAGCCATTAGAGACATGACACTGCCACAAACCCAGCAACAGATCAGGACGTTTCTAGGAATGTGTGGGTATTGCCGTAATTGGATCCCAGGGTTTTCCATATTGGCGCTACCTTTGCAGGAAATGGTCTCTTCAAACAAACCTGATCGGATTTCGCATACAGACGAATCTGAAACAGCATTTGAGAGACTCAAGCAATGCCTAACGCAGGCACCAGCACTAGGTATGCCAGACTATGGGAAACCCTTTGAACTATACGGAACAGAAAGTGCTGGGTGCGCAGCAGGTGTACTAACACAAAAACACGGTGATGCCAGCAGGCCAGTTGCATATTACAGCGCTCAGCTAGATACGGTAGCGCGATCCCTCCCCACATGCTTGCGTAGCGTTGCGGCGATAGCATTGCTAGTGACAAAAAGCGAAGATGTCGTGCTAGGCCACAACCTCACAATCCATACACCGCATGCGGTATCTGCCTTATTGAATTCTGCCCAAACCAGACACGTCTCATCAGCAAGGTTTACAAGATGGGAATTGGCATTAATGGCCCCAGTAAACATCACCATAAGGAGATGCAGTGCATTAAACCCTGCAACATTTCTCCCAGGTGTGCCTGGTCAGACACAAAGGGTGGAAGGTGAGAGTGATGGGGAAGGAGGATTTAATGCAAAGGAAGATACACATGATTGTATGGAATATTTGACCCAAAATTTTACCGCAAGGCCTGACATCAGTGACAATCCACTGGAAGATGCAGAACTCACGTTCTACACGGACGGTAGTTGTCACAGACAGTCAGACTCGGGAGACTTGTGTACTGGATACGCAGTCGTAGATGACCAAGACACCATAGAAGCGGAACCGCTAGGCCCACCTCACTCAGCCCAGGTTGCTGAACTGGTCGCCCTAACCAGAGCATGTGAATTGGCTAAGGGTAAGTCAGCCAATATCTACACCGATTCTAGATACGCCTTCGGAGTAGTCCATGATTTCGGAGCCCTATGGCGGCTCAGAAATTTCATGACGGCAGCTGGCACACCGATAGCGCATGCAGCTCATATAAAAAGGCTTCTAACAGCGATACAGGAACCCGACAGAGTGGCTGTTATCAAATGTAAAGCACATACATATAGTCAAGACCCAGTGTCACTTGGTAACAGCCGAGCAGACGAAGCCGCAAAGCTTGCAGCTGCTACCCCCATACAGACAGACACCACACAACTGATGGTATTTAATACCATCAACACACAAAAGTTGTGTGAGATGCAGAATTTGTGTTCCACACAGGAAAGAGCAGTCTGGAAGGCAAAGGGATATGGCCAGGAGTCCTCAGGGCTCTGGACGGATGGACATGGTAAACCGGTGGCCCCCAGGGCATACCTTCCATGTCTGGCTGAAGCAGCTCACGGGCTGACTCATCTAGGCAAGGAGGGGATGTGCAAATTGGTAAGAGCATACTGGTGCGCCCCAGGATTCTCCTCTCATGCGGGTAAAAGAGCAATGTCATGCCTTACCTGTCTGAGAAAGAATATTGGAAAAGCAATACCTACAGAACCATCCCATATCCCACCTGCCGGCGGCCCTTTCCAGGTAATACAAATTGACTTCATTCAATTACCCCCATGTCGAAATTTGAAATATGTACTTGTCTGTATAGATGTTTTCTCGAATTGGGTCGAAGCATTTCCAGCAGCTACAAATACTGCCATGTTTACAGCTAAGAAAATTGTGCAGGAATTTGTATGTAGATATGGTATCCCTAGAATCATTGAAAGTGATAGGGGTACCCATTTTACAGGTGATGTCTTTCAAGGAATGTGTAAGTTGATGGGAATTGATAGTAAGCTGCACACTCCGTACCGTCCACAGGCGAGTGCGAAGGTCGAAAGAGTGAACAGCACTATTAAAAATAAATTGAGTAAAGTAATGACAGAGACAGGATTGACGTGGCCAGAAGCTTTACCCATTGTTTTGTATAGCATCAGAACCACTCCCAGGTCCCCCCTTAATCTGTCTCCTTTTGAAATCTTGTTTGGTCGACAACCGCATGTCATGATTAACCCTCAGGATGATTTGAAATGTAACAATGAAGTAACTGTAAAATACTTAATTAACATGAGTAAACAGTTGAGGAATCAAAATGATAATCTGAAGTTGGTGATTCCTGATTTACCAGATAGTAATTGTCATGACATTGAACCTGGGAATTATGTAATGATACGAAATTTTCTACGCTCAGGTTGTCTTATTGATAGATGGGAAGGACCATACCAGGTCTTATTGACTAGCACCACAGCATTGAAGGTTGCTGAGAGAGAGACTTGGGTCCATTCATCCCACTGCAAAAAGGTTGCTGATCCAGAGAAGTCCCGTGATAAGGAACAGACGGTAGAGGTTGTATCACTAGAGTGTCTGTTCCAGGAGGACTGAGGCGGCACCTGAGCCTTGAAGACCGGAAGCAGTTGTCGACTCCCCTCTCCCTTTTATTGTTTTTCTCCACTTCCCAGCCCCTCTCCCTTAAAAATTTCTTTTTCCCCCTTCTCATTCTTCTCTATTTCCTCCTCAAAGATGGACTTGCCCCAAGAGACTGTGATCCGGATTTTGATGTTAACCATGATGTTGACCAGAGCAGTCTGTTCCGGCGAGAGTACCATAGAGGTCGAGAGAGGTTCTGGAATGGGTTCCGATTATGATGATGGAGGCGTAGTTTTCCAAGATCAACCAAACCAACAAGCAAAGGCGAGTATCAGAAAACGATCCGATAGAAGAAATTGTGATGGATTGTTAGCTGAAGAAAATTGTATCTGTAGGCTCTGTGATAATCTGGTTGAAGATGGATGCATAAAGAAATGCCAATCTAGTTTTAATATCCATATGGACCGGCATCCATTGAGTGACTATCACTCCTTAGTGGGTAACGTGTTAAACCAAACAGATTGTTGGGTATGCTCTCAAGTACCTCAGGGTCACAGCAAATCAGGGCTAGTACCATTTCCTTTAACGTTAGGGGAGGTACTTGAGCTAAGTGGTGGGAGACCGGTGGATCGGAGGTTTAACATCTCCAGCCCTCCTAGTTTGAAGCTCCACCAATACCATGTGGATAGGTCCCTCTTATGTTTCAACATCTCCAATCCCAGAAAACCGGGAAATTGGGAAGTGTCGTGGAGCAACCTTACCATGACCTTTTCACACAGAGCAGATAGAATGCCTACAGATACAGAGCTCGTACGCCATATAGCCAGTAGAGGAAAATCTTTTCGGTATCGATATACCTTAGGAAATAGGATTACTAGAGTTGGAGAGGTATCACCAGGATACTGTGCACATATCGTACAAACTGATACGTGCATTAAGCAGTTGGAAGAATTAGGGTCAGGAGATTTCACCTGGAAGGTTTGTAACATGGTCATGTCCTTCTCCGTCCCTTATGTTCTCCCCGATGACGCATATTTCATATGCGGGAGAAAGGCGTACAAGTGGCTTGCCCCAAACTCTGAAGGATTGTGTTATATTGGAAAAGTATTGCCTGAAGTGATGACTGTTACACATGACAAAATGAAGGACATACACCGTGGTGCCCAAGCTCCTTATACTCACACTCATTACGAGCACCGAGTTAAAAGACAACTGTCAGAAAGGTTAGAGCATCCGGCCTCTGATCTTATCCATGAATCCACCGGGATTCAGGTTCTGGTAGCGTTAGATTTCACTCGCACCGCTCGAGGTGTGATGAATTATAGATACATTTCCGCACTCGCCAATTTGTTAGATAATATCACTGAAATGTATGATGACACGTTTAGATACACTGGAAGAGAACTTCAAGCTTACAAAACAGAACTAGTTCAGCATAGGATGGTTCTTAATTATCTTACAGCAGTAACAGGCGGATATTGTGTTACATTGGCAACACAGTACGGCATAAAGTGTTGCACGTATATCACAAATAGCACCGAGGATCCGGTAGAGGTCATAGACCAAAAGATGGACGATATTCTGCAATTAAAGTGGGAATTTCGTCGAAAACACAATCTCACCCTTGCTGCTGTAGGTAATGAGCTGACTGGTTGGGTGTCATGGTTGAACCCGCGAAATTGGTTCTCCGGTTTAGGAGACTGGGCTCAAGGAGTCATAATGGATGTTGGAAAGTTTCTACTATGTATCTTGGGTGTCATTATATCGATTGGATTGATATTTAGATGCGGGCAGGCTTTAATGAGGTGCAAACAAAGTACAAGAGTGATGAGCTTGAGGAGCGAGGAAACTGTAATTAACCTGGATTTGATTTATGACCCAATGATAGAAACCAGAATGTGATGAAAATGCGATTATACGGTCCGTTTCTTTCACCTGTTTTTCTGCTTTTCTCCAAGATACAAAGACCCCCTTGGACGAGGAAGTTGACGAGACGCTATACAGACAACAGACAAGCACCAAAGAAGAAGATTTGACAACTTTAAATATGGACACTTGATGAACTTTGCCATGGATCCCCAGTTTCCCTAGTATTTTTAAACTCACGCTAGCCCAACATTTTTGTAAATCTGATGGCACTGACAAAGCTTGTTGCTCATGCCTAAGGAGCAAAACAGCGCAAAGAAGACGACTCTCAACAGATACCGAACACAACTTCAACAACAGATGTACATTTCCCTGACATAGAATATCATTGCATTTTTCGTAAGTGTTCTTTATCTTCATCTCTACAACCCTCAGGTAACGACACACATAGACGATAGGGAATACAGGCACAGATATCAGCAACCACATACCTCCCCCATTCATGTATCATCAACTAAAATGTGCATCCCCATTTTGTTACAACCACAGCCGAAATGAGCTCGGTAGAGTTTGACAGCCCATCCACAGACCTGTACCACAGGATAAGAAGGAATTCAAATGTATACTTCGCAATACCTCGAAGCTTGATTTACCACACGTACGGCACGATGATACATGACCCTCCAAACATGGACTCATACACACATGCTTCTGCTTTCTCACTAGGTCATA
Organism: Pseudophryne corroboree; assembly: GCF_028390025.1. Classification (NCBI taxonomy): domain Eukaryota; kingdom Metazoa; phylum Chordata; class Amphibia; order Anura; family Myobatrachidae; genus Pseudophryne; species Pseudophryne corroboree. Next base: position 606,894,529 of record NC_086447.1, read on the forward strand.
CCCTCTTCACACCTACTCCACTCTTCTCCCCTACCCAACCATGGAAATCAATTAACCCCTGACTTACATTTTTCTCCTTAAATATTTTAGAAGGTGGCAGTTATTATTGACTGCCAAAGGGTGGACTGTCAAAGTCAGAAAAATGTCTCTATGCACGTTGCCATATTTGCACCGCACACTGGTCCGCGCTGCGCATGCGTACGCTCTCCCGTGAAGGCGCATACCCGCGATAGCGTGCACTCGCAGGCGCGGTATGCGTATTTACGGTAGAGTTTATGTAGTCGTAGCGTGCGACTCATTCGTTACAAATGTTCACAATTAATGTAGTTTGTAGATCATGGTCCCCTTGATAGATTCTGAAAGTTTGGTTAAAATAGAAGGTCCCTGTTTAAAGGAATCCCTCTTTGTATTGTACGAAGGGTCTGACAGGAATCATACAGCCGTGTTTGGTACCCATCGGAAGAGTATTTAATTAGTAATATTCCGGTGTTGGTTTGGAGCGTATTAATCGCTCGTGCGAATAGTTATGGACATAAGAAGTTTATGTCCATTTCTATTATTTACACATACTCAGGTATGCGGCGGGAAACCCAGTTTCCCACCCACCTGAGCTGTTGGAAATCGTCACAGCCCACCTGTATGAATCACCCTATGACCTTTTGTTATGATGCAGGGCCGAATTCCTTCGGCCAATGGACAATGGGATTGTAGGACCAGGAGATTGCATTGTGTGTGGGGCATAAATAGGCAGGCCGACCACATCCAGCTCTCACTCTCTCATCAACGGTTATCTGCTGATAGCCGGGAGCTGGATATCGAGGCGCAGGCGATCATACCCTTTGTGCGTAAGTTTCTCTCCGTAATCATTGTCTTTCTGTGAGCAAATTTCTCTCATCTCTCTCTCTCTCTCTCTCTCTCCCTGTTCTGTTCTCTCATATCTCCCCTAGACTAGGCTAGTATTGTATTGTATTAGATAGTATTGTATTGTATTGCATTTAGGTCAGTGTAGTATTGTCCTTTTGTATTTATTGTTTAGTTCTGTGGTTAGGAAGTCTCTGTTATATTGTAGTGTATCATTTGTACTGTTATCCCCTTTTACAAATATATTAGATATAATACAGTTAATAGGCTTTGGAACCTAAACCAGTATCTGTGTATTTTCTATAGTGTTAAGTGTTCACTTGAGCGTCGGTGACGCTCAAGCAGCTTTGTAGTTAGTCAGGTTACACAAGGTTGCACTTACACCCTGTATTCACATTAAGTTATTCTGTGTATTTCATTGGTATAAGGTTTAAACATTAAGGTATAGCGTTGTGAGCGTCTGCGCCGCTGGTGACCTCCTCGTGGTCTCGAGCGTATGCTACGCCATAGCGAATCATTACTCTAGTCATAGCCAATAACGTGTCCTGTGATCACTGGGCCGTGAGCGAACGTGACGCTTGAGCGTCTCGCCTACGGCTGAGCGATCGTTACGCAACTAGCGTACCATTACGGTACTTCTTAAGCAAACAGCGTACAGTGTTCTTAGACTTCATAAAGGGTTGTTTATACGACAAAGGAATTTAGCATTGTCAGAGGAGACCATCTCCTGCAAGGGTAACGCTAGGATGGAAAACCCTGGGATCCAGTTACGGCAATACCCACACATTCCTAAAAATGTTCTGATCTGTTGCTGGGTTTGTGGCAGAGTCATGTCTCTAATTGCTTGAATTCTATCAGCGGTCAGGTGTCTCAGTCCTTGTGTTAGACAGTGTCCCAAATATTTTACCTTAGTTTGGCATAATTGCAACTTGTCTTTGGAAACCTTGTGTCCTGTGTCTGAAAGATGAAACAGGAGCTGTTTCGTATCCTTCAGGGATGCTTCCAATGAATCAGAACACAGTAGTAGATCATCCACGTACTGTATTAATACTGATCCACTCACTGGTTGGAAAGACTGTAAACAATCATGCAAAGCCTGAGAAAATATACTTGGGCTATCTATGAATCCTTGTGGTAATCGAGTCCATGTGTATTGGACTCCTCTGTATGTAAATGCAAACAAATATTGACTGTCAGGGTGCAGAGGTACCGAAAAGAAAGCGGAGCAGAGGTCAATAACAGTGAAAAATTTCGCAGTGGGAGGGATTTGCATTAAGATGACAGCTGGATTTGGCACTACGGGGAACTGACTCTCAACTATTTTGTTAATCCCCCTTAGATCCTGCACTAGCCGGTAACCCCTCCCCCCACTCTTTTTAACAGGGAAGATGGGACTATTGGCAGTGCTGGACGTTCTTACCAGAATGCCCTGTTGTAGCAAGCGCTCTATTACGGGATACACTCCTAACTCCACCTCTGGCTTCAGAGGGTACTGTGGGATTTTTGGAGCTATCCTACCATCTTTTACTTGTACAACTACCGGAGCTACGTTTGCCATTAATCCAGTGTCCTGTCCATCTTTAGTCCAAAGTGACTCTGGTATCTGAGATGTCATTTCTTCTACTTGGGAGGGAGTCCTATTTGTCATAATGGTATGTGACATTAATTTTGACGGGGAGTCTAACATGTCTCGCACTTCCTGAGCGTGATTCTCAGGTATGTCCAAGAATACACCTTCAGGAGTACAATAAATGACGCACCCCATTTTACACAGTAAGTCTCTTCCCAGGAGATTAGTCAGTGCCGATGCAGCCAGCAAAAAGGAATGCTTGGTATGTAAAGGCCCTACTGTAATCTCGGCTGGTTTGCTAACAGGGTAGTGCTGGACTACTCCCGTTACCCCTATGGCTGGAATTGTCTTACCAGTGGTTCTCATGCCCACTGTCGAATTTATCACTGATTTGGCCGCCCCTGTGTCTACAAGAAAGTTTAATGATTTACCAGCTACATTGATTGCAATTTCTGGTTCACTTCCAAGGCTTGCAATCAATTTTACTGGCTGCAGATTACAGGTATGGCCACACCCCTATTGGGTATGGTGACCTCCCTGAATCCCGCTGGCAGCAACTACTTGTGATGGAGTTAATTGGGAGCTACCAGAGGCTTGCCAGTCTCTGTTCGGGGGATATCTTTTTGTTTCCCCTGCATGTGGCTCATAACTCCGTTTCTGCGGACCCTGATCCCAATGTCGTGTGTCGTGTCGTTGTCTAGGGGGTTGGTATGAGTTTCGTGAATTCTTCACTCTACAATCTCGTGCCATGTGTCCCTGTTTATGACAAGAATAACAAGTAACCACATTTGACTTACCCACAGGGTTTGGTGATATAAACAAAGGCTGCCTTGTGGTCAGGGCCTGTATACTTACTGCCATTAACTTATCACCTTGTTGTTCCCTGTGTCTGGTGATGTTCCTATCGTGATCAATAGCAGCCTCTCTCAAAGTAGCCACAGACAGACCTCGCCAACATGGTTGTGTGGTCTGTACCCTAGTCTTCAATGACTCTTTTAAACCATCCATCAGTACCGATACTGCTACTTCTCGATGGTTTATGTTTGTTTTAATGTCCTCTATGCCTGTGTATTTTGCCATTTCTGATAATGCTCTGTGGAAATACTCTGCAGCTGTTTCTGACTCCTTCTGTTTAATGGAGAATATTTTGTTCCATTTAACTACGGCTGGGAAATACTCTTTTAACTGTAAGCTTATTCTTTTTACATTGTCTTTGTTGTACACATCTGTAAGAGGTACATCCTGATCTAATCCACAGTCAGCTAAAAATTGAGCTGCGTCGACATTGGAGGGTAAACATGCTCTCAGCAATATCTGCCAGTCTTTATTGTTGGGCTCTACAGTGTTACCTAGGTCTCTGATGTATTTTTGGCTGGCAACTAAGTCTTTTCTAGGGTCAGGGAATTCCGACACTATGGTCCTTAATTCCATTCGGGAAAATGGGCTATACATGGCAATGTTCCTAACAGGAGTGACTCCTGAAGTGTCTGTTTTCCCATTTGGAACTACTATTACCTTAACAGGATTAACTCTAACGACCTCATTCTGTGTAGATTCTACAGGCTGTGGTGAAATAGTTTCAGCATAGTGTATGGTGCCGTACTTACCCGTTGATACGACCTCACCTATCCCTCCGCTAGGGGCCTTTGTTACTAATCTCGGGGGTGGAGCTGTGCCTACTGTGGTCTCTGCTATGGTGGCTGCTAGAGAGAGCGCTGAAATTGTTGCCGATTCGTCCTCTTGATCACACTCCTGAGGAAAGTTCAAAACAGGGTACAACTTGCACGGGTTAATACTTGCATTGGTTAATTGGTTAACATTATCTTTAACATTTACACAGTTGCTAAGTGTTTGTTTGTTACACCTTAATGCGTCATTCTCCGCAACCAATTTTTCTCCCGATATATATGGTGGCGGTGGGGCCGTGGCTATCAGTTTTCTGATCGAGCCAGATCCCGCCGCCTGAGCCAATCCTCTCTGTATGTCACCCTCCTGTTGCCACAACTGTAAATAATCATAATGCTTGATTCGTCTCTTGGCTGATTTAATGAGACATATCCTTCTCCTTAAATTCGTTAACACTTCTGTGCTGAAGCTACCTACTCTTGGGAATTTCTCCCCGTCATGTACCGTCATTCTCTCCCATTCATCACATAAAGCTTCTGTGTGACTTCCGTATTTCTCACACATTACGTATCTTGCCGACCCGACTGGTCGGTTCACTGAATCAACCCGAACCGAGGTTGATCGCCCCCTACCTGAACAAGTGGCCCCCATAGTTCGAAGATGTTGCTTTATTCAACCAACCCTTACGCAAACCAAAATGTTCAAAATAGGCTGACGGTGGCGGTTTACCGAGTACCCCACTCACTCGCCCACGCCGACCAATACGACCTGATCACACCGATATGGTGCTGGCGTACTCGACCCAGGGCCCCTGCGACCTGAACCTCTATTTACTGGAACCTGTGAGGGTGATCCGAAGAACACTTACTCTTTCCAGTAACTATTGGTTGTTGGATAGTTCCTGAGTGAGCAGCGAACCTCCCTTAAAATAAAAAAATTACACAAATCACGTTAGAATGTACAAATAGCGTTTATGACCTTCGTACACAAATAGTACCGGTCAGGTTTACTAATGCACACAATTACGTGCAGTACAATCGTTCAGCACATAAGCAACTAATCTTATGTACGGAGCGACCAGTGGAATCGAAAATTACGGCTGCGAATTCCTTCAGCCAGAGCTTGTATGGCCTATATGGGTGTTGCACCACCCCTTTCTTGGTGTTGTGCCTGTGGACTGTATAGCGGACTTCCTTGTCTGCTGTACCTGAACCTGCTGGTCTGCTATGACCTCCTGGTCTGTTACAGTATGACCTCCTGGTCTGCTACACTCTAATGCTCAAATTGTATGTTTTAACCAGGGATGCCTCCCTAGCCACCATGTACGTCACTTACACGCATGTACCTCACGAGAACTCGACTTTTCTTGTGGTTCAACCTCAAAAATTGTAAAAACAAACACTCACTCACCACATATACACTTTTGTTTCTATTTCTATTTCTGCGCAGAAATTTTCTTTAGACCAGATGTGTTACAAATTAGGAGAAGTATCTATTAATTTAAAATTTGAATGTTAAAATAGATTTGCGCGATTTATCGCCTTGCGTTATTTACCGCGTTGCGCTATTTATCGCGTTGAAAAAAATTAACACTTGTGATTTGAGTTACGTGGGCGTACCCGTATGCTCCGTTGCGTAATATACGCTGCGTGCGTCGGCCCTTGGATTGCGTACGCAAGTCTCAGTCCTTTGTTAGAGACACGTGTACGCAAAGCAAAGATCCACCGTAACACAATTTATACGTTTATCAATGTAGATGATCCTTTATCATCTACCGCGCACCACACTGACTTCGCCTTGTCTCTCAGGCACAGCTGTGTTTGTCTATACTTTAACTATATTACCTTTTTACTCTTAAACTATGAAATAGCGGCAAATCTCTCTTAGCACGTTTATCAACTATAAAACTGGCAAACAGGAGAGTGATATACGAAAATACACAAATGAAAAAAAAGAAATGCAGATATATATGTGTGCGTGCGTGTGTACGCAAGACAGAAAAATAAACAGTTTTTAAAAGAGACTAGCGTGTTGTTCTTACCTCCGGTTCCCGGATTCCTTCAGCACCCTTTACTAAGAGAAGCAGACGCTTATCCAAACAGCACTACGAGGAATATGATCTCCCGCCCTTTGCTGCTGGATAATGTCTGCTGAAATTACCTAGTGCAGATATGTGAAGGACAGGACGAGCCCGCAATTGATAAAGCTAAGTATTTATCTTATATAATACCCTTTATGAGGTCTAAGAACACTGTACGCTATCTACGTATGAAGTACCGTAAGGGTACGCACGTTGCGTAACAATCGCTTAGCCGTAGTCGAGACGCTCAAGCGTCACGTTCGCTCACGGCCAAGAGATCACAGGCAGGCACGCTATTGGCTGCTGACTAACGTAATGATTCGCTATAGCGTAGCGGACGCTCGGGACCACGAGGAGATCACCAGCGGCGCTGACGCTCACAATGTTAAACCTTTATATCTAAACCATAAACAATGTAATATGCTGTAAAACCTTTGTGTAGAGATAGGGTGTAGATGCAACCTAGTGTAACCTTATTAACTTAAAAGCTGTTTGAGCGTCACCGACGCTCTGAGAATACTAAACACTATAAGAAATACACAGATACCTGGGCTTAGGGTCCAACGCCTAATATATATATATTTTGAATGATATACTTGCAAAAGAATTAATACAAATACAAATCATACACTACAATATAACATAGACTACCTAACCAGATAACTACACAGGAAATATAATACAATTACTATTTAAGGGAAAATAAGAGAAAAAGAGGAGGAGAGAGAGGGAGAGAGAAATTGGCCCACAATAACAAGAAGATCAATATAGTTGCGGAGAAAACTTACGCACAAGGGGAAACGATCGCATGCGCCTCGATATCCAGCTCCCGATTATCAGCAATGAGAACCGTTGAAGAGAGTGAACTGGATATGGTCGGCCTGCCTATTTATGCCCCACACACAATACAATTCAATGGTCCCTACAATCTCATTGTTCATTGGACACAGGAATTCGGCTTCGCATTATAACAAAAGGTCATAGGTTGATTCATACAGGTGGGCTGTGACTGCTTCCAACTGTTCAGGTGGGTGGGATACTGGGTTTCCCGCCGCATGACTAAATAAGAACAAATAATAGTAAATGGACATAAACTTCTTATGTCCATAACTATTCGCACGAGCGATTAATCCGCTCCAAACCAACACCGGAATATTGCTATTTAAATACTCTTCCGATGGGTACCAAACACCACTGTATGACCCCTGTTAGACCCTTCGTACAATACAAAGAGGGATCTCTCTGTTCAGGAACATGCTATGTTAACTAAACTTTCAGAATCTATCAAAGGGACCATGATCTACAAAATACATTATATAGTGAAAATATGTAACGATTGAGTCGCACGCTACGATCACATAAACTCTACCGTAAATACGCATACCGTGCGCCTGCGGGTGCCCGCGACTGTGAGTATGCGCACGTACGGGAGAGCGCACGCATGCGCAGCACGGACCTGTGTGAGGTGCAAATATGGTAGTGTGCATAGAGATATTTTTCTGACTTTGACATTAAGTTAAGTGAAGAGAAGGTTTCCACAAAGACGCAAACAAAAGGGGCCACAAGCCCACACCGGAGCACACCTGTCCAAGCTACTGCAGCAGCACCTCTCTCTGTCCCAGTTGCTGCAGTACCTCTCCCTGCCCCAGCTGCTGCAGTACCTCTTTCTGCCCCAGCTGCTGCAACACCTCGCTCTGCCACGGCTGCTGCAACACCTCTTCCTGCTTCGGCTGCTGCAACACCTTGCTCTACCACGGCTGCTGCAACACCTCTTCCTGCTTTGGCTGTTGCAGCACATCTCTCTGCTTCAGCTGTTGCAGCACCCCTCTCTGCCCCGGCTGTTGCATCACCACTCTCTACATTGATGCTGCAGCACCCCTCTCTGGCCCAGCTGCTGTTGCATCACCCCTCTCTGCATTAGTAGCTGCAGAGTAACTTGTATAAGCGGCTCTACTGTGGTGTAACGTTTATAAGAGGCTCTACTGTGGTGTAACATGTCTAAGCTGCTCTACTGTGGTGTAACGTGTATAAACAGCTCTACTGTATCAGCGGCTCTGCTGTGGTGTAACGTGTATATTCAGATCCACTGTGGTGTAACGTGTATAAGCGGCTCTACCAGGGACGGATCTAGATTTTTCTTTAGGGGGGGCGGTTTACTGTTTAATCTTGACTCCTCCCTCTACAGTCCCAACTCCTCCCATCTGCAATCCTAACTCCTCCTCTCTCAATTCTGACTCAACTTTTTGAGTGAGACTGAGATAGAGCTTTGCGATTGTTCTATGTACATGTGACTGTGCTATGGGGTAATTGTATTTATTAGCCCTAGTACCCACACACCAGCAAGTGAGGGGCAAATGCTCTGTAACCCTTGCTCTCCTGGCTCCTCTGTGCTGCTGTGGTATAGGCTGCATCACATCATTCTGCCTCAGGCTCTCCCAGGAGAGCTCTCTTCTGCTCAAAAGTGGGCGTGGCTATGACTGTTAGGGGGGGCGGTCGCCCCCTTCGCCCCCCCCCCTAGATCCAGCCCTGGGCTCTACTGTGGTGTAATGTGTATAAACGGATCTACTATGGTGTAACGTGTATAAGCGGCCCTACTGTGGTGTTACATGTATAAACGGCTCTACTGTGGTGTAACATGTATAAGCGGCTCTACTGTGATGTAACGTGTATAAGCGGCTCTACTGTGGTGTAACGTGTATAAACGGCTCTACTGTGGTGTAATGTGTATAAACGACTCTACTGTGGCGTAACATGTATAAACGGCTCTACTGTGGTGTACCATGTATAAATGTCTTAACTGTGGTGTAACGTGAATTATGGACAATACTGTGTGGTGTAATCTGAATTGGTAATATTCTGTGGTCATGCCGCTATTTTAAACATGGGGGTGCCCAAAGAAAACTTTCGCCCTGAATGCCACAAGGTCTAGAACAAGCCCTGTCACCAATACCGACCCCCTGAATCGCGATCCTACTTTCAGCGCGTCTCACGGCATGGGGGGGATTCGTTCAGCCATTAGAAGGGGGTTTAGGGTTAGGGTTCAGCGATGGGAAGGTTAGGGTTAGGTTCCGGGGAGGGAGGGTTAGGGTTAGGCACTTAGCAGGGGAAGTTAGGGTTAGGCACCAAGCAGGGAGGGTTAGGTTTAGGCAGTGGGGCAGAATGGGTTAGGGTTAGGCACCAAGCGGGGTGAGTTAGGGTCAGGCACCACTGGGGAGGGTTAGGCACCCACAAGGGAGGATTAGGGTAGGGAACAGGTGAGGGATAGGGGGCTTAATGGGGGGCTGTTGGGATTCTGATGGACGGGATGCCACTGTCGGTATTCTGACCGCCGGCATCCCATCCATCAGAAAATCATACTGAACCCTATACCACAGTGTGGCTAATAAATAATGAGACTGATGCTATAATTTATGTTTAATTATATTAAGTACATTTTAACTCCATTCCCCTTCTTCATCCACACACCACAGCATTCTTATGTTCCATTGGTCAAAGCCGTGCTGTAGCTCATTACCTGTCAGCTGTCTCAGCAGCTCCATTGTTTTCTTCTTTGCATCACTATCTGATGCAAAACAGATTTGGCTTTAGGGAAAAGAAAAATCACACGGTGCGAGGTCTGGTGAGTATGGAGGCTGTACTAGCACTGCAATCGGTTTCTTGGCCAAAAACTGCATCACAGAGAAAGCTGTGTTAGCTGGTGCGTTGTCCTGATGGAGGATTAAACCATGTTTCCACAAATCTGGCCTCTTTCTTCTAATTCTTTCACACAAAGTTTCTAGAACATTTTTGTAGTAATGTTGATTCACTAGTTGTGCCTACTAGTTGTGCCTACTAGTACCCAGTCTGCCAAAATAACACCCTTGATATCCAAGATAAAAAATAACATGGCTTTGAATTTTGATTTGTTTTTACATGTTTTCTTCACTCTTGGTGATGATGTTGTTTTCCATTGCATGGACTGGCATTTTGTCTCAGGATCGTGCTGGAAGACCTCTGTTTAATTGCAGGTAATAACGTTATCTAAAAAATGTGAATATGCTTCAATTTGTTCCAAATGTCTGTACAAATTTTTTTTATTTTTGTTTTCTTTCTGCTCGGCAATGAGGAGCCCTGGAACCATCTTAGCACAAACGTTTGTCATGTTAAGATCTTGATGCAACACTTGCCTAACAATTTCTTTGTTGATGTTTACCATTTCTGGTAACATTTGGATACAGATTTAATGGTCAATGTTCAAAATTGTTTTACACATTTTCATTTGTTTTTGATGTGCAAGGCTTTCTGGGATGTTTACCATTTCCAACATCCTCACAACCATCACTAAACTTTTGTGCCACTCAAATACACGGGGATGTGACATTCAATTTGCCCTGTATGCATTAGTTAGCATAAGGAATGATTCGGTGGTTGTTCTGTTTAATTTAACAAAAAAGTGTAAGTTAACACCTCGCTCTATTTTTGGTACGAGCATTTTTATGATGCATGGGAAAAACACAACTTCTTTGAATACTGTGTGACAGTAAGAGGGGCAAAACTTGCAAAACCATTTTGGGATAGTCTAAAGTCAGTGTTCCCCCACTCCCTTTAACTCACGCAGTATGGATTATATTTTATAAGTACAGTCTTTCAGAATGCCTCTGAAAATATGGTATTTTTTGACAATTCCCCAGGAATTATGTGACAGGAGCTGATAAGTGTGCACAAAGTGGATGTGCAGATTGAGAAGGCTTACCCACTTTTAACTCGCTGTTTTAAGGAGCTATGCAGAAAAGTGTGTTCAAAAGGCTAGCTTTGTTACAAAGCATGTGGATATGCATATGGGAATTGCCACAGTGGTTACTTGCCTCCATTCATTCACCTGAAAATGCTCCAGATCACTGAAGCCTGAAATGAGGGCCCCATGTCTGTAGATGGGTCTTTTTAAATACCAATCCACAGCTCATTGTTCAACTAATATGCACCTTTGGTAATAGATGTACAGTATAGCTGAGATTTGCATTGCACCGAGTTCTGTCGCAATCAAGGGGCCTTCACCGGCCAGCGGCATGTAACTGAGTCAGACTGACTGATATACCATCTGCCGTTGCGCTGTGCTGCAGTCTGTGCCTGTAACTGGCCACGCCGGAGGAGAAGGTCAGAATCTGTAATGCAGTTACTGATGGAGGGGGAGGAGGAGAGAAGGTTATTGGCCATACCCCCTATGTCTGCAGACCCTGGAAACAGCACCTGATACTGGGGGAAATAACAAAGACTGTAGCCAGGAATAGACTACAACCAGGTAAATACCTTGCTGCCTTGTACTCTGACTGGGTATAGTGCACTGTGGATAAGTTACAGCTCTCTTTCTCTCTCTATTTCTGTGTGGTTTCCTCTATTCATTTCTTCCTATCTCTCTCTATTCCTCCCGTCTCCCCTTATTCTCCCTATCTCCCCCTATTCCTCCTCTCTATAATCCCCCCTGTTCTTTCTCTCTCCTGTCTCCCCGTTCCTCCATTCTCTCTCCCATCTCCCCCTGTTCTTCCTCTCTCTCTCCCTCCTACTCTCTCTCTCCCTTCTCCCTCTTTTCCTTCTCTCTCCCGTCTCCCTCTATTCATTCTTTCGCTCTCTTTCCTCCTATACATCCTCCTCTTTCTCCTCTCTCCCTCTATACCTTTTCCTCTCTCCCATCTCCCCCTATTATTCCTCTCTCCATATTTCTCCCATCTTTCCCTATTCCTTCTTTCTCTCATCTCCCACTATTCCTCGTCCCTATTCCTATTTCTCCTATCTCCATATTCCTTCTTTCACTCTCCTGTTTCCCCTATCCCTCCTCTCTCTCTCTCTCATTCTCCCTACCATCTCCCCCTATTCCTCCTCTCTTCCATCTCCTTCTAGTTCTCCACTCGCTGTCTGCCATCTCCATCTTTTCCTCTCTCTAGTGTCTCCCCTCTTGCTCCAATATTTCCATATTCCTTCTCTCTCTCACATTCCTCCCCATTCTTCCTCTCTCTCCCATCTCCCCCTATTAATGGGAGCTTGCGGAGTCCCTAATTTGGAATTAGGGGGGGGGGGGGGCATTGAATTTTGTTGCACCTGGGCCCACCACTCATTATCTCCACCACTGGTGCTGGCCGGTGTGAATCCAATCGGTTTTAAGTAAGCTGAGGACTTAATGCCGTAACATGTTTCTCTAGTGTCCCGGTTTCATCAGAAAGATTTCCAATGGTTTTTGTAGACATCCTACCTATGGTGGCTGGAGTGCACATGTGAAGGATACAGCTGCGGCTCTTTTCACAGTATTAGGTACGCTGCAGCCAGGTTGGCAGCCGAATGTGGTGGCCAGTCTAGAAAATCGTCGGGTGTCGGCCAAGGCCAGTCTGTGCATCTTCCGATGCAAATAGGTCAAAAACCTGGGACAAATACTGTATATCTCCCATTTATCACTTTACCAGTGCTTTTATCACATCCCCCCCCCCCCCCCACCTTTGTTTCAATCTGTGAGGAGGAACAACGGAAGCCCTCAATCAAAACACACGAGACAAAGCGTCTGCATTGGCCAATTGTCTTCCTGACCTGTACTCTACTGTAAACTTAAAGTTTTGCAATGCCAAAAACCATCTTGTTATTCTCCGATTGCTCTCATTATTCTTAGAAATTCATTTTAACTGGGCATGATCAGTGATCAAACCTGAATTATCTTCTCAACAAGCAGTACCAGAGTTTCTATTGCCCACTTTATTGCCAATGCTTCTTTTGTGACAGTGGCATAGTTTCTTTCATGTACATGTACAGGATGTTCTTTACCCTCTTTGTTCTGGGACAGGCGGACTGTACCTATCCCTACATCTGAAGCTAAAATTAGTTTGCACCTCAAATTCCCTTTTAAAGGCAGGCATCACCAGAACTGGTTGGGGGTTCAGTATGAAATCCCGACTGTCGGGATACCGGCGGTCAAAATACCGCCGACTAAATCATGATAGTCAGAATCCTGACCTCGAGCACAGTGTCCCCTTGAGGGCTCACTGCACTCGCCACGCTTCAGGCCCAGTGATGACCACACTAATCTATTCCCCCTTGGGTGGTGGCATGACCCACCACCCAAGAGGGGTTTCGGGGCGGGTGGTCGTTATTCCGACCATTGGCATTTCAATGGGTGTTGGGATTTCGTTGTCAGGATTTCGACCGCATATAGAATTAAACTCTGACTTTAGTACAATGGAAAACTGGTTAAACAGTTTTCACACACACACTGATGCCTGGTCTAATTAGCATTCAAAAATCATGACCTGCTCACTGACACAGATACCTGTATTTAAGGACAATAGCTTCCACACACTTCCTGTGGAAGACACGTCCCCATAAATTGGTTCTAGGCCAGAATAAGTTGGATTGGAATGTGGAATATAATTAGATGGAGTGAAATGTGAATTGCACCTGCATAAGTTAGTGCAATGGAGGATGTGTTTGTTTCAAAGGTACAGACTGAGAATGGGAATTACTGGAATAGCTAAATCAGCGCATATGTACGTATTATACACTGTATTGTAGTTTATATATTATGTTGGTTCGTACAAGATGGCTACTGCCATGTGCCTTTTTATGGCCTAACTTGGAGACATAGTATGGTGGCATTGTTATAGTATTGTGAAGCTTGAGGATGTTATAGCTATAATCATAGGCTGAAATCAGTGTTTTTGGTAATGGATGTGTGTATAATTATTGAGTACTGCACATTTACCGGAAATGACAAGACACCATGCAGCATGTGGCCTGAGCACTTGCTGTCCCTCCTCTGCACATGCCCACACAGGATCTAGCCTCTAGGCATAACTCTCTCTCTGTATTTCTCTTTAATCTCTCTCATGTCTTACATTGTATTTAACAAATAATGTTTAATGATATATGTGAAATTTATGAGTATTAATAGTTTATGTAAATACATTCTTACGTTTTACATTCTATATGGCTGGCGTGCATTCTTTCATGAATAGAATATTCCTAATGATTTTAAAGGTATATTTCTAGGTACAACCTTTTGGGAGTATGTTATTAAAAGGTACATAATTAGTAATTCATTATTAGAAATCACTAAATGGTTAAAATTATATATTTGCTTCGAAAATATGAGTTTAATAGTATAATACAAACAAGGAATAGGAACAGAAGAAGGAAAAAGGAACCCCTTATCACAATGCTACTTTCAATGCCTGAAAAGCCCTTTTCTGCTTCAGGATTCCATGTAATAGTAACTTTCTGTTTGCTCTTAGTAAGGTGGGACAGCAGTTGGACAGCAATGTGGCAAAATTGGGTATAAACCTTCTATAATACCCCATGATTTCTAAGAATGCTCTTTGGTCGTGGACAATTTTGTATTGCTTCAATTTCATTAAGTTCGTGCTTTATCAAACCTTTGTCAACAGTGTACCCAAGATACTTTACTTCTTCCATCCCAAAACAAGTTTTTTTGGGGGCTGGCTATCAAGTGTACTGCTTGTACTCTGGGTAAGTGACACTGCCAGTCAAGACTATAGAGGGATTACATCATCCAGATAAGCAGCAGCATACTGTCTATGGGGGGTCATTCTGACCCGACCGCATGCTGCAGTTTATCGCAGCGGTGCGATCGGGTCAGAACTGCACATGCGCCGGCGCCGCAGTGCGCCGACGCATGCCAGATGGCCGAAGGCCGCCAGGCCACTACGATCGCCTCTGCCTGATTAACAGAGGCAGTCCCTGGGCGGGGCGCAACGGCGGCGTTTGGCCGCCATTTGTGGGCGCGGTCCGGCCAACGCAGGCGTGGCCGGACCGTACGGGGGGGGGGGGGGGGCTGCAGCAGCTGCGTGACGTCACATGCAGCCGCTGCAGGCCGGGGAGCGACGAGTAGCTCCCGGCCAGCACGCTAAAGCTGCGCTGGTCGGGAGCTACTCTTGAAGTGCAAATGCATCGCCACTGTGCGATGCCTTTGTACTTCTGCAGGGGGGGGGGGGGCGGCACTCACATGCGAGGCGGGATAGTCCTGTGCTGGGTGTCCCCCCGCATGTCAGTGTGAATGATCGTAGCTGTGCTAAATTTAGCACAGCTACGATCATATCGGAATAACCCCCATGGTGCCTTAGAATTCTATCCATCATCCTTTGAAAGGTGATAGGTGCCCCATGTAACCCAAATGGCAACATCTTACATTGGAACAACACTTCTGGTGCAGAACTGCACAGGAAAAATGTCATGCCGTTTCTGAGTAGCTCCAGACCTACTCCTATCTTGCGATGACTGCAGTCTGTTTAGTTCCTGGTTTGATGTCAGAAACACTCCCTGCGTTCAGGCAGCCACTCCCCCGTTTCTCCAGCCACTCCTATTTTTTTCCCGGCATGCATGCGGTTTTTAGCACACTTCTTGAAAACGCTGAGTTGCTGCCCAGAAACACCCACTTCCTGTCAATCATACTACGAACACTTGAGCGACTGATAAACGTCACTCAACCTTCTGTAAAACTGCAAACTTTTGTGTGAAAGTACTTAGCGCATGCGCGTTGCGTACCATGCGCATGCGCATAAATGCAGTTTTTCCACCTGATCGCTGCGCTGCGAAAAACGGCAGCGAGCGATCAACTTGGAATGAGGGCCCATATCTTCAGAAAGATATTAGTACATTAGAGACTTTACAAAGAAGGATAACTACAATGGTGCATGGCCTATATCACATAACATACCCAGAAAGACTAAATAATCTCAATAGGTATAGTTTGGAGTAGAGAAGGAAAAGGGTGGAAATGATAAAAACTTTTAAATATATCAAGGGTTTTAACAAAGCCCAGGAAGGAAAACATTTTTCAAATGAAGAGAAGTATTAGAAGATGAGGACTTGCACTGAAACTGGATGAAGGTAGGTTCGGGGAAATTTGAGGAAAAATTACTTCAGAAAGGGTAGTGGACAAGTGGAATAGCTACCCATCAGAGGTGGTAGAGGTATGCATGGAATAGACATAAGGCTATCCTTACAAAGAAATAAAGATCAAATAAGGTTTGAGGTAAAAATATGGTTAAAAAAAAAGGGCAGGCTAGATGGGACAAATGGTTCTTATCTGCCGTCAAATACTATGTTTCCTTGTTATGAGAAATTCTTTAGCCTCCTGCTATTGAACAGTTGAGAGGGTTTTAGCTATTATTACTTTGGAAACCAAAGGCACTGGCTTTACTGGAGAGGCTGGGATGGCTGATATAGCTGCTCTATCCTTCCAAGGTTTTATAAGATTTACATGGTAGATCTGTTTTGGCTTTCTTTTCCCAGGGTGGTACACTTTATAATTGACCTACCCCACTTTTTCTAGGATTGCCACTTAGACAAAAGTTTACTTTTAACAGATATAGGGCCTAATTCTGAGTTGATCGCAGCAGCAAATTTGTTAGCAGTTGGGCAAAACCATGGCCCTCATTCCGAGTTGTTCGCTCGCAAGCTGCTTTTAGCAGCATTGCACACGCTAAGCCGCCGCCTACTGGGAGTGAATCTTAGCTTCTCAGAATTGCGAACAAAAGATTCTCAAAATTGCGAATAGAAATTTCTTAGCAGTTTCTGAGTAGCTCGACACTTACTCGGCAACTGCGATCAGTTCAGTCAGTTTCGTTCCTGGTTTGACGTCACAAACACACCCAGCGTTCGCCCAGACACTCCCCCGTTTGTCCAGCCACTCCCGCGTTTTTCCCAGAAACGGCAGCGTTTTTTCACACACACCCATAAAACGGTCCGTTTCCGCGCAGAAACACCCACTTCCTGTCAATCACACTCCGATCACCAGAACGAAGAAAAAACCTCGTAATGCCGTGAGTAAAATACCTAACTGTTGAGTAAAATAACTAAGCGCATGCGCTCTGCGAACATTGCGCATGCGCAGTAAGCGACTAATCGCAAAATAGAGAAAATCGTCAACGAGCGAACAACTCGGAATGAGGGCCCATGTGCACTGCAGGAGGAACAGATATAACATGTGCAGAGAGAGTTAGATTTGGGTGGGGTGTGTTCAAACTGAAATCTAAATTGCAGTGTAAAAATAAAGCAGACAGTATTTACCCTGCACAGAAACGAAATAACCCACCCAAATCTAACTCCCTCTGAAAATGTTATATCTACCCCACCTGCAGTGCACATGGGCCCTCATTCCGAGTTGTTCGCTCGTTGTGCTGCAGTGCACATGGTTTTGGCCAATTGCTAACAAACTTGCTGCTGCGATCAACTCAGAATTACCCCCATAGCCAGGTATATCCAGGTTGCAATGCAGCCGCAGGTGTGCATGCATTGCAGGACCGCCTCACCGCACCAGAGCATTCCAGGGTGTGACTATTCACACCCTGGCAGCTGCACCATGCATTCTGTATGGGCGGGAGAATGCATTGACTTGGCATGATGCGGCTGCATAACAAGCTGTGATGCAGCTGTGGGAACCAAAACAAGCATTCTGTAGTCAGAAGCAATGACACGCAACCAGGCATTGTGATTGTACACCCTCTGCTGTGTCTGTTGGGCCTGTTCCAAGTGCTCTGTCATTATTGGCACCACTGCAGTCATTCTTTTCTGCATCTGAGAAACATGCTCACTAACAGTTTTATAAGGACTGGATTGCTCCTCCCAGGTGTCTTTTGCAATGTGCAGCAATTCCCTTAAGTGTCTCCCGTGCAACAAATCAATAGGTCAAAACACTGTGGAGGATTGGGGAACCTTTCTTAAGGACAGCAATAAATAAGGTATAAATAATCCCAATGTCTTCCATCTTTATCCACCACTTTCTTTACCATGATTTTTAAAGTTTTGTTAAAAATCTCCACTAAACCATCAGTCTGGTGGTGATAAAGGGAGGTTCTTAACGGAGTAATTATGACCAGCGGAATAATTATTTCATGATTTGTGACATAAATGGGGTACCCTGATCAGCCAGGATTTCCTTAGGTATTCCCAACCTGCTGAAGACATGTACTAGTTCTCTAGCAATGGCCATTGTTGACATATTGCACAATGGTATTGGTTCCTGGTATCTTATTAGCATAATCCATTATCACCAGAATATATTGATGGCCCCGGACAGATTTTGTTAGAGGTTCAACAAAATCAATAGCTATTTTCTGAAACGGAATGTCAAAAATTGATAATGGGACAAGCAGGGCCGGTGCTAGGGTGTTCGGTGCCCCCCCTGCAAACTATAAATTTGCGCCCTCCCGTACATTACAAAGGGACAGCGCGTGTTAAAAAAAGGTATGTGGTCTAACAAGAAAGGTAGTACACATAACGCCCCAGTAGTAGCGTAGCTTACACATAACGTCCCTGGTAGTAGCGCAGCTCACACATAATGCCCCAGTAATAGCGCAGTTTACACATAACCCCCCCAGTAGTAGCGCAGCTTACACATAACGCCACTGCTAGTAGTGCAGATTAAACATAACGCCCACAGTAGTATCGCAGCCTACACATAATGACCCCGCTAGTATCGCAGTTTCCACATAAAGCCCCTGGTAGCAGCGCAGCTTACACATAAAACCCCCTGGTAGTAGCACAGCTCACACGTAATGCCCACAGAAGTGTGAATACACACACACCCTGGCCCCCACACACATACACACACTCACATACACACTTTCTCAGTCAGTCTCTCTCCACTTACTTATTACAGTCTGGCAGGCTGGAACCGGAGCAGCATGTCATCCTCCTTAGCAGTCTGTTGGTCCATGTAGCCCCGTCCCCTCAGTCCATGTAGCCCAACCCTCTAGTCTGTGTAGCTCCACCCACTTTTCAATCCCCAACAATGACACTGTCATCAGGGGGAGGAGGTGGCTTCTTCATGCTGCCGGCGCTGCTGCCTGTCAGTGTGACAGTTACAGCAGCAGGGGGAACAGGGCAGCGCAGCAGTTGGGACGCAGAGCAGGGAGGGCGCCTCTCCAGCCCGGCACCAACCTGCTCTGCATCCCTTTGCTGAGCGAGTAGCGCTGGGCCTGGGGACAAGCAGACTTTTAAAATGTGGCCTTTGAGCATGATACTGACATTCAGGGCATGATGCACAATATTCAGATACCTCTTTATGGACTCCGGACAAGAAAACGCTGGGGCACAATAATCTTCATTAAACCCATATTACCCAAACTATTTCATTACATCCATATTTACCTCTGTTGTATGATGATGTCATTAGTTATTCTATACTCTTCCAGACAATGTAATCGTCTACATTAATAGTGAATACCAACTAAAGTTAACAGTCTGCCCATGATGGTACTGTATGATTTCATCCCCGTTGCAGAGAAACAATCATATACTGTAGGTAAGATAAATCTTGTGCTGACCCAATGATACCCATATGGGGGGAGGGAGCAAAAAACATGAGTCTTCTGGGTCCCAAGATTTCTGTTCCTGGCCCTGGGCTTATCTTCTGGCTCAGCCATGGCAGAATTCCATCTATGTGGACAATGTCAGTGTTTGTGTGTGTGTGGCTATTGGGAGCGGGGACAGCAATGATGACATGTGCCAGTCCAGGAAGTAAGAGTGGTGTATACAGGTAAGCATGCTGCTCCCTGCACCCTGTGTGACAGCTGTGGGTGGGTGCCTGCAAGCAGTAAGTACTCATAGAACTATTGCCCACCAGGGCAGTGATGGAGCTGTGGAGATACAGATGTGTCCCTACACATCTTACATTCTAATCGTGGCAAGTTCCCATGATTAGTGTGCCTGTGGATGTACGCATGTACTGTAGATGCACCCATGATCCATAGGATCACATGATGCATACCTTCCCACGAACGGGTCACAGGCTTCCATGAATAAATGCAATTGCAGCATATTTGTACACGCGACAGGTTTGCAAGTAAGATGAATGCAGACATATCTGTAGGGATCTACCATGCCCTGCACTGGCACTTCATGGGTGCATCAATTGTTACACTATGGGGCAGTGTGTGTGTGTGTGTGTGTGTGTGTGTGGCTATGGAGAAAGTGAGTGAGGTAGGCAGAGGGGCAAAGGAAATTCTCATCCTGGGCTCCACCAAAAGTGGCACTGTCCTTGCTGTATAGCTATAATCACTTGTTTGTTATTGTTAATGTGTGAATTATTATAAAAACATTGATTTTTATTTTACTTTACGGTGACCTCTGCCTTGTTTAAATATAGGTAATAAAAGTTATCCTTTATTTATTATCTACTTAGAAGAGTGCCCCAAGGAAGTCCTTTTTTTCCCTCGCTATTTATATTTTTATCATTTATTATTATTATTGTTAATTTATATGGCGTCACAAAGGTTCTGCAGCGCCTTACAAAGTACTGAACATAAACAAATGAGCAAAACAAGAAAACAATGACTTACAGTACAAGACAATGTAGGACAAATACATAGTATATTAACATTGCTGCATCAGAGGACTGGACACTGAAATAATCTTCAGGGTGGTGGAAACCGAACGATAGGTGCCGTTATAGCGAATATAGAGCAGAAAATAGTCTAAAATAGGAAAAAGCACATAAGGGGAGAGGGCCCTGCTCGTGAGATCTTACATTCTGAAGAGGAGGGGGTAGACAGACAGGGGTGACACAGATGGATAGAAGTGAGCCATGTAGCAGAGGGTTTAGGATGAGTGATGGGGTAGTAGTGAACATGTAGCAGAGGGTTAGGATAAGAGATGGCTGGGTTTGAAGAAGTGGGTCTTGAGAGCCCATTTAACGTTTTGAGAGGTGGAGAGTCTGATTGGGAGTGGTAGAGCATTCCATAGGTAGGGAGCACCACGGCCAAAATCTTGGTGGCAGGAACAGAAGGAAGAAATTAGTTGGCAGGAGAGGCGGGATGAATTTGTGGAGAAAAGGGTGTGGGTGGGATAAGGTCAGATATGTAAATGGGAGAAGAATGGGTGAGGACTTTGTAAGTGTTAGAAGCTTGAATTGTATTCAGAAAGGGAAGGGGAGCCAGAGCTGGGCTTGTAAGAGAAGAAAACTGGATGCAGGGATTAACTCAATTTGAGTTGAAGTTTTGCAAAAAACCACAAAACTACAACTCCTTTCCCTAGCATGCGGGGAGCCGCCCAGCACAGTGCAAAGCACCCCAACATGCCAGGTCCCGCACCCCCCCCCCCCCACACACTGAGATGCAAGCGCTTTGCTAAACAGCAAAGCACTGGCATCTTTAGGGTAGCCCCCTGCCTTCGCAGCAGTCGCTGGGCCGCCATGTGTGACATCACGCAGCGGCCTTCCCCCACAAATAGTCCAGAAACGCCTCCGCTGTCCGGACCTTAGCACCCCCAATGCTGCAACACTGCCCAGAAAACGCTGCCCCCGCCGAGACTTAGGTTGCGATTCCATGTGATAGCAATCCAAGTCCTGGCGCATGCGCAGTGGCAAGTGTGAATGCGCAGAAATCGCCAAATATCAATTTACGCACTTTTGCTAATGAGGCTGAATCAGGTCCGTAGTACTATTAATAGGAAGATGAGCCTGGCAGCAGCATTGAGGATAGATTGAAGAGATAGAGAATTTGTCAAGGAGGCCAGAGATTACAGTAGTCTAATCTGGTGATGGCCAGTGAGTGGATGCGGGTCTTAGTAGCACCCAGGGTGAGAAAGGGTCTGATCCTGGAAATATTTTTGAGATGGAAACGGCAGGACTGCGAGAGGTACTGAATGTGTGGTTTGAAGGAGACGGAGGAGTCAAGGATAACTTCAAGTAGCGTACTTGAGGGCTAGAGGAGATAGTTGTGCCATTAAGAGACAGTGAAATTGTGGGAGGCGAGGTTATGTGGGAGGGTGGGAAGAATATCAGCGCAGTCTTAGACATGTTAAGTTTAAGAAAGCACTGGGACATCCAAGAAGGAACAGCTGGAGATACAAGTGAGGAGAGGGGGGAGGTCAGAGGAGGAAAGAGTAGATTTGAGTGTCATCAGCATAGAGATATTGGAAGTCGAAAGAGTGAATGAGCTCACCTAAAGAGAATGTATAGAGTGAGAAAAGGAGAAGTCCAAGTACAGAACCCAGAACCTTGGGGGACACCTACTGTTAAGGGAAGTGCAGGAGAGGTGGAGTTATGAGAGGAGACAGAGAAGGAGCAGTCAGAGAGGTACAGATGTAGCCACGCTCATTTTTGCTGTGATGCAGCATGCTGCAACATGGCTTGCTGCATGGCATGCCGGGCTGCGACTATACGCAGCCGGAGATCGCTCTATTAATTCCTAATTAAATGAACTGAGTGATTGCTGGCTAGGAATAGTCACAGCCTGGCATGCCATGCAGCATGCCGTGATGCAGCATACCGAGCATGGCTACATTTATAGGAGGACAGACAGGAGAGAGCAGTATCACGCAGGAGGAAGGACTTGCAGGAGGAGAGGATGGGCCACAGTGTCAAAAGCAGCAGAGAGGTCAAGGAGAATAAGTAGAATTTTGTGAGAGCAGTTTCAGAGGAGTGGAGAGGCAGACTGAAATGGGTCAAGCGGGTGGTGGGAGGAAAGAAAGGAAGTAAGGGAGCTGTAGACAATACACTGAAGGAGTTTGGGGGCAAAAGGGAGGAGAGAGATGGGTCGGTAGTTGAAAAGAGTGTTAGGATCAAGTGTAGATTTTTATTAAGAATAGGGGAGACAAGGGCATGCTTGAAGGCAGAAGGGACAGTGCCTGATGAAAGGGAAAGATTGAGGAGGTGGGCAAGATGGAACAGGCAGAAGGACAGCGGTAATGGAGGAGGGATAGGGTGGTTGGAGTGGAAGACCAGATGAGGGTCATTTCTTCATCTCCTATTACAGGGGGAAAAAGAAGTCAGTGTTGGTGAGATGGATGGGGAGGGTGGACAGGGAAGAGGGGGAAGATTGTTGATGGTCTGTTGGGATGAGATGTCCTGATGTATAATATGTAAACCACTGCCCTTGGTTGCTCCACCAACCTTTAATACATGCAAAATCTATTTTCAATCCAATAATTCTTAATGTTTATTTAATTTTATTATTTGGAAACTATATTTACTATTATACATACTGAAGATCAAGGGCAGAATCCCTTTTTCCTTTGTACTATATGACCTATAGCACAACCAACAATGTTCATTTATATATGTATATCAGATAAGTTACTGTTTCACACTGTATTCGAAGTGCTGTGTAAATAAAGATATTGGCCCTCATTCCGAGTTGTTCGCTCGCTAGCTGCTTTTAGCAGCATTGCACACGCTAGGCCGCCGCCCTCTGGGAGTGTATCTTAGCTTAGCAAAATAGCGAACGAAAGATTAGCAGAATTGCTACTAAATAATTCCTTGCAGTTTCTGAGCAGCTCCAGACCTACTCCTAGACTGCGATCACCTCAGTCCATTTAGTTAATGGTTTGACGTCACAAACACGCCCTGCGTTCGGCCAGTCACTCCCCCCGTTTCTCCAGCCACTCCTGCGTTTTTATCTGGCATGCCTGCGTTTTTTAGCACACTCCCTGAAAACGGCCAGTTTCCGCCCAGAAACACCCACTTCCTGTCAATCACACTACGATCACTCGAGCGATGAAAAAACGTTGCTCGACCTTGTGTAAATCTACAAAGTTTTGTGTGAAAGTACTTAGCGCATGCGCGCTGCGTACCATGCGCATGCGCATTTTTTTTACTTAATCGCTGCACTGCGAAAATCGGCAGCGAGCGAACAACTCAGAATGGCCACCATAGTTGTATCTTACCTATTGTCCTGTGTGATCCATGAATATAAAGGATAGGGTATATAGGTGCTCTAGTACCCCATATCCTGACATGTCAGAGAAGGCATTATTAAATTGATCTGCTTGTTATGTTGAGCAACTATTTTTGAACAGTTCTTACAGTATAATTGTGGTACAAAACCCTCACTTAAAATAAATAAGCCACACTTCAGCCCCTTCTGATTTTACCACTTTCTCTCTCTCTTCCTACAGCTCTATTATGGCTCTACTGTGGTGTAACGTGTATAAACGCCTCTACTGTGGCATAACATGTATAAGCGGCTCTGCTGTTTTGTGTAATGTGTATAAGCGTCTCTGCTGTGTTGTGTAATATGGGACTCTACTGTGTGGCGTAAAGTGTACAAGGGTTACTACTGTGTGGTGTAATGTGAATAACGGACACAACTGATGTCATGTGAAAAACAGACACTACTGTGAGTTGTAATCTGAACTGGTACTAATTTGTGGCCACGTCCCTATATATTTGTTGCATGCCTTCGGCATGCACTGTCCCTATTTTAAACACGGGGTTTGCCCAAAGGAAACTTTTGCCCTGAGATCCACAAGGTCTAGAACCGGCCCTGTCACCAATTTAGGATTATTAAATATTTTTTATTTTCAAATGTGACATTTCAGTGCAGGAGAGGGGGCGCCGAAACATACCCTTGCTCTGGGCACCATGACACCTAGCTACGCCTCTGCTTTTGGGGGCCATATTGCAGAGTAACACAGGGCTGCCAGGCCCCAGTGATCTTCTTACTTCAGTAACTGCATCATATATGCATTAATTAGCAGAGAAGGAATAGGGGAATGGCATCCTCTCTTCCCAATACTGTGTCAGCCACCAGCGTGTCCATCCTGCATTCAAAGCTGAAGGAAGTGAATAGTCATTGAAGTTCTGCTGTACCGACTGTATGAAGAGCACAGAAGTACAGCTGCATGAGAAGTGGTTGGATGCAGTGTCGGCACTGCCGTCAGTGACACCTGGGGCGGGCATTAGCCCTAGTGTGAGTACCCAATAAGGGTGTGTGCCCAGCATCCCCGGAGATGCTAGGCAGACCCTGGATTCTAGTGCATGTCTTCTCAGTGACAGGAGCCGGGCACTGTAGGACAATGTCATAGTGCAGCACCCGGCTCCCGTCACAGCATTTTGGTGTCACCCCCCTGGAAGGGTGACACTTGGGTGCAGTCTACACCCCCTACCACCACTGTGACACCTCTGGTTGAATGGCATGGCAGGGGACAGCTCAGGTGGCTTATGGGATTGGAAAACACTTGCCCACAAACCATTTATTGTGCATGAAATGCTTCTCTTTCATGAGCTTTAGAGTACAAATTAAGATCCAACTCTTTTCTTCCTCTTAACATTGTGAAATACTGTATACTTTTAAATGTTTTGGCAAATGTGAAACATTGTATATTTATTTCTTTGAATGACATCTGGATCAGTAACTAAGAGCAGCCAGAAAATGTTACAAATTATTGCATGTAATTTAGATAAAAAAATATTGCACGTAATTTCAATTGTGAAACATAATTGAACAACTGATATCTTTATTAAATAAACTGCACTCATAGTATCATGTAATACGTCCTATTAAATGGAAACAGCAAATGAGGGTGGATTCATTGTATCTGGTAAAACTAACAAACAGCATGAAGATTGACAAAGTAACTACTTCTCTTTCAGAGGAGGCTACAGATTTGCACACTACAAATGTCGGTTATTTTCCTCCTACAGTGTAAGCAAAATAATGAAAAACTTGATATTAAATATGGTTGTGTATTATTTAGAAAATTCAGAGGTCTAACCATTTCCTGTTCTTCAGCAAAGTTATTTAATTTCAGGAGCAATATGGTTAAAGACGATTGGCTTGTAAGAAATCTGTGAAACTAACCAACGGATAACTACCATGCTATGAGTGTGTACAGTGCAGTTCTTATAAGAAAAATACCATATAACCTCCAACAAGAGGCAACGATACTCAGAGACAGACATACTGTAGTTGTGCTTCAAATATTGTCTATCAAATATCACTGTAGGATCGGTTATATTGTAGGAGTAACCCAGACACAAACAAAAAACAACCACAAGAATGCCGGTTTATGCAATTTTCCTGCTTAGCAACTGAGATTTCTTTTAGGGGAAACAAATCAGAAACCTGTAAGTGTGTTGTGCAAATAAGTTTTACCGTTGCAATTCATTTCATTAGAAATATTGCATAGCTTTGATAATT
This sequence comes from Pseudophryne corroboree, assembly GCF_028390025.1. NCBI lineage: Eukaryota > Metazoa > Chordata > Amphibia > Anura > Myobatrachidae > Pseudophryne > Pseudophryne corroboree. The sequence continues at coordinate 606,920,561 of NC_086447.1, forward strand.
TTGTTATAACGTCTATTATCTTCCACAACTTGGGTAGTCATTTCTCCTTACTAGAAGGTACCACTGGTATTATTGTTGTACACTAGAAAGTACAATAAAGCTTAACCAGAAAACAACATTCTATGGACTTCTGCATATTTTTTTGGAATACTGCATCAAAAAGCAAAAGCATTTCATTTTGCTTTAATGAAGAAGTCCAGTTTTGTTACATGCTGACTAAACCCCCTTTCCCTAATACCTGAAGCTGGTAGCAATATTGCTCAAATACTCACTCCCAAGAGAGCTGAATTAAAGTACTTCTATTAAGGTAATGGGGAAACCAGGTGGGAAGATTGCCCTATTTACTATATGGTGCACAAAAAAGGAGGGGATTATACAAACTTTGTTCAAGATAACTAGTACCTTATAGAACCAAGGGGGAGAATTTAGTCAGAGTAATGTGCTACCGAAACAGGCGGGTAAAGGCAAACCACAACCAATAACTTCACTGGTTTCATCTCGCTTCCCATAAAGGTATACAGGGAAATAAGCAGAGACTGCCTAGTGTATTAGACTGTAGCATTTGTAGTCATATACTGCAGTGATGTCCAGTGCCACATTCTCTGAACAAAGTTCCCCCTAAAGATTTCACCACTACTTTTTAAACTAACAATAAGAATATCACAACTTACACCACAGAGATGTACTCCCAGTCAGTGGTCAGGCAGAAGCTAGTGGTGTGCAGTCTCACATCTCTTTTACTGACATGGGAAACTTAGCACAGCTACAATATTAAAACAAACCATCAGGGCACACACAAAGAGAAGAAAAAAATAAGATTTTACTCACCGGTAAATCTATTTCTCGTAGTCCGTAGTGGATGCTGGGGACTCCGTAAGGACCATGGGGAATAGACGGGCTCCGCAGGAGACTGGGCACTCTAAGAAAGATTTAGTACTACTGGTGTGCACTGGCTCCTCCCTCTATGCCCCTCCTCCAGACCTCAGTTAAGGAAACTGTGCCCGGAAGAGCTGACATTATAAGGAAAGGATTTTGGAATCCAGGGTAAGACTCATACCAGCCACACCAATCACACCGTATAACTTGTGATAAACTTACCCAGTCAACAGTATGAACAACAACAGAGCATCAACAATGGATGCCCACATAACATAACCCTTTATTAAGCAATAACTATGTACACGTATTGCAGAAAGTCCGCACTTGGGACGGGCGCCCAGCATCCACTACGGACTACGAGAAATAGATTTACCGGTGAGTAAAATCTTATTTTCTCTAACGACCTAGTGGATGCTGGGGACTCCGTAAGGACCATGGGGATTATACCAAAGCTCCCAAACGGGCGGGAGAGTGCGGATGACTCTGCAGCACCGAATGGGCAAACACAAGATCCTCCTCAGCCAGGGTATCAAACTCGTAGAACTTAGCAAATGTGTTAAAACCCGACCAAGTAGCTGCTCGGCAAAGCTGTAATGCCGAGACCCCTCGGGCAGCCGCCCAAGAAAAGCCCACTTTCCTTGTGGAATGGGCTTTCACTGATTTTGGATGCGGCAATCCAGCCGCAGAATGAGCCTGCTGAATCGTGCTACAGATCCAGCGAGCAATGGTTTGCTTTGAAGCAGGAGCACCCAGCTTGTTGGATGCATACAGGATTAACAGCGAGTCAGTCTTCCTGACTCCAGCCGTCCTGGCTACATAGATCTTCAAAGCCCTGACTACATCAAGCAACTTGGAATCCTCCAAGTCACGAGTAGCCGCAGGCACCACAATAGGTTGGTTCAAATGAAAAGACGACACCACATTCGGCAGAAATTGCGGACGAGTCCGTAATTCTGCCCTGTCCATATGGAAAACCAAATAGGGGCTTTTACATGACAAAGCCGCCAATTCTGACACACGCCTAGCCGAAGCTAAGGCCAATAGCATGACCACCTTCCACGTGAGATACTTTAGCTCCACGGTCTTAAGTGGCTCAAACCAGTGGGATTTCAGGAAACCCAACACCACGTTGAGATCCCAAGGTGCTACTGGTGGCACAAAGGGTGGCTGAATATGCAGCACTCCCTTAACAAACGTCTGAACTTCAGGAAGAGAAGCCAGTTCCTTTTGAAAGAAAATGTATAGGGCCGAAATCTGGACCTTTATGGACCAACTTCAGGCCCATAGTCACTCCAGACTGTAGAAAGTGCAGGAACCGGCCCAGCTGGAATTCCTCTGTAGCGGCCTTCCTGGCCTCACACCAGGCAACATATTTTCGCCATATACGGTGATAGTGTTTTGCTGTCACGTCCTTCCTAGCCTTTATCAGCGTAGGAATAACTTCATCCGGAATGCCTTTTTCCGCTAGGATCCTGCGTTCAACCGCCATGCCGTCAAACGCAGCCGCGGTAAGTCTTGGAACGGACAGGGCCCCTGTTGCAACAGGTCCTGTCTGAGAGGCAGAGGCCATGGGTCCTCTGTGAGCATTTCTTGCAGTTCCGGGTACCAAGTCCTTCTTGGCCAATCCGGAACAATGAGTATTGTTCTCACTCCTATTTTTCTTACGATTCTCAGCACCTTTGGTATGAGAGGAAGAGGAGGGAACACATAGACCGACTGGAACACCCACGGTGTTACCAGTGCGTCCACAGCTATCGCCTGAGGGTCTCTTGACCTGGCGCAATACCTTTGTAGCTTTTTGTTGAGACGGGACGCCATCATGTCCACCTGTGGCAGTTCCCATCGATTTGTAATCTGAGTGAAGACTTTGTGATGAAGTCCCCACTCTCCCGGGTGGAGGTCGTGCCTGCTGAGGAAGTCTGCTTCCCAGTTGTCCACTCCCGGAATGAACACTGCTGACAGTGCTTGCACGTGATTCTCCGCCCAACGAAGAATCCTGGTGGCTTCCGCCATCGCCACTCTGCTTCTTGTGCCGCCCTGGCGGTTTACATGAGCCACTGCGGTGATGTTGTCTGACTGAATCAGCAACGGTTGGTTGCGAAGCAGAGGCTCCGCTTGACTCAGGGCGTTGTATATGGCCCTTAGTTCCAGGATATTTATGTGCAGACAAGCCTCCTGACTTGACCACAACCCTTGGAAGTTTCTTCCCTGAGTGACTGCCCCCCATCCCCGGAGGCTCGCATCCGTGGTCACCAGGACCCAGTCCTGTACGCCGAACCTGCGGCCCTCGAGAAGGTGAGCACTCTGCAGCCACCACAGAAGAGACACCCTGGCCCTCGGGGACAGGGTGATCAGCTGATGCATCTGAAGATGCGATCCGGACCACTAGTCCAACAGATCCCACTGAAAGATCCTCGCATGGAACCTGCCGAAGGGAATGGCTTCGTATGATGCCACCATCTTTCCCAGGACCTGCTTCGGTTTTAAGAGGTCTCTGACTAGAGTCACGAGCTCCTGAGCCTTCTCCGCCGGGAGAAACACCTTCTTCTGGTCTGTGTCCAGAATCATGCCCAGAAAAGGCAGACGCGTTGTAGGAATCAGCTGCGACTTTGGGATATTCAGAATCCAGCCGTGCTGTTGCAACACTTCCTGAGAGTGTGCTACGCTGATCAGCAACTGCTCTCTGGACCTCGCCTTTATGAGGAGATCGTCCAAGTATGGGATAATTGTGACTCCTTGCTTTCGAAGGAGCACCATCATTTCCGCCATTACCTTGGTAAATATTCTCGGTGCCGTGGAGAGCCCAAACGGCAACGTCTGGAATTGGTAATGACAGTCCTGTACCACAAATCTGAGGTACTCCTGATGAGGTGGATAAATGGGGACATGCAAGTAAGCATCCTTGATGTCCAGAGACACCATAAAATCCCCCTCTTCCAGGCTTGCAATGACCGCTCTGAGCGATTCCATTTTGAACTTGAATCTTTTCAGATAAATGTTCAGGGACTTTAAATTCAATATGGGTCTGACAGAACCGTCCGGTTTCGGTACCACAAACATTGTGGAATAGTATCCCCTTCCTTGTTGAAGGAGGGGAACCTTTACCACCACCTGCTGGAGATATAACTTGTGAATTGCCGCTAACACTACTTCCCGTTCCATGGGGGAAGCTGGCAGGGCCGATTTGAGGTAACGGTGAGGGGACATCACTTCGAATTCCAGCTTGTATCCCTGAGACACAATCTGTATAGCCCAGGGATCCACCTGTGAAAGAACCCACTGGTGGCTGAAATTTCGGAGACGCGCCCCCACCGCTCCTGGCTCCACCTGTGGAGCCCCAGCGTCATGCGGTGGATTTAGTGGAAGCCGGGGAGGACTTCTGTTCCTGGGAACTAGCTGTATGGTGCAGCTTCTTTCCTCTACCCCTGCCTCTGGCAAGAAAGGACGCACCTCTGACCTTCTTGCTTCTTTGTGATCGAAAGGACTGCATTTGGTAATACGGTGCTTTCTTCGGTTGTGAGGGAATATATGGCAAAAAATTTGACTTCCCAGTCGTAGCTGTGGAAACTAGGTCCGAGAGACCGTCCCCAAACAATTCCTCACCCTTGTAAGGTAAAACCTCCATCTGCTTTTTGGAGTTGGCATCTCCTGTCCATTGCCGAGTCCACAGGACCCTTCTGGCAGAAATTGACATTGCATTTATTCTAGAGCCCAGTAGGCAAATGTCTCTCTGGGCATCCCTCATATATAGGACAGCGTCTTTTATATGCCCCAGGGTCAGTAAAATGGTATCCTTGTCTAAGGTATCCAGTTCCTCAGACAGATTATCTGTCCATGCTGCTACAGCACTACACATCCAGGCCGACGCAATTGCCAGCCTCAGCAGAGTACCTGAATGTGTATAAACAGACTTCAGGATACTTTCCTGCTTCCTATCTGCAGGATCCTTTAGGGCGGCCGTATCCTGTGACGGCAGGGTCACCTTCTTCGATAAGCGTGTCAGAGCTTTATCTACCCTAGGGGAGGATTCCTAGCGCATCCTGTCCGTTGGCGGCAAAGGGTACACCATAAGTAACCTTTTGGAAATCAGCACTTTCCTATCGGGGGAATCCCACGCTTTTTCACATAACTCATTTAAGTCATGTGAATGGGGAAAAGTCACCTCTTGCTTTTTCTCCCCATACATATAAACCCTCTTGTCAGGGACAGGGTTTACCTCTGATATGTGCAATACATCCTTCATTGCTATAATCATGTAGCGGATTGCTTTAGCCATTTTAGGCTGCAATTTTGCATCATCGTCATCGACACTGGAGTCAGAATCCGTGTCGATATCTGTGTCAACAATTTTGGATAGTGGGTGCTTCTGAGACCCTGACGGCCTCTGCGCTGTAGGATCAGGCATGGGCTGAGACCCCGACTGTCCCAAGGCATCAGCTTTATCCAAACTTTTATGCAAGGAGTTTACATTATCATTTAACACCTCAATCAGGTGTCGGCGCCGTCGGCGAAGACACGTCATTCATCTGCACTTGCTCTGCCTCCACATAGCCCTCTTCGTCAAACATGTCGACACACGCGTACCGACACACCACACACACAGGGGATGCTCTAAGTGAGGACAGGACCCCCACAAGGCCTTTTGGAGAGACAGAGAGAGAGTATGCCAGAACACACCCCAGCGCTATATGACCCAGGAATCACACAGTAACTTAGTGTTTACCCAGTAGCTGCTGTATATATGATTAATGCGCTAAATTTATGTGCCCCCCCTCTCTTTTTACCCTCTTTCTACCGTGAGTCTGCAGGGGAGAGCCTGAGGAGCTTCCTCTCAGCGGAGCTGTGGAGAGAAAATGGCGCTGGTGAGTGCTGAGGAAGAAGGCCCCGCCCCCTCAGCGGCGGGCTTCTGTCCCGCGACTTTGTGTAAAATTAATGGCGGGGGCTCATGCATATTACAGTGTCCAACTGTATATATGCTGCTTTTGCCAGGAGGTACTTAATTGCACCCTACAGTGACCGGAGTGTGTGGGTTAGTGTGGGCGCAATGGCGCACAGCTGCAGTGCTGTGCGCTACCTCATATGAAGGCAGGAGTCTTCTGCCGCCGATTTTGACGTCTTCTTGCTTCAACCCGCCGGCTTCTGTCTTCTGGCTCTGCGAGGGGGACGGCGGCGCGGCTCCGGGAACGGACGACCAAGGTTAGGTTCCTGTGTTCGATCCTTCTGGAGCTAATGGTGTCCAGTAGCCTAAGAAGCGCAACCTAGCCGCAGTTAGTAGGTTTGCTTCTCTCCCCTCAGTCCCACGTAGCAGAGAGTCTGTTGCCAGCAGAAGCTCTCTAAAAATAAAAAACCTAACTAAAATACTTTCTTATTAGCAAGCTCAGGAGAGCTCACTAAAATGCACCCAGCTCTGTCCGGGCACAGATTCTAACTGAGGTCTGGAGGAGGGGCATAGAGGGAGGAGCCAGTGCACACCAGTAGTACTAAATCTTTCTTAGAGTGCCCAGTCTCCTGCGGAGCCCGTCTATTCCCCATGGTCCTTACGGAGTCCCCAGCATCCACTAGGACGTTAGAGAAAAGAGAACTCACATCCTTCAGAATCTAATGTAATAAACAGTTCTGTTCTGTGTGTTGAGTGATCCCTGATACCAGTTATGATAAACATAATTACATATGCATGTCGCTTGAAGTTGTAATTTGAGATAATAACACTGATTATGGAGCATTGTATTTATTTGTAGAGAGAGCACTTCCATTGTACGTTTGTATAAAGGGGATGTCCACCCACTCTACTGAAATGTCTATCTAGGAGAAGAGGGTGTAAAAGTAAGTCAATTGACAATAAGCCTCAGTATGCTTAGACCTTTTTAGAATTAAGTTCTTTGTAATGCTTCTTGGTCCTGCCAGAAGAAATGCTAACACCCCCTGAATTGGCAATACTCAGTGACTTCCCCATAGCATGTGGCTATTCCTAGAATTTGGCTGGATTTGTTGTAACGTTTCTGAATTATTGTGTAAACTATCATTTAAATTAGAGTCCTATTATGCTACTGTCATGCATAATGTCTGTTTCAGAACAAACAAAACCACTTTAAAGAATAGTACAAAAGAATTTCTTCTCCCTAAATGGGTTTTCTGAGGCAGGCACTGGAAGAATAAGTGGGTCCTCTCTAGTGTGAGCATCACAATACGCCATCAAATCTGCTGCAGCTTTGGATATCTGGAAAACAAATAAAAAAGAGAATATTTTGATCACCTTTGCGCAAACATATACAAAAAACACAACAAACTGTTTAACACCTGTGCAGCATCTGTTATTTTAAAAGTTAAATAATAAAAAAAAAGACTTATACCTCTTGCCTGAGAGTTCCCAGAGAGAAGACCCAAGTTGAAAGTGGGGAGGCATGGCAACATAATTTGCCCCCCTCCCACTGCACAATGATGATTTTTATTTGTTGACATCTACTTTGACAGAGGTGATAGGAACGTGCAACAGGGATGGGTGTGGGGGTGTTGGTGGTGGGGGGGGATAATGCTGCAGGGGGCATCGACACGAGAAGATTAAGTCATAACACGTAATGACTACCTTTACACTACACCCTTTCTATACTCAGCATAAATCCATGGATCTGCCAGCTTGTGTAATTCTCCCTGTCAGTCCCAGCTATAAAAAGCTCATTAGACATATATTTGCATTAGGCCAGCATATAATTTATTTATACATACAAATTAGGTCCCGTGTAGGGTGCGTTTTTCCAGAAGGAGTGGCATCAAATGTTCCCTTCACTGAGCTGCCTGCCACAAAGCCCTCTCAAGTTGTCCTTTGTCCTTCTTGTAGACAGGTGCCTAAAGCTTCATCCAATATTTGTGGTATGACAAGTGACACAATGGTAAAACTATAAATACTATAACATATACCTGCCTTTCTATACATCCCACGATTTTGCTGAGCTTCACTGTGCTTGGCACTGGGTGCTGCTATTTCATTAGCTATTAGAATTTATATTCCTTTTTCCATTCTGGATCCTATCAACTGTATAAAATTATATTATTTAATGTATAAGTATAAGTAGCATCAGGGCCATCTTACCAGCATTGTAGGCCTTGGGGAAAGCAATGCACTGGGGCCGCTACCCACCCATTTATCGGAATACACAAATAATAGCATGCCCCTCTTGCATCTCTCCACATGCTTTTATACAGAGAATAGCTGTAAGCACTCTGATAGTTCCAACCATTCATCTGTCAGCATGCTGAAAGCCAATCACTGTCTGGCTGCAGGCTTGGAGGCAGGTAGAGAATGCTGCACTCAGATTGGTGGATAGCTCCAGCTATGCACCAATCAGCATGCTGACAGTCACAGGATAATTTGTTAACCATTGATGGCCAACCCTACCTTTGCTGGTTAACCATTGATGGCCAACCCGTTTCTGTACTTCCATCAGACATCAGATGCAGTCAGCCCACACACTGCTGCCAGACTACAAACTATATTATGACCGCCCACCAAGTCTACCAAGCAGCAAGTATGGCATAATATTGGGACACTGTGGCATAGTATTGGAATGTGGCATCTGCAACTACAGAACACATTTATAACTCAATACAGTATATAGTGGCATCTAAAACTACAGACTGTCATTTAAGCTTAATAGTTATGCCTTTTATTCACTAACAAATGTAAACCAGTCTGAATAACTTTCATTGATAAGTTGTGATTCCAACAGTCAGCATACCAACAGCAGGATCCAGGCGGTTTAGAAAAGTGTTTTGATCCTAACCCTAATCTCCCCTTCCCAGAGCCTATCACTAACCTCCTCCCGCAGCCTAACCCTAACTGTCTCTTCCCAAAGCCTAACACTAACCCCCCCCCCTCCCCCTCCCCCCCTTCAGCCTAACCCTAACCTTCTAAGGGCACAGAAAAAAAGAGACAATGTCTGTAAGTGTTGCACTAAAGAAAGGTATTATTAAAGTCTAACTTTTATTATGGAATTATTAAAATATGTTCTGTGAATTGTATATGGACAGCGAAATATAAGTTAAAATATTAACAAGTGTGAAAAAGAAAATACAGTGATATTAAATATCAGCTTTGTGTCCATTTATTGCGTCTACTGCAGAGGTTCCCAAACTGTGTGCCAGAACCCGCAAAGATGAGAGACCGGTACGTGACAGTACCCCCTCTTCTACGGGTGGTCTCCGAACACCTTTGAACCTTGTCAGGATTTTTGGAGAAGTATTTCTGTACCAGTCTTGGAGCATGAACATCTTCAGAGAAAACCCAGGATCTCTCCTCCGGACCGTAACCCTTCCAGTCGACCAGAAACTGTAAACGTCCATATCGGGAACGTGAGTCCACAATCTCTTTAACTTCAAATTCCTCATTCTGCAAAGAGTGAACTTTAGGAGATTTGGACTGGGTAGTACGGAACTTATTGAGAATCAAAGGCTTCAGTAAAGATGTATGAAAGGCGTTAGGAATTCTCAAAGACGGTGGCAACTTGACTTTGTATGACACAGGGTTGAGTACCTTTACAATGGGAAATGGACCAATAAACTTGGGAGCAAATTTCTTAGAAGGAACTTTGAACCTGAGATTGCGCGTAGAAATCCAAACTTGGTCTCCCACTTTGTAATTCGGTACAGCTTTACGTTTTCTATCTGCAAAAGATTTATAACGAGCGGAAGTTTTGACCAAGGACTTACGTACACAACTCCAGATTCTAGATAGACGTTGAAGCTCTTGATCTGCCGCTGGAACCTCTAGGGCTGGCAATGGATGGAACTCTGGCACACGAGGATGAAAGCTGAAGTTAATATAAAAGGGCGTAGATTCTGAAGATGAATGGAAGAGATTATTATGAGCAAATTCTGCCAATGGAAGGTAGTCAACCCAGTCATCCTGTGAGGACGATATATATAGCCGGAGAAATGTTTCAAGGTCTTGGTTGACTCTCTCAGTTTGTCCATCTGTCTGAGGATGATATGCAGAAGAAAAATTCAACTTGACATTTAAAGATGAACAAAGCGACCTCCAAAACTTGGCCACAAACTGTGTTCCCCGATCAGAGATAATCTCTCGAGGAAGGCCATGCAACTTGAAGATTTCAGAGATGAACAATCTGGCTAGTAAAGGGGCTGATGGTAACCCAGTTAATGGAATGAAATGTGCCATTTTCGAAAATCGATCCACTATCACCCAAATGGTATTTCGCCCTTGTGATGGAGGTAGATCGGTCACGAAATCCATTGAGATATGAGTCCATGGTTGTTTGGGTATGGATAATGGATGTAATAAACCTGGTGGAGAACTTCTTGGACTCTTATGTTGGGCACATTTAGGACATGCTGCTATAAACTCTTGGACATCGGCTTTGAAACGTGGCCACCAATAAGACTGTTGAATAAATTTGAGAGTCTTTAGAACCCCAGGATGACCCATGAAGGAAGAGGAGTGAGCCCAGGTAAGCAGCCGTTTTCGAAGACTTGTGGCGACAAAGGTCTTGCCAGGCGGAGGAACTGGAGAGGTTCGAGTCATTAAAAAGGACGTAGGATTCACAATGGCTTGATTCGTGGTAGCATCATTTAATTCAGAAGAAGCAAAGGACCGGGAAAGGGCATCTGCCCTTTTGTTCTGAGACCCTGGACGATAGGTGAGCTTGAAATCAAATCGTGTAAAGAAAAGCGCCCATCGAGCTTGTCGTGGATTCAAACACTGAGCTGACTGCAGATACAGAAGATTCTTATGATCAGTATAAACTGTAATGCGATGTTGTGCTCCTTCTAGAAGGTATCTCCACTCCTCAAATGCCAACTTGATGGCAAGTTATTCTTGCTCACTGATTGCATAATTACGTTCTGCCGGGAGGAACTTACGGGAGAAATATCCGCAGGGATGGACCTTTTTATCTTCAAAGACTTGTGATAACACAGCTCCTACTGCTTCTGTAGATGCATCCACCTCTAGTAGAAAGGGACGATTCAAATCAGGCTGTCGAAGAATGGGAGCTGACCCAAAGGCTTGCTTTAAATCAGAGAAGGCTTTGATTGCTTCAGAAGACCAGTTCGTAGGATTTGCTCCCTTGCGAGTTAGGGCTGTGATGGGAGCAGCTAACGAAGAATAATTCTTAATGAATCTCCTATAGAAATTAGCAAAGCCAAGAAATCGCTGAATCCCCTTGAGAGTTGTAGGAGTGGACCAATCTCGGATAGCTTGTACCTTACCGGGATCCATACATAGCTCTGATCCAGAAATGATGTAACCAAGGAACGGTATGGAAGATACTTCAAAAGTGCACTTCTCTAGCTTACAATAAAGTTGATTTTTCCTCAGACGTGTCAGTACCTCTTTAACTTGGCGACGGTGAGCCTTTAGATCCTTAGAGAATATTAGGATATCATCCAAGTACACTACTAGACACTTGTAGAGAAGATCACGAAAAAGTTAATTCACATAGCTTTGAAAAACTGCAGGTGCATTACAAAGACCAAAAGGCATTACAAGGTATTCGTAATGCCCATCCCGGGTATTAAAAGCAGTCTTCCACTCGTCCCCTGCCCGGATGCGGATTAAATTGTAGGCCCCTCGGAGATCCAATTTTGTAAACACAGTAGCTCCCTTTACCCGGTCAAATAATTCTGGAATTAAGGGTAATGGGTACTTGTTTTTCACAGTGATCTCATTGAGTCCACGGTAATCTATGCATGGTCGTAACCCATCGTCATTCTTCTTAACGAAGAAGAATCCGGCTCCTGCAGGTAAAGAAGATGGTCTGATAAATCCTTTGGTTAGATTTTCCTGTATATAATCAGACATAGCTTGCGTCTCTGGGATGGATAGCGGATAAATTCGTCCCCTAGGAGGTGTTTTACCCGGAACCAGGACGATTGGGCAGTCCCATTCGCGATGAGGAGGTAGAGAGTCTGCTGCTTGTTTACTGAAAACATCCACAAAAGATTGATACACCGGAGGTAGGTCGGGAAGGCTAATTGACCGGAGAGGTACAATTGAGGCTAAACAGTCCTTGGTACAAGATTTACCCCACGAAAGGACTTCCATGGTTTGCCAATTAAGTTGAGGGTTATGCTTCTGCAGCCAAGGTAAACCAAGTATCACATCTTGAGAGGCTTTGGGAATCACGTAGAAGGAGACGTATTCGGAATGGAGCACACCAACTTTCATCTTGAGACATACGGTTCGATGAGTAATTATACCATCTGGAATTCGACTTCCATCCACTGCTGTAACAGCAACTGCTGCTTCCAGAGGCATGGTTTGAACTTTAAACCGTAAGACAAAGGCTGAGGAGATGAAGTTCTCGGCTGCCCCGGAATCTAGGAGAGCTGAAACTTTCACTGTAGAACTTGGAACTTCTAATTGAATAGACAAGGTCGGCTCTTTCCCAGAACGTGATTCTAAAGTAACTCCTAGCTTAACCTCTCTTGAATAAGCTAGGAGCGAGAGTTTCCCGGTCGGAGTTTGCAGAATTTAACTAAGTGTTCGGAGGACCCACAGTACATGCAGAGGTTACCCTGTCGACGACGAAGTCGTTCCTCCTCTGTGAGGCGAGAGCGCCCAATCTGCATAGGTTCTTCTGTCGTTACCGGAGACTGTGATGAAGAATCTTGTCGAGGTCTAGGATGATAACGTGGACTGGATCGCTCTGCCCTGGATTTCTCTAAACATCGCTCCCTGTAGCGTAGGTCAAGTTTGTTACAGAGAGAAATCAATTCATCCAGTTTAGTTGGCACATCCCGGATAGTTAAATCATCCTTGATTTTCTCTGAAAGTCCATTCCAAAACGCGGCGATCAGGGCCTCCTCATTCCAGTTTAACTTTGAAGACAACGTGCGAAACTGAATAATATATTGACTGACAGGACGTAAACCTTGACGTAGACGGAGAATCTCCAAAGATGCTGAGGTGGTCCTGCCTGGTTCGTCAAAGATTCTCCGGAAGGATGATACGAACTCCTTGTAATTAGAGAGGATAGAATCACCTCTTTCCCATAATGGTGATGCCCACTCCAGAGCCTGACCGGAAAGGAGGGCAATAATATATGCAACCTTAGAACGAGCTGATGGGAAACTGGCGGACAACAGTTCGAACTGGATCTCGCATTGATTCAGGAATCCTCTGCAAAGTTTTGGAGTTCCGTCAAACTTACTCGGAGAAGGTAACTGCAAGCGGGACGTAGGCAGCGTCACAGGAGAAGCTGTAGTGGTAACTGGGACAACCGGAGTTGGAATCAGGATTTGAGACGTTTTAATAGCCGTATGAAGAATCTCTAAACGGTCTGCCATAGTTTGCATAAACTGTACTATTTGTGTCTGTATAGACTCCTGGTTTTCCAGACGGGAAAGAATATCTGACGTAGCACCGCCTCCTGCGAATTGGTCACTTGACGGATCCATGTGGCCAGTGCTTACTGTCAGGTCCGGGTGTTTTTGTGAATCCGTTAACCCGGGACCAACCACAGGTGTAGGTGCTGGGGTATGAAGAAAGCAGGGAGGACGAAGAAAGTTCCGTTTCATATATTTATTAAAAATAACAATTCAGTAAAGAGTTAAATGACCAGTTGTTAATCATCATATTATACTGAAGTATTGCAGGAATGGCAGAAATAATATGCAGAATGAATCTTAAAGACAAACAAAAGAAATGTTCATGGAACTGTATATGAAACAAGCTGATGAATAAATGTTGAATTGTCCAAATATAAACAAGCTTTGATGATGAACGGCAGAATGTGTTTAGCTGGATAATGCAGACATGAAGAAATAACTGTAAAGATTTGCAATGAAGTTTTGAGAGTTAACTGAGAGGCTGTGAAGAATTATCCTTGTTATGGTAACATAGAAAATAAAAGTACTTAATTGGGTTACTTGCGGGTTCCGGAAATCACTGTGAAAACTGTAGCAGATGACAAGGTGATGAACGGGTTAAATGCAGAGTAGAACAAACGAACAGCTGAGGGTAGTGGAATCCTCCAAACTTTGTATGGTTGAAGACAGGCAGACAAGGTAACCTCATGCAGGACTCTGGGAATCCAACTATTTCCAGTAGGAGTGCAATTAACTGATAGCACAGCGGAGAGCCGGTGGATCTTTAGCAGTGATGGCTGCAGACGAACCTCTGGGAACGGAGGCGATATCTGGACCACGGGAATCACACAGGAATGCACTGAGAGAGCTCAGAGCTAGAGCACAGCGTTGATACAACAAAGCACTGGCCCAGAGTAACATAATCCCAGCCTACTTAAAGGCAGCACAAGCACGGGATTGGCTTACACCTGCCCACAGGTGTTTTCACAAGTGCTCTGAATTACCTATTTGGTCTCCAACATGGCCACCTCCTATACAGCAGACACACCGCAGTGCCTTAGGCCATTTGGTCCCCGCACTCACAGTTCCCAGACTCTGCATTACCTGTGCCACTGATCACGCCGCGTCCCCACACGGGCGCACAGCACCGCGAGCAACCGCACTGGCAACGGATGAACCCCAGAACCCGCAAAGATGAGAGACCGGTTCGTGACAGCGCCGTGATTCAAAAAAGTTTGGAAACCACTGGTCTACTGTATTATTTGTGATACAATTGTTACAATGTTAATTATGTATTAGTGTGCACGATTGTAATCCACCATTCTATAATTCAATGTATCTTGTGGCTGTGGGAAGTATAGTTACAGTGTATCATTTGCTGGTAAGTATGATACAATATTATGTTGTAGCAGTCATTAGTGCAGACATAAGCTCTAACCAAAATAAAGCAGCTTCATACACTACTATGATGCTACTTTTTACACAGATATACAATACAAATTTCGTTTTTCAAATTACGAGAGCCTTATCTTTATGAGAGTGAGACTTGTGATTTCACGGACTGGGTGTACTGCTTAGTAAAAGACAAGTACAACACTATGTAAATGAATGTCTCATGCTGGCTTTGGTTGGAGGGAAGGGAACCCAGAAGGCATGTTAGCATTGTGCATGTGTCACAACTGAGGGCCTGAGCTGACGGGAGGCAGCCTCAGTTGTAGGGGCTGAGATGTACCGGAACCTGGGAGGTTGTATCAGACCCCTGGACATGTAAGTAACATAAATAATAACTGCCCGAAGGCGTGACCACGACAACTTGGATAAAAGTCAATGATGTTTATTATGACAACTCCGCAACACAGCAGCAGTAAAAGAAAACGTAAAAGTCAGCAAAGAATAAATACAGTTCCTGGGTACTACAGGATGGCAGGAGCCACAGGGCACTGGTAGTGTGAGATAGTTCTTATGATCTTCTAGATGGAAAGTCCTTACCAGGCCCGACTGTAGCAATGGAGATAACCCAGGATTGTGCCAGCTGGTGTTCCAGGAAAAGCTGGGTTGCTGAAGATAAAACAGCTGCTGTGGATACTGGCTGGAACCAGACTGTTGTTAGCACGGAGTGGATACTGGCTGGAACCAGTTAAATAATAAATGAACTTGGGAGCGATGAAATATGAACTGAAATGTAGAACTTGAGAGCGGAGAAATAATAATACCGGTGGAGAGTGGTAAAGTGTAGAAAGGACACCGGCCCTTTAAGGGAAGCTGTACTCTGCTGGAAGCTGAGCTGGAAGCAGGTAATGTTGTAGCTGGAAACAGATGAATCCACAATGGATTGGAGAGTCAGGCTACACCGCAGGTGGAATGCTGGTGCGGGTCTCTATGGTGGAAGTCTTGAGACAGGAGCTGGAACCTGGAAGACAATCACAGGAGAGAGACAAACAGGAACTAGGTTTGACAACCAAAGCACTGACGCCTTCCTTGCTCAGGCACAGTGTATTTATACCTGCAGCAAGGAAGGGATTGGCTAGGCAATTATGCAGATTATCAATACTGAGAACAGATTGGTGGAAATGATCAGCTGACAGAATCCAAGATGGCTGCGCCCATGCAGACACTTGGAGGGAAGTTTGGTTTGTAATCCATGTGGTAATGAAAACAGTAATGGCGGCGCCGGCCACCGGAGACAGGAGGCGCCAGGCTGACAGATGCACATCCAACCACGCGGACACAGCGGAGGCCGCGGCTGACGTAATCGCCACTCAGACACTCTGCATGCAGAAGTTCAGGGACGGCGGCGGAGGCCGCGGGAGACGCCATGCCAGGTGTAATATGGCGTTTACTGTGACAGCGTCCCAGAGTGACAGGAGAGGATACAGGAATGTACACATCAGGATAACAGATGGGATCCGGTCCTGGAGCGCTGAGCCAGCCTTAGGAGGCATCTGATGGGTAAGAAATGGCGTCCAGATACCCGGATCGTGACAGCACCCCCCCCTTTAGGAGTGGCCCCAGGACACTTCTTTGGCTTTTGAGGAAACTTGGAATGGAATCTCCGGACCAAGGCAGGAGCATGGACATCAGAAGCATTGGTCCATGAACGTTCCTCAGGACCATAACCTTTCCAGTCAATAAGATATTGTAGTTGACCGTAACGGTGACGTGAGTCCAGGATCTTGGCCACTTCATACTCAACGCCTCGTTGAGTTTGGACTTTCGGAGTTGGAGGAAGTGAGGAATGAAACCGATTCAAGATCAGCGGTTTCAACAGGGAAACATGGAATGTCCTGGGTATTTTTAAGAAGGGAGGCAACTGGAGTCTGTAAGCAACAGGATTGATGACTTGTTCAATCTTGAAAGGACCGATATAGCGAGGTGCAAACTTCATACTGGGAACTCTTAACCTCAAATTCTTCGTGGATAACCATACCCGATCACCCACCTTGAGAGCAGGAACTGCTCGACGCTTCTTATCCGCAAACTTCTTGTACCTGAACGATGCCTTGAGCAGAGCTGATCGTACGCTCTTCCAGATATTGGCAAACTGATGCAAGGTGATATCCACTGCGGGGACAGAAGTTGCTGGAAGCGGTTGGAACTCAGGGACTTTAGGGTGGAATCCAAAGTTAGTGAAGAATGGTGTTGAAGCAGATGAAGAATGATACTGGTTGTTATGACAGAACTCGGCCCAGGGAAGTAATTGAACCCAGTCATCTTGAGAGGAGGACACATAGATGCGGAGGAAGGCCTCCAAGTCCTGATTCACCCTCTCGGTTTGACCATTGGTCTGAGGATGGTAAGCCGTGGAAAACTTTAGCTTGACTTGGAGGACTTGACATAAACTTCGCCAGAATTTGGCTGTGAATTGAACTCCTCGATCAGAGATAATTTCTTCAGGAAGACCGTGGAGTCGGAAGATCTCTTGTATGAATACTTGAGCCAACTTGGAAGCTGACGGAAGACCGGTGAGAGGAATGAAGTGTGCCATCTTGGTGAACCGGTCAACTACCACCCAGATGGTATTGAACTTGTTGCACATGGGTAAGTCTGTAATGAAATCCATCGACAAGTGGGTCCATGGTCGACGGGGAACGGATAGTGGAACCAGTTGCCCCGCAGGCGACTGGCGGGATACTTTATGTTGGGCACACTTTGGGCAAGATGCAATAAACTCCAAGATGTCCTTTTTCAGAGTTGGCCACCAATAGGACCTAGAGATAAACTCCAGGGTTTTTTGGATACCTGTATGTCCGGCAAAACGGGAAGCATGGGCCCAATGCATGAGCTTCTTCCTTAGCATCGGCTTCACAAAACTTTTCCCTGATGGGGGCGTAGAGTCCATCCCTACCGTGGAGAATGCCAACGGACTTATAATAGGATGCTTGTCTGAAGACTCTGACTCATTTTCTTGCTCCCATGAGCGGGAAAGGGCATCGGCCTTGCGATTCTGAGAGCCCGGACAGAACTGGAGTTTAAAGTCGAACCTGGAAAAGAAAAGTGCCCATCTGGCCTGACGAGGGTTGAGACATTGTGCGCCTTTCAAATATAGAAGGTTCTTGTGGTCTGTAAGGATGGTGATTGAATGAGAAGCTCCCTCCAACAGATATCTCCACTCCTCTAGAGCGAGCTTGATGGCTAGCAACTCCTGGTCGCCAATGGCATAGTTGCGCTCCGCTGGGGAGAACTTCCGTGAAAAGAAACTGCAAGGATGTAAATGGCCATCTTTAGCCCTCTGAGATAACACCGCTCCTACTCCAACGGAGGAGGCATCCACCTCTAGGATGAAAGGAGAGTCGATGTCAGGCTGTTTCAGGACAGGCGCAGAGATGAACCTCTGTTTTAAAAGATGAAAAGCTTGCATGGCTTCTTCAGACCACTTGGACGGGTTAGCACCCTTCTTGGTGAAAGCAGTAATAGGCGCCACAATGGTGGAAAAGTCTCGTATAAACTTTCGGTAATAATTGGCGAACCCTAAGAACCTCTGGACCCCTTTGAGGGTTAAGGGTACCAGACAATTCTGAATTGCTTGTAGTTTCTCAGGATCCATCTCTAGTCCGGAACCGGACACAATGTTCCCTAGAAACGGAATGGACTTGACTTCAAAGACGCATTTCTCTAATTTGCAATAGAGATGATTGACACGGAGACGGGACAGAACCTCCTTTACCCAAAAACGATGTTCCTCTAAATTGTTGGCAAAAATGAGGATATCATCTAGATAGACCACGACATGACGGTATAGAATGTCTCTGAAGATCTCATTGACGAAATGCTGGAAGACAGCTGGAGCATTGCTCAATCCGAAGGGCATGACGAGGTACTCATAATGTCCGTCACGGGTGTTAAATGCGGTCTTCCACTCGTCACCCTCACGGATCCGGATGAGATTGTATGCACCTCGCAAGTCCAGCTTTGTAAAGATGGTAGCTCCGCTAACTCTGTCAAAGAGCTCAGTAATCAGGGGTAAAGGATAACGGTTCTTGATGGTAATGTCGTTCAAACCTCTGTAGTCGATGCACGGCCGCAGACCACCATCTTTCTTTTTTACAAAAAAGAAGCCTGCGCCGGCTGGAGAAGAAGAAGGTCGAATGAACCCCTTTGCTAGGTTCTCTTTAATATATTCCTCCATAGAATGCGTCTCAGGCAGAGACAACGGATAAGTTCGGCCTCGAGGTGGAACCTTCCCTGGAACGAGATCAATCGGACAGTCCCATTCTCTATGAGGAGGAAGGATATCAGCAGAAGCTTTACTGAACACATCCGTGAAATCTTGATATGGAGGAGGTGGAACATCAGACGACCTGGGGGAGGAAGAACAGACAGGCAATACTTTAAACAAACATGTCTCAGCACAGGAGGAACCCCATGCCAGGATTTGCGTAGTCGTCCAATCAATTGTAGGATTGTGAAGACGGAGCCATGGAAGGCCCAGGACCACAGGATGTGTGGCTCTTGGAATCACTAAAAAAGAAATAAGTTCGGAATGAAGAACTCCCACTCTCAGACGAACTGGTAGAGTCCTTAAAGAAATAACTGCATCAAAAATTTTGCTGCCATCCACGGCAGTTAAAGAAGTGGACGAAGGAAGTCTCTCGGTGGGTAGGGACCACCGTTTAACATAGGCTTCGGTAATAAAGTTCCCAGCTGCTCCGGAATCAAGGAGGGCAATGACGTTCCAGTAACGTTGAGCAACTTGAAGCGAGACTGGGAGATTACAATCTTGAGAAGATGGAGAGGAGATCATTACTCCTAGCCGGCCCTCTCCTTGGCGAGCTAGGATTTGAAGTTTCCCGGACGTTTGGGACAGGCATTAATGGTGTGAGACGGAGCTGCACAATAGAGACAGAGAAACTCGGAGAGACGTCTTCGGCGCTCAGCAGGAGTTAAACGGGAACGGCCAAGTTGCATGGGCTCATCTTTAGATGGTGACAGTTGACGAGGAGGAGGAGCAGAAGATTTTGGAGCAGATGATCTTCCACGCTCAGTTGCTCTCTCTCTGAAACGTAAATCAACTTTCGTGCAGAGTGAGATTAGCTCATCTAACTTAGAAGGTAAGTCTCTGGTAGCTAACTCATCTTTAATACGCTCAGATAAGCCATGCCAGAATGCAGCATACAGGGCCTCGTCGTTCCATGCCAGTTCGGACGCCAGGATCTGGAACTGTATCAGATATTGTCCTACAGTACGTGACCCCTGGCGTAAACAGAGAATCTCGGATGAAGCTGAGGTTACCCGGCCTGGCTCGTCGAAGATGCGCCTGAATGTTGACACGAAGGCAGTGTAGGAAGATAGCAGGGTGTCGGACCTCTCCCATAACGGTGATGCCCAATCAAGGGCTGAGCCACTGAGAAGAGAAATAATGTAGGCAATTTTTGTACGGTCACTGGGAAAATTGCCAGGTTGTAGCTCAAACTGAATCTCACACTGGTTGAGAAATCCCCTGCAGAATCTTGGAGATCCGTCAAATTTTGCTGGCGTTGGAAGATGAAGACGTGGAGCAGAAATGGGTAAGGTGGGTGGGGTTATAGCTGGAGTCACTGTGGTTGACGCACCAGACGCGCCTGATCCACGGAGAGTTGTCTGAATCCCATCCAGCCGAGTAGAGAGATCCTGGAGACAGCGGATGATGTGGCCCTGTGCAGCCTCCTGATGTTCTAGTCGGGCTGCCAGTTCTTGCATCGGCCTGGCCGCTTGATCCTGGTCTCCGGCTGGATTCATTAGGTCAGTGCTTACTGTCACAACTGAGCTGACGGGAGGCAGTTTCAGTTGTAGGGGCTGAGATGTACCGGAACCTGGGAGGTTGTATCAGACCCCTGGACATGTAAGTAACATAAATAATAACTGCCCGAAGGCGTGACCACGACAACTTGGATAAAAGTCAATGATGTTTATTATGACAACTCCGCAACACAGCAGCAGTAAAAGAAAACGTAAAAGTCAGCAAAGAATAAATACAGTTCCTGGGTACTACAGGATGGCAGGAGCCACAGGGCACTGGTAGTGTGAGATAGTTCTTATGATCTTCTAGATGGAAAGTCCTTACCAGGCCCGACTGTAGCAATGGAGATAACCCAGGATTGTGCCAGCTGGTGTTCCAGGAAAAGCTGGGTTGCTGAAGATAAAACAGCTGCTGTGGATACTGGCTGGAACCAGACTGTTGTTAGCACGGAGTGGATACTGGCTGGAACCAGTTAAATAATAAATGAACTTGGGAGCGATGAAATATGAACTGAAATGTAGAACTTGAGAGCGGAGAAATAATAATACCGGTGGAGAGTGGTAAAGTGTAGAAAGGACACCGGCCCTTTAAGGGAAGCTGTACTCTGCTGGAAGCTGAGCTGGAAGCAGGTAATGTTGTAGCTGGAAACAGATGAATCCACAATGGATTGGAGAGTCAGGCTACACCGCAGGTGGAATGCTGGTGCGGGTCTCTATGGTGGAAGTCTTGAGACAGGAGCTGGAACCTGGAAGACAATCACAGGAGAGAGACAAACAGGAACTAGGTTTGACAACCAAAGCACTGACGCCTTCCTTGCTCAGGCACAGTGTATTTATACCTGCAGCAAGGAAGGGATTGGCTAGGCAATTATGCAGATTATCAATACTGAGAACAGATTGGTGGAAATGATCAGCTGACAGAATCCAAGATGGCTGCGCCCATGCAGACACTTGGAGGGAAGTTTGGTTTGTAATCCATGTGGTAATGAAAACAGTAATGGCGACGCCGGCCACCGGAGACAGGAGGCGCCAGGCTGACAGATGCACATCCAACCACGCGGACACAGCGGAGGCCGCGGCTGACGTAATCGCCACTCAGACACTCTGCATGCAGAAGTTCAGGGACGGCGGCGGAGGCCGCGGGAGACGCCATGCCAGGTGTAATATGGCGTTTACTGTGACAGCGTCCCAGAGTGACAGGAGAGGATACAGGAATGTACACATCAGGATAACAGATGGGATCCGGTCCTGGAGCGCTGAGCCAGCCTTAGGAGGCATCTGATGGGTAAGAAATGGCGTCCAGATACCCGGATCGTGACAGCATGCACCGCTAGATACCTAACATGAGTTAGGGCGTCTTTTTATGCTGTAAATGCATCTTATTTGCTTCGCTATGCGAATGAGACACACAAACAGCTTCTGCTGATTAAAATGCTATGCAGCATGCCTATATTCAATGTGAGACTGCGAATGTATCTGCTTACGAAAATCTACGTTACAGCGTCTTTCCTGGAAATCACTGTAACATGGCATTTCATATGCAGATACAGCCGAACTCACACACAGAATATAGGCATGCCTCATGACATTTTTATCAGCAGAAACTGATTGTGTATCCTATTCACGTAGTGATGCGTATACTGTAACCAGGTATTGCTGGTTGTGTGCGTGGGAGATGCACAATCAGTTCAATGCAAACAGATCTTTTTCTGCGTTGTCATTCTTTGTTACAATGTGTGATCACTTTATACAGCCATCCTGGGGCCCATCGTTCCTTGTAAGGCATGGTAGCATTGTTTGAGCACACTGCAGAAATTGATGATTGGCACTTGCTGAACAATGTGTACTGCACAAGTTGCAGTGTGGAATAAAATGAGACTTGCAATGGAAAACATACAATATATCCAGCACAAAATTGCTAACCCAAAAGTATTCTAAATTGCTTTTCAAAACACCTTGTCCTTTGCGGGAATCAAACCCTAGCTCATGGGCATGGTAACCATTGGCAATATCACTATGCCAGGAGAGCCATGGAGACAGGTGACTGACACCTGCAGTGACATAGTGATGTTGCTCATTGTCATTTTTTTATAGTGCTGTGTGCCCCAACTTGCTGATTGTAATGATTTTTTTTCTTTTAGAGAGCTATGTAGAACTCTGAACTGTGCTTTTCTTTGTGTGCATTGGCGACGCTGAGCAAATCTTTTTCTGTGTTCACATTTTCTACTTAATGTAGGGATCATTTTAAACAATGCTCCATGGGAGCATTCAGTTGTAAGACATGTTGTCACCGGGTGCCTCATAGTCCGCCCTGCAGTATTATTGTATTAAAAAAAATAACTACTGTATTTACTGTGCACTGGCCCGCTTGTCAGGGCTTGCTACTGCACTGGCCCGCTTGTTAGGGCTTGCTACATTGTACAGTATTCTGTAGTGTCATATCCTTCCGCTGCTATCCAGTACTGTACTGTAGTTTTAATTAGTGGAACAATCGCCACCCAGTGGCAAAGCTGTGTATTGCATGCTGTGGATCCTCTTGCGCCTTATCATGCATTACTTCGCCAACCTGCACTATTTGTATTGCGCGACTAGGACTCCTGTATGGCGCAGCACCAATGATGAGCGTGGCTACATCTGTATGTGTTATGGTGGCATTGTGTGAGACGGGGGCACTGAGGCTTTGTTATGTGACATGGTATCATTGTGGCATTATGATGTGATATGGGGGCACTGTGGCACTATATGATATGGGGCACTGAGATGTGTTTTATGGGGACAATGTGGCATAATATAATATGGTGCACTGTGCAACATTGTTACATGGGGGCACAGTGTGGGATGTTATATAGGGGAACTATGTGGCAAAATGTGAACTGGGATAAAGACAATAAAGCACAATATGAACTGGGGGCACTACAATGTTGTATAATATGAACTGAGGGCACTGTGTGGCATAATGTGATCAAGTGGTCCTGTGGCATAATGTAAACAAAGGTCACTACAATGTGGCATAATCTTTAGTGGGCCACAGTATTTTAAAATTTAGTAGGACTCATTACAGTATTTTTTTTATATCAGCTAATAATTTGTAAAAAAAAATAATAATAATATATATATATATATATATATATATATATATATATATATATATATTACCAGAAGAAAAATGTGTGATAGATCACTTCAGTTTTGACATGAAAGTAGATCACATGATGTCGGACATGCCCACTCTAGCCTATTATTGACAGTGGCCTAATAGGATCTGATGCAGGTGAACAGGTTGAGAATGTAGTTACTGCCTAATAAACTTTTGGTTTTGTTATGAAAGGTGGCCTGCTGCAGAGTACAAGAGGCATGTTGGAACTATTTAGAAAAAACACTTTCCAGTTATTTTCTGACTAACACAGGACATGTCCAAGAAGCCCTGCCTGTTGGGTACCAAGGTGAAAATGACAAATACGTATAGTGCAGAGCATAATATTAATGAAGTGAAACTATTCATCTATTGAGAGAGAACAACCCAGCACCAATAGTAATACAGTATCATTTATTTTGTTTTCTACTGCTGTATGTGCAGCTAAGTACAAAAGAAAAATATATTTATATTACGTTGAAACATAATGGGGGTCATTCTGACCCGATCGCGTGCTGCAGTTTATCGCAGCGATGCGATCGGGTCAAAACTGCGCATGAGCCGGCGCTGCAGTGCATTGACAGGCAGAGGCGGTCGCTGGGCAGGGGGGTGGAACGGCGGCGTCTGGCCAACGCAGGCATGGCCGGACCAAACAGGGGGCAAGCCGCAGCGGCTGCGTGACGTCACACGCAGCTGCTGCGGGCCGGAGAGCGATGAGTAGCTCCCGGCCAGCACGCTATAGCTGCGCTGGTCGGGAGCTACTCTTCAAGTGCAAAGGCATCGCCGCTGTGTGATGCCTTTGCACTTCTGCAGGAATGGGGGGGGGGGGGGGGGCGGCACTGACATGCGGGGCGGGCTAGCCCTGTGCTGTGCATCCCCCCGCGTGTCTGAGTGCCTGATCGTAGCTGTGCTAAATTTAGCACAGCTACAATCATCTCGGAATCACCCCCCATGTTCCTATTGATTTTATCTTAGGTTTGTTGGACACTCCATGATTGCTATTTTTATGCAAATAAACCTATAACTTTATTCTATATTTTTAAGTCATACATAATGTGTGCATGTTTACACAACTAGGTCACAAGAAAACTTAGTTGTAAATGCTTCTATGTAGAAATTGTAAACCTTCTTGAAATGGAGAAAAAAATGATTTTATGATTGTAAAACACTCTACTACTAGATGATATAGGTCACAAGCATCTCCTACCTGGAACTAGAAAGGCATCAGATAGCTAAAAGGATGCTTGTTCAATTATGTTATGAGCCAGGATCACCACTGAAGATATTACATTTATTTTGGTCATGGACATTTATTAAGGACGGTTACATCAGTTATTCCTGCTAATGCAGTCTTCTCTTTGAAATTGGTGTAGGCTGGTTGCCAATGTGAAACATCCAATAGTGGGGGTCATTCCGAGTTGATCGTAGCTGTGCAAAATTTTGCACAGCTACAATCAACTTTCCTGACATGCGGGGGGGGGGGGGGGGGCGCCCAGCACGGGGCTAGTCCGCTCCGCATGTCAGTCCGGACCCCCCTCGCAGAAGTGCAAAGGCATCGCACAGCGGCGATGCCTTTGCACTTCAGGAGTAACTCCCGGCCAGCGCAGCTTTAGCAAGCTGGCCGGGAGCTACTCCTCACTCCCTGGCCCGATGCCGCTGCGTATGATGTCACGCAGCCGCTGCGGCCTGCTCCCCATTCGGTCCGGCCACGCCTGCATTGCCTACGAAACGGCGTCCAAACACCGCCGTTTCGCCCCCTCCCGCCCATCGATCGCCTCTGCCTGTCAATCAGGCAGAAGCGATCGCTGTCCCTCCACGGCCGTCGGCCGTCCCGCATGCGCACAAAGGCGCGGGCTCATGCGCAGCAGGGACCCGTTCGCTCTGCTGTGTGAAAACGCAGCAAGCGAACGGGTCGGAATGACTCCCAGTGTACTGTAGTTGTGAAGTATATAATGCTCCTAACACAGCAGTTTACTGGTTAACATTAGTAGCATTCCTACCTGACAGCACTGAGGCCATGGGTTCAAGTCACACCATGGGGTATATTTACTAATATTCGTGTTTTTGCCGTTTTTAAGGGTGTTTGAACTCGAATGGTATCGGGTGCATTTTACTGCAACTTTTTGAAACCTGATACGGTCATTTACTAATCTGCCGAGTTTGAAACATTCGTCTTTTCCGATGTCAATGTGATTCGTAATGTCAGGCAGTGTTTTACGGGAGTGATGAGTAAAACACTGCCTGACAAAACACAAGGAATCCCGGCCGGATCTGTGAGATCCGTGCAGGGCTTCATTGTGCACCTTAAAAAAAAAAAAAAGTGTTAAAATAAAAATAAAAAATTGCGTGGGGTCCCCCCTCCTAAGTGAAACCAGCCTCGGGCTCTTTGAGCCGGTCCTGGTTGCAAAAATATGGGGGGGGAATTGACAGGGGTGCCCCCATATTTGAACAACCAGCACCAGGCTCTGCGCCTGGTCCTGGTGCCAAAAATACGGGGGACAAAAAGCGTAGGGGTCCCCCGTATTTTTAACACCAGCACCGGGCTCCACTAGTCAGAGAGATAATGCCACAGCCGGGGGACACTTTTATATAGGTCCCTGCGGCCCTGGAATTAAATCACTAACTAGTCACCCCTGGCCGGGGTACCCTGGAGGAGTGGGGACCCCTTAAATCAAGGGGTACCCCCCCCCCCTCCAGCCTCCCAAGGGCCAGGGGTGAAGCCCGAGGCTGTCCCCCCCATCCAAGGGCTGCGGATGGGGGGCTGATAGCCAGGTGTAAAAAAAAGAATATTGTTTTTTGTAGCAGTACTACAAATCCCAGCAAGCCTCCCCGCAAGCTGGTAATTGGAGAACCACAAGTACCAGCATGCGGGGGGGAAACGGGCCCGCTGGTACCTGTAGTACTACTACAAAAAAATACCCAAATAAAAACAGAACTCACACACCTTGAAAGTAAAACTTTATTACATACATGCACACCTACATTCACACATACTTACCTATGTTCACACGAGGGTCGGTCCACTTCTCCAAGTAGAATCCATGGGGTACCTGTGAATAAAATTATACTCACAAAAATCCAGTGTAGATCGGTCCTCTTCTGAGCTTGTAATCCACGTACTTGGCAAAAAAACAAACCGAAAAACCCGAACCACGCACTGAAAGGGGTCCCATGTTTACACATGGGACCCCTTTCCCCGACTGCCGAGACCCCCCGTGACTCCTGTCACAGAGGGTCCCTTCAGCCAATCAGGGAGCGCCACGTCGTGGCACTCTCCTGATTGCCTGTGCGCTCCTGAGCTGTCAGTCAGGCTGCGCACGGCAGAGATACAATGTAGCGCATAGGCGCTACATTGTATCAAATGGTGGGAACTTTGCGGTCAGCGGTTGACCGCGAGTAACCTCACCACTGACCGCAAAGTTCCCACCATTGGATACAATGTAGCGCCTATGCGCTACATTGTATCTCTGCCGTGCGCAGCCTGACTGACAGCTCAGGAGCGCACAGGCAATCAGGAGAGTGCCACGACGTGGCGCTCCCTGATTGGCTAAAGGGACCCTCTGTGACAGGAGTCACGGGGGGTCTCGGCAGTCGGGGAAAGGGGTCCCATGTGTAAACATGGGACCCCTTTCAGTGCGTGGTTCGGGTTTTTTGGTTTGTTTTTTTGCCAAGTACGTGGATTACAAGCTCAGAAGAGGACCGATCTACACTGGATTTTTGGGAGTATAATTTTATTCACAGGTACCCCATGGATTCTTCTTGGAGAAGTGGACCGACCCTCGTGTGAACATAGGTAAGTATGTGTGAATGTAGGTGTGCATGTATGTAATAAAGTTTTACTTTCAAGGTGTGTGAGTTCTGTTTTTATTTGGGTATTTTTTTTGTAGTAGTACTACAGGTACCAGCAGGCCCATTCCCCCCCCCGCATGCTGGTACTTGTGGTTCTTCAATTACCAGCTTGCTGGGGAGGCTTGCTGGGACTTGTAGTACTGCTACAAAAAACAATATTCTTTTTTTTACACATGGCTATCAGCCCCCCATCTGCAGCCCTTGGATGGGGGGGACAGCCTCAGGCTTCACCCCTGGCCCTTGGGTGGCTGGAGGGGGGGTACCCCTTGATTTAAGGGGTCCCCACTCCTCCAGGGTACCCCAGCCAGGGGTGACTAGTTAGTGATTTAATGCCAGGGCCGCAGGGACCTATATAAAAGTGTCCCCCGCCTGTGGCATTATCTCTCTGACTAGTGGAGCCCGGTGCTGGTGTTAAAAATACGGGGGACCCCTACACTTTTTGTCCCCCGTATTTTTGGCACCAGGACCAGGCGCAGAACCCGGTGCTGGTTGTTCAAATATGGGGGAACCCCTGTCAATTTTTCCCCCATATTTTTGCAACCAGGACCGGCTCAAAGAGCCCGAGGCTGGTTTTGCTTAGGAGGGGGGACCCCACGCAATTTTTTTTTCAAGTTTTTACAGTAAACAGACCCTTTCCCATAGATAACCATGCACAGATCTCACTGATCCGTGCATGATTATCCAAACTCGCCTGGAAAAAGCAGGTCTATTTTTTTGCTGCTTTTTTTAACGAATCGCAAAAAAATACACCAGCACTTGAGCACTCAGAGACTAACACCCAAATACGAATGAATAGTGAATACCCGTGTTGTAGGAAATAACAGCCGCGTTTGACCGATGGTCTATTCATTCGTATTTCTGAACTTTGTCATTCAAACCATTACGATTAGTCCAAACACTGCTGAGATTTGTGCTTAGTGAATTCCCGTGTTGGGACTTAGAAAAAAAACCACAAATCGGACAAACTCGATTTTTTTAGTAAATTTTGGCCCATGTGAGTAACGGTGTGGAGTTTGTATATTCTCCCTGCATTTGCATGGGTTTCCTCTAGGTGCTCGGGTTTCCTCCCACAATCCAAAAATATACTGGTAGGTTAATTCGCTCCCAACAAAATGAAGCTCTTTTGCATGCCCGCTTGCTTCCTTGAACTTCAGGTTTCTTCTTTCTTCAGGAGCTCTTGCCTGCTCCTTCCACATCGTCGAACTGCCATTCACTGCCTCGCGCTGGTTCATATAAGCCAGCACAAGGGATCAGGGTGATGATGCGGTGAATTATAAAAATGGTGCAGTGATCGAACCAATCATTTCTTTTGGTGCCACTTTTGAAATGGGACACTGCTAATCTCTATGGCATGGGTCTTCAATCTCAGGTCCTCCAGCTGCTGCGGAACTACACATCCCAGCATGCCCTGCCTCAGTTTTAGCATGCCTTAATAGCAAAAATGTGGCAGAACATGGTGAGATGTGCAGTTTCACAGCAGCTGGAGGGATGCAGGTTGAAGACCCATGCTCTACAGCATGGGTCTTCAACCTGCGGCCCACCAGCTGCTGTGGAACTACACATCCCAGCATGCCTTACCTCAGTTTTAACACACCTTAATACCAAAACTGCGGCAGGGCATGCTGGGATGTGTAGTTTCACAGCAGCTGGAGGGCCACAGGTTGAAGACCCATGCTCTACAGCAGGCCTGGCCAACCTGAGGTTCTCCAGATGTTGTGAAACTACACATCCCAGCATACCCTGCCACGGTTTTAGCATTCCTTAATAGCAAAACTGTGGCAAAGCATGATGGGACTTGTAGTTTTACAACAGCTGGAGAGCCAAAGGTTGGCCAGGCCTGCTCTACAGTAATGGCTGTTGGAAACTGTGGGGTCAATTCACTAAGACTTGGATGGAGATAAAGTCGACGGAGATAAATTCCCAGCCAATCGGCTCCTAACTGACATGTCACAGGCTGTGTTTGAAAAATGACAGTTAGGAGCCGATTGGCTGGGACTAAGGGGGTCATTCAGATCTGATCGTAGCAGCAAACTAGTTAGTAGTTGGGCAAAACCATGTGCACTGCAGGTGTGGCAGATATAACATTTGCCGAGAGAGTTAGATTTGGGTGGGTTATTTTGTTTCTGTGCAGAGTAAATACTGGCTGCTTTATTTTTACACTGCAATTTAGATTTCAGTTTGAACACACCACACCCAAATCTAACTCTCTCTGCACATGTTATATCTGCCTCCCCCCCCCCCCTGCAGTGCACACAGGGGGTCATTCCGAGCTGATCGCTAGCTGCATTTGTTTCTGGGTGTCAACTGACCGTTTTCAGGGAGTGTTCGGAAAAACGCAGGCGTACCAGGAAAAACGCAGGCATGGCTGGGCGAACGCTGGGCGGGTTTGTGACGTCAACACAGGAACTGAATAGTCTGAAGTGATCGCTAGCGCTGAGTAGGTTTTGAGCTACTCCGAAACTGCACAAAAAAACTTTGTAGCCGCTCTGCGATACAATCGTTCGCACTTCTGCTAAGCTAAAATACACTCCCAGTGGGCGGCGGCATAGCGTTTGCACGGCTGCTAAAAACTGCTAGCGAGCGATCAACTTGGAATGACCCCAATGGTTTTGCCCAACTGCTAACAAATTTGCTGCTACGATCAGGTCTGAATTAGACCCTTTATCTCCATTGACTTTATCTCTGTCCAAGGCTTAGTAAATAGACCCCTGCATCTTCTAGGGTCCAGGCCTGTCACATTGCCTGCAGCATCCACCGGAACCTGCCACAGAGGCGGACAGTGACAGGATCCCTCAGGATCTGGTCCCACCACCACCACCACCACCACAGGAGATGCTCATTAGACCATCCCCCACAACAATTGATAGACAGCTGTCTTTCAACTATTTTATTGGCAAAATGGTCAGCCGATAGGCGCTACACATTACAAATCTAAAGATCTGAACATTGAAATACCTGATTTAGCGATTCAATCACTTTTTGATCAGAATCACCAATTGGTAAACCCCATACATGCTTAACCCTATCCTCCCCCTCCACAGCATAACCCTAACTTCCCTCTGCAACCTAAATCACCTGCTCGAAGTCTTAAGGTGCATACACACGGTGAGATATTGACTATCTCCGATTTTGACTTTGCGATTTCCCCTGAACTCTCCCGAGCCCCGAACCATCGATACTGACTATCTGTACTTGAGACTTTGACTATGTGAAATTTTGAAGAAGGTTGGAGTATGGACTCTGCACAGGACCAGATTGTGAGTACAACATTATTAGTAAATGATAATAGTAATGTATCGGTAGGTATATGATATTGTACTAACCAACGTAAAGCAACTATTCAAGGGTTCTTATGTAGTTGTGACTGGATAGTGGTGTCCCAGAAAACAGTTCAGGAAACTACATTTTGTGGGGTTTTGCAGAGAAGCAAAAAAGACTGTTTGGTCTATCTGGGGCACACTTAACAATAATTATACGGTAAGTATATAGATGTAATTAAAACGTAACTTTTAATATTATTCAGAATAAACATATATTCAGACAACTGTAAGCGTTGAAATAGTGGTTAAAAAGCGTATTAAATTGATTGCTCACTTCTACTCTATTGAATAAGATTCCTAAGAGTATGTAAGCATTGGAGAGTGAGCAAATATGAAAGGAGATATTAAGGAGCGAAGATTTCTATTTATCTGTTCTCTTTACCAGATTTCAAATATAATTAGTATATTAACAATTTAAGAGAACAGGAGTGGGCTGAGTGAATCCAGGCACCCAAAAAGTATATTGATAAGGTGTGGACATGAGTTACAGATCTATTCGTCTAGAATTGTTTCTAATAGGGATTAGGTCTCAAAAAGTCAAGAGAAATAGTGTGAACCAGTCACTTCTGCTTTTGCCCATCTGTTGCCTTCGAATAGGCAATGAGAGAGTGAGGAGTCTGGTCAAGAAGAAAGAAAAGTACACTTCTGCTTTCCAATGTGAGTCGAGTGATTAAACTGCCCTGTGTTCCTACAGTACCAGGTATTCCCAGGGGGTCTCCCACTCGGGTGTGGTTCATCAAATCGACAGTGTCTAGGTCGACAATGTTTAGGTCGACCACTATAGGTCGACAGTCACTAGGTCGACATGGATGGAAGGTCGACAGGGTTTCTAGGTCGACATGTGCTAGGTCGACAGGTCTAAGGGTCGACATGATGATTTTTTTTTGTGTGTGTCGTTTTCTTCGTAGAGTGACCGGGATCCCAAATTAGTGCACCGCGTTCGCTCGCCATGCTTCGGGCATGGTGCCTTCGCTCCGCTACCGTTTCGCTCGGCACACTTAACGATCCACGTGGACTACGATTGGAACGGTAAAGTATGAAAAAATTCAAAAAAAGAAAAAAAATTTGAAAAACTCATGTCGACCTAGAAACCATGTCGACCTTCCATCCATGTCGACCTAGTGACTGTCGACATATAGTGGTCGACCTAAACATTGTCGACCTAGACACTGTCGATCTTCAGACCGGATCCCCTCCCACTCTGGTACTGACCAGGTTCAAAACTGCTTGGCTTCCAAGATCAGATGAGATCGGGCATGTCCAATGTGGTGTGACTGTAGATTATGGGAAGTTGACCTGAAGTTCCATAGGGATATTAATCCATTCTGGATGAGAGAGTGTATCGGATTCAAGCAAGATAGGTATGTAGGTTGAGAAGGAGAAATAATAGAGTTCAGAAATAAGGTAAGTATTACACTTCTGTTGTCCACACAGGGGCCTCTGTTGCCTTAAGCTGGTATTGCAGAGTGCTCCCCAATTTTCTGGATAAGAGAGTGTACCGAAAAGAGAGTCATGATTTAGCAAAAAATTAAAAAGAGAGCATTACTTTCTCCTAGAAATTGTTAGCCACATTCATTGAGGTTGTTAATTAGATGCATAAAGTGATATACCATACATAGAACACTGATTTTTCCTTTCTGGGAGACTCACTTGGATCATTCGCAATGTGAAAATGGTCTCTGAAGCTGTTATAATATGGTAATCTCTTAGTACCCTATTTGTAGCAGATCATAAATGCAAAAAAGTTTGTCTGTGAGCTTCAGGAGGAAGACTGTAAACAGTGTTGCAATAGTTAAGCCCTGCATCAAGGTTTCACTGCCGGTTTTACAGATGGACACTGTTACCAAATAATACCAAAATATGTCACTAATAATAAACAGTGGATATTTCCTTATACACAGGACACAGCCTGAGAATGTACCTCTAGACAGATCTATCCTTTTGCATATGCATTGGAACTGATTATTGCGTTTTAAATTATTACCCACAGTATACTCTGCTATATTCTTTTGCCAAAAATCTATGACATAAATACATCAAAGGAATTTCTGGTCAAAAGTACAAAACAAAAGCAGACATATTATGGTGGTCTAATTATAGCCAATATACACGGTGTCAATTGATATGTGTATAATTTCCAGTGATAAAAATTAAATCACTGGATATGCTGTGGCGACCTGAAGCTGTTAATCACAGAAGTAGAATGGTGGAGTGATGATAATTGTTATATAGCCCTGGTGATAAGTTCAATGAGGAGTAGAGACAGGAGGGACTCAAGTTCATGTATTTTACAGTACCGCAATTCTATGAGATGTGGCGTGCGCTGGAAATCATCGAGCAGGATTCTTTTTTACGAAAATGATGTCCGATGTGAAGCGCCAAGTCGGAAGTCCGCAGAGGTTGCCAGGTTGAGAAGCTGTGTGTGGTGTGCTTTGCAGGGTGCCAGGAGGAGAGTCAGCCGCCGGAGCTCCGTCTCCGCGATACCTATCTTGCTTGAATCCGATACACTCTCTCATACAGAATGGATTAAGATCCCTACGGAACTTCAGGTCAACTACCCATAATCTACAGCCACACCACATTGGACATGCCCGATCTCATCTGATCTTGGAAGCCAAGCAATGTTGGGCCGGGTCAGTACCAGAGAGGGAGACCCCCTGGGAATACCTGGTACTGTAGGAACACAGGGCAGTTTAATCACTCGACTCACATTGGAAAGCAGAAGTGTACTTTTCTTTCTTATTGACCAGACTCCTCACTCTCTCATTGCCTATTCGATGGCAACAGATGGGCAAAAGCAGAAGTGACTGGTTCACACTATTTCTCTTGACTTTTTGAGACCTAATCCCTATTAGAAACAATTCTAGACGAATAGATCTGTTACTCATGTCTACACCTTATCCGTATACTTTTTGGGTGCCTGGATTCACTCAGCCCACTCCTGTTCTCTTAAATTGTTAATATACTAATTATATTTGAAATCTGGTAAAGAGAACAGATAAATAGAAATCTTCGCTCCTATATATCTCCTTTCATATTTGCTCACTCTCCAATGTTTACATACTCTTAGGAATCTTATTCAATAAAGTAGAAGTGAGCAATCAATTTAATACGCTTTTTAACCACTATTTCGACGCCTCCAGTCGTGTGAATATATGTTTATTCTGAATAATAGTAAAAGTTACGTTTTAATTACATCTATATACTTACCGTATAATTATTGTTAAGTGTGCCCCAGATAGACCAAACAGTCTTTTTTTGCTTCTCTGCAAAACCCCACGATAAGTGAAATTTTGACTAAGTGCCAATTTTGACTATACAGGTTGAGTCTCCCTTATCCAAAATACTTGGGACCGGAAGTATTTTGGATATCGGATTTTTCCGTATTTTGGAATAATTGCATACCATAATGAGATATCATGGTGATGGGACCTAAGTCTAAGCACAGAATGCATTTATGTTACATATACACCTTATACACACAGCCTGAAGGTCATTTTAGCCAATCATTTTTATAACTTTGGGCATTAAACAAAGTGTGTGTACATTCACACAAATCATTTATGTTTCATATACACCTTATATACACAGCCTGAAGATCATTTAATACAATATTTTTTAATAACTTTGTGTATTAAACAAAGTTTGTGTACATTGAGCCATCAAAAAACAAAGGTTTCACTATCTCACTCAAAAAAGTCTGTATTTCGGAATATTCCGTACTTCGGAATATTTGGATATGGGATACTCAACCTGTACTATGTACTAGATTGTACACAATATAGACCTTAACCCTAATGTTAGCACCCTGAAACTGTTGATGTTTCACATGGTGACATTTTAGGCATAGACACTGTGAACCTGTCGACAGTTTAACCATGTTGATATTCTGACGTCGACATTGGTTACTGTCAACCATTCAACCGTATAAGATATTGAAACACAGAAATTGACAGACTGCAAACAGCACAATTCTTTGTATACTAGAGCATAGATTATTTCACAATTAAATGTTTTTAGACTGGTACCCGCTTCAAGCACATCGTGCCGTGGCTTTCTTCTTGATAAAAACAATTGTAATGGGCTCTACACACTGGCCGATAACACTGATAGATATGAACAATCTTGTTCATTAATGAAAAAGATATCGTTCATATCTTTCAGTGTGTAGGCACCAACGATGAAAGATGCGCGGCCCGCGCTTGTTCATCGTTGGTGCCGGCTCGTTTGTGCATGCAAGCCAATATAGACAGCAGGGCTATGGGGCCGGGTGACGGGGGGAGTGAAGAAACTTCACTTCCTCCGTCACCCACGCCGCCGGGTTGCCCGTCTGCTTCGGGCACCTCCGCAGCCAGTAGGCCTGTGTGTAGGGCCTATAAGGCATGCAGTATTTATTGAAGTGTAAACATTCAAATGTATTTTCATCAATAAAACAAGGTGGCAGCATAATCCACTATGAGTTGAGCCTGCTCTTCAGTTTGGTTCTTAATTTGTGGAGACTTGAGCACATCAGTGACGGCAAAGGGGTCGGTGATATCCGGTGCGGCCGAGAGACCCCCTGCCTTCGGCGCGACTGACATAAAAGGGGCCTGGCTTCACGCAAGCCTCGCAGACATCACTAAAGGGGCATGATTTAGTGGGGAAGGCCCAGATTACCTCACTCCTGTGGGCTTTACCTGGAAACTTTACCAGCACTGCCGTCTCCTTGTCAGTGACAGGAGCCGAGTACTTCAGGTTAATGTCACACTTCAGCACCTGGCTCATATCACTGCGGAGGAGTTGGCATTTTGTGTCACCATCTGGAAGGGTAACACTCAGGAGTGGCCCACATACCCCTTGTGACGTCGCTAGAGCATATAACATAATCTTCACTGCTCACACACAAAGTGTGGAATCTAAGCCTTAAACAGATAAAAACATTAAATACAGCACAATGTATATACAGATGTGTCCTCTGTTTGCTCTGTGTGCTACAAATCACGTTACAGATAACGCGTTAGTGCTGTGTGACTCGGTAGCGCTGAGTGTCTTTTTTTGCATTTTTGTTCTGTGAAAATGCGTCTTAGATGCACAGTAATGTAAAAAGATACACAAGCAGCTTTTGCGGATTAAAATGATATGGAGTATGCCTATATTTTATTTGTGACTGCGACTGTATTTGCATACAAAATGAAAAGCTACCGTTTCATGGAAAACACTGTAACGTGGCATTTTCGGATGTAGATGAAGCTGCAATTACACACAGATTATAGGCATGCCTCATATCATTTTAATCAGCAGAAGCTGCTTGTGCGTCCTATTATATACTTCTGTGCATCTAAGATGCATTTTCACTGGAAAAAAAAACACAAAAAAGATGCTCAGCGCTACCGAGTCCCGCCACAGCATGGAGCAACTTCAAGGGCTATTTAGCGTGATTCCAGCAAGGATGTATGAGGACACATCTGTATGAAATTACGTTAAATTCTGTATGTGAGTATTGGTACAAACCTCCCAACATTTAGACAGGAAAATCTGAAAAAAAGAAGTCCCTCACTTTATATTACCACTTCAAAACTGCATACAAACAGAAAAAAATAAGAATTTACTCACCGGTAATTCTATTTCTCGTAGTCCGTAGTGGATGCTGGGCACTCCGTAAGGACCATGGGGAATAGCGGGCTCCGAAGGAGGCTGGGCACTCTAGAAAGATTTATGACTACCTGGTGTGCACTGGCTCCTCCCACTATGACCCTCCTCCAAGCCTCAGTTAGGACACTGTGCCCGGACGAGCTGACATAATAAGGAAGGATTTTGAATCCCGGGTAAGACTCATACCAGCCACACCAATCACACCGTACAACTCGTGATACTATATCCAGTTTGACAGTATGAAAAACAACTGAGCCTCTCAACAGATGGCTCAACAATAACCCTTTAGTTAACAATAACTATTTACAAGTATTGCAGACAATCCGCACTTGGGATGGGCGCCCAGCATCCACTACGGACTACGAGAAATAGAATTACCGGTGAGTAAATTCTTATTTTCTCTGACGTCCTAGTGGATGCTGGGAACTCCGTAAGGACCATGGGGATTATACCAAAGCTCCCAAACGGGCGGGAGAGTGCGGATGACTCTGCAGCACCGAATGAGAGAACTCTAGGTCCTCCTCAGCCAGGGTATCAAATTTGTAGAATTTTGCAAACGTGTTTGCCCCTGACCAAGTAGCTGCTCGGCAAAGTTGTAAAGCCGAGACCCCTCGGGCAGCCGCCCAAGATGAGCCCACTTTCCTTGTGGAATGGGCATTTACAGATTTTGGCTGTGGCAGGCCTGCCACAGAATGTGCAAGCTGAATTGTACTACAAATCCAGCGAGCAATAGTCTGCTTAGAAGCAGGAGCACCCAGCTTGTTGGGTGCATACAGGATAAACAGCGAGTCAGATTTTCTGACTCCAGCCGTCCTGGAAACATATATTTTCAGGGCCCTGACAACGTCCAGCAACTTGGAGTCCTCCAAATCCTTAGTAGCCGCAGGCACCACAATAGGCTGGTTCAGGTGAAACGCTGACACCACCTTAGGGAGAAACTGGGGACGAGTCCTCAATTCTGCCCTATCCATATGGAAAATCAGATAAGGGCTTTTACATGATAAAGCCGCCAATTCTGACACTCGCCTGGCTGAAGCCAAGGCCAATAACATGACCACTTTCCACGTGAGATATTTTAGATCCACGGTTTTTAGTGGCTCATACCAATGTGATTTTAAGAAACTCAACACCACGTTGAGATCCCAAGGTGCCACAGGGGGCACAAACGGGGGCTGAATATGCAGCACTCCTTTCACAAATGTCTGAACTTCAGGTACTGAAGCTAGTTCTTTTTGAAAGAAAATCGACAGAGCCGAGATCTGTACTTTAATGGAGCCTAGTTTTAGGCCCATATTCACTCCTGCTTGCAGGAAATGCAGAAATCGACCCAGCTGAAATTCCTCTGTTGGGGCCTTTTTTGCCTCGCACCATGCAACATATTTCCGCCATATGCGGTGATAATGCTTTGCCGTAACATCTTTCCTGGCTTTAATAAGCGTAGGAATGACTTCTTCCGGAATACCCTTTTCCTTCAGGATCCGGCGTTCAACCGCCATGCCGTCAAACGCAGCCACGGTAAGTCTTGGAACAGACAGGGCCCCTGCTGTAGCAGGTCCTGTCTGAGCGGTAGAGGCCACGGGTCCTCTGAGAGCATCTCTTGAAGTTCCGGGTACCACGCTCGTCTTGGCCAATCCGGAACCACGAGAATTGTGTTTACTCCTCGCTTTCTTATTATTCTCAATACCTTTGGTATAAGAGGCAGAGGAGGGAACACATAAACCGACTGGTACACCCACGGTGTCACTAAAGCGTCCACAGCTATCGCCTGAGGGTCCCTTGACCTGGCGCAATATCTTTTTAACTTTTTGTTGAGGCGGGACGCCATCATGTCCACCTGTGGTTTTTCCCAACGGTTTACCAGCATCTGGAAAACTTCTGGATGAAGTCCCCACTCTCCCGGGTGGAGGTCGTGTCTGCTGAGGAAGTCTACTTCCCAGTTGTCCACTCCCGGAATGAACACTGCTGACAGTGCTAGTACATGATTCTCCGCCCATCGGAGAATTCTTGTGGCTTCTGCCATCGCCATCCTGCTTCTTGTGCCTCCCTGTCGATTTACATGGGCGACTGCCGTGATGTTGTCTGACTGGATCAGCACCGGCTGGTGTAGGAGCAGGGATTTTGCTTGACTTAGGGCATTGTAAATGGCCCTTAGTTCCAGAATATTTATGTGAAGGGAAGTCTCCTGACTCGACCATAGTCCTTGGAAGTTTCTTCCCTGTGTGACTGCCCCCCCCCAGCCTCGAAGGCTGGCATCCGTGGTCACCAGGACCCAGTCCTGTATGCCGAACCTGCGGCCCTCTAGAAGATGGGCACTCTGCAGCCACCACAGTAGAGACACCCTGGTTCTTGGAGACAGGGTTATTAAGCGATGCATCTGAAGATGCGATCCGGACCACTGGTCCAACAGGTCCCACTGAAAGATTCTGG
Source organism: Pseudophryne corroboree (assembly GCF_028390025.1). Lineage (NCBI taxonomy): Eukaryota > Metazoa > Chordata > Amphibia > Anura > Myobatrachidae > Pseudophryne > Pseudophryne corroboree. The sequence continues at coordinate 606,959,336 of NC_086447.1, forward strand.
CATGGAACCTGCCGAAGGGAATTGCTTCGTAAGAAGCTACCATCTTTCCCAGGACCCGCGTGCAGCGATGCACTGATACCTGTTTTGGTTTCAGGAGGTCTCTGACTAGAGATGACAACTCCCTGGCTTTCTCCTCCGGGAGAAACACTTTTTTCTGGACTGTATCCAGAATCATACCCAGGAACAGTAGCCGTGTCGTCGGAACCAGCTGTGACTTTGGGATATTCAGAATCCAGCCGTGCTGGTGCAGCACCTCCTGAGATAGTGCTACTCCCACCAACAACTGTTCCTTGGACCTCGCCTTTATTAGGAGATCGTCCAAGTACGGGATAATTAAAACTCCCTTTTTTCGAAGGAGTATCATCATTTCCGCCATAACCTTGGTAAATACCCTCGGTGCCGTGGACAGTCCAAACGGCAGCGTCTGGAATTGGTAATGGCAATCCTGTACCACAAATCTGAGGTACTCCTGGTGAGGATTGGAAAATGGGGACATGTAAGTAAGCATCCTTGATGTCCAGGGATACCATGTAATCCCCCTCGTCCAGGCTTGCAATAACAGCACTGAGCGATTCCATCTTGAACTTGATTTTTTTTATGTATGTGTTCAAGGATTTCAAATTTAAAATGGGTCTCACCGAACCGTCCGGTTTCGGTACCACAAATAGTGTGGAATAGTAACCCCGGCCTTGTTGAAGTAGGGGTACCTTGATTATCACCTGCTGGGAATACAGCTTGTGAATTGCCGCTAGCACCGCCTCCCTGTCTGAGGGAGCAATCGGCAAGGCAGATTTTAGGAACCGGTGGGACGGAGACGCCTCGAATTCCAGTTTGTACCCCTGAGATACTATTTGAAGGATCCAGGGATCCACCTGTGAGCGAGCCCACTGATCGCTGAAATTCTTGAGGCGGCCCCCCACCGTACCTGGCTCCGCCTGTGGAGCCCCACCGTCATGCGGCGGACTTGGAAGAAGAAGCGGGGGAGGACTTTTGCTCCTGGGAACCTGCTGTTTGTTGCAGCCTTTGTCCCCTACCTCTGCCTCTGGACAGAAAAGACCCGCCTTTTCCACGCCTGTTTTTCTGGGTCCGAAAGGACTGAACCTGATAAAACGGCGCCTTCTTAGGCTGTGAGGGGACATGGGGTAAAAATGCTGACTTCCCAGACGTTGCTGTGGAAACTAGGTCCGAGAGACCATCCCCAAATAATTCCTCACCCTTATATGGCAAAACTTCCATGTGCCTTTTAGAATCTGCATCTCCTGTCCACTGGCGAGTCCATAAGCCTCTCCTAGCAGAAATGGACAATGCACTTACTTTAGATGCCAGTCGGCAGATTTCCCTCTGTGCATCTCTCATATATAAGACTGAGTCTTTGATATGGTCTATGGTTAGCAGGATCGTGTCTCTGTCTAATGTGTCAATATTTTCTGACAGTTTATCTGACCACGCAGCGGCAGCACTGCACATCCATGCTGACGCAATAGCTGGCCTAAGTATAATGCCTGAGTGTGTGTATACAGACTTCAGGATCGCCTCCTGCTTTCTATCAGCAGGTTCCTTGAGGGCGGCCGTATCCGGAGATGGTAGTGCCACCTTTTTAGACAAACGTGTGAGCGCTTTATCCACCCTAGGAGGTGTTTCCCAACGTGACCTATCCTCTGGCGGGAAAGGGAACGCCATTAGTACCTTCTTAGGAATTACCAATTTTTTATCAGGGAAAGCCCACGCTTCTTCACACACTTCATTTAATTCATCTGATGGGGGAAAAACTACAGGTAGTTTTTTCTCCCCAAACATAATACCCTTTTTAGTGGTACCTGTATTTATATCAGAAATGTGTAACACCTCTTTCATTGCCTCAATCATGCAGTGAATGGCCTTAGTGGGCATCAGGTTAGACTCATCGTCGTCGACACTGGTGTCAGTATCAGTGTCGACATCTGGGTCTGCGGTCTGAGGTAGCGGGCGTTTTAGAGCCCCTGATGACCTGTGAGACGCCTGGACAGGCACGAGCTGAGAAGTCGGCTGTCCCACATTTGGCATGTCGTCAAATTTCTTATGTAAGGAGTCTATACGTGCACTCATTTCTTTCCATAAGCTCAACCACTCAGGTGTCTGCCCCGCAGGGGGTGACATCCCTTCTAAAGGCATCTGCTCCGTCTCCACATCATTATCCTCATCAAACATGTCGACACAGCCGTACCGACACACCGCACACACACAGGGAATGCTCCAACAGAGGACAGGACCCACAAAAGCCCTTTGGGGGGACAGAGTGAGAGTATGCCAGCACACACCAGAGCGCTATATAATGCAGGGACTAACTGAGTTATGTCCCCTATAGCTGCTTTTTCTATATAATTGTATACTGCGCCTAAATTTAGTGCCCCCCCCTCTCTTTTTTACCCTTTTCTGTAGTGTAGACTGCAGGGGAGAGCCAGGGAGCTTCCTTCCAGCGGATCTGTGAAGGAGAAATGGCGCCAGTGTGCTGAGGGAGATAGCTCCGCCCCTTTTCCGCGGACTATTCTCCCGCTTTTTCCTATATTCTGGCAGGGGTATTTTCCACATATATAGCCTCTGGGGCTATATATTGTGGTATTTTTGCCAGCCAAGGTGTTATTATTGCTTCTCAGGGCGCCCCCCCCCAGAGCCCTGCACCCTCAGTGACCGGAGTGTGAAGTGTGTGTGAGGAGCAATGGCGCACAGCTGCAGTGCTGTGCGCTACCTTGGTGAAGACTGATGTCTTCTGCCGCCGATTTTCCGGACCTCTTCTTGCTTCTGGCTCTGTAAGGGGGACGGCGGCGCTGCTCCGGGACCGAACACCAAGGCTGGGCCTGCGGTCGATCCCTCTGGAGCTAATGGTGCCCAGTAGCCTAAGAAGCCCAAGCTGGCTGCAAGCAGGCAGGTTCGCTTCTTCTCCCCTTAGTCCCTCGCTGCAGTGAGCCTGTTGCCAGCAGGTCTCACTGAAAATAAAAAACCTAATTTCTATCTTTCTTTCTAAAGGCTCAGGAGAGCCCCTAGTGTGCATCCAACCTCGGCCGGGCACAAAATCTAACTGAGGCTTGGAGGAGGGTCATAGTGGGAGGAGCCAGTGCACACCAGGTAGTCATAAATCTTTCTAGAGTGCCCAGCCTCCTTCGGAGCCCGCTATTCCCCATGGTCCTCACGGAGTGCCCAGCATACACTAGGACGTCAGAGAAAAAGGTACTAAATCCACTGTGAAATGCGCCTAAAAATGTCACCAAAAAAAAAAAGGACATGGATTTTATTCCTTGAAAATCAATAACTTAACACTGTGGACTAAGGGCCTAATTCAGACCCGATCGCTGCTACAACAGTGATCACAACCTGAGGCCCTTTTGGTTGTGAGCTTGTGCAGCGGGCGCACTGCGCGTGTGCCCCCAGTGAGATGCAAAAGCTTGTCACTGGTGCGATCGCTTCTGCCTGATTGAGGCAGTCGCAGGGCGGAAGGGGGTGTGCCAACAGCGTTAGAACGCCGTTGGGGGGCGAGGTCCGGACACCGCAGGCGTGTCCGGACCATTGCTGTGGCAGGCCGTGGCGGCTGCGAGACATCACATGCAGCCGCTGCGATCCAAAACTTGGCAGGTAGCATGGCTGCAGTAGTTGAATTAGCTTAAGAACATTTATTTATAGTATGTCCAATACAATTTTCTTTAAAAAAAAAAATAATAATAAAAAAAAAAATCGGTAGAATCATTGATGGTCGGAACATAGCGACCATCGATGATTGAAACATCACGACCATTGTGACTTCAATTTCTCTGCATCAGATCCTCTCTGCAGCCCCTGGAGCTCCTCTGGAAGGTGAGGGGTTGCTTTTTTTACATTTCCCCAGCGGCTGCTAGTGTGTACAGCTGTTGGTTGGGGGTGCTGTCGGGCTGACCAATCAGCAGCAAACAGCAGCATGGCAGGCACTGCGGGGGTGGGGGGGGGGGGGGGCAGGGAAACAGGAAGCAGAGGTCCTGCTGACAGCAGCAATTGCAGCAAACTTCTACTCCTGCAGCCACACGGTGAGCTTTCTGTCTGGTCGTATCAGATGCGACCATGTCAGGGAAAGCCCAGCCTAGTCTGGTCGTATCTGATGCGGCCATGCCAGGCAAGTTGTTAAACATGAAGCAAGTTTACAGAAAATACACGTGTTTGTTGCCTCTAAGAAAATAAATTGTACATACAGTAAAACAGTGAATTATTTAGTATGCCTTAAATACCTTTATTCTATCCATGCAAGCTTCCATCTTGAGCTGCTCCACTGCTTTTCGTGCTTGAGAGATGTTAGTTGTGCTGTTGTTAGACATTATCTCTTTCATTGTGTGATGCTGTGCAAAAAATAAAAGTAAACAAATTTGTTATAAGGTTTAAACATAACGTGAGTAAAATCTAAGTCGTGACAGTTTTTTGTATTGGAAAGCACACAGCGATACATATACTGTAGTACACATTGTTTTATGTGGGTAACCACATACAGTATGCTCTGGAAGACACCCCTCCCATCAGGAAAGAAACGCAGCAACACAGGGTAGCCTAGGGAAAACGCTCAGTACTTTTAAGTAATCATTTCCATTTTTACGGAAATAACTGCACTCGCACAATGCCAGGATAATGCACATTTTACATTATGGAACCAACAGACCCCTTTACTCCCCAAAATCAGGGCTATATACTGTAGTTCTATAGGATTGCGTACATGTGAGCACTTATCCACCATTTCACCTTCCAGAAATGGTTTATGTAAAGAATCAGATATTAATTAGAGAATAGCTATATTACAAGTTATAGTTCTCAGGTGATACAGGGTTGGTTAATTACATTTAGAAGAATCTTAGTACAGGACATCCAATGTAAATGTACATTCACAGGCCCTTGTTAGGTTCTTTTTATGTACTGGTCTGTCCACAGAGAACAAGGAAGTTTCATTGGAATGGTAATCAACTGTGGAAACTAGATTGTCAATCTGAATGTATATTTAATGATGCTAATTTGGTCAGCAGGAAGAGCCACATTGTCTGACAGGACATGTAGAGTACAATTTTTTTTATCTTTAGGTAATTAGGCCACATGGGTGTTGAGACGTTGGCGTCATTCCGAGTTGTTCGCTCGTTGACGTTTTTCGCAATGCAGCGATTAGGTGGAAAATGCGCATGCGCATGGTACGCAGCGCGCATGCGATAAGTAATTTTACAAGTTTTTTCAACGCTCGAGTGATCGTAGTGTGATTGACAGGAAGTGGGTGTTTCTGGGCGGAAACTGGCCGTTTTCAGGGAGTGTGCTAAAAAACTCAGGCGTGCCAGGTAAAAACGCAGGAGTGGCTGGAAAAACGGGGGAGTGGCTGGCCGAACGCAGGGCGTGTTTGTGACGTCAAACCAGGAACTAAACGGACCAAGGTGATTGCAATCTAGGAGTAGGTCTGGAGCTACTCAGAAACTGCATGGAATTACTTATTAGCAGTTCTGCTAACCTTTTGTTCGCTATTCTGCTAAGCTAAGATACACTCCCAGAGGGCGGCGGCCTAGCCTTTGCACGGCTGCTAAAAGCAGCTAGCGAGCGAACAACTCGGAATGAGGGCCTTTGTCAACTATATTAGATTAAAGGCACATCATATTGGACATAGGGGGAATTTCAGACCTGATCGCTGCTACAGATAGCATCACAAGTGGCGAGTCACAAGTGCGCATGTGCCGTCCTCGCCGTGCAACAAATGTGCAGGCATACACATTAAATTTGCAAACGTTGATAGGCAACGACACAGAGGCGTGGTGAAGGCATTGTGGGGGCAGGCTAGCGAAAAGGGGCGTGAGGTGGGTGTCTTGCAGGGGAGTGTGCTAATGGCTGCAGGCGTGGTTTTAGCATGGCTGCAAAGCAAATCGCTGTCAGTGCACAATGGGTATATGTAGCTGCCGAGTAAGTCTAGGGCTGCGCACAGCATGCGAACGCTCAGCACAGGTGTCCTGTCGGCCTCTCCCAGCAAATAATTGCAAATTAAACACACCTGTTTGCAAAGCAAACACCTCAACAGCTCATTGCATCTCTACCACTTTCTGAAATGGTATGTAGTCTCTCACTCCCTGGATATGTGCAACACACAATCTACACACGTTTGTTTACAACTATTACATGTGTACTGCACATGTACTACATGTGTTGTTTGTCAAGCAATTGTACACATTACACACAACTGATTCATTTATTTTAAAGGCCCACTTTCTGTGTTCACATTGCTTTGAGCTGACACATCGCTTTGAGTTGTCTATCAAGCTGCATTGTGCTTTCAAAATACACATACTATATTCATATATCCCACACACATGCCATGTTTTCTTGAGGAATACATTTGTTGTGTGTTTCATATTACAACATTCCCACCAGAGGCAGAACTCTGGGAGGCAACGGAGTCATCTGCCGCCGGGCTCCTGCTCTGAAGGGGGGCACCTCTCCTCCCATTCTGTGACACCAGTGAATTAAGTTAATTGATAGCTGTCGCTGTCTTTTCAGTGGCCGACTTCATCACTGGTCCCTGCACCTTACAAGTCACACCCTCTTTATTATATACATTTTACAAGTGTCACACCCAAGATTAGAAACCACAACCTATTACACTGGAAGCAGACACCTTACTGATGAAGCTGTTTGCGCCTGTATAGGAAATATGAGAATTTTAACTATATAAAGTTACTTCTCTGACAATTACACGTAACTTCATATAGATAGCATTCTCATGCTTCCTCTACAGGAGCAAATAGCTCCATCAGTAAAGTGTCTGCTGTTACACACACACACACACACACACACACACACACACACACTTATCTTGATATAGGAAATAGGGGGGCACCAATATTTATCTTGCCTCCGGGCAACTGGGATGAACTTACGCCACTGATTCCCGCCATAATACAAGTTTACCTATAATGTTCAGAAAATAATGCTTCAGGTACTACATTCATAGGGGTACATTTTCTACGATGGGAGTTCTATTTAAGATGGGATGTTGCCCATAGCAACCAATCAGATTCTACTTCTCATTTATCTAGCACCTTCTAGAAGATAATACCTGGAATCTGTTTGGTTGCTATGGCCAACATCCCATCTTAAATAGAACTCCCACCTCAGTTAATTTACCCCCTAGTATGCTTTTTTGTTTTAACCAAAAAATGACTCATTGCATTTTTTGTTGTTCAAAAAATACAAAACATTAACATGCATCACAATAATAAATACTCAATTTTAGGACAAAGTGTGAGGGGTTGAAATAATTTTACTCAAATCCAAATAAATATAGTATATTCATAACACAAAGACAAAGAAAAATCAAATAAAGACTACCCCAAATGGCACAGCAACAAGCACCTGGCTGTGCAGAAAAGAGGGTTACAGTACCCAGTAGTCAGTCACCCCCATCTCTGCAACAAACACAACAAGAGGCTGGTCTCAGTACCCTGGCTGAGGAAGATGTGGGGCAAATTGAGGTAGATTCTGGGCCCAATACTCAAACGCAACAATTAGCCCCACAAACTGAAGAGGAAGGTGGGACAAGTTCATAGGCTAATGCATCACAGCCAGGGAAAGAAAAGAGAAGACGTTAACCCCCATTTGACAGGAGGGATTTGGACATTCTTGTCCCACAAGCCATTGACAAAAAACATTTTTGGAAACAGAACATGGGCGCTGGAAACAAGGACCGCATCTAAAGAAAAATCAGTTTTCCCCTTTTTTGTGCCCAGCTGAAGGGGTTGTTCTTCTGTGTTGGGTCTGGCGCGTGGATCTTCTAGAGGCCTGCCCAGTGCGATCTTTTTCCTGGGCAGGGCTAGGGGATGGGGCAGGTGTTGCAGCCTCCCTGAGAGTGTTGTCAAGGAGGGCTGTGATGGTCTGCATGCCTTGGCCGATAGTGGTGGATATATCATGCATGGTTTCCGCAACAGAGATGTCACACATGCCTTGTCGCACAGTGGAGGACAGCTCAAGGACCATGGAGGTCAGCTCACGTACCTCCAGGAGCATCTGGTCATGGAAGTCGGTGATGTTTCTCCCTTGCCTCACAATTTGGACCAGAAACTCCTGGAGAATGGGTTGGGGGTGTGCCTCAGTGTGTTGGCGGGATGGAGGGCTTTCCGGTCCCACACTGGAGCTGGCGTTGCTGGCAGCCTCCTCTGCCTCAGTGAGCTGCACCTCCTGTGCTGTGATTGAAAAAGGAGACAAAAGACAAAAATAAAACATTAGTAACCCACACTTAAAAAAAATTAAAAAAAATAAACACAATGTACCTGCCAAGGCATGTGTACATTCAAGGGCAGGCATGTCAGTGTCCATTTCGGACACACCTGCCACCTCCTTATACGCCACACAGACCAAGGCTTGCGCCTCCAACTCCGTAAATTCGACACTCTCAGGGAGTGCCCCTCCCCCTGTCTCCCTTGAAGCTCTCCACTGTGCAGATTTCTTGATCTTCAGCCGGGACTTGAAGTCAGCCCACCAACCAATGTTTTTGTGGTTGGGAAAAAAAAAATTACTACATTGATTACATATTTCAAACTTTACATTTTAAACATTCATTCATCTTTTTTTAACAAAATTTTTAATTTTTGGTGAAATTGAATACAAAAACAATCACAATTATCATACCCTACATTACTTTGGACAACTTCCACTTGTACACATACATAGCAGTAAATATTGTAATATGTAATTTGTACTTAAAGATAGATTTTGAAACATACCAATCAACAATTAAGCTGCTCATCTATCTTGTACCATCTAGAAGGTTACATATGTAATATTCTTGGTTGCTATAGGCCACATCACATCTAAAAATGAGCTATAATCTTAGTAAATGCAGACAATAGTGTTTTAGAGTAAGCCTCAGTATGTACTTACCGTCTCCTCACTTCTTGGGGTGTGCGGACAATTGGTCCCACCGCATTCACAGCAATTGTGATCTCTCTCCAAATACGGTCCTTCGTCCCAGCACCCATGTTCTTATATCCAAAATAAATTTTTATCAATGGCTTGTGGGACAAAAATACCCAACTCCCTTCTGGTAAATGGGGGTTGCCATCTTCTCTTTTCTTTCTTTGGCTGCGATGCAGTAGCCTGAGAACTTATCCCACCTTCCTCTTCACTTTGTATGCCTGATTGTTGCGTTTGGGTAGTTGGGACAGAATTTTTGTCAGTTTGGCCCACATCTTCCTCAGCCAGGGAACTCAGACCAGCTTCTTGTTGTGTTTGTTGCAGAGATGGGGGTACTTCACTACTGGGTCCTGCTCCTCTCTCCTCTGCACAGCCAGATACTTGTCGCTGTTCCATTTGGCGTAGTCTTTCTTTTCTTTGTCTATGTCTTTCTTTAATGGTTGCATATTGAGCTTTTAGTTTTTTGATCTCAAGTGTGATCTCAGTATCTGAGTCTGAGTCCATGATGCTGGTAGCGTGTGCGTATGGTTCAGGGGGTGTTGTTTTATACCTGCATAGGCATGCTTCGCATAAATTAGCACAGGTGATGCGTACACAGTTGGAACATTTGCTTTGATTGCTGATACTATTTAAGCATGTTCTAGCCATCCCTGGTTTGTGGGTGTATGTTGGAGAAGGATTTATGTAAGAAGGAGTTATGGAGTGAGAGGTGGAGAGTAGTTTGTGGAGGTAAGTTGTTTTATTTGTGTTGCCTTTTTAAATATGTAGTGCTTTTAATCATATTTCCCTGGAGTAATGTGAATGTAATGTGTTATGCAGAGTTGTTGCTTTCTTGAATGAATTTGTAGCTTTTGTGGTAAGTATGTTGTATGGTGATGATTGTGTGAGTTAGCACAGCACAGCGTGTGTTTGCAACACGTCCCTGTGTAGTGTATTGTGATGTGGTGCGTTTATTTAGTGTACTGCAGTCGCACAGCGTGTAGGATAAACAATGCATGTTTTTGGGGGGGTTTTGGTAAAAAAAAAAATTTTGTCTTTTATTTTCAAGGGAACAACAGTATATTTATCTGCGGGTAAGTATCTGCGTGTTCATAGGTGTGTGTTGTGTGGTGGAGTGTTTTTTTTCTATGTGTGTGTTTATTACGGTTATTTTTCTTTTTTTCTGAAGGAAGCAGCATCTTTTTTGTTTTTTTCTGGCAAAGTAGCAAATTTTGTTTAGTTTTTGGGGCCTTTTGACATTTTGTTTGTCCTATTCATCTGCGGGTAAGTATCTGTATGTTCATAGGTGTGTGTTGTGTGGTGGGGTGTTTTTTCTATGTGTGTGTGTTTATTATGGTTATTTTTCTTTTTTCTGAAGGAAGCAGCATCTTTTTTGTTTTTTTCTGGCAAAGTAGCAAATTTTGTTTAGTTTTTGGGGCCTTTTGCCATTTTGTTTGTCCTATTCATCTGCGTGTAAGTATCTGCATGTTCATAAGTGTGTGTTGTGTGGTGGGGTGTTGGTTTATCTTACTGTGCTTATTAAGTGTTTGTTTCTTTTTTCTACTCAAGGCAGATTTTTTGTTGTCCTTTCTTGGTCTTAATTGTTTGAATTAAAAAATGTATACAATGTTCCTTTCCTCCTGTTGGGCACAATTTAGAGATGGATTACACCACATCTGTAAGTGAATTTAAGAAATTTGAATTGTTTGACAAGAATGTTTGGGATCAATCATTGGATTGATTTAACACTCTGTTAAATGTGTCTTTCAGTTGGCGATGGCAGCATACCTATATGCGTTATACGGCCAACCCCAACCTGCCCCTCATCCTTGAAGGCAAAGGAGGCGTGCAACGCCTAGTATCTTTCGAACCTGTGTCACCCTTTTTGGAATGCCAGATGATGAAGTGGTGCAGGGCTATAGGCTGTCCCCTCATGTCTTCCTAGAAACTCTCTTAATAATAGAGTGATCTAGGGAGTACAATTCAGCATCCTATAGCAATTCCAGCACTGACACAATTCATTGCTGTCTTATATTTTTGCGCCGCAGGGTCCTACCAGCATACAGTTTGCAACCTCATGTATTCTCCGGAAATGGTTAGTAAGATAGTGGTCCTGTATGCAATACTGCACAATATTGCTGTAAGGAGGCATGTGGAGCTGGCCCAAAACCAAATTTTAGGCCCAGAGGATGAGGAGCCAGGGGTTGGCCTTACATGGAGGCACGGGTTGGAGAACAGGCATGGCCATGCCCTTAAGAACAGAATAGTGGACACACTATTTCAGGTATTTTTTAGTTTTTAGCATTTCTGAAAAGTGTTTTTTTTTTTTTTTTACATTTTTTGGATACTCTCAAACCCCCACACCCCAAATTTGATGTATATAGTATATAATATACTGGAGGGGGATATATAATATACAGGGAGGTTGCAGCGAAATATAGTATATAGTATACAGGAGGTGGTATATAATATAAAAGTGGGGTGCAGCGGTATATAGTAGATAATATAGGGGGGGTGCAGTACACAGTGTATATTATACAGGGGGCGGTATATAGTATATAATACATGAGGTGGGAGTGCAGTATATAATGTATAATACACGGGGGGTAAGCGGTATATAGTATATAATACACAGGAGGGGGTATATAATATAGGGGGCAGTACAGTGTATACTATACAGTGGGGGTGGTATACAATACATGGGGTGGAGGGGTGCAGTATATAATGTATACATACACTACCGTTTAAAAGTTTGGGGTCACCCTGACAATTTTGTGTTTTTACTCACGTGTTTTTACTCACTTTTATTTTATCAAATGAGTTGCAAAATGAATAGGACATATAGTTAAGACATTGCCAAGGTTAGAAATAATGATTTTTATTTGAAATAATAATATTGTCCTTCAAACTTTGCTTTCGTCAAAGAATGCTCACTTTGCAGCAATTACAGCACTGCAGACCTTTGGCATTTTAGCTGTTAATTTGTTGAGGTAATCTGAAGAAATTTCACCCCACGCTTCCTGAAGCACCTCCAACAACTTGGATTGGCTTGATGGGCACTTCTTGCGTACCATACAGTCAAGCTGCTCCCATAATAGCTCAATGGGGTTGAGATCTGGTGAATGCGCTGGCCACTCCATTACAGACAGAATACCAGCTGCCTGCTTCTTCCCTAAATAGTTCTTGCATATTTTGGAGGTGTGCTTTGGGTCACTGTCCTGTTGTAGGAGGAATCAAGCACTGTCCACAGGTTATGGCATGGTGTTGCAAAATGGAGTGATAGCCTTCCTTATTCAAAATCCATTTTACATTGTACAAATCTCCCACTTTACCAGCACCAAAGCAGCCCCAGACCATCACATTACCTCCACCATGCTTGACAGATGGCGTCAGACACTGTTCTAGCATCTTTTCACTTGTTCTGCGTTTCACAAATGTTCTTCTGTGTGATCCAGACACCTCAAACTTCGATTTGTCTGTCCATAACACTTTTCTCTGACGTCCTAGTGGATGCTGGGAACTCCGTAAGGACCATGGGGAATAGCGGCTCCGCAGGAGACTGGGCACAAAAGTAAAAGCTTTAGGACTACCTGGTGTGCACTGGCTCCTCCCCCTATGACCCTCCTCCAAGCCTCAGTTAGATTTTTGTGCCCGGCCGAGAAGGGTGCACACTAGGGGCTCTCCTGAGCTTCTTAGTGAAAAGTTTAGTTTTAGGTTTTTTATTTTCAGTGAGACCTGCTGGCAACAGGCTCACTGCATCGAGGGACTAAGGGGAGAAGAAGCGAACTCACCTGCGTGCAGAGTGGATTGGGCTTCTTAGGCTACTGGACACCATTAGCTCCAGAGGGACCGAACACAGGCCAAGCCTCGGAGCTCGGTCCCGGAGCCGCGCCGCCGGCCCCCTTACAGAGCCAGAAGCAAGAAAAGGTCCGGAAAAATCGGCGGCAGAAGACATCAGTCTTCAACAAGGTAGCGCACAGCACTGCAGCTGTGCGCCATTGTTACTCAGGCACACTTCACACTCCGGTCACTGAGGGTGCAGGGCGCTAGGGGGGGGGCGCCCTGAGCAGCAATGTAAAACACCTTGGCTGGCATAAATACACCACATATAACCCTCAGGGCTATATGGGTGTATTTTAACCCCTGCCAGAACTTACCAAAAAAGCGGGAGAAAAGGCAGCCGAGAAGGGGGCGGAGCCTATCTCCTCAGCACACGGGCGCCATTTTCCATCACAGCTCCGCTGGAAGGACGTCTCCCTGACTCTCCCCTGCAGTCCTGCACTACAGAAAAGGGTAAAAAAGAGAGGGGGGGCACTAATTTGGCGCAGTTTTATATTAACAGCAGCTATAAAGGGAAAAGCACATTTTATAGTGGTATTCCTGTATATATATAGCGCTCTGGTGTGTGCTGGCATACTCTCCCTCTGTCCCCCCAAAGGGCTAGTGGGGTCCTGTCCTCTATCAGAGCATTCTCTGTGTGTATGCGGTGTGTCGGTACGATTGTGTCGACATGTTTGAAGAGGAAAATGAGATGGAGGCAGAGCAATTGCCTATTATACAGTTGTCACCCCCTAGGGAGTCGACACCTGAGTGGATGAGCTTGTGGAAGGAATTGCGTGACAGTGTCAGCTCCTTACGACAGACAGTTGACGACATGAGACAGCCGGCTAATCAGCTTGTGCCTGTCCAGGGGTCTCAAACGCCATCAGGGGCTTTAAAACGCCCGTTACCTCAAATGGCAGACACAGACACGGATACTGACTCCAGTGTCGATGATGAGGAGACAAACGTGACTTCCACTAGGGCCACACGTTACATGATTGAAGCAATGAAAAATGTATTGCATATATCTGATAATACAAGTACCACTAAGAAGGGTATTATGTTTGGTGAGAAAAAACTGCCTGTAGTTTTTCCTGTATCCGAGGAATTAAATGAAGTGTGTGATGAGGCGTGGGTTTCCCCCGATAAAAAACTGATAATTCCTAAAAGGTTATTGGCATCGTACCCTTTCCCGCCAGAGGATAGGGCACGTTGGGAAACACCCCCTAGGGTGGATAAAGCGCTCACACACTTGTCTAAACAGGTAGCACTACCCTCTCCTGATACGGCCGCCCTAAAGGAACCTGCCGATAGAAAGCTGGAGAATATCCTAAAATGTATATACTCTCACACGGGTGTTATACTGCGACCAGCAATAGCCTCAGCCTGGATGTGCAGTGCGGGCCTGGCGTGGTCGGATTCCCTGACTGAAAATATTGATACCCTTGATAGGGACAGTATATTATTGACTATAGAGCATTTGAAGGATGCATTTCTATATATGCGTGATGCACAGAGGGATATTTGCCAACTGGCATCAAGAGTTAGCGCGCTGTCCATTTCTGCAAGAAGAGGTTTATGGACGCGGCAGTGGTCAGGTGATGCGGATTCTAAAAGGCACATGGAAGTATTGCCTTATAAGGGGGAGGAGTTATTTGGGGTAGGTCTATCAGACCTGGTAGCCACGGCAACTGCTGGAAAATCCACATTTTTGCCCCAGGTAGCTTCTCAACCTAAGAAGACGCCATATTATCAGGCGCAGTCCTTTCGGCCCCATAAGGGCAAGCGGGCAAAAGGCGCCTCATTTCTGCCCCGTGGCAGAGGGAGAGGAAAAAGGCTGCAACAAACAGCCAGTTCCCAGGAACAAAAGCCCTCTCCCGCCTCCGCAAAGTCCTCAGCATGACGCTGGGGCTTTACAAGGGACTCAGGCACGGTGGGGGCCCGTCTCAAGAAGTTCAGTGCGCAGTGGGCCCACTCGCAAGTGGACCCCTGGATCCTTCAGGTGGTACCTCAGGGGTACAAATTGGAATTCGAGACGTCTCCCCCTCGCCGTTTTCTAAAGTCTGCTTTACCGACGTCTCCCTCAGACAGGGAGGCAGTATTGGAAGCCATTCACAAGCTGTATTCCCAGCAGGTGATAATCAAGGTACCCCTCCTACAACAGGGAAAGGGGTACTATTCCACACTATTTGTGGTACCGAAGCCGGACGGCTCGGTGAGACCAATTTTAAACCTGAAATCCTTGAACACTTACATACAAAGGTTCAAATTCAAGATGGAGTCACTCAGAGCAGTGATTGCAAACCTGGAAGAAGGGGACTATATGGTGTCTCTGGACATCAAAGATGCTTACCTACATGTCCCAATTTACCCTTCTCACCAAGGGTACCTCAGGTTTGTGGTACAGAACTGTCACTATCAGTTTCAGACGCTGCCGTTTGGATTGTCCACGGCACCCCGGGTCTTTACCAAGGTAATGGCCGAAATGATGATACTCCTTCGAAGGAAGGGAGTTTTAGTTATCCCTTACTTGGACGATCTCCTGATAAGGGCAAGATCCAGGGAACAGTTGGAAGTCGGGGTAGCACTATCTCAGATAGTGCTGCGCCAGCACGGTTGGATTCTCAATATTCCAAAATCGCAGCTGATCCCGACGACACGACTTCTATTCCTAGGGATGATCCTGGACACAGTCCAGAAAAAGGTGTTTCTCCCAGAGGAGAAAGCCAGGGAGTTATCCGAACTAGTCAGAAATCTCCTAAAACCAGGCCAAGTCTCAGTGCATCAATGCACAAGGGTCCTGGGAAAGATGGTGGTTTCTTACGAAGCAATCCCATTCGGCAGATTCCACGCAAGAACCTTCCAGTGGGATCTGCTAGACAAATGGTCCGGGTCGCATCTTCAGATGCATCAGCGGATAATCTTGTCACCAAGGACAAGGGTGTCTCTCCTGTGGTGGTTGCAGAGTGCTCATCTTCTAGAGGGCCGCAGATTCGGCATTCAGGACTGGATCCTGGTGACCACGGATGCCAGCCTGAGAGGCTGGGGAGCAGTCACATAGGGAAAAAATTTCCAGGGCTTGTGGTCAAGCCTGGAGACATCACTTCACATAAATATCCTGGAGCTAAGAGCCATCTACAATGCTCTAAGCCTAGCAAGACCTCTGCTTCAAGGTCAGCCGGTGCTGATCCAGTCGGACAACATCACGGCAGTCGCCCACGTAAACAGACAGGGCGGCACAAGAAGCAGGAGGGCAATGACAGAAGTTGCAAGGATTCTTCGCTGGGCAGAAAATCATGTGATAGCACTGTCAGCAGTGTTCATTCCGGGAGTGGACAACTGGGAAGCAGACTTCCTCAGCAGACACGACCTCCACCCGGGGGAGTGGGGACTTCACCCAGAAGTCTTCCACATGATTGTGAACCGTTGGGAAAAACCAAAGGTGGACATGATGGCGTCCCGCCTCAACAAAAAACTAGACAGATATTGCGCCAGGTCAAGGGACCCTCAGGCAATAGCTGTGGACGCTCTGGTAACACCGTGGGTGTACCAGTCAGTGTATGTGTTCCCTCCTCTGCCTCTCATACCCAAGGTACTGAGAATCATAAGAAGGAGAGGAGTAAGGACTATACTCGTGGCTCCGGATTGGCCAAGAAGGACTTGGTACCCGGAACTTCAAGAGATGCTCACGGAGGACCCGTGGCCTCTACCTCTAAGAAAGGACTTGCTCCAGCAGGGACCCTGTCTGTTCCAAGACTTACCGCGGCTGCGTTTGACGGCATGGCGGTTGAACGCCGGATCCTGAAGGAAAAAGGCATTCCGGATGAAGTCATCCCTACCCTGATCAAAGCCAGGAAGGATGTAACCGTACAACATTATCACCGCATTTGGCGTAAATATGTTGCGTGGTGCGAGGCCAGGAAGGCCCCTACAGAGGAATTTCAACTGGGACGGTTCCTGCATTTCCTGCAAACAGGACTGTCTATGGGCCTAAAATTAGGGCCATTAAGGTTCAAATTTCGGCCCTGTCGATTTTCTTCCAGAAAGAACTGGCTTCAGTTCCTGAAGTGCAGACGTTTGTCAAGGGGGTACTGCATATACAACCTCCTTTTGTGCCTCCAGTGGCACCTTGGGATCTCAATGTAGTTTTGGGATTCCTAAAATCACATTGGTTTGAACCACTCACCACTGTGGACTTAAAATATCTCACATGGAAAGTGGTAATGCTGTTAGCCCTGGCTTCAGCCAGGCGTGTCTCAGAATTGGCGGCTTTATCCTATAAAAGCCCTTACCTAATTTTTAATACGGACAGGGCAGAATTGAGGACTCGTCCTCAATTTCTCCCTAAGGTGGTTTCAGCATTTCACTTGAACCAGCCTATTGTGGTACCTGCGGCTACTAGGGACTTGGAGGACTCCAAGTTGCTGGACGTAGTCAGGGCCCTGAAAATATATGTTTCCAGGACGGCTGGAGTCAGAAAATCTGACTCGCTGTTTATCCTGTATGCACCCAACAAGCTGGGTGCACCTGCTTCTAAGCAGACTATTGCTCGTTGGATTTGTAGTACAATTCAGCTTGCACATTCTGTGGCAGGCCTGCCACAGCCAAAATCTGTAAAAGCCCATTCCACAAGGAAAGTGGGCTCATCTTGGGCGGCTGCCCGAGGGGTCTCGGCTTTACAACTTTGCCGAGCAGCTACTTGGTCAGGGGCAAAAACCGTTTGCTAAATTCTACAAATTTGATACCCTGGCTGAGGAGGACCTGGAGTTCTCTCATTCGGTGCTGCAGAGTCATCCGCACTCTCCCGCCCGTTTGGGAGCTTTGGTATAATCCCCATGGTCCTTACGGAGTTCCCAGCATCCACTAGGACGTCAGAGAAAATAAGAATTTACTTACCGATAATTCTATTTCTCGTAGTCCGTAGTGGATGCTGGGCGCCCATCCCAAGTGCGGATTGTCTGCAATACTTGTACATAGTTATTGTTACAAAAATCGGGTTATTATTGTTGTGAGCCATCTTTTCAGAGGCTCCTCTGTTATCATGCTGTTAACTGGGTTCAGATCACAGGTTGTACGGTGTGATTGGTGTGGCTGGTATGAGTCTTACCCGGGATTCAATATCCTTCCTTATTGTGTACGCTCGTCCGGGCACAGTATCCTAACTGAGGCTTGGAGGAGGGTCATAGGGGGAGGAGCCAGTGCACACCAGGTAGTCCTAAAGCTTTTACTTTTGTGCCCAGTCTCCTGCGGAGCCGCTATTCCCCATGGTCCTTACGGAGTTCCCAGCATCCACTACGGACTACGAGAAATAGAATTATCGGTAAGTAAATTCTTATTTTTTCCAATCTTCCTCTGTCCAATGTCTGTGTTCTTTTGCCCATATTAATCTTTTCCTTTTATTGGCCAGCCTCAGATATGGCTTTTTCTTTGCCACTCTGCTAGAAGGCCAGCATCCCGGAGTCGCCTCTTCACTGTAGACACTGACATTGGCATTTTGCGGGTACAAATTTAATAAAGCAGCCAGTTGAGGAACTGTGAGGCCTCTATTTCTCAAACTAGAGACTCTAATGTAGTTGTCTTCTTGCTCAGTTGTGCACCGGGGCCTCCCACCTCTTTCTACTCTGGTTAGAGCCTTTTTGTGCTGTTCTCTGAAGGGAGTAGTACACACCGTTGTAGGAAATGTTCAGTTTCTTGGCAATTTCTCGCATGGAACAGCCTTCATTTCTAAGAACAAAAATAGACTGTCAAGTTGCACATGAAAGTTCTCTTTTTGTGGCCATTTTGAGAGTGTAATCGAACCCACAAATGTGATGCTCCAGATACGTAACTAGCTCAAAGGAAGGCCAACTTTATAGCTTTTCTAATGAGCAAACCAGTTTTCAGCTGTGCTAACATAATTACACAAGGGTTTTCTAATCATCCATTAGTCTTCTACTGCGATTAGTAAACACAATATACCATTAGAACACTGGATCGATGGTTGCTGGAAATGGGCCTCTATACACCTATGTAGATATTCCATTAAAAACCAGATGTTTGCAGCTAGTATAGTCATTTACCGCATTAACAATGTATAGAGTGTATTTCTGATTAATTTCATGTTATCTTCATTGAAAAAAAACAGTGCTTTTCTTTCTAAAAAAAGGAAATTTCTAAGTGCCCCCAAACTTTTGAACGGTAGTGTGTGTGTGTGTGTGTGTGTGTGTGTGTGTGTGTGTGTGTGTACATATATATATATATATATATATATACACACACAGTACAATTCTACTGCATTTGTGTGAAAAAGATTCCTATTTACAGTGTTGTGTTGGCAACATATATTTTTGAAATAATAACAATGAAGATATGTGTTTCTTTACACATTACCATGTTTTTTAAGTAAATGTTGCTGCATATGTGCTTGTTTGTGATGCATTAAATATTAAGTTTTTTTTTACTAATTTTGTTTTTATCCATTTTTTTAAAACATACTGTATCTAAAAAAAAAAACCACAACAATCCTGCAATGTTCAGTTGATTGAAGAACAGAGCTGTATTGTATGCATTTTGCGAACTCAACACTTGTAGTAGCATACACTCGCAATTGTGCCCGCTACCGAGAGCACGGACCATACTGTTAATATGTATTACTAGCAATAAAGCTTATTTGTATTTATGAGCATCACAGCTGTCGACCAATCAACAGCAGGCAGACAGAATAAATATTTGCAATTTAGATTAATACGCCATTGGCACCATGTGAGCTGCTGCATTCAGCATTAGGGACCTGCGGCTCCTCAAGTCAGTAATGGATCTCCGCGTAGGCTGCACGGGACCTTATGTATCAAATGCCCATAAGCGTGCAGCCTATGCAGAGGTACGCCAAAAGCTGCGTGAGAAGCTCTGCAGCAGGCGGACGATCGTCCAACTAGAAAAGCGGTGGTCCAACCTGCGCCAAAGGCAGCCGCGGTTGCTAGCGGAACTATGCCAGCAAATTTGCGAAAGTAAGTAATGCATACTGTAGCATTTGTGTGCGCATAATTGTGTTTGCAATTTAAAGTAGTGTAATATTATTTGTAGTATAATAAAGTTTGATGTTTTTTTAACCACAAAAAAAAAAAAAGTTTCGGTTGTGATGAGGAGGAGGAGAATGGCCCTATGGAGGAGAGTAAGTATTTTTTACATTTTTTAACATAGTTTTTGTATAAACAATTAAAAAGTATAAATAGACTGCAACATGTGTATACAACCTGCGGCCCTCCAGCTACTGCGGAACTACACATCCCAGCATGTTCTGCAACAGTTTTTCCATGCTAAAATTGTTGCAGGCCATGCTGGTTATGTGTCGATCAAAAACCGCTTGAGGGCCAAGGATTCAACATCCCTGACCCAGACAGTGAGCTGTTGAAGTGTGTTTGGTACATTGCTTCTATATTGCATAATGACTGAAAATAATTTTAATAATTGTTCAAACATTCTTTACAAATGCTGAGGTTGGAGATCCAAATGCCCCAATATGGTTGTCCCTGCACAGGATGGAGCAATATGCTACAGGCCTCCCGGAGGAAATTAATTTTTTGATTCATATTTTACGTAGATTTTTAAAAAAATACTAATTATTTTATTTGTAAGTTAAATTTTAAGTAATAATTTATTCTACCGGAGAGAGCGCTGGCTGGTGCAGGTGATGGACGTGCCCTAGATGAGCTCCCCACGGCGTCACCTTTCTTTTAGCTTCCACACTGCTCCTAGCCCTGACTGGCCCGCTTACCTCGCCCTGCTTGCTGCCCGTCCTGGTCTGCTGCCGGTGGAAGCGGTTCCCGGAGCCGCAGGACACTTACTGCGTTTCCGTACCTTGCAGCCTCCTCTGCCTGCAGACACCGGAACCTCCCATTGATTGGCGGTCCGCCGCGGACTTCTAAGGAGCGGAACAGAATCGCCTGTGCCCGCGGCCTCATCACCTCCTCTCTCTGCTCCTTAGAGAGTGACCGCTGACAGCCTGAGGCCTCCCCACAATCCCCATGTCAGTGTGCAGCCCTGGTAGTGTGATCTCTTGACTGACCTGCTGCAGACACTCAGCAGCTATCTTGGGTGCTGGGCCCCAGCACTCTGTAACTCCCTGCTGCTGGCAAACAGCTGTAGCTAATGGGCGGTCCGTGGCTACACCTGTGTCCTTCTGTTACTTGGAATGCACCCGTGCTGGTCTGTGCATATTTCTGACGCTGGTCCATGTCCACACATATTGTAGCATGTCACATGGGACTTGTCACGAACCTCGGGCAGCGGCGACCGCGCTTGTCCCTGCGGGTGGCCTGGTCTGCCCGGCGCCTCTCTTCCCCTGTCAGTCTCCGGCTTCAGCGGCGGGTCGGCGCTGCTCTCCGGCGGCTTCCCGGAAGCAAGGGCGCCGCCATCACAAGCGAGGGCAAGGAGGCGGAGCAGGTCTGACGTCACCTGCCTGCTCCGCCAATCAGGCTAGGGCGGGGAATTTAAAATCAGATACCAGGCAGAGATCCGATGCCTGAGTATCTTCGTTTCTCCTGTGGAAGCTATGATCCAGAGCTCCCTCGTCCCTGCAAGCATCCTGTGCTTCCAAGCATCCTGTCCCTGCAAGCATCCTGTGCTTCCAAGCATCCTGTCCCTGCAAGCATCCTGTGCTTCCAAGCATCCTGTGCCTACAAGCAACCTGTGCTTCCAAGCATCCTGTGCCTACAAGCAACCTGTGCTTCCAAGCATCCTGTGCCTACAAGCACCTCCGTGCCTCCAGTTACCTCCGTGCCTCCAAGCACCTCCGTGCCTCCAAGCACCTCCGTGCCTCCAAGCACCTCGTGCCTCCAAGCACCTCGTGCCTCCAAGCACCTCCGTGCCTCCAGTTACCTCCGTGCCTCCAAGCACCTCCGTGCCTCCAAGCACCTCCGTGCCTCCAAGCACCTCCGTGCCTCCAAGCACCTCCGTGCCTCCAAGCACCTCGTGCCTCCAAGCACCTCCGCGCCTCAAAGCACCTCCGTGCCTCCAGTTACCTCCGTGTCTCCAAGCACCTCGTGCCTCCAAGCACCTCCGTGCCTCCAAGCACCTCCGTGTCTCCAAGCACCTCGTGCCTCCAAGCACCTCGTCCCTCCAAACACCTCGGTGTCTCCAAACACCTCCGTGCCTCCAAGCACCTCCGTGCCTCCAAACACCTCCGTGCCTCCAAGGGTCTCCCAGCACTCCCTGTACTCCCAGTACCTCAGTGCCTCCAATACCACAGTGTCTCCAATATCTCAGTACCCCAGCCTTCATTATTTCTACAAGTCTTGTCTTACAGGAGACCTACAAGAATTCCTCTGGGCCTCCCGCCTGCCGTCTTAGTTCTGCATGAGGAAGACCTACATCCGGCCATCTCTACTACGACCCAGTGGCGGTTCCTCTTCCCGGTCATCGGAAGAAGCCCCGAGTCCACAACACTCCCAAACCAGGTCAGTGATAGTATACTCAGGCCTCATGGACTCGGGGGATCGGAACACGGACTCTAGTGCCATCCAGAACCTGGCTTCTCGAGTGCAAAGTCAGGAAGCAGCACAAGGTCAGGTGATGCAGTACCTCCAGCAGTTGTCCGGGCGTCTGGATCAGATTCAGGCGTCTCTGGCCTCAGTAATTCCGGCTCCTGTTCCAGCAGTCGCACCAGTTGCCGTTGCCAGCAATGTTCAACCATCGGCCGGTGTCACTCCACGCCTTCAGTTGCCTACTCCGTCCCGCTATAATGGGAATCCCAAAAATTGTCGTGGTTTCTTGAACCAGTGCGAGGTACATTTCGAGCTACTTGCACACAACTTTCCTACAGACCGGTCCAAGGTAGCATATATTATTTCTCTGTTGGAAGGTTCTGCTTTGGATTGGGTGTCTCCATTATGGGAACGATCTGATCCCATGGTTTCCAACTACACCAACTTCATCTCGTCCTTTCGAAGGATTTTCGACGAGCCCGGCAGAATGACCACTGCTTCTTCCGATTTGCTCCGTGTTCGGCAGGGCGCCCGTTCCGTGGGCCAGTACGTGGTTCATTTCCAGACCATTGCTTCCGAACTACGCTGGAATAATGATGCCCTGAGAGCTGCCTTCTGGAACGGTCTTTCCGACCGGCTGAAAGACGAGCTGGTTACTAGAGATCTGCCGGATCCATTAGAAGATTTGATTTCCCTTTGCGTCAAGGTGGATCTTCGGATGCAGGAGCGTGGAAGAGAACGTAACCGTTCGGATCGTTCCAGGTTCCGGAATCCTACTCCTAGGCCGGTGGCCTCACCTAGCTCAGATGAGCCCATGCAAATTAACCGCTCCCGACTGTCTCCGGAAGAACGACAGCGTCGTCGTGAGGGTAAACTCTGCCTTTACTGTGGAGCCGCAGATCATTTTCTTAAATCTTGTAAAGTCCGTCCGGGAAACGGGCAGACCTAGCTTGTTCCGGAGGAGTCAAGCTGGGAGTTACGACAAAAGCTTCTCCAACTTCGGACTGCTTGCTTCCAGTAACTCTAGTCTCCAATTCAGTCTCCAGGTCTTGTGAAGCCCTATTGGATTCCGGAGCTGCAGGGAACTTCGTTTCTTCCTTCTGTGCCCAAAGTTTGGGTTTAAAGTTACGGCCTATCGAGCGGCCAATTTCACTGACGGCTATCAACGGGACTAGAATTTCCAAAGGTCTCATAATGTGGCGCACGGGGCCAGTTAAGCTGCGGGTCGGGGCTCTACATCAGGAAGATTTGGAACTCTTGGTAATCCCAGAAATGCCCCATGATCTGGTTCTTGGAATGCCTTGGCTGAAAAGTCATAACCCCCACATCGATTGGAAGTCGTCACAAATTCTGTCCTGGAGTTCCTTTTGTCACACTAATTGTCTTACTCCTGTTTGTCCGCTCCGTGTTACCTCCAAAACGGATGAAGAGCACATTCCGGAGGCATATCAAGGGTACAAGGACGTATTTTCGGAACAAGCTGCTGACCTGTTACCACCTCACAGGCCTTGGGACTGCCCTATTGACCTTGTCCCAGGGAAGACGCCACCTCGTGGTCGCACATATCCTCTGTCTCTTCCCGAGACTCAAGCCATGTCGGAGTATATTAAGTCCAATATGCTCAAGGGATTCATTCGCCCCTCTTCCTCCCCTGCTGGTGCAGGCTTCTTTTTCGTGAAGAAAAAGGACGGGGGGTTGAGACCATGCATCGACTACCGCGGCCTAAACGACATTACTATTAAGAATAAATACCCCTTGCCACTAATCACAGAGTTATTTGATAGGGTTCGTGGTGCCCGCATTTTTTCAAAACTCGACTTGAGAGGAGCTTATAATCTTATACGCATCCGAGAGGGGGATGAATGGAAGACTGCCTTTAATACCCGAGATGGGCATTACGAATACTTGGTGATGCCGTTTGGTCTTAGTAATGCTCCCGCGGTTTTCCAGGGATTCGTCAACGAAATCTTTCGTGATATGCTGTATCAGAGCGTTGTGGTATATCTGGACGACATACTGATTTTTTCCAAGAATCTTGTCGAACACAGGACTCAAGTCAAAGAGGTGCTACACCGTTTACAAGAGAATCATCTCTACGCCAAGCTTTCCAAATGTACCTTTGAAGTAACATCTATTCCGTTCCTCGGTTATGTCATCTCGGGGACGGAGCTTCGCATGGATCCGGAAAAGTTGTCGGCCATTCGTGATTGGACTCAGCCTCTTTCCCTGAAAGCAATACAAAGGTTCCTGGGCTTTGCGAACTACTACAGGAAATTCATTAAAGGTTTCTCCACCATTGTTGCACCCATTACTGCCCTGACGAGAAAGGGTTCTAATCCTAGTTTGTGGCCTCCGGAAGCCATTGTAGCTTTTTCTCGCTTAAAGTTAGCTTTCACGACGGCTCCAGTTCTCCAACAACCAAATTTCGAGGAACCCTTCTTCTTAGAAGTTGATGCATCTTCAGTCGGGGTGGGGGCTGTCCTCTCCCAGCATTCCTCTGATAAGAAATTACATCCGTGTGGCTTCCACTCTCGTAAATTCTCTCCAGCCGAACGAAATTACTCTATTGGAGACCAGGAACTCTTGGCAATCAAATCTGCCTTGGAAGAATGGAGATATCTTCTAGAAGGGGCTAAACATGTGTTTACCATCTACACGGATCACAAGAATTTACTGTACATCAAATCCGCACAATGTTTGAATCCTCGCCAGGCGAGATGGGCACTTTTCTTTTCCCGATTCTCGTTCATTATCAAGTACCGTGCCGGGACTCTCAATATTAAAGCAGATGCGCTTTCCCGTTCACAGGTTCCCACAGACGAGGATGAACCTCCGGAGCGGGGTTTAATTCTGAATCCAGTTTCTGTCTCTGCTGCTTTAACTACTCCAGCTCCTCCTCCTGGAAGAATGTCCGTACCAGCTAGATTCCGCCCAGGAATACTACGGTGGGTCCATAACTCCAAGTTTTCCGGTCATCCCGGCGCTCAGAAGATGTACAAGTTTCTGCAAAGGTCTTACTGGTGGAACACCATGAGGAAGGATGTACAAGATTGCGTTAATTCGTGTCCCCAATGTACACAACATAAATCTCCTCGTCTGCCTCCTGCAGGGTTACTTCGTCCTCTGCCTATCCCTGTGAGACCCTGGACTCACATTTCCATGGACTTCATCACTGACTTGCCCTGTTCCAAGGGTTGCAACACCGTTTGGGTTATCGTTGACCGTTTTTCGAAGATGGCACACTTTGTGCCCTTGACTGGTCTTCCGACAGCACCGAAACTGGCTCTATTGTTTATCCGAGAACATTTTCGTTTGCATGGGTTGCCACAAGAGATTGTTTCTGACCGTGGAGTACAGTTCACCGCCAGGTTTTGGAAAGCCCTTTGTTCAACTCTACACATTAAACTTAAGTTTTCGTCGGCTTATCATCCCCAAACAAATGGACAAACGGAACGAGTCAATCAAGATCTAGAGACTTTTCTTCGGTTGTATCTCTCTCCTTCACAGGACAACTGGGTGGAGTTGTTGCCTTGGGCGGAGTTTGCCCATAACCATTTGTTTCATTCTTCCACTGGGGAATCACCATTTTTCGTCAACTACGGGTTCCATCCCCGTGTTCCGGAATTTCCAAGCCTTCCGATAATAGAGGTTCCTGCTGTAGCGTCCACTCTACGACACTTTGGACAAATTTGGAGAAAGGTTCATGCTAATCTTAAGCAGGTTTCTGTTCGGTACAAGTTCTTTGCAGATAAGAAACGGCAAGCCGCACCTCAATATAAAGTTGGGGACAGGGTATGGCTGTCCACACGGAATCTCCGGTTGAAGGTGCCCACCATGAAATTCGCTCCAAGGTTCATCGGTCCTTACCCTGTGCTACAAGTCTTAAATCCTGTGGTCTGTAAACTGGGTTTGCCTGCCCATCTTCGCATACCTAACGCCTTCCATGTTTCTCTACTCCGTCCCCTCATACTGAATCGATTCCACTCAGCACTCCCAAGGCCAACGTCCGTAGTGGCAGAAGCTGGAGCGGAGTTTGAAATCAAAGCTATTCTGGACTCTCGTTATCTTCATAAAAAATTACAGTACTTGGTGGACTGGAAGGGTTATGGACCTGAGGAGAGAAGTTGGATTGGGGCTACTGAAGTAACGGCTCCTCGTCTGATTCGGATCTTCCACTCCAGACATCCGACTAAGCCCGGGAAGTGTCCAGGGGCCACTCCTGGAGGAGGGGGTACTGTCACGAACCTCGGGCAGCGGCGACCGCGCTTGTCCCTGCGGGTGGCCTGGTCTGCCCGGCGCCTCTCTTCCCCTGTCAGTCTCCGGCTTCAGCGGCGGGTCGGCGCTGCTCTCCGGCGGCTTCCCGGAAGCAAGGGCGCCGCCATCACAAGCGAGGGCAAGGAGGCGGAGCAGGTCTGACGTCACCTGCCTGCTCCGCCAATCAGGCTAGGGCGGGGAATTTAAAATCAGATACCAGGCAGAGATCCGATGCCTGAGTATCTTCGTTTCTCCTGTGGAAGCTATGATCCAGAGCTCCCTCGTCCCTGCAAGCATCCTGTGCTTCCAAGCATCCTGTCCCTGCAAGCATCCTGTGCTTCCAAGCATCCTGTCCCTGCAAGCATCCTGTGCTTCCAAGCATCCTGTGCCTACAAGCAACCTGTGCTTCCAAGCATCCTGTGCCTACAAGCAACCTGTGCTTCCAAGCATCCTGTGCCTACAAGCACCTCCGTGCCTCCAGTTACCTCCGTGCCTCCAAGCACCTCCGTGCCTCCAAGCACCTCCGTGCCTCCAAGCACCTCGTGCCTCCAAGCACCTCGTGCCTCCAAGCACCTCCGCGCCTCAAGCACCTCCGTGCCTCCAGTTACCTCCGTGCCTCCAAGCACCTCCGTGCCTCCAAGCACCTCCGTGCCTCCAAGCACCTCCGTGCCTCCAAGCACCTCGTGCCTCCAAGCACCTCGTGCCTCCAAGCACCTCCGCGCCTCAAAGCACCTCCGTGCCTCCAGTTACCTCCGTGTCTCCAAGCACCTCGTGCCTTCAAGCACCTCCGTGCCTCCAAGCACCTCCGTGTCTCCAAGCACCTCGTGCCTCCAAGCACCTCGTCCCTCCAAACACCTCGGTGTCTCCAAACACCTCCGTGCCTCCAAGCACCTCCGTGCCTCCAAACACCTCCGTGCCTCCAAGGGTCTCCCAGCACTCCCTGTACTCCCAGTACCTCAGTGCCTCCAATACCACAGTGTCTCCAATATCTCAGTACCCCAGCCTTCATTATTTCTACAAGTCTTGTCTTACAGGAGACCTACAAGAATTCCTCTGGGCCTCCCGCCTGCCGTCTTAGTTCTGCATGAGGAAGACCTACATCCGGCCATCTCTACTACGACCCAGTGGCGGTTCCTCTTCCCGGTCATCGGAAGAAGCCCCGAGTCCACAACACTCCCAAACCAGGTCAGTGATAGGACTCTGCTGTGCCTTACAAATTACTTTTTGGGCCAAGTCTGGAACAGTGTTTGCTAACCTTAGAATGTAAGCTCTCACGAGTAGGGCCCTCTTCCCTCATGTGCTTATACTTTTCTTACTTTAATAATCCTCAACTGCCCAGATCCCGCAGTTTTTGGCCACCTGGAACTTATCTCTATGTTTACTGGTGTAGTTATGCTTAGTTGCCCTGTACTTGTCCTATATTGTCTTCAACTGTAAGTCACTGTTTTCCTGTTTTGATTATGTGCATATGTACTCTGTAATTGGGCGCTGCGGAACCCTTGTGGCGCCATATAAATAAAGGATAATAATAATAATAATAATAATAACAGGAACATTGTGTGGCAACATTGTTCTCACTCCTCTGTGCTAATTAAAATTGAATTAGTGGATCTTCACTGGCAACACTCTCATCTACAGCTATACTACTATTTGTTTTATCTACCTACATTTCTTTTATTGGTTTGTTACGCACTTCCCAAGTGACCGTGTGCTGACCCTATTATGAACAAATTCATGTCTAAAACTCCACAAAACCTCAGGAGTACCCAATCGGGTAAGGGCAAAAGCCGTGACAACTCTACTGACAGTGCCCCTCCTTCCCCGGCACGTAGCCAGGGCTCCAGTCCTCGGGGTCCTCCATCGCTTCCTGCCGTTATGGAATCTGTCAAATCTTTCTCTACAAACGAAATGACAAATATTCTCTCGCCACTGCTGGATCAAAAGCTGGCACCCCTGAAGGATTCTCTGGACTCGGCCCTTACTCAGTTGACTGCTCATGATCATCGTATCTCTGAGGCAGAGCAAAGAATTTCTGATTTGAAGGACGATTTGGCTATGGCTAAATCGTACCTTGCGGAGCATGATAAGTTGGTAGTGTCCCTCCACGACAAACTTCAAGATCTGGAAAACAGGAATAGAAGAAAATATTGTCCGTCTTATTGGATTGCCGGAGTCGGTGAAGCTGTCCGACCTTATGAAACTGGTCTCCCAATGGCTGCCCAGGGAACTTGGCTGTGTCTTGCATTCTGGTGGAACATGTCCACCGCATCGGTCCCAACCGCCAGTCCACCAGAGATAGACCTAGACCCGTCATCATGAGAATCCTTAACTATGCTGACAAGGTTCGTTTGCTGGATGCCTACAGGAAACATATCGATTTCCGGTACCAGGACACTAAGATTCTGTTATTCCAAGACTTTTGTTATCTAGTAGCTGCAAAATGATGAGTTTTCACCAATTTGTAAGCATCTGTTTGAACTGGGTCATCGTTTTGCATTATTATACCCTGCCAAATTGAGGGTTTTTCACGATAGAAAAACCTACTTCTTTGATTCTGCTCAAGCGGCCAGGAACTTTGTGGGTTCCTTGGCTGCAGCTCAATTCTCTGGCATGGATGATGCTGATTGACTAATTATATCCTTTTCTAGTTGATTATCTTTCTCATTTCGCACATTCAGGTTACTTATTGAACTGATTTGCAGGTGTGTGTGTTTTGTTCTCTCATTTTTTCAGCTTTTTTTTTCTCTAACGTCCTAGAGGATGCTGGGGACTCCGTAAGGACCATGGGGATAGACGGGCTCCGCAGGAGACATGGGCACTTTAAGAAAGACTTTAGATCTGGGTGTGCACTGGCTCCTCCCTCTATGCCCCTCCTCCAGACCTCAGTTTGATACTGTGCCCAGTGGAGACTGGGTGCTTTCAGGGAGCTCTCCTGAGTTTCCTGTCAGAAAGTATTTTAGTTAGGTTTTTTATTTTCAGGGAGCCTGCTGGCAACAGACTCCCTGCATCGAGGGACTGATGAGAGAGAAACAGACCTACTTCTCTGAGTTTCAAGGCTCTGTTTCTTAGGCTACTGGACACCATTAGCTCCAGAGGGATTGGTACGCAGGTCTCACCCTCGCTGTCCGTCCCAGAGCCGCGCCGCCGTCCTCCTCGCAGAGCCGGAAGATAGAAGCCGGGTGAGTATGAGAAGAAAAGAAGACTTCAGAGGCGGCAGAAGACATCTTGATCTTCATAGAGGTAACGCAGAGCAGTGAAGCTGTGCGCCATTGCTCCCATTCACCTCACATACATCTGTCACTGTAAGGGTGCAGGGCGCAGGGGGAATGCCCTGGGCAGCAATATAAACCTCTCCTGTGGCAAAAGTACATATATACATGTACAGCTTGGCACTGTACATGTATATAAAGAGCCCCCGTCATGTTTTTAGGAATTTTGAGCGGGACAGAAGCCCGCCGCCGAGGGGGCGGGGCTTCTCCCTCAGCACTCACCAGCGCCATTTTCTCCTCAGCACAGCGCTGAGAGGAAGCTTGCCGGACTCTCCCCTGCTTACTCACGGTGACAGAGGGTTTTCAAGAGAGGGGGGGGGGGGGCACATAATTGGCGCATATACATACATAAAGGCGCTACTGGGTAAACATTCTGTGTTTTTCCTGGGTCATATAGCGCTGGGGTTTGTGCTGGCATACTCTCTCTCTGTCTCTCCAAAGGGCCTGGTGGGGAACCTGTCTTCAGAAAAGAGTTTCCCTGTGTGTGTGGTGTGTCGGTACGCGTGTGTCGACATGTCTGAGGTTGAAGGCTCACCTAAGGAGGAGGGGGAGTGTATGAATGTAAGGTCTCCGTCGGCAGCGCCGACACCTGACTGGTTGGATATGTGGAATGTCTTAAGTGCTAATGTAAATTTATTGCACAAAAGATTAGACAAAGCTGAGGCTAGGGAACAGTCAGGGAGTCAAACCATGTCTGTCCCAATGTCGCCGGGACTTTTGGGGTCTCAGAAGCGCACACTATCCCAAATAGTTGACAAAGATACCGACACGGATTCAGACTCCAGTGTCGACTACGATGATGCAAAATTACAGCCAAAAGTGGCTAAATGTATTCGATATATGATTATTGCAATAAAAGATCTTTTGCATATCACAGAGGAACCCCCTGTCCCCGACACGAGGGTACACATGTATAAAGGAAAGAAACCTGAGGTCACCTTTCCATCCTCACATTAGCTGAACGAATTATGCGAAAAAGCTTGGGAAACTCCAGACAAAAAACTGCAGATTCCCAAAAGGATTCTTATGGCGTATCCTTTCCCGCCAAAGGACAGAATACTGTGGGAATCCTCCCCTAGGGTAGACAAAGCATTGACACGCTTATCAAAAAAGATAGCGCTGCCATCCCAAGATACGGCTACCCTCAAGGATCCTGCTGACCGCAAGCAGGAGGTTACCTTGAAGTCCATTTACACACATGCTGGTACGATACTCAGACCGGCAATTGCGTCGGCCTGGGTTTGTAGTGCTGTAGCAGCATGGGCAGATTCCTTATCAGCGGAAATTGAGACCCTAGATAAGGATACCATTTTAATGACCCTAGGGCATATAAAAGATGCTGTTTTATATATGAGGGATGCTCAAAGAGACATTAGTTTACTGGGTTCCAGAATAAACGCTATGTCTATTTCTGCTAGGCGAGTCTTATGGACCCGACAGTGGACAGGTGATGCCGACTCAAAGAGGCATATGGAGTTTTTACCTTACAAGGGTGAGGAATTATTTGGAGAAGGCCTCTCGGACCTCGTCTCCACGGCTACGGCAGGTAAATCGAATTTTTTGCCTTATGTTCCCTCACAACCTAAGAAAGCGCCTCATTATCAAATGCAGTCCTTTCGTTCAAATAAAAGCAAAAGAGTACGTGGATCGTCCTTTCTTGCCAGAGGTAAGGGCAGAGGGAAAAAGCTGCACAACACAGCTAGTTCCCAGGAACAGAAGTCCTCCCCGCCCTCTGCAAAATCCACCGCATGACGCTGGGGCTCCCCTAAGGGAGTCCGCTCCAGTGGGGGCACGTCTTCCACTTTTCAGCCACATCTGGGTTCACTCACAGGTGGATCCCAGGGCAATAGAAATTGTTTCTCAGGGATACAAGCTGGAATTCGAAGAGGTGCCCCCTCGCCGGTTCTTCAAATCGGCGCTACCGACTTCTCTCCTAGAAAGGGAGATAGTGTTACATGCGATTCACAAATTGTATCTTCAACAAGTGGTGGTCGAGGTTCCCCTGCTTCAAAGAGGGAAGGGATACTACTCAACTCTGTTTGTGGTCCCGAAACCGGACGGTTCGGTCAGACCCATTTTGAATTTAAAATCCCTGAACCTTTACTTACAACGGTTCAAGTTCAAAATGTAATCGCTCAGAGCGGTCATCGCCAGCCTGGAAGGGGGAGATTTTATGGTATCTCTGGACATAAAGGATGCATACCTGCATGTTCCCATATATCCTCCTCATCAGGCGTACCTGAGATTTGCGGTACAGGATTGTCATTACCAATTTCAGACGTTGCCGTTTGGTCTTTCCACGGCCCCGAGGATTTTCACCAAGGTGATGGCGGAAATGATGGTGCTCCTGCGCAAGCAGGGGGTCACAATTATCCCATACTTGGACGATCTCCTCATAAAAGCGAGATCACGGGAAAAGTTGCTGAACAGCTTATCACTTTCACTGAAGGTGTTACAGCAACACGGCTGGATTCTCAATATTCCAAAGTCGCAGCTGAATCCTACGTCTCGTTTGACCTTCTTGGGCATGATTCTGGACACAGACCAGAAAAGGGTTTTTCTTCCGACCGAAAAAGCTCAAGAACTCATGACTCTGGTCAGGAACTTATTGAAACCAAAACAGGTGTCAGTGCATCACTGCACTCGAGTCCTGGGAAAGATGGTGGCATCATACGAAGCCATTCCCTTCGGCAGGTTCCATGCAAGGACTTTCCAATGGGACCTACTGGACAAGTGGTCTGGGTCACATCTACAAATTCATCAGAGGATCACCCTGTCCCCCAGGGCCAGGGTATCTCTCCTGTGGTGGCTGCAGAGTGCTCACCTCCTAGAGGGCCGCAGGTTCGGCATTCAGGGCTGGATCCTGGTGACCACGGACGCGAGCCTCCGAGGTTGGGGAGCAGTCACACAGGGAAGAAATTTCCAAGGTCTTTGGTCAAGTCAAGAGACTTGTCTCCACATCAACATCCTGGAACTGAGGGCCATATACAACGCCCTACGTCAAGCGGAGGCATTACTTCGCGACCAACCAGTTCTGATCTAGTCAGACAACGTCACCGCAGTAGCTCATGTAAACCGCCAAGGCAGCACAAAGAGCAGAGTGGCGATGGCGGAAGCCACCAGAATTCTTCGCTGGGCGGAGAATCATGTAAGCGCACTGTCAGCAGTGTTCATTCTGGGAGTGGACAACTGGAAAGCAGACTTCCTCGGCAGACACGACCTACATCCGGGAGAGTGGGGACTTCATCAGGAAGTCTTCGCGCAGATTGCAAGTCAGTGGGGACTGCCCCAAATAGACATGATGGCGTCCCCTCTCAACAAAAAGCTACAAAGGTATTGCGCCAGGTCAAGAGACCCTCAGGCGGTAGCTGTGGACGCCCTAGTGACACCGTGGGTGTTCCGGTCGGTCTATCTATTTCCTCCTCTTCCCCTCATACCCAAGGTGTTGAGAATAATAAGAAAAAGAGGAGTGAGAACAATCCTCATTGTTCCAGATTGGCCACGAAGGACCTGGTATCCGGATCTGCAGGAGATGCTCACAGAAGATATGTGGCCTCTTCCTCTAAGACAGGACCTGTTGCAACAGGGGCCCTGTCTGTTCCAAGACTTACCGCGGCTGCGTTTGACGGCATGGTGGTTGAACGCCAGATCCTAGCGGAAAAAGGTATTCCGGATGAGGTCATTCCTACACTAATAAAGGCTAGGAAGGACGTGACATCCAAACATTATCACCGAATATTGCGAAAATATGTTTCTTGGTGTGAGGCCAGGAATGCTCCTACGGTAGAATTCCATCTGGGCCGTTTTCTTCACTTCCTACAAACTGGAGTGAATTTGGGCCTAAAATTAGGATCTATTAAGGTTCAGATTTCGGCCTTATCCATTTTCTTTCAGAAGGAGTTGGCCTCTCTCCCAGAAGTTCAGACGTTTGTGAAGGGAGTACTGCATATTCAGCCTCCTTTTCTACCTCCGGTGGCGCCTTGGGACCTTAACGTGGTGTTAAGTTTCCTTAAGTCACATTGGTTTGAACAACTTAAAACGGTGGAGTTGAAATATCTCACTTGGAAGGTGGTCATGTTGTTAGCCTTGGCTTTGGCTAGGCGAGTTTCGGAATTAGCGGCTTTATCACATAAAAGCCCCTATCTGGTTTTTCATATGGATAGGGCGGAATTGCGGACCAGTCCTCAATTCCTACCTAAAGTGGTCTCATCTTTTCATATGAACCAACCTATTGTCGTGCCTGTGGCTACGCGTGACTTGGAGGATTCCGAGTCCCTTGATGTGGTCAGGGCTTTGAAAATTTACGTGGCCAGAACGGCTAGAGTCAGGAAGACAGAAGCACTGTTTGTCCTGTATGCAGCCAACAAGGTTGGCGCTCCCGCTTCAAAGCAGACTATTGCTCACTGGATCTGTAACATGATTCAGCAGGCGCATTCTACGGCAGGATTGCCGTTACCAAAATCGGTTAAGGCCCATTCCACTAGGAAGGTGGGCTCTTCTTGGGCGGCTGTCCGAGGGGTCTCGGCACTACAGCTGTGCCGAGCTGCTACTTGGTCGGGGTCAAACACCTTTGCAAAATTCTATAAGGTTGATACCCTGGCTGAGGAGGACCTCCTGTTTGCTCAATCGGTGCTGCAGAGTCATCCGCACTCTCCCGCCCGTATGGGAGCTTTGGTATAATCCCCATGGTCCTTACGGAGTCCCCAGCATCCTCTAGGACGTTAGAGAAAATAAGATTTTAAACCTACCGGTAAATCTTTTTCTCGTAGTCCGTAGAGGATGCTGGGCGCCCGTCCCAAGTGCGGACTACTTCTGCAAGACTTGTATATAGTTATTGCTTACATAAGGGTTATGTTATAGTTTCATCGGTTTTGGACCGATGCTATGTTGTTTTTTCATACTGTTAACTAGATAGTATATCACAAGTTATGCGGTGTGATTGGTGTGGCTGGTATGAATCTTGCCCTTGGATTAACTAAAATCCTTTCCTCGTACTGTCCATCTCCTCTGGGCACAGTTTCTCTAACTGAGGTCTGGAGGAGGGGCATAGAGGGAGGAGCCAGTGCACACCCAGATCCAAAGTCTTTCTTTAAGTGCCCATGTCTCCTGCGGAGCCCGTCTATCCCCATGGTCCTTACGGAGTCCCCAGCATCCTCTACGGACTACGAGAAAAAGATTTACCGGTAGGTTTAAAATCTTATTTTTTTTCTACTACTGCTACTCCTTTTTCTCTTTCTGCGACTACCCTCTTCTACTTATTTCCTTTCCTCTCATCTCTCCTTGTATTATTATTGGATATGGTGCTACATGGACTTGCATTTATGCTTTCTTTCCTCGTACACTTTGTTACATCTTTTCTGGATACTGATGCAACTCCGGGGAGTACCTGCATGGGTTCTTATAAAGTTAAAAATATTCTGTTATTTGATTGACGATTCTATTATTATTCACACACATGCTCCACAGTTTACTGTAAGAATTTGTTTAACCTTCCACTGCCTTCATTGTTTGTTGCTCCATCTCAGCCTGCTCGCTGGGACGGGCTGGGATTGGTTCTTTAGACATTTTGCTATTGGGATTTGGCCTAGGGTGGCAGTAGGTTAAATGCTGTCCGCCCCCACCTCTACCACGACAATACAGTCGAGATTTAAGATGATATCTTGGAATGTTCAGGGGCTTAATACCCCTATAAAGAGGAAAAAGATCCTTACCTATTTGAAGCGTTTGAAGCCTGACATAGTTTTATTGCAGGAGACTCTCTGGAGGATTGCTGACCCTAACGTATTACGTGATGCCCTTTTTTTCTGACCTTTATTCCAAGTTGCAGGGATGGGGGGAGGGGGAAATTATTTTGGGCGGAGACTTTGTGTCCAATTGGTGGATCTGGACAGATCTGCCTCATCTGGTTCATCTAGTGCTACCACTCCTACATCACTATCACTGTTAACCTCTTCCTTAAGACTCTCTGACCCTTGGAGACTTCATTATCCTGATGCTCGTGCCTATACGTTTTATTCCCATCCCCACCACTCTTCCTCTAGATTAGATTTCTGGCTAATTTCTGACACTCTACTACACCATATTGTTGAATCTCGAATTGAACCTATTTTACTTTCCAATCATGCCCCGATCTGGATTACTATCACCCTTGATTCCCCTATTCCCCGATCTTATAACTGGCGATTTCCTGCCTATTTACGACACTCCTCAGATTTCCACAAATTTCTCACTCAAACCTTTCTTAATTATGTAGATGACAATATTGCACATGTCGATCACAAACATGTTTTGGCTGGCTTCAAAACCGGTTGTTCATGGACATATCATGGAATATGTTTCTAGAAAACGCAAATTGTTGAATACTCAATTGCATGACCTTAGTCGAGCACTGACGATGGCTTACGACGCCATGGTTTTGCATCATTCCCCTGTCAACAGACACGCCTATATTGAAGTGAAGCGGCTATATGACACACTATGCACTGAACTAGCAAGTTTCTCATATGATGTACAGCGGAATACAATTTTCCGTGGTGGTAATATGTCAGGGAAATTGCTAGCTAATCTGGTCCGATCATACTCTGCCCCTTCTCGCATCGCCCATTTGAATAATGGCCCCAACTCCTCGATCATGGATATGCAGGCCATTTCTTAGGCCTTCTTATGATATTTTTAAACTTTATATGAAGCCCCTCCAGATAATCCGGCTGAGGGTATGACATTTCTGGAAAAAGCAAATTTGCCTCTATTTACTGCGGAGGAAAGGACATCATTAATGGAACCAGTTACAGAACCGGAATTGCTGTCTTTGATTAAATCACTCCATAATGGGAAATCACCTGGTCCAGATGGGTTTGAGGCAGAGTATTATCGGTTGTTGGCTTCCCACCTGACACCTCATCTGTTGGCATTATTTAAGTTGTTGTTGCAAGGGAACTCTCCACCTCTGGGATTTATGGATGCTAGAATAGTTGTGTTTCCGTAGCCTGGTAAAGACCCTAAATATGTCAGTCTTATCGGCCTATGGGGGTCATTCAGAGTTGATCGCTCGCAGGCAAGTTTCTAGCTGCCGTGCAAACGCTATGCTGCCGCCCACTGGGAGTGTATTTTAGCTTAGCAGAAGTGCAAATGTTTTTTTATCGCAGAGCACCTGCAAAAAGTTTTTGTGCAGTTTCAGAGTAGCTCAAAACCTACTCAGCAATTGCGATCACTTCAGACTATTCAGTTCCGGATTTGACATCACACACCCGCCCAGCGTTCGCCCAGCCACGCCTGCATTTTCCCTGGCACGCCTGCGTTTTTCCCGAACACTCCCTGAAAACGGTCAGTTGCCACCCAGAAACGCCCACTTCATGTCAATCACTCAGCGGCAACCAGTGCAACTGAAATGCATCGCTAGACCCTGTGCAAAACTGTAACGTTTGTTGTGCCCGTACATTGCGCATGCGCATTGCACCACATACGCATACACAGAACTGCCGATTTTTATCCTGGTCGCTGCGCTGCGAACAAATGCAGCTAGCGAACAACTCGGAATGACCCCCTATAGCCCTTCTAAATCAGGATTTGAACTTATTTACTAAATTGTTGGCTTCCCATCTCCAATTGGTATTGCAACGTATCTTGCATCCTGCTCAAACTGGATTTGTAAAATCCAGAACTTCGGTGTATAATGTTCATACCTGGTAGCGGCAATACATGGTACTCATGCTACCATTGGCTCTAAAGCTCTTGTGGTTAGCTGCGACACTGATAAAGCGTTTAACCGTGTTTCATGGTCTCACTTGCTTTGGGTTCTTCACACACAACAATTTGGAGTGGATTTTATTAGGGTCTTCCATCTGCTTTATACTAATCCTCAGGCACACCTTACGATAATTGGACTGAACACACCTTCATTTTCACTATTCCGAGGCACACGTCAGGGCTATCCCCTTTCTCCCTACTTTTCAATTTGGCCCTTGATCAATCGATTCGTACTTGTATACATGAAGCATCCTGGGAAGGAATAGGTGTAGTCCCATATTCTGTGAAAGTGTCTGCCTTTGCCGATGACTTATTGCTCTACTTGAATGACCCCCTTGTAGCGTTTCCTTCTTTATTGACTATATTGAAGAACTTTAACTTGGTATCGACCTTCCTAGTTAATTTTGATAAAACGGAGGCATTGGCTCTGGGCTCCCAGGCAAAACAGGATTGGGGCTCTGCATTCCCCTTTAAGTGGGTCACCAATTTTATAACTTACTTGGGATTGCATTTTTCGTCTAAACTTTCTGACCTATATTTATTGAATTTATCTTATTTTATGAAAAGATGATTTTGCTAAATGGCACCGCCTACCGACTTCATATTTGGGTAGATGCCATTGATACAAAATGATTTCCTTCCCCTGCTTGCTGTATCCGATCCAAATGCTTTAGTTTTTATTGACTAAACGTGATATATATGTGATTAATAAAGCCCTAAAATTTTATTTTGGAGAATAAACGTCCACGTATAGCTCTGTACAAATTAAAACAGCCAACTTCATTAGGGGGTGTGGCCGAACTGCCCTAGTGGCCACATGGTTAATGGCGGCCGTGGCACTGAAGGGGTTAACCCTTAGTGCCTGGCGCCATTATGGGGACAATGGGCGCTTGGCGCCATATTTAAAAAGTTGTCGGCGCTAGGCGCCGTTTGTTTAAAATGTTTACTAATGTTTTTTTTGGTGTGCCGTGGTCCCGGACCTCTCCGGCGACCGTGGGAGTGAGGGCAGCCCCCGGCGCACTGAGCTGTATGTGCGCGCCGGGGGAGAGGGGAGCCGCTGCAGCCGGGAGATCAGCTCCCGCTGCAGCGATCGCTGTGCGCCGCCGGAGTCCGGGAGCTCTGCTCCCGGCAACCGCGGCAGTGAGCACAGCCCCCGGCGCACTAGCTGTGTGCGCGCGCCGGGGGGAGAAGGGGGGAGCCGCTGCGGCTAGGAGATCAGCTACCGCTGCAGCGCGCTCTGTGCGTGCCTCTGCTGGAGGCCGGGAACTCTGCTCCCGGCGCCTCAGCGCTACATAGATGTCCGGGCACAGCAGCCGGGACGAGCGCATCCCGGGCTGCTGCGATGCTGGGGGGGGTGCGCCGCTCACGGAGGACCGGGCTAGCCGGCTCCCTAGCAGCGGAGGCAAGTGAAGGCTCCCGGAGCCTCAGCGCTCCAGAGACACAGAGCTGCGGCGGCCGGGACAAGCGTCCTGAGCCGCCGGGCTTTAGATCAGGGTGGTGCGCCGCACCGGGCGGCGAGGCCACAAAGTGAGTGCCGCACTGGGGGGACAGGGAGAGCCAGCTCCCTGGACCCCAGTGGCAGGCATTGCACAGGCAGGCTGGAGGATGGGGGAAGCCAGCCCCATACCTCCAGTACTGAGAGAGAGAGCCCTAGCAGCCAGGCTGCAGGGCTAGGGGAACCCAGCGCTGAGCGCTGGGCACAGCAAAAAACATTGTTTTAAATGTAATAAAAAGTATATTGTGTTAGGAGGCACTGCAGTGCCTGGGTATGTGGAGCCTGTGCAGGGCACAGGCTCAGTGTATATTTAAAGGGGAATGTACAGTATATTTCAAATGTATTTTAAGGTAAAATTGCACTTACTTGGTTGTGTGTCCCAGGAGAGGGGAATCCATGGCTGTGCAGGCTGATGGATTCTCCCAGACCTGTTCCCCAAAAACAGAATGCTTTCTCTTCCAGCCTCAGACTGAAAGTGGCATTGGAAGAGAGAGAAGAAGCTCAGCTTTGAAACAAGCTGAGTGATTTTCTGGAGCTCCATAGGGATCACCCGTAATGGCCAGGAAACCCTGACCGGGGATCTAGGCTGCCCAGCTCTGGAGCCCGAATCCAGGCTGCAGACAGTGGGCTAGGTCCTGAGCAGGTTTCTGGAAGTCAGTTTAGGCGGGAAAACTTCCCCCAACCTAGAATGAACGGCACCGGGGCGTATCCTGATCCTCCAGGACGGGACAGTCAAAGGAGAGTGACCACTCCCCACTGTCCATAGAGGACAATGTTAGCTGTACATGTGACCAAGGCATGCACAGCCCATGGGTAAACATTGATTGGTTGTAAACCACAGGGCGGACTTACCCCCTGTGATATTGTGTACTGGAGTAGGATAAAAAGAAGGCAGTTGCCCCATGAAAAGTGTATTATACCATTTCCATTCTGCTGTAACATCTTGCTGTATGGCTGAGTTCTTTTCAGAACTATTTGTTGCCATTAAAACATCTGCCTCAAGAAGATTGCGTCATCTTGTGACCTACAGGGCTATGCGAAACCTAGCCCCGTTCACCGGCTGTCCAGGGTGAACCAGCATCGCCAAGTTCCGCCTTCCGCCAGCTACCGGTAGAGGCCTAGTCAGCGACTAGTGGGGATTCGTCAAAACACCACACAGGTGTGGTGAGGCAGCGTGTCAGCACATACAGAGCAGAACCGTGGTTCCAAACGCTACGGCAGGTTAGGAGTTTGTTGGCGGCAGCATAAGCCCGCCCACGGCGCAGTGGGTGGAGTCAGTACCAGGCGGTTACTGACGGTAAGCGGGAATCCCCTATGTGGCCAGGTCCCGTGTGACCTAAACTTCCAATCTGTGTACTGGGGATGGGACGCGAAAGCGGTGAGGTCTTTCGTATGGAACTGTCCGGTCACAGGGGTTGTGAATTTGCCCTGTCCAGAGGATTATTCTTTAGTGGCCAATTATAGGTACACTATTGACTCGGTTGGGGGATCCAACAACGATGTTAATACGCACTGGAACAATCCATGTTGTCACTTGGTAATTTGCCTTCTATCTTGCACTTCCCTGATCCATCTGCATCGGCTTCCTTGCGTTCGAATCCACTATCATATTACTCATGTAGAGCATGGACTCTGCTGTAGAAACGTATGGGATTTACGGCATCGGACTCCCTATTCCAGCCTCTTCTATATAATCCTGCTTTCCAAGGTGGGGAAGCCGATGCAATTGTTAGAAGCTGGTATCTTCAAGGCTTACGCTTAGTGTTCCAATTTCTAAATACCAACTGTACTGAAGTCCTTACTTTGTCCCAACTGAAACTTAAATTCCCGAATCTTCACTTCCCTCTTTTTGCATACTTTCAAATTAGAAGCTATGCAACACATTTAATTACACATTTACAGCCAGCCGACTGAGATTAACCCTTCAGTCTCCCTACTCTACATCATTAATATATACAAATACCGGGCGCAGGCTAGATCTATCTGGCCTAACTACTGGTTTGGCTAAATGGAAGGATACTTTGCCGGGAAATGATCTACAAACTGTAATTAACTGGTAAACATTGCTTAATAATAGGATATTGGTACCTACCGGGAAATCCTTTCTCGAAGTCCGTAGAGGATGCTGGGGTCCACATTAGTACCATGGGGTATAGACGGGTCCACCAGGAGCCATTGACACTTTAAGAGTTTGAGAGTGTGGGCTGGCTCCTCCCTCTATGCCCCTCCTACCAGACTCAGTCTAGAAACTGTGCCCGAGGAGACGACATACTTCGAGAGAAGGACTTAACACAGAGAGTGGTGAGATTCATACCAGCTCACACATACAAGGCACGTCAAGACAACTAGCTTGAACTACTCACAGCAACAGCTGAAACATTACTTACCAAGAAACAATGCAGTACTCAAGTAAAACGAAGTTGTACTGAACCAAATAACAATAGTAGGAAAACGAAGGGCTGGGCGGGCGCCCAGCATCCTCTACGGACTACAAGAAAAGGATTTACCGGTAGGTACCAAAATCCTATTTTCTCTTACGTCCTAGAGGATGCTGGGGTCCTCATTAGTACCATGGGGATGTACCAAAGCTCCCAGAATGGGAGGGAGAGCGCGGAGGCTCCTGCAGAACTGATTGACTGAACTTCAGATAATCAGAGGCCAAAGTATCGAACTTGTAAAAGTTTGCAAACGTGTTCGACCCAGACCAAGTTGCAGCTCGGCAAAGTTGCACTGCCAAGACACCCCTGGGCAGCCACCCAGGAAGACCCCTCCTTACGAGTAGAGTGGGCCTTAACTGATTTTGGACACGGCGATCCTGCTGTAAAATAAGCGTGCTGGATAGTGAACCTAATCCAGTGAGAAATAGTCTGCTTAGAAGCAGTACACCCAATTTTCTTGGGATCATATAGGACAAACAGAGAGTCCGACTTTCTGTGACGAGAAGGTCTCTTCACATATATCTTCAGAGTCCTCACGACATCCAAGGACTTTGAAGTAATTGAGGAGTCAGTAGCCACTGGCACCACAATAGGTTGGTTGATACGAAATGCCGACACAACCTTTGGAAGAAACTGCTGACGAGTCCGGAGCTCAGCTCTATCTTCGTGGAAGATCAAGTAAGGGCTTTTACAGGATAAAGCCCCCAGCTCGGAGACACGTCTAGCAGAAGCTAAGGCCAACAAAGTGACCGCCTTCCATGTAAGAAATTTGAGCTCCACCTCCTGTAGAGGGTCAAACCAATCCGACTGGAGGAACTGCAACACCACGTTAAGGTCCCATGGCGCCGTAGGCGGTACAAAGGGAGGTTGGATATGCAGAACTCCCTTCAAACAGGTCTGAACCTCAGGAAGGGCAGCCAATTGCTTCTGAAAGAGAATGGATAGGGCTGTATTCTGGACCTTCACAGATCCCAACCTCAGACCCATATCCACTCCTGCTTGCAGGAAGAGGAGGAAACGTCCCAGTTAAAATTCCACCGCAGGAAACTTCTTTGATTCACACCAAGAAACATATATTTTCCAAATACGATGGTAATGTTTTGACGTTACCCCTTTCCTAGCCTGAATGAGGGTAGGAATAACTTTCTTCGGAATGCCTTTCCGAGCAAGAATCAGGCGCTCAACTTCCATGCCATCAAACGTAGCCGCGGTAAGTCTTGATAGGCGAACGGCCCCTGCTGCAGGTCCTCCCGAAAAGGAAGAGGCCTCGGCTCTTCTTGCAGAAGAATCAGAAGGTCCGCGTACCAAGCCCTACTTGGCCAATCTGGGGAAATGAGGATCGCTTGAACCCTTGCTCTCCTTATGACCTTTAGGAGTCTTGGGATGAGTGGGAGTGGTGGAAACACGTACACTGACTGGAACACCCACGGAGAGACCAGGGCGTCCACTGCTACTGCCTGTGGGTCCCTCGACCTGGAACAATAACGCCGAAGCTTCTTGTTGAGACGAGAGGCCATCATGTCTATTTGGGGCAATCCCCAAAGATCTGTTATTTCCTTGAAAACCTCTGGATGGGAGTCCCCACTCTCCTGGATGGAGATCGTGTCTGCTGAGGAAGTCTGCTTCCCAGTTGTCTACTCCCGGAATGAAGATGGTTGACAGCGCCAACGCGTGTTTTTCTGTCCAGAGGAGTATTCTTGTCACCTCTGACATTGCCGCTCTGCTCTTCATTTCGCCCTGTCGGTTTATGTAAGCCACTGTTGTTACGTTGTCTGACTGCACTTGGATGGCCCGATTTCTCAGAAGACGGGCTGCCTGAAGACCGTTGTAGACGGCTCTTAGTTCCAGGATGTTGATGAGGAGGAGATCGTCCAGATAAGGAATGATGTTCACACCCTGCTTGCGGAGTAGCATCATCATTTCCGCCATCAACTTGGTAAACATGCGGCAGCCAAATCGAAATGTGAAGGCACGCATCCTTGATATCCAGTGATACCAGGAATACCCCCTCTTCCAGACCTGATATCACCGCCCTGAGAGAACCATCTTGAACTTGAACTCCTTTAGAAAGGGGTTCAACGATTTTAGGTTCAGAATGGGCCTGACCGAACCATCCTGTTTCGGTACCACGAAAAGGTTTGAATAGTAACCCTTTGTCAGCATGTGAGGTGGTACTAGCACAATGACCTGTGCCTCCACCAGCTTTTGGACAGCGTCTTGAAGCACTGTGCTGTCCTCCAACAAAGTTGGTAAGCCCGACTTGAAAAAACGATGAGGAGGGAGACTTTTGAAATTCCAGCCTGTATCCCTGAGACACAATATCTATTACCCCGGGATCCAGGCCGGACGATACCCAGACATGACAGAACTGTCTGAGTCTCGTTCCCACAGGCCCCACCTCCGGGCCGTCCCGTCCACCGTCATGCGGAGGACCTTGGGGTACCTGAAGCAGGCTTTTGTTCCTGGGAACCTGCAGCGGCAGGTTCCCCAGACTTAACCCTACCTCCCCTAAAGAAGGTAT
This sequence comes from Pseudophryne corroboree, assembly GCF_028390025.1. Classification (NCBI taxonomy): domain Eukaryota; kingdom Metazoa; phylum Chordata; class Amphibia; order Anura; family Myobatrachidae; genus Pseudophryne; species Pseudophryne corroboree. The sequence continues at coordinate 607,003,243 of NC_086447.1, forward strand.
TGGATGATCTGACCTTTCTAGGCTTGTTGGGCCGAAAGCACTGCTGCGCAGCTGAGGAGAAGGATTTCTTCGGTGCTGTAGCGGTGGATATCCACGCGTCTAGAGCTTCCCCAAAGAGAGCCTGACCTGTATAGGGTAGTGACTCCACACTTCTTCTGGATTCCGCGTCGGCCGACCACTGGCGGAGCCACAGTCCCTGACGAGCTGAAACAGACATGGAGTAAGGTAGCCGACCACTTTACTGTTGCCTTTGCAATCCATGCACTAGCAATAGTGGGACGTAATATGGCCCCTGAAGCAGTGTACATTAATTTAAGCGTGTTATCAATTTTCCTATCTGCCGGCCTCTTTAAGGCGGTAGATCCCGGTACAGGTAAAACCACCTTTTTTGAGAGTCTGGACACAGATGCGTCAACAATTGGCAGGTTTTCCCATTTTTTTTCTATCCTCCTCAGGGAAAGGGAACGCCACTTGGACCCTTTTAGGGATCTGGATTTTTTTCTCAGGGGTTTTCCATGCTTTCTCAAATATAGCATTTAATTCCTTTGATGCAGGGAAGGTTAGCGAGGCTATCTTATTTTCAGTGAAAAAAGCCTCCTCAACCTGCTCAGGTGAGGTATCATTAATATTCAACACATCCCTGATAGCCTCTATCATCAATTGCACCTCCTTTGCTAGAGAGGCAGACCCCTGCAACACATCCCCATTACCGTCTTTGGTGTCTGAATCGGAATTTTGAGCGTCTGGATACAGATGCCTCAACAATCGGCGGGTTTTCCCATTTTTTCCTATCCTCCTCAGGGAAAGGAAAAGCCACCAGAATCCTCTTAGGGATCTAAAACTTCTTTTCAGGGTTTACCCATGCTTTTTCAAATATAGCATTCACCTCCTTTGACGCAGGGAAGGTTAGCGAGGCTTTTTTATTTTCAGTGAAAAAAGCCTCCTCAACCTGCTGAGGTGTGGTATCATTTACATTTAACACATCCCTAATAGCCTCTATCAACAATTGCACCCCCCTTGCAAGAGATGAGGACCCCCGCAACACATCCCCATCACCATCTGTAGTGTCAGAATCGGTATCCGTGTCGTCTTGTGTGACCTGCACAAGCGCACGTTTGTGGGTGTATATAGCGGGGTGTCCTGAGTTACCAGACACAGGCCATACTGCCATAGAGCTCTGTAATACCTGGATTGCAGATTCATTACTAGCAACCCTGTCAGAAATCTGAGAAATCCAAGTTTTGATAGAGGAAAACCACTCTGGTTCCCTTGCTGGTATCTGTGCTAAACCAGTGCTAACCTGATTACATGGAATGGGATCATCCTGGGAGGATAAATCCTCTGCAGCATATGACAGTGTCCCTGGACATAGCTAAAGGAGACCACCAAACACTCCACACACACACAGGTGGGGGTAGACAGAGTTTCCCCCCAAAGAATGGCAAGAGAGAGACAGAGATTGGTGTCAACCCACACACAGCGCTTTGTAACAAGGAGAAAACGCCCTGTCAGCGCAGACTGTGTCCCTTAATAGGAGAGACAGTCGTTTTACAGCCTCCCCTCCATTCTACAACCCCCTGGTACTGTGTACAGTAAGCTAGAGTTGCTGTGGAGGGACCTGAATCTTCCTCACAGTGCTTGCATGCAGGAAAATGGCGCTGGAACGCTGCTGGGTCCGCCTTGAGAAGCCCCGCCCCCATAATGGCGCTGTCTTCCCGCTCTTCAGGTGATTATACTGGCCCGAGGAAATGTTGCTGGCTGAGATCCATGGACCCCGACAGGCTTGCTGATTAGTGTGGGGGGTCGGCGCTCGCCCAGGGCGCCCCTCACAGCGCCGCACTATGTGCCTCTGGCACCATCCCAGGAGCGCGGTTAATACCACGCTCCCAACCCCATTGCTGCCATCTTCACACCAGCCCCCCACTTGCCAGGGGGGTCGGTGACTAACTCACCACTTTCTTCAGCTCTGTAAGGGGTCGGCGGCATGCTGCTGGGGCGAGCGGTTCCCCTGTGGCGGAGACCGATCAGACCCCTCTGGAGCTCAGTGTCCAGTCAGTGGAGTCAGTGGCTCAGACTCCGCAGGCTGGTCACTCCCCCCCCCCCCTTAGTCCCACGCTGCAGGCTGGCTGTTGCCAACAGCCTCCTGTAAAATAAAAAACTCTAAAAATAAGAATTTACTTACCGATAATTCTATTTCTCATAGTCCGTAGTGGATGCTGGGGACTCCGTAAGGACCATGGGGAATAGCGGCTCCGCAGGTGACTGGGCACATCTAAAGAAAGCTTTAGGACTATCTGGTGTGCACTGGCTCCTCCCCCTATGACCCTCCTCCAAGCCTCAGTTAGGATACTGTGCCCGGACGAGCGTACACAATAAGGAAGGATTTTGAATCCCGGGTAAGACTCATACCAGCCACACCAATCACACCGTACAACTTGTGATCTGAACCCAGTTAACAGCATGATAACAGAGGAGCCTCTAGAAAAGATGGCTCACTACAGCAATAACCCGATTTTTTTGGTAACAATAACTATGTATCAGTATTGCAGACAATCCGCACTTGGGATGGGCGCCCAGCATCCACTACGGACTATGAGAAATAGAATTATCGGTAAGTAAATTCTTATTTTCTCTAACGTCCTAAGTGGATGCTGGGGACTCCGTAAGGACCATGGGGATTATACCAAAGCTCCCAAACGGGCGGGAGAGTGCGGATGACTCTGCAGCACCAAATGAGAGAACTCCAGGTCCTCCTCAGCCAGGATATCAATTTTGTAGAATTTTACAAACGTATTTGCTCCTGACCAAGTAGCTGCTCGGCAAAGTTGTAAAGCCGAGACCCCTCGGGCAGCCGCCCAAAGACGAGCCCACCTTCCTTGTGGAGTGGGCATTTACAGATTTTTGGCTGTGGCAGGCCTGCCACAGAATGTGCAAGCTGAATTGTACTACAAATCCAACGAGCAATAGTCTGCTTAGAAGCAGGAGCACCCAGCTTGTTGGGTGCATACAGGATAAACAGCGAGTCAGATTTCGTGACTCCAGCCGTCCTGGAAACATATATTTTCAGGGCCCTGACAACGTCTAGCAACTTGGAGTCCTCCAAGTCCCTAGTAGCCGCAGGCACCACAAATAGGTTGGTTCAGGTGAAACGCTGAAACCACCTTAGGGAGAAACTTAGGACGAGTCCTCAATTCCGCCCTGTCCGAATGGAAAATCAGATAAGGGCTTTTTTAGAATAAAGCAGCCAATTCTGACATGCGCCTGGCCCAGGCCAGGGCCAACAGCATGACCACTTTCCATGTGAGATATTTTAACTCCACAGATTTAAGTGGTTCAAACCAATGTGACTTTTGGAACCCAAAACTACATTGAGATCCCAAAGTGCCACTGGAGGCACAAAAGGAGGCTGTATATGCAGTACCCTTTTTACAAACGTCTGAACTTCAGGGACTGAAGCTAGTTCTTTTTGGAAGAAAATTGACAGGGCCGAAATTTGAACCTTAATGGACCCCAATTTCAGGCCCATAGACACTCCTGTTTGCAGGAAATGTAGGAATCGACCCAGTTGAATTTCCTCCGTCGGGCCTTACTGGCCTCGCACCACGCAACATATTTTCGCCAATTGCGGTGATAATGTTTTTGCGGTTACATCCTTCCTGGCTTTGATCAGGATAGGGATGACTTTATCCGGAATGCCTTTTTTCCTTCAGGATCCGGCGTTCAACCGCCATGCCGTCAAACGCAGCCGCGGTAAGTCTTGGAACAGACAGGGTCCTTGCTGGAGCAGGTCCCTTCTTAGAGGTAGAGGCCACGGATCCTCCGTGAGCATCTCTTGAAGTTCCGGTTACCAAGTCCTTCTTGGCCAATCCGGAGCCACGAATATAGTGCTTACTCCTCTCCATCTTATCAATCTCAGTACCTTGGGTATGAGAGGCAGAGGAGGGAACACATACCCTGACTGGTACACCCACGGTGTTACCAGAGCGTCTACAGCTATTGCCTGAGGGTCCCTGGACCTGGCGCAATACCTGTCGAGTTTTTCTGGGTGAAGTCCCCACTCTCCCGGGTGGAGGTCGTGCTGAGGAAGTCTGCTTCCCAGTTGTCCACTCCCGGAATGAATACTGCCGACAGTGCTATCACATGATTTTCCGCCCAGCGAAGAATCCTTGCAGCTTCTGCCATTGCCCTCCTGCTTCTTGTGCCACCCTGTCTATTTACGTGGGTGACTGCCGTGATGTTGTCCGACTGGATCAACACCGGCTGACCTTGAAGCAGAGGTCTTGCTAAGCTTAGAGCATTGTAAATGTCCCTTAGCTTCAGGATATTTATGTGAAGTGATGTCTCCAGGCTTGACCATAAGCCCTGGATATTCCTTCCCTGTGTGACTGCTCCCCAGCCTCGCAGGCTGGCATCCGTGGTCACCAGGACCCAGTCCTGAATGCTGAATCTGCGGCCCTCTAGAAGATGAGCACTCTGCAACCACCACAGGAGGGACACCCTTGTCCTTGGTGACAGGGTTATCCGCTGATGCATCTGAAGATGCGACCCGGACCATTTGTCCAGCAGGTCCCACTGGAAAGTTCTTGCGTGGAATCTGCCGAATGGGATTGCTTCGTAGGAAGCCACCATTTTACCCAGAACCCTTGTGCATTGATGCACTGAGACTTGGCTCGGTTTTAGGAGGTTCCTGACTAGCTCGGATAACTCCCTGGCTTTCTCCTCCGGGAGAAACACCTTTTTCTGGACTGTGTCCAGGATCATCCCTAGGAACAGAAGACAAGTCGTCGGAACCAGCTGCGATTTTGGAATATTGAGAATCCAATCGTGCTGCCGCAACACTACCTGAGATAGTGCTACACCGACCTCCAACTGTTCCCTGGATCTTACCCTTATCAGGGAATTGTCCAAGTAAGGGATAACTAAAAATTCCCTTCCTTCGAAGGAATATCATCATTTCGGCCATTACCTTGGTAAAGACCCGGGGTGCCGTGGACCATCCATACGGCAGCGTCTGAACTGATAGTGACAGTTCTGTACCATAAACCTGAGGTACCCTTGGTGAGAAGGGTAAATTTTGACATGAAGGTAAGCATCCTTGATGTCCCGAGACATCATGTAGTCCCCTTCTTTCAGGTTCGCAATCACTGCTCTGAGTGACTCAATCTTGAATTTGAACCTCTGTATGTAAGTGTTCAAAGATTTTAGATTTAGAATCGGTCTCACCGAGCCGTCCGGCTTTGGTACCACAACAGTGTGGAATAATACCCCGTTCCCTGTTGCAGGAGGGGTATCTTGATTATCACCTGCTGGGAATACAGCTTGTGAATGGCTTCCAAAACTGTCTCCCTGTCAGAAGGAGACATCGGTAAAGCCGACTTTAGGAAACGGCGAGGGGGAGACGTCTCGAATTCTAATTTGTACCCCTGAGATATCACCTGAAGGATCCAGGGGTCTACTTGCGAGTGAGCCCACTGCGCGCTGAAATTAATTGAGACGGGCCCCCCACCGTGCCTGATTCTGCTTGTAAAGCCCCAGCGTATACTGAGGGCTTGGCAGAGGCGGGAGAGGGTTTCTGTTCCTGGGAACTGGCTGATTTCTGCAGCCTTTTTCCTCTCCCTCTGTCACGGGGCAGAAATGAGGAACCTTTTGCCCGCTTGTCCACGAAAAGACTGCGCCTGATAATACGGCGTCTTCTCATGTTGAGAGGCGACCTGGGGTACAAACGTGGATTTCCCAGCTGTTGCCGTGGCCACCAGGTCTGAAAGACCGACCCCAAATAACTCCTCCCCTTAATAAGGCAATACTTCCAAATGCCCTTTGGAATACGCATCACCTGACCACTGACGTGTCCATAACCCTCTACTGGTAGAAATGGACAACGCACTTAGACTTGATGCCAGTCGGCAAATATTCCGCTGTGCATCACGCATATATAGAAATGCATCTTTTAAATGCTCTATAGGCAAAAATATACTGTCCCTATCTAGGGTATCAATATTTTCAGTCAGGGAATCCGACCACGCCAACCCAGCACTGCACATCCAGGCTGAGGCGATTGCTGGTCGCAGTATAACACCAGTATGTGTGTAAATACATTTTAGGATACCCTCCTGCTTTCTATCAGCAGGATCCTTAAGGGCGGCCATCTCAGGAGAGGGTAGAGCCCTTACAAGCGTGTGAGCGCTTTATCCACCCTAGGGGGTGTTTCCCAACGCACCCTAACCTCTGGCGGGAAAGGATATAATGCCAATAACATTTTAGAAATTATCAGTTGTTATCGGGGGAAACCCACGCATCATCACACACCTCATTTAATTTCTCAGATTCAGGAAAACTACAGGTAGTTTTTCCTCACCGAACATAATACCCCTTTTTGGTGGTACTCGTATTATCAGAAAATAAGATTTTACTTACCGATAAATCTATTTCTCGTAGTCCGTAGTGGATGCTGGGGACTCCGTCAGGACCATGGGGATTAGCGGCTCCGCAGGAGACAGGGCACAAAAAGTAAGCTTTTAGGATCACATGGTGTGTACTGGCTCCTCCCCCTATGACCCTCCTCCAAGCCTCAGTTAGGTACTGTGCCCGGACGAGCGTACACAATAAGGAAGGATCTTGAATCCCGGGTAAGACTCATACCAGCCACACCAATCACACCGTACAACCTGTGATTTGAACCCAGTTAACAGTATGATAACAACGAAGGAGCCTCTGAAAAGATGGCCCACAACAATAACAACCCGATTTTTGTAACAATAATTATGTACAAGTAATGCAGACAATCCGCACTTGGGATGGGCGCCCAGCATCCACTACGGACTACGAGAAATAGATTTATCGGTAAGTAAAATCTTATTTTCTCTAACGTCCTAGTGGATGCTGGGGACTCCGTCAGGACCATGGGGATTATACCAAAGCTCCCAAACGGGCGGGAGAGTGTGGATGACTCTGCAGCACCGAATGAGAGAAACTCCAGGTCCTCCTCAGCCAGGGTATCAAATTTGTAGAATTTTACAAACGTGTTCCCCCCTGACCACGTAGCTGCTCGGCAAAGTTGTAAAGCCGAGACCCCTCGGGCAGCCGCCCAAGATGAGCCCACCTTCCTTGTGGAATGGGCATTTACAGATTTTGGCTGTGGCAGGCCTGCCACAGAATGTGCAAGCTGAATTGTACTACAAATCCAACGAGCAATAGTCTGCTTAGAAGCAGGAGCACCCAGCTTTTTGGGTGCATACAATATAAACAGCAAGTCAGACTTTCTGACTCCAGCCGTCCTGGAATTATATATATATATATATATATATATATATATATATATTTTCAGGGCCCTGACAACGTCTAGCAACTTGGAGTCCTCCAAGTCCCTAGTAGCCGCAGGCACCACCATAGGTTGTTTCAGGTGAAACGCTGACACCACCTTAGGAAGAAACTGGGGACAAGTCCGCAGTTCTGCCCTGTCCGAATGGAAAATTAAATATGGGCTTTTGTAAGACAAAACCGCCAATTCTGACAATCGCCTGGCCGAGGCCAGGGCCAACAGCATGGTCACTTTCCATGTGAGATATTTCAAATCCACAGATTTGAGCGGTTCAAACCAATATGATTTTGAGGAATCCCAACACTACTTTGAGATCCCCCGGTGCCACTGGAGGCACAAAAGGGGCTGTATATGCAATACTCCCTTGACAACGTCTGGACTTCAGGAACCGAAGCCATTCTTTCTGGAAGAAAATCGACAGGGCCGAAACTTGAACCTTAATGGACCCCAATTTGAGGCTCATAGACACTCCTGTTTGCAGGAAGTGCAGAAATCGACCTAGTTGAAATTTCTTCGTGGGGCCTTCCTGGCCTCACCCACGCAACATATTTTCACCACATGTGGTGATAACGTTGTGCGGTCACCTCCTTCCTGGCTTTGACCAGGGTAGGTATGACCTCTTCCGAAATGCCTTTTCCCTTAGGATCCGGCGTTCAACCGCCATGCCGTCAAACGCAGCCGCGGTAAGTCTTGGAACAGACATGGTACTTGCTGAAGCAAGTCCCTTCTTAGCTCCCGAGGCCATTAATCCTCTGTGAGCATCTCTTGAAGTTCCGGGTACCAAGTCCCTTTTGGCCAATCCGGAGCCACGAGTATAGTTCTTACTCCTCTACGTCTTATAATTCTCAATACCTTGGTTATGAGAAGCAGAGGAGGGAACACATACACCGACTGTTACACCCACGGTGTTACCAGGACGTCCACAGCTATCGCCTGAAGGTCTCGTGACCTGGCGCAATACCTGTCCCGTTTTTTTGTTGTTTTTTTTTGTTCGGGCGGGACGCCATCATGTCCACCTTTGGTCTTTCCCAACGGTTCACAATCATGCTGAAAACTTCCCGATGAAGTTCCCACTCTCCCGGGTGGAGGTCGTGCCTGCTGAGGAAGTCTGCTTCCCAGTCGTCCACTCCCGGAATGAACACTGCTGACAGTGCTATCACATGATTTTCCGCCTAGCGAAAAATCCTTGCAGTTTTGCCACTGCCCTCCTGCTTCTTGTGCCGCCCTTTCTGTTTACGTGGGCGACTGCCGTGATGTTATCCCACTGGATCAATACCGGCTGACCTTGAAGCAGAGGTCTTGCTAAGCTTAGAGCATTATAAATTTGCTCTTAGCTCCAGTATATTTATGTGGAGAGAATTCTTCAAACTTGATCACACTCCCTGGAAATTTTTTCCCTGTGTGACTGCTCCCCAGCCTCTCAGGCTGGCCTCCGTGGTCACCAGCATCCAATCCTGAATGCCAAATCTGCGGCCCTCTAGAAGATGAGCACTCTGTAATCACCACAGGAGAGACACCCTTGTCCTTGGATATAGGGTTATCCGCTGATGCATCTGAAGATGCGATCCGGACCATTTGTCCAGCAGATCCCACTGAAGAGTTCTTGCGTGAAATCTGCCGAATGGAATCGCTTCGTAATAAGCCACCATTTTTACCAGGACTCTTGTGCAATGATGCACTGACACTTTTCCTGGTTTTAGGAGGATCCCGATTAGCTCGGATAACTCCCTGGCTTTCTCCTCTGGGAGAAACACCTTTTTCTGGACTGTGTCCAGAATCATCCCTAGGACCAGCAGACGTGTCGTCGGAACAACTGCGGTTTTGGAATATTTAGAATCCACCCGTGCTGTCGTAGAACTACTTGAGATAGTGCTACTCCGACCTCCAACTGTTCTCTGGACCTTGTTCTTATCAGGAGGTCGTCCATTTTCTTTGAAGACGAATCCTCATTTCGGTCATTACCTTGGTAAGGACCCGGGGTGCCTTGGACAATCCAACGGCATCGTCTGAAACTGATAGTGACAGTTCTGTACCACGAACCTGAGGTACCCTTGGTGAGAAAGGCAAATTTTGGGACATGGAGGTAAGCATCCCTGATGTCCCGGGACACCATATAGTCCCCTTCTTCCCGGTTCGCTATCACTGCTCTGAGTGACTGCATCTGGATTTGAACCTTTTTAAGTGTTCAAATATTTCAGATTTAGAATAGGTCTCACCTAGCCTTCTGGCTTCAGTACCACCATATAGTGTGGAATAATACCCCTTTCCTTGTTGTAGGAGGGGTAATTTTATTATCACCTGCTGGGAATACAGCTTGTGAATTGTTTTCAATACTGCCTCCCTGTCGGAGGGAGACATTGGTACAGCAGACTACAGGAACCTGCGAGGGGGAAACGTCTCGACATTCCAATCTGTACCCCTTGGATACTACTTGTAGGATCCAGGGGTCCTGTACGGTCCCAGCGTCATGCTGAGAACTTGGTAGAAGCGGTGGAGGGCTTCTGTTCCTGGGAATGGGCTGCCTGCTGCAGTCTTCTTCCCTTCCCTCTATCCCTGGGCAGATATGACTCTTAAAGGGACGAAAGGACTGAGGCTGAAAAGACGGTGTCTTTTTCTGCAGAGATGTGACTTAGGGTAAAAAACGGTGGATTTTCCAGCAGCTGCCGTGGCCACCAGGTCCCATGGACCGACCCCAAATAATTCCTCCCCTTTATACGGCAATACATCTTTGTGCCGTTTGGAATCTGCATCACCTGACCACTGTCGTGTCCATAAACATCTTCTTGCAGATATGGACATCGCATTTACTCTTGATGCCAGAGTGCAAATATCCCTCTGCGCATCTCGCATATATAGAAATGCATCCTTTAAATGCTCTATAGTCAATAAAATACTGTCCCTGTCAAGGGTATCAATATTTTTAGTCAGGGAATCCGACCAAGCCACCTCAGCTCTGCACATCCAGGCTGAGGCGATCGCTGGTCGCAGTATAACACCAGCATGTGTGTGTATACTTTTTAGGATATTTTCCAGCCTCCTATCAGCTGGCTCCTTAAGTACGGCCCTATCTGTAGATGGTAAATGGGCGTTTTACAGCCCCTGACGGTGTTTGAGACGCCTGGACAGGTACTAATTTGTTCGCCGGCCGTCTCATGTCGTCAACCGGCTTGCAGCGTGTTGACATTATCACGTAATTCCATAAATAAGCCATCCATTCCAGTGTCTACTCCCTAGAGAGTGACATCACCATTACAGGCAATTTGCTCCTCCTCCTCACCAACATTTTCCTCATACATGTCGACACACACGTACCGACATACAGCACACACATAGGGAATGCTCTGATAGAGGACAGGACCCACTAGCCCTTTGGGGAGACAGAGGGAGAGTTTGCCAGCACACACCAAAACGCTATAATTATACAGGGACAACCTTTATATAAGTGTTCCTCCCTTATAGCATTTTAATATATATTCATATCGCCAAATCAGTGCCCCCCCTCTCTGTTTTAACCCTGTTTCTGTAGTGCAGTGCAGGGGAGAGCATGGGAGCCTTCCCACCAGCATTTCTGTGAGGGAAAATGGCGCTGTGTGCTGAGGAGAATAGGCCCCGCCCCCTTTTCGGCGGGCTTCTTCTCCGGAGTCTGTGATATCTGGCAGGGGTTAAATACATCCATATAGCCTCAAGGGCTATATGTGATGTATTTTTCGCCATACAGGTATTATACATTGCTGCCCAGGGCGCCCCCCCCCCGCGCCCTGCACCCTCCGTGACCGCTGTGTGAAGTGTGCTGACAACAATGGCGCACAGCTGCAGTGCTGTGCGCTACCTGATGAAGACTGAAAGTCTTCTGCCGCCTGGTTCCGGACCTCTTCAATCTTCAGCATCTGCAAGGGGGGTCGGCGGCGCGGCTCCGGGACGAACCCCAGGGCGAGACCTGTGTTCCGACTCCCTCTGGAGCTAATGGTGTCCAGTAGCCTAAGAAGCCAATCCATCCTGCACGCAGGTGAGTTCACTTCTCTCCCCTAAGTCCCTCGATGCAGTGAGCCTGTTGCCAGCAGGACTCACTGAAAATAAAGAACCTAAAAACTTTTTCTAAGCAACTCTTTAAGAGAGCCACATAGATTGCACCCTGCTCGGATGGGCACAAAAACCTAACTGAGGCTTGGAGGAGGGTCATAGGGGGAGGAGCCAGTACACACCATGTGATCCTAAAAGCTTACTTTTTGTGCCCTGTCTCCTGCGGAGCCGCTAATCCCCATGGTCCTGACGGAGTCCCCAGCATCCACTAGGACGTTAGAGAAATGTGTAAAACATTTTTCATTGCCTCAATCATGTAACGTGTGGCCCTACTGGAAGTCACATTTGTCTCTTCACCGTCGACACTGGAGTCAGTATCCGTGTCGGCGTCTATATCTGCCATCTGAGGTAACGGGCGCTTTAGAGCCCCTGACGGCCTATGAGACGTCTGGACAGGCACAAGCTGAGTAGCCGGCTGTCTCATGTCAACCACTGTCTTTTATACAGAGCTGACACTGTCACGTAATTTCTTCCAACAGTTCATCCACTCAGGTGTCGACCCCCTAGGGGGTGACATCACTATTACAGGCAATCTGCTCCGTCTCCACATCATTTTTCTCCTCATACATGTCGACACAAAAGTACCGACATACAGCACACACACAGGGAATGCTCTGATAGAGGACAGGACCCCACTAGCCCTTTGGGGAGACAGAGGGAGAGTTTGCCAGCACACACCAGAGCGCTATATATATACAGGGATAACCTTATATAAGTGTTTTTCCCCTTATAGCTGCTGTATAGTTAATACTGCGCCTAATTAGTGCCCCCCTCTCTTTTTTAACCCTTTCTGTAGTGTAGTGACTGCAGGGGAGAGCCAGGGAGCTTCCCTCCAATGGAGCTGTGAGGGAAAATGGCGCCAGTGTGCTGAGGAGATAGGCTCCGCCCCCTTATCGGCGGCCTTATCTCCCGTTTTTCTATGTATTCTGGCAGGGGTTAAATGCATCCATATAGCCCAGGAGCTATATGTGATGCATTTTTTTTGCCATCCAAGGTGTTTTTATTGCGTCTCAGGGCGCCCCCCCCCCAGCGCCCTGCACCCTCAGTGACCGGAGTGTGAAGTGTGCTGAGAGCAATGGCGCACAGCTGCAGTGCTGTGCGCTACCTTGTTGAAGACAGGACGTCTTCTGCCGCCGATTTTCCGGACCTCTTCTGCCTTCTGGCTCTGTAAGGGGGCCGGCGGCGCGGCTCTGGGACCCATCCAAGCTGGGCCTGTGATCGTCCCTCTGGAGCTAATGTCCAGTAGCCTAAGAAGCCCAATCCACTCTGCACGCAGGTGAGTTCGCTTCTTCTCCCCTTAGTCCCTCGATGCAGTGAGCCTGTTGCCAGCAGGTCTCACTGAAAATAAAAAACCTAAACTAAAACTTTCACTAAGAAGCTCAGGAGAGCCCCTAGTGTGCACCCTTCTCGTTCGGGCACAGAGATCTAACTGAGGCTTGGAGGAGGGTCATAGGGGGAGGAGCCAGTGCACACCAGATAGTCCTAAAGCTTTCTTTAGATGTGCCCAGTCTCCTGCGGAGCCGCTATTCCCCATGGTCCTTACGGAGTCCCCAGCATCCACTTAGGACGTTAGAGAAATAAAACTTCACCATAAAAGATCAGGAGAGCTCCCCTAGCTGTGACCGGCTCCTCTGGGCACATTTTCCAAACTGAGTCTGGTAGGAGGGGCATAGAGGGAGGAGCCAGCCCACACTCTCAAACTCTTAAAGTGCCAAAGGCTCCTGGTGGACCCGTTTATACCCCATGGTACTAATGTGACCCCAGCATCCTCTAGGACGTAAGAGAAAAATGTTTAATTTCTTTTTTGTATGCAGAGATGCATCTAAAAATTTTACACAGGGCAAATTATACTCCCCACCCTTTGTTATCTTACAGGTATAGCCGAAAATTCCCATTGCGTCAAATGTTCCTCACCTGATGCTGATATAGTTCATTGTCTCTCGTACTGCTCTGTTATTCAAGTATTCTGGAAATATATCTGCGATTATGTTAATGTAACTTTGAATATTCCTTTCACTGCAACTCTACCCTGGGCCTTTTAGAACCGTTATGACACTCAATTTTCTACATTACCTAAGGGAACTAAATTGTCTGCACACAAGTTCGCACACTTGTAAAGCGAAAATACACTCCAATGTGGGCGTCGACTATGTGTTTGCACGGCTGCAAAAAGTAGCTAGCGAGCGATCAACTCTGAATGAGGGCCCATATACGCAAAATAGTCAGGCTCACTATGTGGTATAACAGGGAAGTCCTCACGCGGGGCTCTCTTCCATTTTAGTCAGTCCCTTCTTGTTCCTTGTTTTATTTCTCATTGGGTGTATTGAATTTGTTTAGATTCATTCCTCTCCATGTTGAACTGTTCTTTGTATTATTATTGTATATTGTTGACTGTTTTGGAACAGAGGTATTTTGTAGTTTCCTGCATTTTTCATTATTCATATGTTGTCATATATGTGTGATACTTCTTACTAAACATATCTGAAAAAAAATATATTTATATTCTACCAAATTTTGTGTTGTTTTTTTTAAGGACAATATCATATATGTTGAGATGTAACATCAATTTGTAAGTGTTATAATGGAGAGTGATAAAGTACCATCCAAAAAATAAGATTTTACTTACCGGTAAATCTATTTCTCGTAGTCCGTAGTGGATGCTGGGGACTCCGTAAGGACCATGGGGAATAGACGGGCCCCGCAGGAGACAGGGCACCTCAAGAAAGAATTAGGACTACTGGTGTGCACTGGCTCCTCCCTCTATGTCCCTCCTCCAGACCCCAGTTAAGGAAACTGTGCCCGGAAGAGCTGACAGTACAAGGAAAGGATTTGGAATCCAGGGTAAGACTCATACCAACCACACCAATCACACCGTATAACTCGTGATAAACTTACCCAGTTAACAGTATGAACAACAACAGAGCATCAGATAAACCTGATGCAACCATAACATAACCCTTATTTAAGCAATAACTATATACAAGTATTGCAGAAGAAGTCCGCACTTGGGACGGGCGCCCAGCATCCACTACGGACTACGAGAAATAGATTTACCGGTAAGTAAAATCTTATTTTCTCTAACGTCCTAGTGGATGCTGGGGACTCCGTAAGGACCATGGGAATTATACCAAAGCACCCAAACGGGCGGGAGAGTGCGGATGACTCTGCAGCACAGAATGAGCAAACACAAGGTACTCCTCAGCCAGGGTATCAAACTTGTAGAACTTTGCAAAAGTGTTTGAACCCGACCAAGTAGCTGCTCGGCAAAGCTGTAATGCCGAGACCCCTCGGGCAGCCGCCCAAGAAGAGCCCACCTTCCTTGTGGAATGGGCTTTTACTGATTTTGGAGGCGGCAAGCCAGCCGCAGAATGAGCCTGCTGAATCGTGTTACAGATCCAGCGAGCAATAGTTTGCTTTGAAGCAGGAGCACCCAGCGTGTTGGATGCATACAGGATAAACAGCGACTCAGTTTTCCTGACTCCAGCCGTTCTGGCTACATAAACCTTTAAAGCCCTGACTACATCTAGTAACTTGGAATCCTCCAAGTCACGAGTAGCCGCAGGCACCACAATAGGTTGGTTCAAATGAAAAGATGACACCACTTTTTGCAGAAATTGCGGACGAGTCCGTAATTCTGCCCTATCCATATGGAAAACCAGATAGGGGCTTTTATGTGACAAAGCCGCCAATTCTGACACACGCCTAGCAGAAGCTAAGGCCAATAGCATGACCACCTTCCACGTGAGATATTTTAACTCCACGGTTTTAAGTGGCTCAAACCAGTGTGATTTCAGGAAACTCAACACCACGTTAAGATCCCAAGGTGCCACTGGTGGCACAAAAGGGGGCTGAATATGCAGCACTCCCTTTACAAACGTCTGAACTTCAGGAAGAGAAGCCAGTTCCTTTTGAAAGAAAATGGATAGGGCTGAAATCTGGACCTTAATGGACCCCAATTTTAAGCCCATAGTCACTCCCGACTGTAGGAAGTGAAGGAAACGGCCCAGCTGAAATTCCTCTGTAGGGGCATTCCTGGCCTCACACCAAGCAACATATTTTCGCCATATACGGTGATAATGTTTAGCCGTCACGTCCTTCCTAGCCTTTATTAGCGTAGGAATAACCTCATCCGGAATGCCTTTTTCTGCTAGGATCCGGCGTTCAACCGCCATGCCGTCAAACGCAGCCGCGGTAAGTCTTGGAACAGATCCTTGCAACAGATCCTTGCAACAGATCCTGTCTGAGAGGCAGAGGCCATGGGTCCTCTGAGAGCATTTCTTGCAGTTCCGGATACCAAGTCCTTCTTGGCCAATCCGGAACAATGAGTATGGGCCCTCATTCCGAGTTGTTCGCTCGCAAGCTGCTTTTAGCAGATTTACTCACGCTAAGCCGCCGCCTACTGGGAGTGAATCTTAGCTTCTTAAAATTGCGAACGACGTATTCGCAATATTGCGATTACACCTCTCTTAGCAGTTTCTGAGTAGCTCCAGACTTACTCGGCATCTGCGATCAGTTCAGTGCTTGTCGTTCCTGGTTTGACGTCACAAACACACCCAGCGTTCGCCCAGACACTTCTCCGTTTCTCCAGCCACTCCCGCGTTTTTCCCAGAAACGGTAGCGTTTTTTCACACACACCCATAAAACGGCCAGTTTCCGCCCAGTAACACCCACTTCCTGTCAATCACACTACGATCACCAGAACGATGAAAAAGCCGTGAGTAAAATTCCTAACTGCATAGCAAATTTACTTGGCGCAGTCGCACTGCGGACATTGCGCATGCGCACTAAGCGGAAAATCGCTGCGATGCGAAAAAAAATACAGAGCGAACAACTCGGAATGACCCCCATTGTTCTCACTCCTCTTTTTCTTACGATTCTCAGCACCTTGGGTATGAGAGGAAGAGGAGGAAACACATAAACCGACTGGAACACCCACGGTGTCACTAGTGCGTCCACAGCTATCGCCTGAGGGTCTCTTGACCTGGCGCAATACATTTGTAGCTTTTTGTTTAGGCGGGATGCCATCATGTCCACCTGTGGCAGTTCCCAACGACTTGTAATCTGTGTGAAGACTTCTTGATGAAGTCCCCACTCTCCCGGGTGGAGGTCGTGCCTGCTGAGGAAGTCTGCTTCCCAGTTGTCCACTCCCGGAATGAACACTGCTGACAGTGCTTTTATGTGATTCTCCGCCCAGCGAAGAATTCTGGTGGCTTCCGCCATCGCCACCCTGCTCCTTGTGCCGCCTTGGCGGTTTACATGAGCCACTGCGGTGATGTTGTCTGACTGAATCAGCACCGGTTGGTTGCGAAGCAGAGGCTCCACTTGACTTAGGGCGTTGCATATGGCCCTTAGTTCCAGGATATTGATGTGCAGACAAGTCTCCTGACTTGACCACAGACCCTGGAAATTTCTTCCCCGTGTGACTGCCCCCCACCCCCGGAGGCTTGCTCGCGTGGTCACCTGGACCCAGTCCTGAATGCCGAACCTGCGACCCTCGAGAAGGTGAGCACTCTTTAGCCACCACAGAAGAGACACCCTGGCCCTGGGGGATAGGGTGATCAGCCGCTGCATCTGAAGATGCGATCCGGACCACTTGTCCAACAGATCCCACTGAAAAGTCCTCGCATGGAACCTGCCAAAGGGAATGGCTTCGTATGACGCCACCATCTTTCCCAGGACTCGCGTGCATTGATGCACCGACACCTGTTTTGGTTTTAAGAGGTCTCTGACCAGAGTCACGAGCTCCTGAGCCTTCTCCGCCGGGAGAAAAACCTTCTTCTGGTCTGTGTCCAGAATCATGCCCAGGAAGGGCAGACGCGTCGTAGGAATCAGCTGCGACTTTGGAATATTCAGAATCCAGCCGTGCTGTTGCAACACTTCCCGAGAGTGTGCTACGCTGATCAGCAACTGCTCTCTGGACCTCGCCTTTATGAGGAGATCGTCCAAGTATGGGATAATTGTGACTCCTTGCTTTCGCAGAAGCACCATCATTTCTGCCATTACCTTGGTAAATATTCTCGGTGTCGTGGACAGACCAAACGGCAACGTCTGGAATTGGTAATGACAGTCCTGTACCACAAATCTGAGGTACTCCTGATGAGGTGGATAAATGGGGACATGCAGGTAAGCATCCTTTATGTCCAGAGACACCATAAAATCCCCCTCTTCCAGGCTTGCAATGACCGCTCTGAGCGATTCCATCTTGAACTTGAACCTTTTCAGGTAAATGTTCAGGGATTTTAAATTCAATATGGGTCTGACCGAACCGTCCGGTTTCGGTACCACAAACATTGTGGAATAGTAACCCCTTCCCTGTTGAAGGAGGGAAACCTTTACCACCACCTGCTGGAGATATCATTTGTGAATTGCCGCTAACACTATTTCCCTCTCTATGGGGGAAGCTGGCAGGGCCGATTTGAGGTAACGGTGAGGGGGCATCACTTAGAATTCCAGCTTGTATCCCTGAGATACAATCTGTATAGCCCAGGGATCCACCCGTGAGCGAACCCACGGGTGGCTGAAATTTCGGAGACGCGCCCCCACCGATCCTGGCTCCCCCTGTGGAGCCCCAGCGTCATGCGGTGGATTTAGTGGAAGCCGGGGAGGACTTCTGTTCCTGGGAACTAGCTGTATTGTGCAGCTTCTTTCCTCTACCCCTGCCTTTGGCAAGAAAGGACGCACCTCGGACTTTCTTGCCTCTTTGTGATCGAAAGGACTGCATTTGGTAATATGGTGCTTTCTTAGGTTGTGAGGGAATATATGGCAAAAAATTTGACTTCCCAGCCGTAGCTGTGGAAACTAGGTCCGAGAGACCGTCCCCAAACAATTCCTAACCCTTATAAGGTAAAACCTCAATGTGCCTTTTTGAGTCGGCATCACCTGTCCATTGCCGAGTCCACAGGACCCTTCTGGCAGAAATCGACATGGCATTTATTCTAGAGCCCAGTAGGCTAATGTCTCTCTGGGCATCTCTCATATATAGGACAGCGTCTTTTATATGCCCCAGGGTCAGCAATATAGTATTCTTGTCCAAGGTATCAAGTTCCTCAGATAAAGTATCTGTCCATGCTGCTACAGCACTACACATCCAGGCCGACGCAATTGCCGGCCTTAGTAGGGTACCTGAATGTGTATAAAACTATAAACGGACTTCAGGATACCTTCCTGCTTTCTATCCGCAGGATCTTTTAGGGTGGCCGTATCCTGTGACGGCAGGGCTACCTTCGTTGATAAGCGTGTCAAAGCTTTGTCTACCCTAGGGGAGAATTCCCAGCGTAACCTGTCCGTTGGCAGGAAAGGATACACCATAAGCAACCGTTTGGAAATCTGCATTTTTCTATCTGGAGATTCCCAAGCTTTTTCACATAACTCATTTAACTCATGTGAAGGGGGAAAGGTCACCTCTTGCCTTTTTTCCCCAAACATATAAACCCTCTTGTAAGGGACTGGGTTTTCCTCTGAGATGTGCAATACATCCTTCATTGCTATAATCATGTAGCGGATGGCTTTAGCCATTTTAGGCTGCAACTTTGCATCATCGCCATCGACACTGGAGTCAGAATCCGTGTCGATATCTGTGTCAACAATTTTGGATAGTGGGCGCTTCTGAGACCCTGACGGCCTCTGCGCTGTAGGATCAGGCATGGGTTGAGACACTGACTGTCCCAAGGCTTCAGCTTTATCCAACCTTTTATGCAAGGAATTAACATTATCATTTAAAACCTTCCACATATCCATCCAATCGGGCGTCAGCGGCGATCCCACATTCATTTGTACCTGCTCTGCTTCCACATAGCCTTCCTCGTCAAACATGCCGACACAAGCGTACCGACACACCACACACACAGGGGATGCTCTATTTGAGGACAGAACCCCCACAAGGCCTTTTGGAGAGACAGAGAGAGAGTATGCCAGCACACACCCCAGCGCTATATGACCCAGGAATTACACAGTAACTTAGTGTTTACCCAGTAGCTGCTGTATATACTAATTTTGCGCTAAATTTATGTGCCCCCCCTCTCTTTTTACCCTCTTTCTACCGTGAATCTGCAGGGGAGAGCCTGGGGAGCTTCCTCTCAGCGGAGCTGTGGAGAGAAAATGGCGCTGGTGAGTGCTGAGGAAGAAGCCCCGCCCCCTCAGCGGCGGGCTTCTGTCCCGCGATTTTGTGTAAAATAATGGCGGGGGCTCATGCATATATACAGTGCCCAACTGTATATATGCCCACTTTGCCAAGAGGTCTCTAATTGCTGCCCAGGGCGCCCCCCCCCTGCGCCCTGCACCCTACAGTGACCGGAGTGTGTGGGTTTAATGTGGGAGCAATGGCGCACAGCTGCAGTGCTGTGCGCTACCTCATATGAAGACTGGAGTCTTCTGCCGCCGCTTTTGAAGTCTTCTTGCTTCTCACGCCGGCTTCTGGCTCTGCGAGGGGGACGGCGGCGCGGCTCTGGGATCGGACGACCAAGGGTGCGTTCCTGTGTACGATCCCTCTGGAGCTAATGGTGTCCAGTAGCCTAAGAAGCATGACCTATCCACAGTGAGTAGAGCTGCTTCTCTCCCCTCAGTCCCACGTAGCAGAGAGTCTGTTGCCAGCAGATCTCTCTGAAAATAAAAAAATCCTAACAAAATACTTTATATTTAGCAAGCTCAGGAGAGCTCACTAAGGTGCACCCAGCTCGTCCGGGCACAGATTCAAACTGGGGTCTGGAGGAGGGACATAGAGGGAGGAGCCAGTGCACACCAGTAGTCCTAAATTCTTTCTTGAGGTGCCCTGTCTCCTGCGGGGCCCGTCTATTCCCCATGGTCCTTACGGAGTCCCCAGCATCCACTAGGACGTTAGAGAAATAAAAAAAAATGCCATTTTAAATACACAGATTGTGACATGGCAAATAGGAGCAGAATGTATGCTACTTTGGGGGTCATTCCGAGTTGATTGCTCGCTAGCTGTTTTTAGCAGCCGTGCAAACGCTATGCCGCCTCCCACTGGGAGTGTATTTTAACTCAGCAGTAGTATGAACGAAAGGATCGCACAGCGGCTACAAAATTATTTTGTGCAGTTTCAGAGTAGCTTCAGACCTACTCAGCACTTGCGATTACTTCAGACTGTTCAGTTCCTGCTTTGATGTCACAAACACGCCCTGCGTTTTTCCTGGCACGCCTGCGTTTTTCCGAACACTCCCTAAAACGGTAAGTTGACGCCCAGAAACGACCACTTCATGTCAATCACTCAGCGGCAACCACTGCAACTGAAAAGCTTCGCTAGTGGTTGCCGCTGAGACTACATCGGCCGTTGTGAAAGTACGTCGCGCGTGCACATTGTGTCGCATGCGCAGAAGTGACGTTTTATTGCATCATCGCTGCACAGTGAACATTTTCAGCTAGCGATCAACTCGGAATGACCCCCTTTATCACTCACCTTTTCTACACTTACAAAAAGATGAAGCATATATGCAAAAAAATAATAATGTGTAAATAATGTATGTAATACATTCATGGATTAAACAATCTTTAAAAAATTACCATATTGTTTTTGATAACATATTACAAAAAAAGAAAAAATCTGGGTATTGTGCAAATAGGACAACAAACATATTAAACTGATATGTTTGTTGCCTTAATTGCTGAATGTTACTGGACAATTAGGTTGACAAACTCTTCATTTTGCAGTGTTTGAACACTTAATTATTCAATAACATTACAGTTTCTTTGGGTAATTGTTATTTAGTTTTATTTTTTTAAAACCATTGTGCGATTATTTGCAAGCTAGCGAATGCAACGCACATGTACGACAAGCTCCATGTTGCAAGCGATGCGAATAGCAGCCTTGCGAACGCATTGCTTTCGTGTGAAGCAAAGTAGTAAGCACCTCTTTTGCGCACTTCTGCACATTTCTCTGACGTCCTAAGTGGATGCTGGGGACTCCGTCAGGACCATGGGGGGGATAGCGGCTCCGCAGGAGACAGGGCACAAAAGTAAAAGCTTTAGGATCAGGTGGTGTGCACTGGCTCCTCCCCCTATGACCCTCCTCCAAGCCTCAGTTAGATTTTTGTGCCCGGCCGAGAAGGGTGCAATCTAGGTGGCTCTCCTAAAGAGCTGCTTAGAGTAAAAGTTTATTTTCAGTGAGTCCTGCTGGCAACAGGCTCACTGCTACGAGGGACTTAGGGGAGAAGAAGTGAACTCACCTGCGTGCAGGATGGATTGGCTTCTTAGGCTACTGGACACCATTAGCTCCAGAGGGATCGAACACAGGCCCAGCCATGGAGTCCGGTCCCAGAGCCGCGCCGCCGACCCCCTTGCAGATGCCGAAGAGTGAAGAGGTCCTGAAACCGGCGGCAGAAGACTTTTCAGTCTTCATGAGGCAGCGCACAGCACTGCAGCTGTGCGCCATTGTTGTCAGCACACTTCACACCAGCGGTCACTGAGGGTGCAGGGCGCTGGGGGGGGCGCCCTGGGCAGCAATGAAATACCTATACTGGCTAAAAGATACATCACATATAGCCCCTGGGGCTATATGGATGTATTTAACCCCTGCCAGGTCTCAGAAAAACGGGAGAAGAAGCCCGCCGAAAAGGGGGCGGGGCCTATTCTCCTCAGCACACAGCGCCATTTTCCCTCACAGAAATGCTGGTGGGAAGGCTCCCAGGCTCTCCCCTGCACTGCACTACAGAAACAGGGTTAAAACAGAGAGGGGGGGCACTTATTTGGCGATATGATTATATATATTAAGATGCTATAAGGGAAAAACACTTATATAAAGGTTGTCCCTGTATAATTATAGCGTTTTGGTGTGTGCTGGCAAACTCTCCCTCTGTCTCTCCAAAGGGCTAGTGGGGTCCTGTCCTCTATCAGAGCATTCCCTGTGTGTGTGCTGTGTGTCGGTACGTGTGTGTCGACATGTATGAGGACGATGTTGGTGAGGAGGCGGAGCAATTGCCTGTAATGGTGATGTCACTCTCTAGGGAGTCGACACCGGAATGGATGGCTTATTTAAGGAATTACGTGATAATGTCAACACGCTGCAAGGTCGGTTGATGACATGAGACGGCCGGCAAACCAATTAGTACCTGTCCAGGCGTCTCAAACACCGTCAGGGGCGTTAAAACGTCCTTTTACCTCAGTCGGTCGACACGGACACTGACTCCAGTGTCGACGGTGAAGAAACAAACGTATTTTCCTTTAGGGCCACACGTTACTTGTTAAGGGCAATGAAGGAGGTGTTACATATTTCTGATACTACAAGTACCACAAAAAAGGGTATTATGTGGAGTGTGAAAAAACTACCTGTGGTTTTTCCTGAATCAGATAAATTAAATGAAGTGTGTGATGATGCGTGGGTTTCCCCCGATAGAAAATTATTGGCGGTATACCCTTTCCCGCCAGAAGTTATGGCGCGTTGGGAAACACCCCTTAGGGTGGATAAGGCGCTCACACGCTTATCAAAACAAGTGGCGTTACCGTCTCCAGATACGGCCGCCCTCAAGGAGCCAACTGATAGGAGGCTGGAAAATATCCTAAAAAGTATATACACACATATTGGTGTTATACTGCGACCAGCGATCGCCTCAGCCTGGATGGGCAGCGCTGGGGTGGCTTGGTCGGATTCCCTGACTGAAAATATTGATACCCTTGACAGGGACAGTATTTTATTGACTATAGAGCATTTAAAGGATGCATTTCTATATATGCGAGGTGCACAGAGGGATATTTGCACTCTGGCATCAATAGTAAGTGCGATGTCCATATCTGCCAGAAGATGTTTATGGACACGACAGTGGTCAGGTGATGCAGATTCCAAACGGCACATGGAAGTATTGCCGTATAAAGGGGAGGAGTTATTTGGGGTCGGTCCATCGGACCTGGTGGCCACGGCAACAGCTGGAAAATCCACCTTTTTTACCCCAAGTCACATCTCAGCAGAAAAAGACATCGTCTTTTCAGCCTCAGTCCTTTCGTCCCCATAAGGGCAAGCGGGCAAAAGGCCAGTCATATCTGCCCAGGGATAGAGGTAAGGGAAGAAGACTGCAGCAGGCAGCCCATTCCCAGGAACAGAAGCCTTCCACCGCTTCTGCCAAGTCCTCAGCATGACGCTGGGGCCGTACAAACAGGTGCGGTGGGGGGTCGTCTCAAGAGTTTCAGCACGCAGTGGGCTCACTCGCAAGTGGACCCCTGGATCCTACAAGTAGTATCCCAGGGGTACAGATTGGAAATTCGAGACGTCTCCCCCTCGCAGGTTCCTGAAGTTTGCTTTACCAACGTCTCCCTCCGACAGGGAGGCAGTATTGGAAACAATTCACAAGCTGTATTCCCAGCAGGTGATAATCAAAGTACCCCTCCTACAACAAGGAAAGGGGTATTATTCCACACTATATTGTGGTACTGAAGCCAGACGGCTCGGTGAGACCTATTCTAAATCTGAAATATTTGAACACTTACATACAAAGGTTCAAATCAAGATGGAGTCACTCAGAGCAGTGATAGCGAACCAGGAAGAAGGGGACTATATGGTGTCCCTGGACATCAGGGATGCTTACCTCCATGTCCAAATTTGCCCTTCTCACTAAGGGTACCTCAGGTTCGTGGTACAGAACTGTCACTATCAGTTTCAGATGCTGCCGTTTGGATTGTCCACGGCACCCCGGGTCTTTACCAAGGTAATGGCCGAAATGATGATTCTTCTTCAAAGAAAATGGACGATCGCCTGATAAGGGCAAGGTCCAGAGAACAGTTGGAGGTCGGAGTAGCACTATCTCAAGTAGTTCTACGACAGCACGGGTGGATTCTAAATATTCCAAAATCGCAGCTGTTTCCGACGACACGTCTGCTGTTCCGAGGGATGATTCTGGACACAGTCCAGAAAAGGGTGTTTCTCCCGGAGAAGAAAGCCAGGGAGTTATCCGAGCTAGTCAGGAACATCCTAAAACCAGGAAAAGTGTCAGTGCATCATTGCACAAGGGTCCTGGGAAAAATGGTGGCTTCTTACGAAGCGATTCCATTCGGCAGATTTCACGCAAGAACTTTTCAGTGGGATCTGCTGGAAAAATGGTCCGGATCGCATCTTTAGATGCATCAGCGGATAACCCTGTCTCCAAGGACAAGGGTGTTTCTTCTGCGGTGGCTGCAGAGTGCTCATCTACTAAAGGGCCGCAGATTCGGCATTCAGGACTGGGTCCTGGTAACCACGGATGCCAGCCTGAGAGGCTGGGGAGCAGTCACACAGGGAAAAAAAAATAAAAAATTTCCAGGGAGTGTGATCAAGTCTGGAGACTTCTCTCCACATAAATATACTGGAGCTAAGGACAATTTACAATGCTCTAAGCTTAGCAAGACCTCTGCTTCAAGGTCAGCCGGTATTGATCCAGTGGGACAACATCACGGCAGTCGCCCACGTAAACAGACGGGGCGGCACAAGAAGCAGGAGGGCAATGGCAGAAACTGCAAGGATTTTTCGCTGGGCGGAAAATCATGTGATAGCACTGTCAGCAGTGTTCATTCCGGGAGTGGACAACTGGGAAGCAAACTTCCTCAGCAGGCACGACCTCCACCCGGGAGAGTGGGGACTTCATCGGGAAGTCTTCCACATGATTGTGAACCGTTGGGAAAGACCAAAGGTGGACATGATGGCGTCCCGCCTGAACAAAAAACTGGACAGGTATTGCGCCAGGTCAAGAGACCCTCAGGCAATAGCTGTGGACGTTTTTTGGTAACACCGTGGGTGTACCAGTCGGTGTATGGGTTCCCTCCTCTGCTTCTCATACCCAAGGTACTGAGAATTATAAGACGTAGAGGAGTAAGAACTATACTCGTGGCTCCGGATTGGCCAAGAAGGACTTGGTACCCGGAACTTCAAGAAATGCTCACAGAGGACTCATGACCTCTGCCGCTAAGAAGGGACTTGCTTCAGCAAGTACCATGTCTGTTTCCAAGACTTACCGCGGCTGCGTTTGACGGCATGGCGGTGGAACGCCGGATCCTAAGGGAAAAAGGCATTCCGGAAGAGGTCATTCCTACCCTGGTCAAAGCCAGGAAGGAGGTGACCGCACAACATTATCACCACATGTGGCGAAAATATGTTGCGTGGTGTGAGGCCAGGAAGGCCCCACGAAGAAATTTCAACTCGGTCGATTCCTGCATTTCCTGAAAACAGGAGTGTCTATGGGCCTCAAATTGGGGTCCATTAAGGTTCAAATTTCGGCCCTGTCAATTTTCTTCCAGAAAGAATTGGCTTCAGTTCCTGAAGTCCAGAAGTTTGTCAAGGGAGTACTGCATATACAACCCCCTTTTGTGCCTCCAGTGGCACCGTGGGATCTCAACGTAGTTCTGGGATTCCTCAAATCACATTGGTTTAAACCGCTCAAATCTGTGGATTTGAAATATCTCACATGAAAAGTGACCATGCTGTTGGCCCTGGCCTCGGCCAGGCGAGTGTCAGAATTGGCGGCTTTGTCTCACAAAGCCCATATCTGATTGTCCATTCGGACGGGGCAGAGTTGCGGACTCGTCCCCAGTTTCTCCCTAAGGTGGTGTCAGCGTTTCACCTGCACCAGTTTATTGTGGTACCTGCGACTACTAGGGACTTGGAGGACTCCAAGTTGCTAGATGTTGTCAGGGCCCTGGAAATATAGGTTTCCAGGACGGCTGGAGTCAGGAAAACTGACTTGCTGTTATCCTGTAGGCACCCAAAAATCTGGGTGCTCTTGCTTCTAAGCAGACGATTGCTAGTTGGATGTGTAGTACAATTCAGCTTGCACATTCTGTGGCAGCACTGCCACAGCCAAAATATGTAAATGCCCATTCCACAAGGAAGGTGGGCTCATCTTGGGCGGCTGCCCGAGGGGTCTCGGCTTTACAACTTTGCCGAGCTGCTACTTGGTCAGGGGCACACCCTGGCTGAGGAGGACCTGGAGTTCTCTCATTCGGTGCTGCAGAGTCATCCGCACTCTCCCGCCCGTTTGGGAGCTTTGGTATAATCCCCATGGTCCTGACGGAGTCCCCAGCATCCACTTAGGACGTCAGAGAAAATAAGAATTTACTTACCGATAATTCTATTTCTCGTAGTCCGTAGTGGATGCTGGGCGCCCATCCCAAGTGCGGATTGTCTGCAATACTTGTACATAGTTATTGTTACAAAAATCGGGTTATTATTGTTGTGAGCCATCTTTTCAGAGGCTCCGCTGTTATCATGCTGTTAACTGGGTTCAGATCACAAGTTCTACAGTGTGATTGGTGTGGCTGGTATGAGTCTTACCCGGGATTCAAAATCCTTCCTTATTGTGTACGCTCGTCCGGGCACAGTATCCTAACTGAGGCTTGGAGGAGGGTCATAGGGGGAGGAGCCAGTGCACACCACCTGATCCTAAAGCTTTTACTTTTGTGCCCTGTCTCCTGCGGAGCCGCTATCCCCCCCATGGTCCTGACGGAGTCCCCAGCATCCACTACGGACTACGAGAAATAGAATTATCGGTAAGTAAATTCTTATTTTTTGTGCACTCGTGCGTGGTGGGTGTGATTTTCTATCTGACCACACTCTTGCGATGCGTTCGCACACCTGCAAACGCTGCTTGCGTGCGCATTGAACAGCAATCAGTTCTGAATCGGGCCCATGGTTAATGAAGGTAAATTAATATTTCCATAATCACAAAGAACATTCAATTTTCCATAAAGACATATCTTGTCTATTCCCAGGTGGATTGCAAAGTGCATATCTCTAAAGGGCTCTACACATATGGCGATGTGCCGCCGAGGTGCCCGACGGCCGATACAGCCGACGGGCGACGCGGCGCGGGGGGGGGGGGGCAGTGACGGGGGGAGTGAAGTTTCTTCACTCCCCCCGTCACCCGGCTCCATAGACGTGCAGGCAAATATGGACGAGATCGTCCATATTGGCCTGCATGCACAGCCGACGGGGGACCAGCGATGAACGAGCGCGGGGCCGCGCATCGTTCATCGCTGGAGCCTCCACACTGAAAGATATGAACGAGTTCTCGTTCATTTATGAACGAGATCGTTCATATCTTTCAAAAAATCGGCATGTGTGTAGGGCCTATAAGAAGCATTGTTTCCAAGATACTGTATGAAGTATCTAGGCCAATCCCACCTTACAATGTGTCATATTTAGTCTCATTGTAGCTAATATAGCAGAGAGTAATATGGGCATCCCATATTCTAGATCATCATATTGCAGGGGACGTTATGCCCAATTATGTGAATTTGAGTTATAGTTATATGAGCCAGTTAGGGAGGGTCCCCAACTTCAGTTATTTATCCAGCCAATCATTACGGATTTATGTGACCTCATCCCAGGTACGATACTCTGCTGATAAAAGTTATAACCACCTATTGTTCTAGGTTGATACTGGGAGATCAATGACGCATTGAAATTTAAACCTGCATTTACTCTGCATTTCTTCCATTCTCCCCGACACAGATTAGATGCATGTGACCTGTAAATTTTGACATTTCTATTTTGATTGCTTGTTTGTATGTATGAACTTTGTAACCATTGCTTGATAACATTCTTTTCTAAATAAGCATTGTACCTTTTGGAAATAAAGCTTTTCTTTATTTAGTTCATTCATATAAGCTCCCAGAAGTCAATCCTTTGAAGAGATTGTGAGACCGCTAGAATATGCTACACACTGTTATTAATTGCTGAAACAGTAAGCATACAACAATACTACGTCGATGTCTGGGTTGCTGAGACTGTGCAATTGGGTATATTAATAATACACTGTTAAAAATTGCTGACGTAGGGAGTGTTATCCCAGACTGCGTGGATGTGGATATCGCTAAGCCTTGTGCACAACTGTTATAAAGGTGTTGTGGGGATCAGTGACGCCCCCTTTTTAACGTTATCATGGTTGGTGGCAGCCAAGTGTGTTGAATTACTGTGCCCTGACCAATAGTGAGAGTGCAGGGTCCTTCCGAAAAAAGTCAGAGATAACGTGCAGTCCCTGACAGTCCATATTCCATTTCTCGTGCTGTTTTCACCACAGAACTCACAACAATGTATTGCATTTTGTAGTGAATGCTTTATTCTCTGCCATCTATGATATCTACAGATGTGTCCACATACATCTAGACTCCTGGTACATTAAACAGCCCTTCTAGTCACACCATGCCATGGCGTAACTTGGTAGGGCCAAGCATCTCTTTGTGCGAATTTTCCATTAAAATGTGTCTTTTTCGCACCACTACGTGAATAGGATGCACAAGCAGGTTACGCTGATTAAAATGATATGCGGCATGCCTATAATCTGTGTGTGACCATGGCTATATCTGGAACGAGAAAGGGGTAGGGTTATCTGTGCAACAGCCGATCTACGACTTCTGTATTGGGAGCTGCTGGTGGTGAGAGTTGTCCAGGCTCGGGAGATATGGTAAAGATTATTTCTACCTGCGCTCACCTTGTGGTGTGTTGGTATTCTGTATGCAATGACGTGCTAAACTGAAAGTTAATTGCTGTGTGTTTATTGTACATCAATGAGACACAGTGCTCAGACTATAAATTTAAATGTACAAATTAGTGATATACCTGTGATAAATACACAATTGTCATATACAATATCGTGATACAGATAAACCTGTGTAAAGAGAGATATATAACAGTTCATCAATATGATGACATCATCCCGGATGTCCGTAACAGTACCTGATCGGTAAGGGTCTATAGGAGAATAAGCCTGTAAACCATGTACAGCTTTGTGGTTTCGAACTTAGTTCAGCCCTTGTTGGGTGCAGATAAGTGGTACTCGTGCGATAGCATGTGGGAGGGCTGTGTGCGGGAGGCTGGTGTCCCGACCCTCCCGGTGCACCAAACTTACCCTCCGATGCTTGGAACCTTGGAAGACCTCTGCCTTTCGCCACATTCCCCGATGGCGCTGGGGTGTCCTTCCTTGCTGGTGGCCATGGAGACTCGCCGGGTGCCGCTAGGATGCAGGAAGTCATATACCCGTTAGAAGCAGCTATTTCCTTTTTCCGTTGCGGCAAACGTCTCCGGCCGCTCTATTCGTCAGCTGGCGAGGAGTCTTAGGAGTGGGAAGTTCTGGAGTGTCCAGTGGGCTTCCTGTGGTAGGTCCCAGATGGTGCTGGTGTGTTGTGGTGTTAAGTATTCTAACGCGTTTCAGCCTTTTAGGTCTTTATCAAGGATCAAAGCCTTGGTAAAGGCCTAAAAAGGTGAAATGCAATGGAACACTCAACACCACAGCACAACAGAAAGCGGAAGTAGTGGCTTCTAATGGGAACGTGACTGCCGGCATCCTAGCGGCACCCGGCGAGTCCCCACAGCCACCAGCAGCAAAGGACACCACCACACCCAAGCAACATCCGTTGCTGTTGGGGACTGTGGTAAAAGGCAGGAGTCTTCCAAGGTTCCAACCATCGGAGGCTAAGTTCGGTGCACCGGGAGGGTCGGGACACCGCCCCCCGCACACAGCCCTCCTACAGACTATCGCATGAGTACCACTTATCTACACCCAACAAGGGCGGAATTAAGTTCGATACCACAAAGGGGGACCTGGTGTACCCCCCTATATGCCCTTATCGACCAGGTACTGTTACGGACATCCGGGACGATGTCATCATATTGACGATCTGTTATATATCTATCTTGTACACAGGTTTATCTGTATCACGATATTGTATATGACAATTGTGCATTTATCACAGGTATATCACTAATTTGTACATCTACAGTGCCTTGCTAAAGTATTCACCCCCCCTCCCCGGCTTTTTACCTATTTTGTTACATTACAACCTGTAATTTAATTTTTTTTTCTAATCTGAATTTTATGTGATGGCTATGCACAAAATAGTACAAGTTGGTGAAGTGAATTAGAAAAATTTATATAAAAAATAATTTTTATAAATAAAAATTTGAAAATTGGCATGTGCGGCCAATTACCTTCAGAAGTCACATAATTAGTGAAATGAAGTCCACCTGTGTGCAATCTAAGTGTCACATGTTCTCTCAGTATAAACACACCTTTTCTGAAAGGCTCCAGAGGCTGCAATACCACTAAGCAAGAGGCATCGATCACACCATTAAGACCAAGAAACTTTCCAAACAAATCAGGGACAAAGTTGTTGAGAAGTACAAGTCAGGGTTGGGTTATAAAAAAATATCCAAATCTTTGATGATCCCCCACAGCACCATCAAATCCATCATCTTCAAACAGAAAGAACATGGTACAACAACAAACCTGCTAAGAGAGGGCCGGCCACCAAAACTCACAGACCGGGCAAGGAGGGCATTAATCAGAGAGGCAGCACAAAGACCAAAGGTAACCCTGAAGGAGCTGCAGAGTTCCACAGCAGAGACTGGTGTATCTGTGCATGTGACCACAATAAGCCGTATATTCCATAGAGCTGGGCCTTACGGAAGAGTGGCCAGAAAAAAGCCATTACTTAGTGTTAAAAATAAGAAAGCACGTTTTGAATTTGCCAAAAGGCATGTGGATGACTCCCCAAATGTATGGAGGAAGGTGCTCTGGTCAGATGAGACTAAAATTTAACTTTTTGCCCACCAAGTACAACGCTATGTCTGATGCAAACCCAACAAATCCCATCACCCCAAGAACACCATCCCTACAGTGAAACGGGTGTGATATGGAAGGTAGATAGTAACTAGGTCGACAGTGTCTAGGTTGACCACTATTGGTCGACAGGGTCTCTAGGTCGACAGGTCAAAAGGTTTTTTTCGTGTCGTTTTCTTCATAGAGTGACCGGGAACCCCAATTAGTGCACCGTGTCCCCTCGCATGGCTCGCTTCGCTCACCATGCTTCGGGCATAAGTAGAAGATCAAGATTGCATAGAAAATTAAAAACAGCCCTCTGAGGTCTATGGAGTTTTATTTTACTCCCAAGTAACACATATAGAAAAGATATTTGTTCTCAAAATGGCACTAATAAAGTATCACATATAGGGCCTAATTCAGATCTGATTGCAAAAGGAAATTCTTTCTCTTATGGGCAAAACCATGTGCACTGGAGGTGGGGCAGATATAACAGGTGCAGAGAGAGTTAGATTTGGGTTGGTTATATTGTTTCTGTGCAGGGTAGATACTGGCTACTTTATTTTTACACTGCAATTTAGATTTCAGTATAAACACACCACACCCAAATCTAACTCTCCCTGCACGTTATATCTGCCCCACCTGCACTGCACATGGTTTTGCCCATTATCGAAAAAAGTTGCTGTTGCGATCAGATCTGAATTAGGCCCATAGTACCATCAACACCAGCATCTCGTGTAAACACATCGGACAAAATAATATGGAATGTGTAAAGACAAGTGGTATAAGTTCAACGACGCAGGCCATAAAGATGAAAGAAGTGGTTCACCTGAAAGAAGGGGACAGGGGGCCCTCTCCTCACTGTTACTCACGCTCCCTCCCTCTACTTCCACCTCTGCTCAATCGTCAATCCTGTCCCCAGCTATCCTGAGCAATGCCGCGCAGACATGATGTATTCACGTCACAACACTGCTGCCTAATGTTTGCCGCCGTGTTGTCAGTGGAGAGAGGAGGGGACCCGCGTGTGTGGAGAGATTGAGTGTGGAGGAGGATACAGGCGGAGTGTGGAGGAGGATAACGAGCAGGACATCAAAACAAGGTAAGTTACCTGGGGTAGGAGGGGAGCTTGGGATGTCGGAGTAGCACACTGATGGAGGGGGCACATTAATGGGCCTACATGGGGGGAGCACAGTACTGGGAAAATGGAAAGGAGGGGAGGCAGAGGGGGAGGGCACACTAATGTAACTCCAGCATTGGGAATACAGTGGGGAGGGCGCACATCACTGGCAAAGCAATTAAGGGGGCACATCACTGACAATATAGCAACATATTAGGGAAGCACATCGCTGGCAATACAGAAAGGGGACACAGTACTGACAGAACAGTGGTTGGGGCACATAACTGGTAATAGAAGAGGGGTAGCAAGTACCTTAATGGCAAAACAGACTATGGGGGAAAAAAAGCACAATAATGGTAATACACAGGGAGATGGGGATGTACATTATTGTTCATACAGTTGGGATGCAAAATACAGAACATACATGGGTGCACACATACTGTATAAATGGGGGGTGGAAACACGATACAGATAATAACGCAGAACATATAGACAACAAGAGGGGGGATAACTTACAGATCTTTATTTGTTTTCACCCAAACATACAGATATGGGTGGGTGAAAACAAATAAAGATCATGCTGACATGCAGTGAACCTATACACATATGGGTATGGGGTCAGGCAGTGATGGTGAGCGAGAGGTATGTCTGTGGTTGTGGACCGGACTGGTTACTGGCTGAAGGGTTAAAGCTGGACCGGACTGGTTAGCGGCTGAAGTATAAAGCTGGACCGGACTAGTTACCGGCTGAAGTATAAACTGGACCGGACTGTTACCGGCTGAAGTATAGGCTGGACCGGACTAATTACCGGCTGAAGTATAAAGCTGGACCGGACTGGTTACAGGCTGAAGTATAAAGCTGGACCGGACTAGTTACCGGCTGAAGTATTATCTGGACCGGACTAGTTACCAGCTGAAGCTAAACTGGATTGGACTGGTTACTGGCTGAAGTATAAGCTTGACCGGACTGGTTACTGGCTGAAGTATAAGCTTGACCGGACTGGTTACTGGCTGAAGTGTAAGCTGGACCGGACTGGTTACCGGTCGAAGTATAAAGCTGGATCGGACTGGTTAACGGCTGAAGTATAAACTTGACCTGGTACTGCTGCACAGGAGATGAAAATAAGATTTTACTCACCGGTAAATCTATTTCTCGTAGTCCGTAGTGGATGCTGGGGACTCCGTAAGGACCATGGGGAATAGCGGGCTCCGCAGGAGACTGGGCACTCTAAAGAAAGATTTAGTACTATCTGGTGTGCACTGGCTCCTCCCTCTATGCCCCTCCTCCAGACCTCAGTTAAGGAAACTGTGCCCGGAAGAGCAGACATTATAAGGAAAGGATTTTGGAATCTCGGGTAAGACTCATACCAGCCACACCAATCACACCGTATAACTTGTGATACACTTATCCAGTCAACAGTATGAACAACAACAGGGCATCAACAATGGATGCCAACATAACATAACCCATTATTAAGCAATAACTATGTACACGTATTGCAGAAAGTCCGCACTTGGGACGGGTGCCCAGCATCCACTACGGACTACGAGAAATAGATTTACCGGTGAGTAAAATCTTATTTTCTCTGACGTCCTAGTGGATGCTGGGGACTCCGTAAGGACCATGGGGATTATACCAAAGCTCCCAAACGGGCGGGAGAGTGCGGATGACTCTGCAGCACCGAATGGACAAACTCAAGGTCCTCCTCAGCCAGGGTATTAAACTTGTAGAATTTTGCAAATGTGTTTGAACCCGACCAAGTAGCAGCTCGGCAAAGCTGTAATGCCGAGACCCCTCGGGCAGCCGCCCAAGAAGAGCCCACCTTCCTTGTGGAATGGGCTTTCACTGATTTTGGATGCGGCAATCCAGCCGCAGAATGAGCCTGCTGAATCGTGTTACAGATCCAGCAGGCAACGGTTTGCTTTGAAGCAGGAGCACCCAACTTGTTGGGGGCATATAGGATAAACAGCGAGTCAGTTTTCCTGACTCCAGCGGTTCGGGCTACATAAATCTTCAAAGCCCTGACTACATCTAGTAACCTGGAATCCTCCAAGTCACGAGTAGCCGCAGGCACTACAATAGGTTGGTTCAAATGAAAAGATGACACCACCTTTGGCAGAAATTGGGGACGAGTCCGCAATTCTGCCCTGTCCATATGAAAAACCAGATAGGGGCTTTTACATGACAAAGCCGCCAATTCTGACACACGCCTAGCCGAAGCTAATGCCAATAGCATGACCACCTTCCACGTGAGATACTTTAGCTCCACGGTCTTAAGTGGTTCAAACCAGTGGGATTTTAGGAAACCCAACACCACGTTGAGATCCCAAGGTGCCACTGGTGGCACAAAAGGGGGCTGAATATGCAGCACTCCCTTAACAAACGTCTGAACTTCAGGAAGAGACGCCAGTTCCTTTTGAAAGAAAATGGATAGGGCCGAAATCTGGACCTTTATGGATCCCAACTTCAAGCCCATAGTCACTCCAGACTGTAGAAAGTGCAGAAATCTGCCCAGTTGGAATTCCTCTGTAGGGGCCTTCCTGGCCTCACACCAAGCAACATATTTTCGCCATATGCGGTGATAATGCTTTGCTGTCACGTCCTTCCTAGCCTTTATCAGCGTAGGAATAACTTCCTCCGGAATGCCTTTTTCCGCTAGGATCCGGTGTTCAACCGCCATGCCGTCAAACGCAGCCGCGGTAAGTCTTGGAACAGGCAGGGCCCCTGTTGCAACAGGTCCTGTCTGAGAGGCAGAGGCCATGGGTCCTCTGTAAGCATTTCTTGCAATTCGGGGTACCAAGGTCTTCTTGGCTAATCCGGAACAATGAGAATTGTTCTCACTCCTCTTCTTCTTACGATTCTCAGTACCTTGGGTATGAGAGGAAGAGGAGGGAACACATAGACCGACTGGAACACCCACGGTGTTACCAGGGCGTCCACAGCTATCGCCTGAGGGTCTCTTGACCTGGCGCAATACCGTTGCAGCTTTTTGTTGAGACAGGACGCCATCATGTCTATCTGTGGCAGTTCCCATCGATTTGTAATCTGAATGAAGTCCCCACTCTCCCGGGTGAAGGTCGTGCCTGCTGAGGAAGTCTGCTTCCCAGTTGTCCACCCCCGGAATGAACACTGCTGACAGTGCTTGTACGTGATTCTCCGCCCACCGAAGAATCCTGGTGGCCTCCGCCATCGCGACTCTGCTTCTTGTGCCGCCCTGGCGGTTTACATGAGCCACGCGGTGATGTTGTCTGACTGAATCAGCACCGGTTGGTTGCGAAGCAGGGGCTCCGCTTGACTCAGGGCGTTGAATATGGCCCTTAGTTCCAGAATATTTATGTGCAGACAAGTTTCCTGACTTGACCACAACCCTTGGAAGTTTCTTCCCTGAGTGACTGCCCCCCACCCTCGGAGGCTCGCATCCGTGGTCACCAGGACCCAGTCCTGTATGCCGAATCTGCGGCCCTCGAGAAGGTGAGCACTCTGTAGGCACCACAGAAGAGGCACCCTGGCCCTGGGGGACAGGGTGATCAGCCGATGCATCTGAAGATGCGATCCGGACCATTTGTCCAACAGATCCCATTGAAAGATCCTCGCATGGAACCTGCCGAAGGGAATGGCTTCGTACGATGCCACCATCTTTCCCAGGACTCGCGTGCAGTGATGCACCGACACCTGTTTCGGTTTTAAGAGGTCTCTGACTAGAGTCACAAGCTCTTGCGCCTTCTCCGTCGGGAGAAACACCTTCTTCTGGTCTGTGTCCAGAATCATGCCCAGAAAGGGCAGACGCGTTGTAGGAATCAGCTGCGACTTTGGGATATTCAGAATCCAGCCATGCTGTTGCAACACTTCCTGTGAGTGCGCTACGCTGATCTGCAACTGCTCCCTCGACCTCGCCTTTATGAGGAGATCGTCCAAGTATGGGATAACTGTGACTCCTTGCTTTCTCAGGATCACCATCATTTCTGCCATTACCTTGGTAAATATTCTCGGTGCCGTGGACAGGCCAAACGGCAACGTCTGGAATTGGTAATGACAGCCCTGTACCACAAATCTGAGGTACTCGTGATGAGGCGGATAAATGGGGGACATGCAAGTAAGCATCCTTGATGTCCAGAGACACCATAAAATCCCCCTCTTCCAGGCTTGCAATGACCGCTCTGAGCGATTCCATTTTGAACTTGAATCTTTTCAGATAAATGTTCAGGGACTTTAAATTTAATATAGGTCTGACCGAACCGTCCGGTTTCGGTACCACAAACATTGTGGAATAGTATCCCTTCCCCTGTTGAAGAATGGGAACCTTTACCACCACCTGATGGAGAAATAGCTTGTGAATTGCCGCCACCACTACTTTCCTTTCTATGGGGGAAGCTGGCAGGGCCGATTTGAGGTAACGTTGAGGGGGCATCACCTCGAATTCCAGCTTGTATCCCTGAGACACAATCTGTATAGCCCAGGGATCCACCTGTGAGCGAACCCACTGGTGGCTGAAATGTCGGAGACGCGCCCCCACCGCTCCTGGCTCAACCCGTGGAGCCCCAGCGTCATGCGGTGGATTTAGTGGAAGCCGGGGAGGACTTCTGTTCCTGGGAACTAGCTGTAAGGTGCAGCTTTTTTCCTCTACCCCTGCCTCTAGCAAGAAAGGAAGCATCTCTGACCTTCTTGCTTCTTTGAGCGCGAAAGGACTGCATTTGGTAATACGGTGCTTTCTTCGGTTGTGAGGGAATATATGGCAAAAAGTTTGACTTCCCAGCAGTAGCTGTGGAAACTAGGTCCGAGAGACCGTCCCCAAACAATTCCTCACCCTTGTAAGGTAACACCTCCATGTGTTTTTTGGAGTCGGCATCACCTGTCCACTGCCGAGTCCACAGGACCCTCCTGGCAGAAATTGACATTGCATTAATTCTAGAGCCCGGTAGGCAAATGTCCCTCTGGGCATCCCTCATATATAGGACAGTGTCTTTTATATGCCCCAGGGTCAGCATAATGGTATCCCTGTCTAAGGTATCCATTTCCTCAGACAGATTATCTGTCCACGCTGCTACAGCACTACACATCCACGCCGACGCAATTGCCGGCCTCAGTAGAGTCCCTGAATGTGTATAAACAGATTTCAGGATACTTTCCTGCTTTCTATCTGCAGGATCCTTTAGGGTGGCCGTATCCTGCGACGGCAGGGCCACCTTCTTAGATAAGCGTGTCAGAGCTTTATCTACCCTAGGGGAGGATTCCCAGCGCACCCTGTCCTCTGGCGGGAAAGGGTATGCCATAAGTAACCTTTTGGAAATCAGGACTTTCTTATCTGGGGAATCCCACGCTCTTTCACATAACTCATTTAACTCATGTGAAGGGGGAAAAGTCACCTCTTGCTTTTTCTCCCCATACATATAAACCCTCTTGTCAGGGACAGGGTTTACCTCTGATATGTGTAAAATATCCTTCATCGCTATAATCATGTAACGTATAGCTTTTGTCATTTTTGGTTGCAATTTTGCATCATCGTCGTCGACACTGGAGTCAGAATCCGTGTCGACATCTGTGTCAACCATTTTGGATAGTGGGCGCTTTTGAGACCCTGAGGGCCTCTGCGCTGTAGGATCAGGCATGGGTTGAGACCCTGACTGGCCCGAGGTATCAGCTTTATCCAACCTTTTATGTAAGGAGTTTACATTATCATTTAAAACCTTCCACATATCCATCCAATCAGGTGTCTGCACCGTCGGCGGCGACACGTCAGTCAACTGCACTTGCTCTGCCTCCACATAGCCCTCTTCGTCAAACATGTCGACACACGCGTACCGACACACCACACACACAGGGGAAGCTCTAAATGAGGACAAGACCCCCACAAGGCCTTTTGGGGAGACAGAGAGAGAGTCTGCCAGCACACACCCCAGCGCTATATAACCCAGGGATTACACAGTAACTTAGTGTTTACCCAGTAGCTGCTGTATTATGATTTATGCGCCTAAATTTATGTGCCCCCCCTCTCTTTTTCACCCTTCTACCGTGATTCTGCAGGGGAGAGCCTGGGGAGCTTCCTCTCAGCGGAGCTGTGGAAGGAAAATGGCGCTGGTGAGTGCTGAGGAAGAAGGCCCCGCCCCCTCAGCGGCGGGCTTCTGTCCCGCGATTTCTTGTAAAATAAATGGCGGTGGCTCATACATATAACAGTGTGCCACTGTCTATATGCAGCATTCGCCAGGAGGTAACAATTGCTGCCCAGGGCGCCCCCCCCTGCGCCCTGCACCCTACAGTGACCGGAGTGTGTGGGTTAGTGTGGGCGCTACCTCATTTGAAGACAGGAGTCTTCTGCCGCCGATTTCGATGTCTTCTCCGCTACTGCCGGCTTCTGTCTTCTGGCTCTGCGAGGGGGACGGCGGCGCGGCTCCGGGAACGGACGACAAGGTCAGGTCCTGTGTTCGATCCCTCTGGAGCTAATGGTGTCCAGTAGCCTAAGAAGCGCAACCTAGCCGCAGTTAGTAGGTTTGCTTCTCTCCCCTCAGTCCCTCGTAGCAGAGAGTCTGCTGCCAGCAGAAGCTCTCTGAAAATAAAAAAACCTAACTAAAATACTTTCTTATTAGCAAGCTCAGGAGAGCTCACTAAAAGCACCCAGCTCTGTCCGGGCACAGATTCTAACTGAGGTCTGGAGGAGGGGCATAGAGGGAGGAGCCAGTGCACACCAGATAGTACTAAATCTTTCTTTAGAGTGCCCAGTCTCCTGCGGAGCCAGCTATTCCCCACGGTCCTTACGGAGTCCCCAGCATCCACTAGGACGTCAGAGAAATGCAGGTTCTCTTGTCACACACACAATGTAACTAGTTGCACAGGTCCCTTCCTGTTCCTGGAGACCTGCTTTATAACCTTTGGTATGTTGCCACTGGTGGAAGGAGTCAACTGAGAGTAACCAGCACTCCTACTGGTGAATAGTCTAATCAGCTGACCAGGAATCATGCTTCTTGTGAACACCATGAACAGAGGTACCATAAGATCCCGATCCTTCACCAGATACAACAACAGATCCTGCTGATTACTCACATAAGGGAAACCTATACATGTGGCTTAATTTGGAGAGAGTAAAACAATCGCATGCTGCAGCTTGGAAACTGAAGTCTGCATGGACCTTCCACTACTGTAGAGGTCCTGATTTCTCTGCATCCCTTGTGGGTTCCCAACACCTCCCTTGATCCCTTAAAGCTATAAGAACAGGTGCTTCTCCCAAGATAATAGCCTTAAACAATCTCTTTTCCCTGATGTGGAATTAGGACTCCTGGTCACAGGACCCCAAATCCCTAAACTGGAACTTTTCTTTGAATTAACTTCTCCACACTTCTACCAGTAGTAACAGAGGTGGACACTGCAATGGCATGTTAGACGACTTAGAAAAAATGGCGATGCTGAGACGTATCTACATTTCCCTCTTTGCGAAGAGAACAGTCTCCAATCAGCTGATTTGCACTACCACAATAGTAGCAAAGGTGAAGTTGCCTGCGACGGTGACGCACAACTTCTGAAAGCCTGGACTGTGGATAACTAGGAAACTTATCTTCACTCCACAAAGGAGGCTTAATTCTAAGAGAGTCCATAACAGGAGCTTCTCTGGTTTCAGTTAATCATGAGGAAAGTCAGGAGTACTTCCAAAAAATGCTGGTATTATCGGAATAATACAAAAAGAAGATTTTGCAGCTGTTGCAATAATTCATGAAAAATCTTCAGATGTTTGGAGTTCACAGCAATATGAAACTGAGGAGTCTGAGAACATTTACATGAGCCAGTCGCACTCTCAGGAGAAATTACTTTAATGGAATATCCATCAAAATCGCTTGGAGTAAGTAACTGGAGACGAGACAGTGGAGCATTGGCAGACCGAGCTGAGGAAAGTGTAACATCTGGAAAAGATCTTAGAATTGAGCTAGGAGTCGACACTGGAGCTGAAGTCGGCACCTGGAAATTAAACTTTGGCAATGGCTGTGCGGCTGTAGCACTCGAAGGTGCCACTACAGAGACTGGAGGCAAAGAAGTCTAGGAAGCCAAAGTATTCTGGATTGTCAGCAGCTGAACGGAATAATCTTGAAGGTGTTGAACCACCTGTTGCAAAGTAGCTTCTTGTTTCTCAGCTTGGGAAGCTAAGTTTTGAATAGCCCCCGCACCTTGAAAATCATGCGTTTCCATTCAGGTATCTGGCAACTGTCATGAGTTGGGTCACAGTGTTACCTGTTTTAGGTGATGACTGGAGTCCTACAGCTGCAACACGTGGCTGGATTCAAGAAGGCTGAATGTAACTCTTTTGCATGAGAATTGGTTAGCAGTGAGAACTGCCTTTGGTATGAATTATTGGTAGTAGACCACTGAGTGGTTCTGTACCAGACTGGTTAGCAACTGAGGGGTTAAAGCTGGACCAGACTGGTTACCGGCTGAAGTATAAAGCTGGGCCGGAGTGGTTACCGGCTGAAGTATAACCTGGACCGGACTGGTTACCGGCTGAAGTATAAAGCTGGACCGGACTGGTTACCAGGTGAAGTATAAAGCTGGACTGGTTACCGGCTGAAGTATAAAGCTGGACCGGACTAGTTACCGGCTAAAGTATAAGCTGGACAGGACAGGTTAACGGCTGAAATATAAAGCTGGACTGGACTGTTTACTGGCTGATGCATTAGCTGGACCGGACTGGTTACCAGCTGAAGCATACTTGCCTACCTGACCCTCTCCATGAGGGAGAAAATGCTCTGTTCCTGGACTTTCCTGGTAATGTATGATTGCCATCACCTGTGGTGAAACACCTTTCTTATCAATGAACTAGCTCACCACAGGTGATGGCAATCATACATTACCAGGAAAGTCCAGGAACAGAGCATTTTCTCCCTCATGGAGAGGGTCAGGTAGGCAAGTATGAGCTGAAGTATAAGCTGGACTGGTTACCAGCTGAAGTATAAAGCTGGACTGAGCTGGTTATTTGCTGAAGCATAAGCTGGACGGAACTTGTTACCTGCTGAAGCACTCCTACTGGTAGGGTTACCACCTCATCCGTTTAATTCTGGACACATATTAATTACACAGGTTCTGTGGCTGGCTGACTTCAAGACTCCATTTCACCTGGTTTTAATCAGCCATAGAATCTGTGTAATTAATTTGTGTCCAGAATTAAAGGGATAAGGTGGTAACCCTACCTACTGGTGAATAGTCTGATCAGCTGACCAGGAAACATGGCTGCTGGAACTTCTTCTGAACACAATGAATAGAGATACCAGAAGCTGTACACCAGATCCTGCTGATTACTCACACAAGGGAAACCTATACAGGTGGCTTAAACAGGAGAGAGTAAAACAAACACATGCTGCAGATTGGAAACTGAAGGCTGCATGGAGCTTGCAAGACTGAGAGAAATCCTGAAATCCATGCAGAACAGAAGGTAAGGTACAAGGAACACTTAGCACATGCATGAAATAGTCCAAAATCCTGACACCATTTAATTAGTTCAATCACTTTAAAGCTAGGGCCACACATAGCTGTTTAGCGGGTCCCATTCAGCTGGACCCAATTGGCCGGGAGAAGCCTGCACATGGTAGTCTATGAGGCCGTCTACACATATCCAGCTGAACCACACCCACCGGATGCAGCCGCAGCATGCTGCTGTTCAGCAGGGTGACAGGACGGCCGGATGACAAGTATAACACATACATTTGAATGTATGTGTATACACATTCTAGTAGACCTGCAAAACCACCTGCTGGAAGCTTGCAGTATTGGAAGCAGGCAGTTGGCTCAGGTAACTACAGATCCTGGTCGACTGCATCCTGGTAAAACTCAATGTGTGGCTTTATGTGTGAACCCAAGAAGGTGTGTCCTGCCAAACAGGTCCTGTTCTGCTGAATCCTGCTAAACCGCTGTGTGTGGCCCCAGCCTAAGAACCTCTCAAAGGATACACAAAGAGACTACAGAGGTGATCCATTCCCATGAAGCCACACGCCTTTTACAGAGGCCACTGCCCCTTTTTCTATGTGTGATATGTGCACAACCTAACCTGCTGGGTACAAGGTAGAGAAGAAAAAATGTCACTCCTCTACCTTTCAGTGGAGAATCAGGATGCTTGCTACTGGTATCTGTTTGGATGGTCGACCATGTTAAGGTCGACAGTCATTAGGTCGACCACTATTGATCAACATTGACATGGTCGACATGGACATATGGTCAACACATGAAAATGGTCGACACAGGACAGGTCAACACATGAAAAAGTCACATTAGCTTTTTTATTAAATGAGATTAACTTTTTCATACTTTACCATCCATGTGGACTACGATTTGGAGCGGTAACCTGTGCCGAGAGCAGCAGTAGCGGAGCGAGGCACCTTGCCCGCAGCATGGCGAGTGAAGCGACCCATGCAAGGGGACGCAGTACACTAATTGGGGTTCCTGGTCATGTTACGGAAATAATGACACAAAAAACAGTTAAAAAACCCATGTTGACCTTTTAATGTGTCGATCAGTCCCGTGTCGTCCATTTTCACATGTCGACTATTAGTCCATGTCGAGCATGTCTATGTCGACAAATAGTGGTCGACCTAATGATTGTCAACCTTAACATGGTCGACCATTCATACTGGAACCCTTGCTACCCTAGTCCAATAGTTTTTGCTAGGTAGCAATCCTGTTCCCTAAAACAAAGAAAGTTTGAAGATCTCAGATGACTGCAAATCACAGTAATTTAGTTCACAGCAGACCTTCTCCTTTCAAACTGCAGTGATATAATAAGGTATTCTCTTCAGCAAAAGGGTAGTACAGGAGACACCTAGCACGGATGTAGTATGGTATGCCGGCGGCCTGGCTCCAGGCGGCCAGCATACCGGCGCCGGAATCCCGACCGCCGGCATACTGACAGCTGGGTGAGCGCAAATGACCCGCTTGCGGGCACGGTGGCGGGCTACGCGCACCACACTATCTATTCTCCCTCCAGGGGGGGGTCGTGGACTCCCACGATGAGGAAACTGAAAGTGCGGTTCTTGGAACATAAGGGAAATATAGAAAAAAGAAGTTCCGTACATAGGCCCTCATTCCGAGTTGTTCGCTCGGTAATTTTCTTCGCATCGCAGCGATTTTCCGCTAATTGCGCATGCGCAATGTTCGCACTGCGACTGCGCCAAGTAAATTTGCTAAGAAGTTTGGTATTTTACTCACGGCATTACAAGGTTTTTTCTTCGTTCTGGTGATCGGAGTGTGATTGACAGGAAGTGGGTGTTTCTGGGCGGAAACTGGCCGTTTTATGGGAGTGTGTGAAAAAACGCTGCCGTTTCTGGGGAAAAACGCGGGAGTGGCTGGAGAAACGGGGGAGTGTCTGGGCGAACGCTGGGTGTGTTTGTGACGTCAAACCAGGAACGACAAGCACTGAACTGATCGCACTGGAAGAGTAAGTCTCGAGCTACTCAGAAACTGCACAGAAAAGTCTTTTCGCAACATTGCGAATACTTCGTTCGTAATTCTGCTAAGCTAAGATACACTCCCAGAGGGCGGCGGCTTAGCGTGTGTACTGCTGCGAAAAGCGGCTAGCGAGCGAACAACTCGGAATGAGGGCCCTAGTGTATCAAGACATACGTCTTCCTGTGAAATGGGGATATAACTAACATTAGAGTGAAAGCTTTAGAACAAATTAAGTTGACAGCAAGGGGTGGTGACCGTTTTAATCTTCTGTGCAGGAGGGATGCCTTTTGGATTTTCAGTTTAAAGACTCTTGAACCAATTGGTTTGAATGAAAATATTGAGTTGAATAATATATAAATACCCTTTCTTTGGGAGTATACCATCTAAGTTCCCCCCTGTTCGGTCCTTCTCTATCTATTACTATAAAGCTTGAGTTATCCTTGGAAGACATACTAGAACACGTACCATCTCCATATATGATTGGGCTTAGAATAACAATTGTGTACTTCTTTCTCCTTCTCTCTTTTTTTGAACAATTCCTCTATTTTCATACTTACATTATCTACTGTTCTTGAATGGAATGATTTCTTTTTATAAAATCGATGGCTTATAAACTTTTGAGCCTATTACAAAAAATAAGATTTTACTTACCGGTAAATCTATTTCTCGTAGTCCGTAGAGGATGCTGGGGACTCCGTAAGGACCATGGGGAATAGACGGGCTCCGCAGTAGACAGGGCA
Organism: Pseudophryne corroboree; assembly: GCF_028390025.1. Lineage (NCBI taxonomy): Eukaryota > Metazoa > Chordata > Amphibia > Anura > Myobatrachidae > Pseudophryne > Pseudophryne corroboree. The sequence continues at coordinate 607,047,415 of NC_086447.1, forward strand.
CTTTAAAAAAGCTTTGGATTCTGGGTGTGCACTGGCTCCTCCCTCTATGTCCCTCCTCCAGACCTCAGTTAGAGAAACTGTGCCCAGAGGAGATGAACAGTACTAGGAAAGGATTTTTGTAAATCTAAGGGCAAGATTCATACCAGCCCCACCAATCACACCGTATAACTTGTGATAAACTACCCAGTTAACAGTATGAACAATAACATAGCCTCGGTTCAAACCCGATCAACTATAACATAACCCTTATGTAAGCAATAACTATATACAAGTCTTGCAGAAGAAGTCCGCACTTGGGACGGGCGCCCATCATCCTCTACGGACTACAAGAAATAGATTTACCGGTAAGTAAAATCTTATTTTCTCTAACGTCCTAGAGGATGCTGGGGATTCCGTAAGGACCATGGGGATTATACCAAAGCTCCCAAACGGGCGGGAGAGTGCGGATGACTCTGCAGCACCGATTGAGCAAACAGGAGGTCCTCCTCAGCCAGGGTATCAAACTTGTAGAACTTTGCAAAGGTGTTTGACCCCGACCAAGTAGAAGCTCGGCACAGTTGCAGTGCCGAGACCCCCCGGGCAGCCGCCCAAGAGGAGCCCACCTTCCTAGTGGAATGGGCCTTAACCGATTTAGGCAATGGCAATCCTGCCGAAGAATGCTCCTGCTGAATCGTGTTACAGATCCAGCGAGCAATAGTCTGCTTTGAAGCAGGGGCGCCAACCTTGTTGGCCGCATACAGAACAAACAGAGCTTCGGTCTTCCTGATCCTAGCTGTTCTGGTCACATAAATCTTCAAAGCCCGGACCACATCCAGGGACTCGGAATCCTCCAAGTCCCGTGTAGCCACAGGCACGACAATAGGTTGGTTCATATGAAAAGATGAGACCACCTTGGGCAGAAATTGAGGACGAGTCCTCAACTCTGCCCTATCCACGTGAAAAATCAGGTATGGGCTTTTATATGATAAAGCCGCCAATTCCGAAACCCGCCTTGCAGAAGCTAAGGCCAACAACATGACCACTTTCCAAGTGAGGTATTTCAATTCCACTGTTTTGAGTGGTTCAAACCAAGATGACTTGAGGAAACTTAATACCACGTTTAGGTCCCAAGGCGCCACCGGAGGTACAAAGGGAGACTGAATATGCAGCACGCCCTTCACAAAAGTCTGTACTTCAGGAAGAGAAGCCAATTCTCTCTGAAAGAAAATGGATAAAGCTGAAATTTGAACCTTTATAGACCCTAATTTTAGGCCCAAATTCACTCCCGTTTGAAGGAAGTGAAGCAGACGGCCCAACTGGAACTCCTCCGTAGGAGCAGCTCTGGCCTCACACCAAGAAACATATTTTCGCCATATACGGTGATAATGTTTCGACGTCACGTCTTTCCTAGCCTTGATCAGGGTAGGAATGACCACCTCCGGAATCCCTTTTTCCGCTAGGATCCGGCGTTCAACCGCCATGCCGTCAAACGCAGCCGCGGTAAGTCTTGGAACAGACAGGGCCCCTGCTGTAGCAGGTCCTGCCTTAGAGGAAGAGGCCACGGATCTTCTGTGAGCAACTCTTGCAGCTCCGGATACCAAGTCCTCCGTGGCCAATCTGGAACAATGAGGATTGTTCTGACCCTGTTTATTCTTATTATTCTCAACACCTTGGGTATGAGAGGAAGAGGAGGAAACACATAGACCGATCTGAACACCCAAGGTGTCACCAGAGCGTCTACAGCTACCGCCTGAGGGTCCCTTGACCTGGCGCAATATCGCTTTAGCTTTTTGTTGAGACGGGACGCCATCATGTCTATTTGAGGCAGCCCCCACCGACCCGTGATCTGTGCGAAGACTTCTTGATGAAGTCCCCACTCTCCCGGATGCAGGTCGTGCCTGCTGAGGAAATCCGCCTCCCAGTTGTCCACCCCCGGGATGAACACTGCTGATAGTGCGCTTACATGGCCTTCCGCCCAGCGTAGAATCCTGGTCGCTTCTGCCATGGCCACTCTGCTTCGCGTTCTGCCTCGGCGGTTTACATGAGCCACTGCCGTGACATTGTCTGACTGAATCAGAACCGGTTTTTCCCGAAGCAATTCCTCCGCTTGACGCAGGGCGTTGTATATGGCCCTCAACTCCAGGACGTTGATGTGGAGACAAGTCTCTAGATTTGACCAGAGACCTTAGAAATTTCTTCCCAGTGTGACTGCTCCCCAGCCTCGGAGGCTTGCGTCCGTGGTCACCAGGACCCAGTCCTGAATGCCGAATCTGCGACCCTCTAGTACAGAGGTTCTCAAACTCGGTCCTCGGGGGCACACACAGTGCATGTTTTGCAGGTAACCCAGCAGGTGCACAGGTGTATTAATTACTCACTGACACATTTTAAAAGGTCCACAGGTGGAGCTAATTATTTCACTTGCGATTCTGTGAGTAGACCTGCAAAACATGCACTGTGTGTGCCCCCGAGGACCGAGTTTGAGAACCTCTGCTCTAGTAGGTGAGCACTGTGCAGCCACCACAGGAGAGATACCCTGGTCCTGGGAGACAGGGTGATCCTTTGATGCATTTGTAAATGGGACCCTGACCACTTGTCCAAGAGGTTCCATTGAAAAGTCCTCGCATGGAACCTGCCGAAGGGGATTGCCTCGTATGAAGCTACCATCTTCCCCAGAACCCGTGTGCAATGATGCACTGAAACCTTTTTTGGCTTTAATAGGTTCCTGACCAGGACTATGAGCTCCTGAACCTTTTCGATCGGAAGAAAAACCTTTTTCTGGTCTGTGTCCAGAATCAGGCCCAAAAAGGTCAGACGCGTTGTAGGGACTAGCTGGGACTTCGGTATATTGAGAATCCAGCCGTTTAACTGCAAAGTCTTCATGGACAGAGACACACTGTCCAGCAACTTCTCCCGAGATCTCGCCTTTATGAGGAGATCGTCCAAGTATGGGATAATTGTGACACCCTGCCTGCGCAGAGCACCATCATTTCTGCCATTACCTTGGTGAAAATTCTCGGGGCCGTGGAAAGCCCAAACGGCAACGTCTGAAATTGGTAGTGACAGTCCTGCACTGCAAATCTCAGGAACGTCTGGTGAGGGGGGAATATCGGAACATGAAGGTAAGCATCCTTTATGTCCAGGGACACCATCCAATCCCCCCCCCCCCCACCAGGCTGGCGATGACCGCCCTGTGTGATTCCATTTTGAACTTGAACCTCTTCAAGTACAGGTTCAGGGATTTTAGATTTAAAATGGGTCTGACCGAACCGTCTGGTTTCGGGACCACAAACAGGGTTGAGTAGTATCCCTCTCCTTGCTGGAGATGAGGAACTGTGATAATCACCTGTTGAATATACAATTTTTGGATTGCTGCCAACACTAGCTCCCTCTCTAACGGGGAAGCCGGCAGAGCCGATTTGAAAAACCGGCGAGGAGGCAAGTCTTCGAATTCCAGCCTGTATCCCTGAGAAACAATCTCTAATGCCCAGGGATCCACCTGCGAGCGAACCCAGACGTGGCTGAAAAACCGAAGACGAGCCCCCACTAGATCTGCCTCCCCCGGGAAGCCCCAGCGTCATGCGGTGGACTTTGCAGATGCAGGGGAGGACTTCTACTCCTGGGAACTAGCTGTGTGCAGCCTTTTTCCCTTGCCTTTTCCTCTGGCAACAAAGGACGATCCCTGTACCTTCTTGCTCTTATTGGAACGAAAGGACTGCATTTGATAATGAGGTGCCTTTTTTGTATGCTGCGGGGGGACATAAGGTAAGAAATTTGACTTACCAGCCGTAGCAGTAGAGACAAGGTCCGAGAGGCCGTCTCCAAACAACTCCTCCCCCTTGTAAGGCAAGGACTCCATATGCCGCTTTGAATTGGCGTCTCCCGTCCACTGTCGGGTCCACAAGAGCCGCCTAGCAGAATTAGACACAGCGTTTATTCTGGAGCTTAGTAAACAAATGTCTCTTTGAGCATCTCTCATATGCAAGGCAGCCTCCCTGATATGCTCTATGGTCATTAAAATGGCATCCCTATCTAAGGTGTCAAGCTCCGTAGATAAGGAATCTGCCCATGCCACGACAGCACTACAAACCCAGGCCGACGCTATAGCCGGTCTAACCATAGTACCGGAATGAGTGTAAATGTGCTTCATGGTAATTTCCTGTCTGCGATCAGCAGGATCCTTGAGGGAAGCCGTATCCTGCGAAGGCAGTGCCACCTTTTTGGATAAGCGTGTCAGCGCCTTGTCTACTTTAGGCGAAGATTCCCATCGTATCCTATCCGTTTGTGGAAAAGGAGACGCCATAAGAATCCTTTTGGGAACTTGTGGTCTCCTATCTGGAGATTCCCAAGCCTTTTCGCACAATTCGCTCAGCTCAAATGAGGACGGAAAAGTGACCTCAGGCTTTTTCCCTTTATACATGTGTACCCTCGTGTCAGGGACAGGGGGTTCCTCAGTAATATGCAAAACCTCTTTAATGGCAAAAATCATGTAACGAATACCCTTTGCCACCTTCGGCTGTAATTTTGCATCTTCATAGTCGACACAAGAGTCAGTATCCGTGTCGGTATCTGTGTCATCGATTTGGGATATGGTGCGCTTCTGAGGCCCCGAAGGTCCTGGCGCCACAGGGACAGGCATGGTCTGGCTACCTGACTGATCCCTAGCTTCAGCCTTGTCTAACCTTTTATGCAATAGATTGACATTTGCATTTAAGACATTTAGCATATCCATCCATTCCTGTGACGGCGCTGCCGACGGCGATATGACATTCAAGCTCACCCCCTCCACATTAAGCGAGCCTTCCTCGTCAAACATGTCGACACACGCGTACCGACACACTTCACACACAGGGAAACTCTTTTCTGAAGACAGTATCCCCTTTAAGGCCCTTTGGAGAGACAGAGAGAGAGTATGCCAGCACACACCCCAGCGCAATGACCCTGGAGACCAACACAAAATGTTTTTCCCCAGCCGCACTGTATAATATGTTATCCGCCGATTATGTGCCCCCCCTTCTCTTTTAAACACCCCTTCACCGTGTGTAAGCAGGGGAGAGTCCGGGGAGCTTCCTCTCAGCAGTGCTGTGGAGAGAAAATGGCGCTGGTGAGTGCTGAGGGAGAAGCCCCGCCCCCTCGGCGGCGGGCTTCAGTCCCGCTCAAAGTTATTAAAAAATGGCGGGGACTCTTTTATATACATGTACAGTGCCCACCTGTACATGTATACTGGCCCTCATTCCGAGTTGATCGCTCGCAAGGCGAATTTAGCAGAGTTGCTCAGGCTAAGCCTACGCCTACTGGGAGTGTATCTTAGCTTCTTAAAATTGCGACCGATGTATTCGCAATATTGCAATTACAAACTACTTAGCAGTTTCAGAGTAGCTTCAGACTTACTCGGCATCTGCGATCAGTTCAGTGCTTGTCGTTCCTGGTTTGACGTCATAAACACACCCAGCGTTCGCCCAGACACTCCCCCGTTTCTCCGGCCACTCCTGCGTTTTTTCCGGAAACGGTAGCGTTTTTATCCACACGCCCCGAAAACGCCGTGTTTCCGCCCAGTAACACCCATTTCCTGTCAATCACACTACGATCGCCGGAGCGATGAAAAAGCCGTGAGTAAAAATACTATCTCCATTGTAAAATTACTTGGCGCAGTCGCAGTGCGAATATTGCGCATGCGTACTAAGCGGAATTTCACTGCGATGCGATGAAAAATACAGAGCGAACGACTCGGAATGAGGGCCATTGTCTTTTGCCATAAGAGAGGTGTTATATTGCTGCCCAGGGCGCCCCCCCTGCGCCCTGCACCCTTACAGTGACCGGAGTGTGTAAGGTGTATGGGAGCAATGACTCACAGCTGCAGTGCTGTGCGTTACCTCAGTGAAGCTCTGAAGGCTTCTGCCGCCTGAGAAGTCTTCTGACTTCGTTTCTTCTTGCTCTGTGAGGAGAACGGCAGCGCGGCTCTGGGGGTGGACGCCCAGTAAGAACCTGTGTTCACCCCCTCTGGAGCTAATGGTGTCCAGTAGCCGAGGAAGCAGAGCCTATCAATTAAGAAGGTCTGCCCCTCTCTCCTCAGTCCCTCGATGCAGGGAGCCTGTTGCCAGCAGTGCTCCCTGTAAAAATGTAGAAAAAATCCAAACAAAAATGCTTCCTAGGAAGAGAACTCCGGGGAGCTCCCTGAAGTGCACCCATCTCGCTCTGGGCACAGTGTAAAACTGAGGTCTGGAGGAGGGACATAGAGGGAGGAGCCAGTGCACACCCAGAATCCAAAACTTTTTTAAAGTGCCCTATCTCCTGCGGAGCCCGTCTATTCCCCATGGTCCTTACGGAGTCCCCAGCATCCTCAAGGACGTTAGAGAAAAATTAGTGCATTTATAATAAATCTATTATGCTGTAAATGATGATTGTAGTAAACAAATATGCAAAATATACTCCATTCATATGGTTTGGGAATATATAACCTGAGTATACAGCAATGATATCGGAAAATATATTGTTGCGCACTTATCCTCCCCCCTTTTCTCTAACGTCCTAGTGGATGCTGGGAACTCCGAAAGGACCATGGGGAATAGCGGCTCCGCAGGAGTCTGGGCACAACTAAAAGAAAGCTTTTAGACTACCTGGTGTGCACTGGCTCCTCCCACTATGACCCTCCTCCAAGCCTCAGTTAAATTTTTGTGCCCGGCCGAGCTGGATGCACACTAGGGGCTCTCCTGAGCTCTTAGAAAGAAAGTATATTTTAGGTTTTTTATTTTACAGTGAGACCTGCTGGCAACAGGCTCACTGCAACGAGGGACTAAGGGGAGAAGAAGCGAACCTACCTGCTTGCAGCTAGCTTGGGCTTCTTAGGCCACTGGACACCATTAGCTCCAGAGGGATCGACCGCATGGAACTGGCCTTGGTGTTCGGTCCCGGAGCCGCGCCGCCGTCCCCCTTACAGAGCCAGAAGCAAGAAGAAGTCCGGAAAATCGGCGGCATGAAGACTTCTGTCTTCACCAAGGTAGCCATTGCTCCTCATACACACTTCACACTCCGGTCACTGAGGGTGCAGGGCGCTGCGGGGGGGGGCCCTGAGCAGCAATAAAAACACCTTGGCTGGCAAAACAATCACAATATATAGCCCCAGAGGCTATATATGTGATAATTACCCCTGCCAGAATCCTTAAAAAAGCGGGAGAAAAGTCTGCGAAAAAGGGGCGGAGCTATCTCCCTCAGCACACTGGCGCCATTTTTCCCTCACAGTTCCGCTGGAAGGAAGCTCCCTGGCTCTCCCCTGCAGTCTACACTACAGAAAAGGGTAAAAAAGAGAGGGGGGGCACTAAATTTAGGCGCAGTAAATATTATAGCAGCTATAGGGGACATAATTCAGTTAGTCCCTACATTATATAGCGCTCTGGTGTGTGCTGGCATACTCTCTCTCTCTGTCTCCCCAAAGGGCTTCTGTGGGGTCCTGTCCTCTGTTAGAGCATTCCCGGTGTGTGTGCGGTGTGTCGATACGGCTGTGTCGACATGTTTGAGGAGGAAAATTATGTGGAGGCGGAGCAGATGCCTATAGAAGTGATGTCACCCCCTGCGGGACAGACACCTGAGTGGATGGTTTTATGGAAGGAATTACGTGCAAGTGTCGACTCCTTACACAAAAATTTTGACGACATGCCAAATGCGGGACAGCCAGCTTCTCAGCTCGTGCCTGCCCAGGTGTCTCAAAGGCCATCAGGGGCTCTAAAACGCCCGCTACCTCAGATGGCAGACGCAGATGTCGACACGGATACTGATACCAGTGTCGACGACGATGAGTCTAATCTAATGTCCACTAAGGCCATTCGTTGCATGATTGAGGCAATGAAAGAGGTGTTACACATTTCGGATATAAACCCAGGTACCACTAAAAAGGGTATTATGTTTGGGGAGAAAAAACTACCCGTAGTTTTTCCCCCATCTGAAGAATTAAATGAAGTGTGTGAAGCAGCGTGGGCTTTCCCCGATAAAAGATGCATCGGCTAATAACCCTGTCTCCAAGAACCAGGGTGTCTCTGCTGTGGTGGCTGCAGAGTGCTCATCTTCTAGAGGGCTGCAGATTCGGCATACAGGACTGGGTCCTGGTGACCACGGATGCCAGCCTTCGAGGCTGGGGGGCAGTCACACAGGGAAGAAACTTCCAAGGACTATGGTCGAGTCAGGAGACTTCCCTACACATAAATATTCTGGAACTAAGGGCCATTTACAATGCCCTAAGTCAGGCAAAACCCCTGCTTCAAAACCAGCCGGTACTGATCCAGTCAGACAACATCACGGCGGTCGCCCATGTAAACCGACAGGGCGGCACAAGGAGCAGGACGGCAATGGCAGAAGCCACAAGGATTCTCCGATGGGCGGAAAATCACGTGCTAGCACTGTCAGCAGTGTTCATTCCGGGAGTGGACAACTGGGAAGAAGACTTCCTCAGCAGACACGACCTCCACCCGGGAGAGTGGGGACTTCATCCAGAAGTCTTCACACTGATTGTAAATCGTTGGGAACGGCCACAGGTGGACATGATGGCGTCCCGCCTAAACAAAAAACTAGAGAGATATTGCGCCAGGTCAAAGGACCCTCAGGCGATAGCGGTGGACGCTCTAGTGACACCGTGGGTGTACCAGTCAGTTTATGTGTTCCCTCCTCTGCCTCTCATACCAAAGGTATTGAGAATAATAAGAAAACGAGGAGTAAGGACAATACTCGTGGTTCCGGATTGGCCAAGAAGAGCGTGGTACCCGGAACTTCAAGAGATGATCTCAGAGGACCCATGGCCTCTGCCGCTCAGACAGGACCTGCTGCAGCAGGGGCCCTGTCTGTTCCAAGACTTACCGCGGCTGCGTTTGACGGCATGGCGGTTGAACGCCGGATCCTAAAGGAAAAGGGCATTCCGGAGGATGTCATTCCTACGCTGATTAAAGCCAGGAAAGATGTAACTGTAAAACATTATCACCGCATACGGCGGAAATATGTTGCTTGGTGTGAGGCCAATAAGGCCCCAACAGAGGAATTTCAGCTGGGTCGATTTCTGCACTTCCTACAGGCAGGAGTGACTATGGGCCTGAAATTAGGCTCCATTAAGGTACAGATATCGGCTCTGTCGATTTTCTTCCAAAAAGAACTAGCTTCACTGCCTGAAGTTCAGACATTTGTAAAAGGAGTGCTGCATATTCAGCCCCCTTTTGTGCCGCCAGTGGCACCCTGGGATCTCAACGTGGTGTTGAATTTCCTAAAATCACATTGGTTTGAGCCACTAAAGACCGTGGATCTGAAATATCTCACGTGGAAAGTGGTCATGTTATTGGCCTTGGCTTCGGCCAGGCGTGTATCAGAATTGGCGGCTTTGTCATTTAAAAGCCCTTATCTGATTTTCCATATGGATAGGGCAGAATTGAGGACTCGTCCCCAGTTTCTCCCTAAGGTGGTATCAGCTTTTCACTTGAACCAACCTATTGTAGTGCCTGCGGCTACTAGCGACTTGGAGGACTCCAAGTTGCTGGACGTAGTCAGGGCCTTGAAAATTTATGTTTCCAGGACGGCTGGAGTCAGGAAAACTGACTCGCTATTTATCCTGTATGCACCCAACAAACTGGGTTCTCCTGCTTCTAAGCAGACTATTGCTCGCTGGATTTGTAGCACAATTCAGCTGGCGCATTCTGCGGCTGGACTGCCGCATCCTAAATCGGTTAAAGCCCATTCTACAAGGAAGGTGGGCTCATCTTGGGCGGCTGCCCGAGGGGTCTCGGCTTTACAACTTTGCCGAGCTGCTACTTGGTCAGGGGCAAACACGTTTGCAAAATTCTACAAATTTGATACCCTGGCTGAGGAGGACCTTGAGTTCTCTCATTCGGTGCTGCAGAGTCATCCGCACTCTCCCGCCCGTTTGGGAGCTTTGGTATAATCCCCATGGTCCTTTCGGAGTTCAAAGCATCCACTAGGACGTTAGAGAAAATAAGATTTTACTCACCGGTAAATCTATTTCTCGTAGTCCGTAGTGGATGCTGGGCGCCCGTCCCAAGTGCGGATTGTCTGCAATACTTGTACATAGTTATTGTTCACTAAAGGGTTATTGTTATGAGCCATCTGTTGAGAGGCTCAGTTATGTTTCATACTGTTAACTGGATATGGTATCACGTGTTATACGGTGTGATTGGTGTGGCTGGTATGAGTCTTACCCGGGATTCAAAATCCTTCCTTATTGTGTCAGCTCTTCCGGGCACAGTGTCCTAACTGAGGCTTGGAGGAGGGTCATAGTGGGAGGAGCCAGTGCACACCAGGTAGTCTAAAAGCTTTCTTTTAGTTGTGCCCAGACTCCTGCGGAGCCGCTATTCCCCATGGTCCTTTCGGAGTTCCCAGCATCCACTACGGACTACGAGAAATAGATTTACCGGTGAGTAAAATCTTATTTTTTTGCTATATATTTGTGTTTATCCTGAAGAATAGTATAGTTCTGACGATTAGGCACTTCATTGTATAACATATTTTATTAAGTTAAAAGTGTATCATTAAAAAATATTTATTTATTTATTTAGTATATTCTATAGTGATTTTATCAATTAGCTGCGGACCACTGAATTAAAGGGGTTATTCCGAGTTGATCGCTAGCTGAATTTGTTCACAGCGATCAGGCTAAAAATCGCCAGTTCTGCGCATGCGTATACGGCGCAATGCGCACGTACGACGTACGGTCACAACGAACGTTGTAGCACTGCTTGCCGCACAGTGATTGACATGAAGCGGGGGCTTCTGGGTGGCAACGGACCGTTTTCAAAGAGTGTGCGGAAAAACGCAGGCGTGCCAGGAAAAACGCAGGTGTGACTGGGCGAACGCTGGGCGGGTTTGTGATGTCGAATCCAGAACTTAAAAGTCTGAAGTGATCGCAAGTGTTGAGTAGGTTTTGAGCTACTCTGAAACTACACAAAAAAATTTTGTAGCCGCCCTGCGATACAACCGTTCGCACTTCTGCTAAGCTAAAATACACTCTCAGTGGCGGCGGCATAGCGTTTGCACGGCTGCTAAAACTAGCTAGCGAGCGATCAACGCGGAATGACCCCCTAAATCCGGGCTGTCATATTTAGGTCTCTAAGATAGGACTCAGAAAATAGGATTTTAATACCTACCGGTAAATCCTTTTCTCCTAGTCCGTAGAGGATGCTGGGGACTCCAAAAGGACCATGGGGTATAGACGGGATCCACAGGAGCTTGGGCACACTAAAAAGACTTTGACTGTGTGTGAACTGGCTCCTCCCTCTATGCCCCTCCCCCAGACCTCAGTTATAGGAACTGTGCCCAGGAGAGACGGACATTTCGAGGAAAGGATTTTTGTTAAACTAAGGGCAAGAAACATACCAGCCCACACCACAAACACACCGTACAACTGGAGTAGCATGAAACCAGATAACAGTATGAACTAACAACAGCAACAAGCTGAACCAAACTGATCCACAACCACGTGTAACCGAAAATAACCAGTATCAACCTAACTGCAAGGAACAGTCCGCACTGGGATGGGCGCCCAGCATCCTCTACGGACTAGGAGAAAAGGATTTACCGGTAGGTATTAAAATCCTATTTTCTCTTACGTCCTAGAGGATGTTGGGGACTCCAATAGGACCATAAGGTCTATACCAAAGCTCCAGACCGGGTGGGAGAGTGCGGATGACTCTGCAGCACCGATTGAGCAAACATGAGGTCCTCATCAGCCAGGGTATCAAACTTGTAGAACTTAGCAAAAGTGTTTGAACCCGACCACGTAGCTGCTCGGCAAAGTTGAAGTGCCGAGACCCCTTGGGCAGCCGCCCAAGATGAGCCCACCTTCCTGGTAGAATGGGCCTTCACTGACTTCGGCAACGGCAATCCAGCCGAAGAATGAGCCTGCTGAATCGTATTACAAATCCAGCGAGCAATAGTTTGCTTAGAAGCAGGATTTCCAATCTTGTTGGAAACATACAGGACAAACAGAGCCTCTGTCTTCCGAGTAAGAGCCGTCCTGGCGACATAAATTTTCAAAGCTCTTACAACATCAAGAGATTTAGGGACCACCACAGCATCCGTAGCCACAGGCACCACAATAGGTTGGTTAATGTGAAACGAAGAGACCACCTTCGGCAGAAATTGTTGCTGAGTCCTCAATTCCGCTCTATCCGCATGGAAGATCAAATAAGAGCTCTTGTGAGACAAGGCCACCAACTCAGACACTCGCCTGGCAGATGCCAGAGCCAAAAGCATGACCACTTTCCAAGTGAGAAACTTTAACTCAACCTTACGCAAAGGCTCAAACCAGTGAGACATAAGAAACTGCAACACCACTTCAAGATCCCACGGCGCCACAGGCGGCACAAAGGGAGGATGAATATGCAGTACTCCCTTCACAAAAGTCTGAACCTCAGGAAGGACGGCCAATTCCTTTTGAAAGAAAATAGATAAGGCCGAAATCTGCACTTTGATGGAACCCGAATTCAGGCCCGCATCCACGCCTGCCTGCAAAAAATGGAGGAAACGACCCAAATGAAACTACTCCGCAGGAGCTGCTTTGGACTCACACCACGACACATATTTTCTCCACATACGGTGATAATGCTTCGCCGTGACCTCCTTTACTAGCCTTAAGGAGAGTGGGAATGACTTCCCCGGGAATACCCTTCCGAGCTAAAATCTGGCGTTCAACTTCCACGCCGTCAAAAGCAGCCGCGGTAAGTCCGGAAACAGGCAGGACCCCTGCAGTAACAGGTCCTCTCTTAGAGGAAGCGGCCAGGCATCTTCCAATAATAATTCCTGAAGATCCGGATACCAGGCCCTCCGTGGCCAATCTGGAGCGACAAGTATTGCCGGAATCCTTGCTCGTCTTATGATCCTCAGCACCTTTGGAATGAGAGGAAGCAGAGGGAAAACATACACCGACTGAAACACCCACGGAGTTACCAGGGCGTCCACCGCACAGGCTTGGGGGTCCCTTGACCTGGAACAATACTTCGGAAGTTTCTTGTTGAGGCGAGACGCCATCATGTCTATCAGAGGAGTTCCTCAACGCCTTGTTACTTCTGCAAATACTTCCTGATGAAGAGCCCACTCTCCTGGATGGAGATCGTGTCTGCTGAGAAAGTCTGCTTCCCAGTTGTCGACGCCCGGGAGGAAGACTGCTGACAGAGTGCTTACGTGCTGTTCCGCCCAGCGGAGAATTCTCGTGGCTTCCGCCATTGCCGCCCTGCTCCTTGTTCCGCCTTGGCGGTTTACGTACGCCACCGCTGTGATGTTGTCCGACTGGATCAGGACAGGAAGACCCTGAAGAAAACTCTTCGCTTGCAGGAGGCCGTTGTAAATGGCTCTTAACTCGAGAACATTTATGTGGAGAGAAGATTCCTGGCTTGACCATTTTCCCTGGAAACTTCTTCCCTGCGCGACTGCGCCCCAGCCTCGGAGACTTGCATCCGTGGTCAGTAGGACCCAGTCCTGGATTCCAAAATGGTGTCCCTCTAGAAGGTGAGACCTTTGCAGCCACCACAGGAGAGAGATCCTGGCCCTGGAAGATAGACTTATTTTCCGGTGCATGAGTAGGTGAGACCCGGACCATTTGTCCAGTAGGTCCCACTGAAACACTCTGGCATGAAACCTGCCAAACGGAATGGCCTCGTAAGCCGCCACCATCTTCCCTAGCACTCGAGTGCATTGATGAATCGACACTCATGTCGGTCTCAAAAGCTCCTTGACCATGGTCTGTATTTCTAGAGCTTTGTCCTCCGGGAGAAACACTCTCTGAAGCATCGTGTCTAGGATCATGCCCAGGAAGGGCAGCCGAGTCGTCGGAATTAACTGAGACTTTGGCAAATTTAAAATCCAACCATGATGATGCAGGGAGAGTTCCACATTCTTTGACAATTGTTCCTGTGACCTCGCCTTTATTAGGAGATCGTCCAAGTACGGGATAATTGTGACGCCTCGCTTGTACCAGCATTTCTGCCATAACCTTGGTGAAGACCCTCGGGGCCGTGGAAAGCCCAAACGGCAACGTCTGTAATTGGTAATGACAATCCTGCACCGCAAATCTCAGGAAGGCCTGATGTGGAGGATAAATCAGGACGTGTAAGTAGGCATCTTTTATGTCGACTGACGCCATAAAATCCCCCCCCCCCCCCCTTCTAGGCTGGAGATCACAGCTCGAAGAGATTCCATCTTGAACTTGAAAGTTTTCAAGTATGGATTGAGGGATTTTAGGTTCAGAATCGGTCTGACCGAACCGTCCGGCTTCAGTATGACAAAGAGGCTCAAATAGAACCCTTCCCCCCGTTGAGACGGGGGAACGGGAACAATGACCCTCTGTTGACACAACTTTTGTATTGCAGCACTTACCACTTCTCTTTCTGGAAGAGAAACTGGCAAGGCCGATACGAAAAAGCGGTGGGGGGGGGGGGGGGGGGGGGCATCTCCTGAAACTCCAGCTTGTACCCCTGGGACAATATGTCTAAGACCCAAGGATTCAGGGCCGATTGAACCCAGACCTGACTGAAGATTCGGAGACGGCCCCCCACCGGCACGGACTCCCGCAGGGGAGCCCCAGCGTCATGCGGTGGACTTGGTAGAGGCGGGGGAGGACTTTTGTTCCTGGGTGCCTGAACCTGCAGGCGACTTCTTTCCCCTTCCTCTACCCTTTGAAGCGAGGAAGGACGAGCCCCTACCTCGTTTGTATTTATCAGGCCGAAAGGACTGCATCTGTTGATGAGGCCCCTTTTTCTGTTGTGCGGGAACATAAGGAAGAAAAGATGACTTACCCGCAGTAGCGGTGGACACCAGGTTAGCAAGGCCGTCACCAAACAAGACACTACCTTTGAAGGGGAGAGCTTCCATATTTTTCTTGTAGTCGGCATCAGCATTCCATTGATGGATCCACAGCGCCCTCCTGGCCGAGACCGCCATGGCATTGGCTCTTGATCCCAAGAGGCCAACATCTCTCGCCGCATCCTTTAGGTAATCTGCAGCGTCCTTGATATAACCAAGAGTCAAAAGAGTGTTATCCTTATCAAGGGTATCCATATCAGAAGCTAAATTATCAGCCCATTTAGCAATAGCACTACTCACCCATACCGACGCCACAGCAGGTCTGAGCAATGCACCAGTATTAACGAAAATGGCCTTCAAGGGCGTCTCCAGTTTGCGATCCACAGGATCTTTGAGAGCTGCCGTGTCAGGGGACGGAAACGCCACCTTCTTGGACAAACGGGATAGAGCCTTGTCGACATTCGGAGACGACTCCCATTTTTCCCTGTCATCAGAGGGGAAAGGATACGCCATAAAAATTCTCTTGGGAATCTGCCACCTCTCCCAAGCTTTTTCACAAAGAGCATTCATTTCATGAGAGGGGGGAAACTTCACCTCAGGTTTTTTCCCTTTAAAGAGGCAAACCCTTGTTTCCTGAACAGTAGGTTCGTCAGAAATATGTAAAACATCTTTAATAGCCACAATCATGCACTGAATACTCTTAACAACCCTTGGGTGTAAAGTAGCCTCATTAAAGTCGACATCGGAATCCAAGTCCGTGTCGGCATCTGTATCTACCATCTGGGTAAATGAATGTTTTTGTGACCCTGAGGGGGCCTGCACTTGAGCCAAAGCATCTTCCATGGATTTTCTCCATGTTTGAGTCTGAGAATCAGATTTATCAAGCCTCTTAGGCAATAAAGCCACATTAGCATTAAGTGTACTTAACATAGTAACCCAATCAGCAGTCGGCTGTGTCGACAGAGCCATCTCCAGCCTCTTTTCTGCGCCCCCAGTAACCTCCCTCGGGGAGGAACACTCAGCCTCAGACATGCCGACACGCAGTACCGACACCCCCACACTCACACTGGCCAATAAAGGGGACAGCCTACAGGGAAGCCTGGAGAGAGAAACACAGGGGGAGTATGCCAGCCCACACCCCAGCGCCTATATACTACACACGTATAATATATAGCAGTAGCGCTGAAACACTCAAAAAAACACCAATTTATCTGTGCCCTTTCCCCCCCGTTTTGCTCACTATTACTTGTGAGGAGCATGGAGGTCCCGGGCCAGCGTCTCTGCAGCGGCTGTGAAGAGAAGAAAATGGCGCTGGTGAGCAGTGCGGCTAAGCCCCGCCCCTTCCCGGCGCGCTTCAGACCCGCTCAAATTTGAAAAAGTATACTGGCGGGGGTAATTATATACGGTGCCCAGGGCACCGAATATGCCTTTAGCCAGACTGGATGACCCCAGTAACTGCTGCCCAGGGCGCTCCCCCCCAGCGCCCTGCACCCTGCGAGTGCCGTTGATGATGTGTGTGGGAGCATGGAGCGAGGCGCTACCGCTGCGCTGTACCTCGTTACTGAAGTCTTCTGCCGTCACCGAAGTCTTGGGTTTTTCTAATACTCACCCGGCTTCTTTCTTCTGGCTTCTGTGAGGGGGGTGACGGTGCGGCTCCGGGAACAAGCAGCTAGGCGAACCAAGTGATCGAACCCTCTGGAGCTAATGGTGTCCAGTAGCCTAAGAAGCAGAGCCTTTAACTAAGAAGTAGTAGGTATGACTTCTCTCCCCTCACTCCCACGATGCAGGGAGCCTGTAGCCAGCAGGTCTCCCTGAAAATAAAAAACCTAACAAAAATCTTTCTAGAGAAACTCAGCAGAGCTCCCCTAGTGTGTGTCCAGTCACTCTTGGGTACAAAGTCTAACTGAGGCCTGGGGGAGGGGCATAGAGTGAGGAGCCAGTTCACACCCAGTCAAAGTCTTTTTAGTGTGCCCAAGCTCCTGCGGATCCCGTCTATACCATATGGTCCTTTTGGAGTCCCCAGCATCCTCTAGGACGTAAGAGAAAAGGGGAATTAGTGATTAATGTGATAGCAACTAATCAGGTGCCAGTAATTAGAATAAAGAGAGACTCTGGAGATTGACAGCCATACCTCTGACAATACAGCCGCCCCAGTAGGCGGAGAAACGCGCCAGAAGACCGGAATTACGACTGTGGGACGGAGGAGGAACGCACAGGAAGCCGACTGTTCCGAAACCGGAAGTCGCGGCACGCGACCGTTAATGGCGTCCCCTGCCTCTCTGGGCTCAGCTACACAGTCGCTAGCTGCAGCCCGCGCCCTCCCACAGTGCTCACTCCCATATCGGACTTTGCCACACAGCACAAAGGTACTGTTTGTTTGCATCAACAGCCGCATGCATAGCACTGTGGGAACTGTGTCACATGATTATAGACATTCGGCTGGCACCAAATCATTCCTGGAGCTAAAAATTCCATTAGGAAGAGTTCCATCATTGCATGCACAGCGGACATTTCATCTACACCCAGAACTCTGGTGAAGTATTGCTATTCATTAACATTAAGCAAAGATTGTTGCACTAATACTACTAAACTGTGCTTCTGCTTAATGCACACATGTGTTGCAACTAACAGCCGGCTTATCCATGCCTTATTAATTTGTTTACAAACTAATTAGTCTGAGTATATCAGAGATAAGACAGTACTGTCCAGTTTTTAAATGTTCCTGTGTTGTGTATTTTTATTGTTTTAAAGTGATTTCACACTTATGTTATGCAAAATTGCTTGTGTAAAATAAATGGTTATTTGTGAAACCAGCAGTTGAATTAACATTCTATTTTTGAGCGCCATCATTAATTATTTTTCTTATCTAGTTAATTGTTCGTGGATACCCAGATCCGCCTTCTGTGGGCTGCCATTAGAATTAATATTTTACTGAAAACAGCGCCCACTTATTGTTTGCAAGGCTATAAAAGGCCTAGGGCATGATTCACAGATGGACACAATGCCGATGTTCCACGCTACTAAGCGATTATTGGCAGACTGCGCATGTGCCACGATTGCATTGCGCATGTGTCAAGGTGCCACTGTGAACCTGCTCGCAATGAGGATTTCGCTGCAGAGTGATTGACAGGAAGTGACCATTTGAGAGTGTTAACTGGAAACAAACACAGGCGTCTCATGGCCGTTTTCGGGTCATGTATCTAACGGGGGGGGGGTGGTATAGCACATAGACCGTTAAAAGATAGACAGTCATTAGGTAGACACCATATGGTCGACAGTCAAAAGTCAGACAGGGTCAAAAGTCCGATAGGGTCATAAGTCAGACACAAAGAATTTTTTTTTTTTGTGTGTGTGTGTTTTGAAACATTTTTAACACAAATTTGGTGAATTTCGGGCCCTCGCGGGCTCGCTACGCTCATTACACTTCAGGCTCGGTGTCTCGATCTGCTTTGCTCGACACAACTTTACTAAAAGGTAATAGTTTGTGACATGGATAGTAAATGAGGCAAAAGTTGTAAAAAACAGAAAAAAATATTATTATTTTTTTTGTCTGACTTTTGACCATGTCTGACTTTTGATCCTGTCGGACTTTTGATCCTGTCGGACTTTTGACCGTGTCTGACTTTTGACTGTGGACCATATGGTGTCTACCTAATGACTGTATATCTTTTAACTGTCTATCTATTGACTGGAACCCGTATCTAATGTCAGCTGCAAGCTCTTATGTACAAAAACAGTGCACCTGCATTGCCACTGGCGTGTCTAGTTTGCATATCTATAGGGCTACCCTTAAGCCCAATGTTATTTATTCTTGCGTACAGGATGCAAATGTGCATGCAATTGTGAATGAGTTGCGATAGCTCCAATGGGCATCTCTTTTCCTGGAGAACACTGTGACTTAGCATTTTGTATGCAGATACAGCTGGAAAACACTAACGTAGCATTTCGTATGCAGATACAGCTACACACAGAATTTAGGCCACATATCATTTTAAACAGCAGAGTCTGCTTGTGCATCTTATTCATATAACAATGCATTTTCAGCATAAAAAGACGCCCAATGTTAGCACAGTTGCACAGGAACTGCCAGCTCACCCATGCCATGCATCTCGCGTTGTACCAACGAACCAGCTCCTAACTGACATTTTTTAAACCCAATCTGTAATATGGGAGCTAGTAGATGATTGGTAGGTACATTATCTCCGTCTACTTTATCTCTTGCCAAAGCTTAGTGCATAGACCCCTTTGAGTCTATGGTCACCTTATGACGCCACAATGTTTTAAATGTTTACCGTATACTTTTCATTTTTACCAGCATTATAGCTTACAGTACTAATAAAAGGATACAGTGTAAACACCTGCGCTCAACGCAGGAAATTTCAGCTCAATAACTAGAGAAGATCACCAATCACTTAGGAACTAGGTACTAATTTTAAAAATGATCAAGTGCTCTTTCTCAAAGGTAAGGTGCACCTCCCTATAAATAGGGATAGGTGCACCATACCCTTGAGAAAGAGTGCTTAATTATTTTTATAATTAGCTTACAGTACTTGCTACATATATATATATATATATATATATATATATATATATATATATATATATTGTTACAAGGATCACACACACACGGGGACTCGGATGAACACTTCCGGTGTTTATTGTGAACAGCAGGTTACCACATAGCAAGTTGAATCCATATGTGCAGTCGGTATTACAGCAGTAGCATACAGGCACTCTCAGCATAGCAGACTCTTGATAGGCTCCATTGGTCCCTAGTCTAATCCACACAACCCAGCCTATCACTTGGGTAGCTATTCTACCGTCAAGAGCAAGGTGACTCTGCCCTGGAAACCCTTATATCAGGAAATCCCAGGTGCTGCTGATCACACACCTGGGATTCTGCTACTGCCTCCAAAACCTGTTCTGAAACCTCCACATTACTTTCACATTGAAAAATGCTGTCTCTGCCACAATATATATATATATATATATATATATATATATATATATATACATTGTGACAAGTACACTGGAATAGTGTTTGAGGGCAGGTATGTTTGTCCCAGGTCTTACATGTATTAGAAGAATGAAAACTTCTAGGAAAATGTTTTGTTTTGTCAGAACCTTTTCAGTTTGTTGGAAAAGCTGGATAAGGGCCCTGAAAGAGAGATGGGGCAAGTTCCAGACATTGGGCCCAGTTCGGGTCTTTGGCCTCACAGAAGGCTAATCAGGCTTTCAGCTGTGTAAGAGTGTTATAGAGCTGCTGGTCTGATTAGTGTGGGCAGACTGCCTGGGGAGACTGGAGACTCTCTGAAGAGAGAAACACGCTTCTTTATACAAGTGAGCTATACAGTGTTTACTGGAGAACCCTGTGTTTTTGTTTAGTGATAGTTAGGAACGTCTTGTGTTTAGTTAGTGCTGGACAGGCAAGGTATTTTCTTTTGGTGTTTGTTTTATTTTCTGTTTAATAAAACTGGCTGTGGCAAGTTGCATCAAAAACTGGACTTGTGTGATTCCTCAGCTGCTGCGTGCTGCCACGTACCCCAGGAAACGGCACCTTGTACCCTGACAGTGTTACAACTTGGTGGAGAATGCGAGCATGCCGCTCTGCGCATAAGTGAAAGCAGCAGCTTTATGAGGCCTGCAAAAAACGGTGGTTTATGCAGATACAGCCCAATGTGAAGTTGCTGAGACTCACCCCGAGGGTTTGATATATGTCCTGGGTGAAAGCAGCTACAAAGCCGCCTGAAAAATCTGTCGACATGGAGGAACTGCTTAAAGCCCTGCTGCAAGCTACAGCGGCTCAGCAAGAGGCCAACAGACAGCAGCAGGTGGCTATGGAGGAAAATTGGAGACTACAGCAGGAGGCCAACAGACAGCAGCAGGTGGCAATGGAGGAAAATTGTAGGCAACAGCGTCAGGATAGAGAGGCCTTAGCAGAAGTGGTGCAGAGACTTGCAGCTCGGGTTGGAGATGTGGCCGTCAGTGCTCCGACCAGCTCTAGTTCTATTCGGGCCAGTCACTTCCTGCAGAAAATGACAGAGGCTGATGATGTGGAGGCCTACCTGACCACGTTTGAAAGGACTGCCGAGCGTGAGAACTGGCCGAAAGCACAGTGGGGCCAGTCTGCTGGCACCTTTTTTGTCAGGTGAGCCCCAAAAAGCGTACTTTGATTTAAGCCCTGCTGAGGCTCGGGACTATGATAAACTAAAGACTGAGATCCTGACCCGCCTGGGAGTCACGCTGTCAGTACGAGCACAACGGGTGCACCGTTGGGTGTACGCCATGGAGAAGCGCGGAGCTCCCAGATGCATGACCTTATTCAGCTAATAAAAAAATGGTTACAGCCAGAGACATTAACTGGTCCTCAGATGTTTGAAAGAGTCGTCATGGACCGCTATTTGAGATCTTTGCCCATGGTCCTGCGCAAGTGGGTGAGCCATGGAAACCCGGATACTGCTGAACAATTAGTGGACATGGTAGAGAGGTATTTGGCGGCAGAGGAACTACTGATGACCACCCAGCAACCCATAGATCCTCGACAGCGCCCTTCAGTAAAGACTGGTAAGACTGTTCCGTGGGAAAATGTTGCTGGGCGGTTAAGAGAACGCAAGGCTGGAGAGACTGTAAACACTGGCCCTGGAGACAGGCCAATGGGGCTAGAACAGTCTATGCTGCCCAAACGGGTTGATAATCGTGTGGTTAAAAGTTTTAGGTGTGGTATGCCAGGTCATGTTATTGCCAATTGCCCAGTCACGCAAGAACCCATGCAATGTGATGCTGCCTTTGAATGTCGCAGAATGTCTTTCTTTGCTAGGTTAGCATGCACTGTGGTACCTTCACCTGAGCTGGAAAAACAAATGTGTGATGTGTTCTTAGAGGGTAACCGGGTAGAGGCCTTGCTAGATTCAGGAAGTTTAGTTACCCTCGTGAAAGCTGGGTTAGTGAACCCCTTAAAGGTCCAGCAAATACCTATTGGGGTAACTTGCATACATGGGGATACCCAACATTATGTTACTGCTGAAGTGAATATAGAAACTTGTTGTGGGTCAGCAATGGTTAAAGTAGGACTGGTCCCCACCTTGGTGCATGAGGCCATAATAGGGAGGGATTTCCCTCATTTTTGGAAACTGTGGGAATCACGTTTATCAACAGATGTGAGAAGTAAAGAGCCAGTTGATAATACCGGTGATTTTATGGATGTACGTGTGTCTTCGGAGCTTTCTGACCCTTTGCCTTTTGCTAGTTTGGCTGGGGAAGTGACAGATGGGGAGTCCAGTGAGGACCCTCTTGCTGGGAACCGAGACATAGTAGTTAGAACTGAAAGCGTGCCTGGCCTGGAGGTAAAGAAGGATTTGTTTGCGTCTGAACAGTTAAAGGATCCTACCTTGATAAAGGCTAGAGAGAATGTTAAGATTGTTAATGGAGAACCTGTGGTACCAGGTGACAGGGTTATGTATCCCCACATGGCCATCTGTAATGAGCTCTTGTACCACATTGTCAAAAAGGGTGAGGATGTGGTGGAACAGCTGGTAGTTCCCCAGCCTTATCGGAGAACGGTACTAGATTTAGCTCATAGTCACGTTACAGCAGGACATTTAGGGGCAGAAAAAAACACTGAAAGAGTTTTACAAAGGTTCTTTTGGCCAGGGGCTTATAAAGAAGTGTCTGAATATTGTTCTTCCTGTCCGGAATGCCAGTACCATGCCCCTAGACCCCATTCCAGGAGCCCACTAGTTCCCATGCCTATTATAGAGGTCCCGTTTGACAGAATAGCCATGGATCTCGTGGGACCCTTGTTAAAGTCCGCTCGGGGCCATCAGTATATCCTGGTAATTATGGACTATGCCACTCTATATCCTGAGGCTATCCCTTTACGCACTATCACAACCAAGGCGATAGCTAGGGAGCTGGTGCAGGTTTTTAGTAGAGTGGTAATACCAAAAGAAATTTTGACTGACCAAGGTACTCTATTTATGTCAAGGATTATGAAAGAATTGTGCAAATTATTTAAGGTTACTCACCTCAGGACGTCCATCTACCATCCCCAAACTGATGGGTTGGTGGAAAAATTCAATAAAACATTAAAAAGTATGTTAAAAAAGGTTGTTGATAGAGATGGGAAAAACTGGGATTGTTTGTTGCCCTACTTGTTAATGGCCATCAGATAAGTTCCTCACTCCTCTACGGGGTTTTCTCCATTTGATTTGTTGTATGGTAGACACCCCAGAGGGCTGTTGGACATTGCCAAAGAGACGTGGGAAGGACAGCCCACTCCTTATAGAAGCGTTATTGAACATGTAACACAAATGCAGGATAGGATTGCAGCCGTGGTACCTATTGTCAGAGAGCATATGGAACAGGCCCAAAGTGCTCAACAGAGGGTATATAACCGGAGTGCCAAGATACGGGAATTTGCTCCCGGAGATAGAGTTCTTGTTTTGGTACCCACTGTGGAAAGCAAGTTCCTAGCTAAATGGCAGGGTCCATTTGAAATTAGGGAAAAAGTGAATTAGGTTAATTACAAAGTATACCAACTGGGAAAGAGAAAACCCAAACAAATCTACCATGTTAACTTAATCAAACCCTGGAAAGATAGGTTGTCTCTGTCAGCGAAGCCTTGCCCTTCGGTGTCTTCACCTCGGTTGCTTCCAGCAGTAAAGGTGTCAGAGACATTATCAGCTGATCAGAACAATCAGGTTAAAGAATTTCTCATCCAAAATAGGGAGATATTTTCAGAGCTGCCTGGCCGAACGACCATAATAAAACATGACATTGTCACAGAACCAGGGGTCAGGGTTCATTTAAAGCCATATAGGATTCCTGAAGCTCAGCGAGAAGCTGTTTCTAAAGAAGTTAAAACCATGTTAGAATTTGGAGTCATAGAGGAATCTAACAGTGAGTGGTCCAGTCCCATAGTTCTCATCCCGAAGCCAGACGGTAGCATACGCTTCTGTAATGACTTTCGTAAGTTAAATGAGGTGTCCAAATTTGACGCATACCCCATGCCCCGTGTGGATGAGCTTATAGAAAGGCTGGGAACAGCCAGGTTTCTCACCACGTTGGACCTGACCAAAGGCTACTGACAAATACCTTTAACTGATAGCGCAAAAGAAAAAACTGCCTTTTCGGTTCCGTAGGGGCTATACCAGTATAAGATGTTACCCTTTGGGTTGCATGGGGCTCCAGCAACCTTTCAACGGGCGATGGATAAAATGCTGAGGCCCCATAGAAAATATGCAGCTGCCTATTTGGATGATGTGGTAATTCACAGTACAGACTGGGGGTCCCATTTGGTTAAAGTACAAGCAGTACTGGACTCAATAAGAGAGGCAGGGTTAACTGCTAACCCAAAGAAGTGCTGCCTCGCAATGGAGGAGGTCAAATACTTGGGCTTCACCATAGGCAGAGGTCTGATTAGGCCCCAATTGAATAAAATTGATGCTATTCAAAACTGGCCTCGTCCAGTGAATAAAAAACAGGTAAGGGCTTTTTTGGGAATAACTGGGTACTATAGACGGTTTATTCCCAATTTTGCGACCACAGCAGTGCCGTTGTCAGACCTTACCAAAGGGAAGCAGTCAAATATGGTGAAATGGAACCCTGATGGAGAAAAAGCGTTCCAAACATTAAAAGTGGCTTTGTGTTCACAACCGGTATTGATAACACCAGATTTTTCTAAATAATTTGTTGTACAGACAGATGCCTCAGAGGTAGGGATAGGGGCTGTGTTGTCCCAAACCAGAGATGGGGACGAACACCCTATTATTTATTTGAGTAGGAAACTCAATGAGCATGAAAAAAGGTATGCCATTGTGGAAAAGGAGGCTTTGGCCATTAAGTGGGCACTAGATGCCTTGAGATATTACCTCTTGGGTAGACAATTCAGACTAGTGACAGATCATGCCCCTTTAAAATTGATGTATGTAAATAGAGGTAAGAATGCTCGTGTAACTAGATGGTTTCTAGCGCTGCAAGATTTTAAGTTTACTGTTGAACATAGACCGGGTACACAATTGGCCAACGCAGATGCATTGTCCCGCATCTTCTGTTTGGGGGCTACAAGTGTTCCGGCCCCTAGGTCGAAACAGGGGAGGGGAATATGTGACAAGAACACTGGAATAGTGTTTGAGGGCAGGTATGTTTGTCCCAGGTTCTTGTCTTACATGTATTAGAAGAATTAAAACTTCTAGGAAAATGTTTTGTTTTGTCAGAACCTTTTCAGTTTGTTGGAAAAGCTGGATAAGGGCCCTGAAAGAGAGATGGGGCAAGTTCCAGACATTTGGCCTCACAGAAGGCTAATCAGGCTTTCAGCTGTGTAAGAGTGTTATAGAGCTGCTGGCCTGATTAGTGTGGGCAGACTGCCTGGGGAGACTGGAGACTCTCTGAAGAGAGAAACACGGTTCTTTATACAAGTGAGCTATACAGTGTTTACTGGAGAACCCTGTGTTTTTGTTTAGTGATAGTTAGGAACGTCTTGTGTTTAGTTAGTGCCGGACAGGCAAGGTATTTTCTTTTGGTGTTTGTTTTATTTTCTGTTTAATAAAACTGGCTGTGTATAGAAAAAAAGAGAAAAACGAGATTGCCTGATAGTGGTGCACACTAATAATAATAAAATGTAACTTTTAATTCGTATTATTAAAAACCATTGCGAAATATAAGATAAAAATAAGATTTTACTCACCGGTAAATCTATTTCTCGTAGTCCGTAGTGGATGCTGGGGACTCCGTAAGGACCATGGGGAATAGACGGGCTCCGCAGGAGACTGGGCACACTAAAAGAAAGATTTGGTACTACCTGGTGTGCACTGGCTCCTCCCTCTATGCCCCTCCTCCAGACCTCAGTTAGGATACTGTGCCCGGAAGAGCTGACACAATAAGGAAGGATTTTGAATCCCGGGTAAGACTCATACCAGCCACACCAATCACACCGTACAACTCGTGATATTAAACCCAGTTAACAGTATGAAATACAACTGAGCCTCTCAACAGATGGCTCAACAATAACCCTTTAGTTAGGCATTAACTATATACAAGTATTGCAGACAATCCGCACTTGGGATGGGCGCCCAGCATCCACTACGGGCTACGAGAAATAGATTTACCGGTGAGTAAAATCTTATTTTCTCTGACGTCCTAGTGGATGCTGGGGACTCCGTAAGGACCATGGGGATTATACCAAAGCTCCCAAACGGGCGGGAGAGTGCGGATGACTCTGCAGCACCGAATGAGAGAACTCAAGGTCCTCCTCAGCCAGGGTATCAAATTTGTAGAATTTAGCAAACGTGTTTGCCCCTGACCAAGTTGCAGCTCGGCAAAGTTGTAAAGCCGAGACCCCTCGGGCAGCCGCCCAAGATGAGCCCACCTTCCTCGTGGAATGGGCTTTCACTGATTTAGGCTGCGGCAATCCAGCCGCAGAATGCGCCAGCTGAATTGTGCTACAAATCCAGCGAGCAATAGTCTGCTTAGAAGCAGGAGCACCTATTTTGTTGGGTGCATACAGGATAAAAAGCGAGTCAGTTTTCCTGACTCCAGCCGTCCTGGAAACATAAATTTTCAAGGCCCTGACTACGTCTAGTAACTTGGAATCCTCCAAGTCCCTAGTAGCCGCAGGCACCACAATAGGTTGGTTCAAGTGAAAAGCTGATACCACCTTAGGGAGAAACTGGGGACGAGTCCTCAATTCTGCCCTATCCATATGAAAAATCAGATAAGGGCTTTTACATGACAAAGCCGCCAATTCTGACACACGCCTGGCCGAAGCCAAGGCCAATAACATGACCACTTTCCACGTGAGATATTTCAGATCCACAGTTTTGAGTGGTTCAAACCAATGTGATTTTAGGAAACTCAAGACCACATTGA
The DNA here is from genome assembly GCF_028390025.1 of Pseudophryne corroboree. Classification (NCBI taxonomy): domain Eukaryota; kingdom Metazoa; phylum Chordata; class Amphibia; order Anura; family Myobatrachidae; genus Pseudophryne; species Pseudophryne corroboree. The sequence continues at coordinate 607,074,040 of NC_086447.1, forward strand.
GATCCCAAGGTGCCACAGGAGGCACAAAAGGGGGCTGAATATGAAGCACTCCCTTTACAAAAGTCTGAACTTCAGGTAGTGAAGCCAGTTCTTTCTGGAAGAAAATCGACAGAGCCGAAATCTGGACCTTAATGGAACCCAATTTTAGGCCCATAGTCACTCCCGACTGTAGGAAGTGCAGAAAATGACCCAGCTGAAATTCCTCTGTAGGGGCCTTCCTGGCCTCACACCACGCAACATATTTTCGCCATATGCGGTGATAATGGTTTGCGGTTACTTCTTTCCTAGCTTTTATCAGCGTAGGAATGACATCCTCCGGAATGCCCTTTTCCTTCAGGATCCGGTGTTCAACCGCCATGCCGTCAAACGCAGCCGCGGTAAGTCTTGGAACAGACAGGGCCCCTGCTGCAGCAGGTCCTGTCTGAGCGGTAGAGGCCATGGGTCCTCTGACATCATTTCTTGAAGTTCCGGAAACCACGCTCTTCTCGGCCAATCCGGAACAATGAGTATAGTTCTTACTCCTCTTCTCCTTATTATCCTCAGCACCTTTGGTATGAGAGGAAGAGGAGGGAACACATAAACCGATCGGTACACCCACGGTGTTACCAGAGCGTCCACAGCTATCGCCTGCGGGTCTCTCGACCTGGCGCAATATTTTTCTAGCTTTTTGTTTAGGCGGGACGCCATCATGTCCACTTGTGGTTTTTCCCACTGGTTTACAATCATTTGAAAGACTTCTGGATGAAGTCCCCACTCTCCCGGGTGGAGGTCGTGCCTGCTGAGGAAGTCTGCTTCCCAGTTGTCCACTCCCGGAATGAACACTGCTGACAGTGCTAGTACGTGATTTTCCGCCCATCGGAGAATCCTTGTGGCTTCTGCCATGGCCACCCTGCTTCTCGTGCCGCCCTGTCGGTTTACATGGGCGACTGCCGTGATGTTGTCTGATTGGATCAGAACCGGCTGGTTTTGAAGCAGGGGCCTTGCCTGACTTAGGGCATTGTAAATGGCCCTCAGTTCCAGAATGTTTATGTGGAGAGACGACTCCTGACTTGACCACAGACCCTGGAAATTTCTTCCCATTGTGACTGCGCCCCAGCCCCGAAGGCTGGCATCCGTGGTCACCAGGACCCAGTCCTGTATGCCGAATCTGCGGCCCACTAGAAGATGAGCACTCTAGCCACCACAGTAGAGACACCCTGGTCCTTGGAGACAGGGTTATTAGTTGATGCATCTGAAGATGCGATCCCGACCACTTGTCCAAGAGGTCCCACTGGAAGGTCCTTGCATGGAACCTGCTGAATGGAATTGCTTCGTACGAAGCCACCATTTTCCCAGGACTCGTGTGCAGTGATGCACCGATACTCGTTTTGGTTTTAGGAGGTCTCTGACTAGAGATGACAACTCCTCGGCTTTCTCCTGCGGGAGAAACACTTTTTTCTGTTCTGTGTCCAGAACCATCCCCAGGAACAGTAGACGTGTCGTAGGGACCAGCTGTGACTTTGGAATGTTTAGAATCCAGCCATGCTGTTGTAGCACTTCCCGAGATAGTGCTACTCCGACCAGTAACTGCTCCCTGGACCTCGCCTTTATTAGGAGATCGTCCAAGTACGGGATAATTAAAATACCCTTTTTTCGAAGGAGTATCATCATTTCTGCCATTACCTTGGTAAACACCCTCGGTGCCGTGGACAGTCCAAACGGTAGAGTCTGGAATTGGTAATGGCAATCCTGTACCACAAATCTGAGGTACTCCTGGTGAGGAAGGTAAATTGGGACATGCAGGTAAGCATCCTTGATGTCCAGGGATACCATGTAATCCCCCTCGTCCAGGCTTGCAATAACCGCCCTGAGCGATTCCATCTTGAACTTGAATCTTTTTATGTAAGTGTTCAAGGATTTCAAATTTAAAATGGGTCTCACCGAACCGTCCGGTTTCGGTACCACAAACAGTGTGGAATAGTAACCCCGTCCTTGTTGAAGTAGGGGTACTTTGACCTTTGACTATCACCTGCTGGGAATACAGCTTGTGAATTGCCTCTAGTACAGCCTCCCTGCCCGAGGGAGTTGTCGGTAAGGCCGATTTGAGGAAACGGCGGGGGGGAGGCACCTCGAATTCCAGCTTGTACCCCTGAGATACTACTTGAAGGATCCAGGGATCCACCCGTGAGCGAACCCACTGATCGCTGAAATTTTTGAGGCGGCCCCCCACCGTACCTGGTTCCGCCTGTGGAGCCCCACCGTCATGCGGCGGACTTGGAAGAAGCGGGGGAGGACTTTGGTTCCTGGGAACCTGCTGCGTGGTGCAGCTTTTTTCCTCTTCCTCTGCCTCTAGACAGAAAGGACCCGCCTTTTCCCCGCCTGTTTTTCTGGGGTCGAAAGGACTGTACCTGATAGTACGGCGCTTTCTTAGGCTGTGAGGGGACATGGGGTAAAAACGCTGACTTCCCAGCTGTTGCTGTGGAAACAAGGTCTGAGAGACCATCCCCGAATAACTCCTCACCCTTATAAGGCAAAACTTCCATGTGCCTTTTAGAATCTGCATCCCCTGTCCACTGCCGAGTCCATAAGCCTCTCCTAGCAGAAATGGACAATGCACTTATTCTAGATGCCAGCCGGCAGATCTCCCTCTGTGCATCTCTCATGTACAAGACTGAGTCTTTTATATGCTCTACGGTTAGCAATATAGTGTCCCTGTCCAGGGTGTCAATATTTTCTGACAGGGAATCTGACCAAGCAGCAGCAGCACTGCACATCCACGCTGAAGCAATAGCTGGTCTCAGTATAACACCAGTGTGTGTATATATAGACTTTAGGATAGCCTCCTGCTTTCTATCAGCAGGTTCCTTTAGGGCGGCCGTATCCGGAGACGGTAGTGCCACCTTTTTAGACAAACGTGTGAGCGCTTTATCCACCCTAGGGGGAGTTTCCCAACGTGACCTATCCTCTGGCGAGAAAGGGAACGCCATTAGTAATTTTTTTGAAATCACCAATTTCTTATCAGGGAAAGCCCACGCTTCTTCACACACTTCATTCAATTCTTCAGATGGGGGAAAAACTATTGGAAGTTTTTTCTCCCCAAACATAATACCCTTTTTTGAGGTACCTGGGTTTATATCAGAAAGGTGTAAAACCTCTTTCATTGCCTCAATCATGCCACGAATGGCCCTAGTGGACATTAAATTTGACTTATCGTCGTCGACACTGGCATCAGTATCCGTGTCGACATCTGTGTCTGCCATCTGAGGTAGCGGGCGTTTTAGAGCCCCTGATGGTCTTTGAATTGCCTGGGCAGGCACGAGCTGAGAAGCCGGCTGTCCCGCATTTGGCATGTCGTCAAATTTTTTATGTAAGGAGTCGACACTTGCACGTAATTCCTTCCATAAGTCCATCCACTCAGGTGTCTGCCCCGCAGAGGGTGACATCACATTTATAGGCATCTGCTCCGCCTCCACATAACTCTCCTCATCAAACATGTCGACACAGCCGTACCGACACACCGCACACACAGGGAATGCTCTTAAAGGAGACAGGACCCCACAAAAGCCCTTTGGGGAGACAGGGAGAGAGTATGCCAGCACACACCAGAGCGCTATATAATGCAGGGACTAACTGAATTATGTCCCCTATAGCTGCTATAATATTTACTGCGCCTCAAATCTGTGCCCCCCCTCTCTTTTTTACCCTTTGCTGTAGTGTAGACTGCAGGGGAGAGTCAGGGAGCTTCCTTCCAGCGGAACTGTGAGGGAGAAATGGCGCCAGTGTGCTGAGGGAGAAGCCCCGCCCCCTTTTCGGCTGACTTTCGCCCGCTTTTTTCTGTATTCTGGCAGGGGTATTTACCACATATATAGCCTCTGGGTCTATATATTGTGGTTATTTTGCCAGCCAAGGTGATATTATTGCTGCTCAGGGCGCCCCCCCCCCAGCGCCCTGCACCCTCAGTGACCGGAGTGTGAAGTGTGTATGAGGAGCAATGGCGCACAGCTGCAGTGCTGTGCGCTACCTTGGTGAAGACTGAAGTCTTCTGCCGCCGATTTTCCGGACCATCTTCTTGCTTCTGGCTCTGTAAGGGGGACGGCGGCGCGGCTCCGGGAACGAACACCAAGGACGGGTCCTGCGGTCGATCCCTCTGGAGCTAATGGTGTCCAGTAGCCTAAGAAGCCCAAGCTAGCTGCAAGCAGGTAGGTTTGCTTCTTCTCCCCTTAGTCCCTCGTTGCAGTGAGCCTGTTGCCAGCAGGTCTCAGGTCTGGAGGAGGGGCATAGAGGGAGGAGCCAGTGCACACCAGGTAGTACCAAATCTTTCTTTTAGTGTGCCCAGTCTCCTGCGGAGCCCGTCTATTCCCCATGGTCCTTACGGAGTCCCCAGCATCCACTAGGACGTCAGAGAAATATAAAGGTGAGAAAGAAAGAAAAGTGTTCTAAAATATATGACTTCCTGCACACAGGGCGCCCGCAAACTGTAAGTTTTATATGCCTTTATGCTATGCAGATATCTGTATACTTTATTGTGTTTATTAATAAACGTTTTATAGTTCCTAGCAGTGATTCATGTCTTATTGTGTACTCATTATTAAATGTTATACAATTACCAGCAATCCATGTCTTGTTCTTTATTCCTTATTCTCGATGTAACCAATGAGAGTCATGTATGACAAAATATGCTGACATACAGTCTATATATAAGAAAATCACTCTAGAACCCAAGGGTTCTAATGGAGCTTCACTCTGAACTGGCAAAACCGCTATCTTTGATCTTTAAGGATTCAGTTATATCAGGTATGGTTCCCAAAGACTGGCGTATAGCGGAAGTAGTGCCTATATTCAATAAGGGAAGTAAAGCTGAACCAGGTAATTATAGACCAGTTAGTCTTACATCTATAGTGGGGAAAGTATTGGAAGGTATTCTAAGAGATAGTATTCAGAAGTTCCTTGAAGTCAATAAGGTCATTAAAAGGAATCAACATGGGTTTACGAAGGACAGATCCTGTCAAACCAACTTACTTGGCTTTTATGAAACAGTAAGCGCAAACCTAGATCAGGGTAAAGACGTGGATGTAATCTTTTTAGACTTTGCCAAAGCGTTCGATACTGTACCACACATGAGACTTATCTACAAGCTACAAGAATCAGGGCTAGGAAGCACAATATGCACTTGGGTCAAAAACTGGTTAGATAATAGGGAGCAGCGCGTTGTGGTTAATGGATCTTTTTCAACTTGGACTGAAGTGCTAAGTGGTGTGCCGCAAGGCTCAGTATTAGGACCGCTATTGTTCAATATTTTCATTAACGACCTAACAGAAGGTCTAGAGAGCATGGTGTAAATTTTTGCAGATGATACCAAATTGTGTAAGGCTATAAATACAGAGGAGGATGCCGAGTCTCTTCAGAACGACTCAGTTAAATTAGAAGCATGGGCAGCCAAATGGAGAATGCGCTTCAACACAGACAAGTGTAAGGTAATGCACTATGGTAACAAGAACAAAAATTACACCTACCTACTAAATGGGGTAAAATTAGGGGATTCTGTACTGGAAAAGGACTTGGGTGTCCTCATAGATAGCAAGCTAAGAAGTAGTACCCAAAGTAGGACTGCAGCAAAGAAGGCTAATAATAAGAATTTACTTACCGATAATTATATTTCTCATAGTCCGTAGTGGATGCTGGGGACTCCGAAAGGACCATGGGGAATAGCGGCTCCGCAGGAGACTGGGCACAAAAGTAAAAGCTTTAAGACTACCTGGTGTGCACTGGCTCCTCCCCCTATGACCCTCCTCCAAGCCTCAGTTAGGATACTGTGCCCGGACGAGCGTACACAATAAGGAAGGATTTTGAATCCCGGGTAAGACTCATACCAGCCACACCAATCACACCGTACAACTTGTGATCTGAACCCAGTTAACAGCATGATAACAGAGGAGCCTCTGAAAAGATGGCTCACAACAATAATAACCCGATTTTTTGTAACAATAACTATGTACAAGTATTGCAGACAATCCGCACTTGGGATGGGCGCCCAGCATCCACTACGGACTATGAGAAATAGAATTATCGGTAAGTAAATTCTTATTTTCTCTGACGTCCTAGTGGATGCTGGGGACTCCGAAAGGACCATGGGGATTATACCAAAGCTCCCAAACGGGCGGGAGAGTGCGGATGACTCTGCAGCACCGAATGAGAGAACTCCAGGTCCTCCTCAGCCAGGGTATCAAATTTGTAGAATTTAGCAAACGTGTTTGCCCCTGACCAAGTAGCTGCTCGGCAAAGTTGTAAAGCCGAGACCCCTCGGGCAGCCGCCCAAGATGAGCCCACTTTCCGTGTGGAATGGGCTTTTACAGATTTTGGCTGTGGCAGGCCTGCCACAGAATGTGCAAGCTGAATTGTACTACAAATCCAACGAGCAATAGTCTGCTTAGAAGCAGGAGCACCCAGCTTGTTGGGTGCATACAGGATAAACAGCGAGTCAGATTTTCTGACTCCAGCCGTCCTGGAAACATATATTTTCAGGGCCCTGACTACGTCCAGCAACTTGGAATCCTCCAAGTCCCTAGTAGCCGCAGGCACCACAATAGGCTGGTTTAAGTGAAATGCTGAAACCACCTTAGGGAGAAATTGAGGACGAGTCCTCAATTCTGCCCTGTCCGTATGAAAAATTAGGTAAGGGCTTTTATAGGATAAAGCCGCCAATTCTGAGACACGCCTGGCTGAGGCCAGGGCTAACAGCATTACCACTTTCCATGTGAGATATTTTAAGTCCACAGTGGTGAGTGGTTCAAACCAATGTGATTTTAGGAACCCCAAAACTACATTGAGATCCCAAGGTGCCACTGGAGGCACAAAAGGAGGCTGTATATGCAGTACCCCCTTGACAAAAGTCTGAACTTCAGGAACTGAAGCTAGTTCTTTTTGGAAGAATATTGACAGGGCCGAAATTTGAACCTTAATGGACCCTAATTTTAGGCCCATAGACAGTCCTGTTTGCAGGAAATGCAGGAAACGACCCAGTTGAAATTCCTCTGTAGGGGCCTTCCTGGCCTCACCCTTTGGGGAGACAGAGGGAGAGTTTGCCAGCACACACCAGAGCGCTATATATATATACAGGGATAACCTTATATAAGTGTTTTTCCCTTATATAGCTGCTGTATAGATTTATCTGCCAAATTAGTGCCCCCCCTCTCTTGTTTTACCCTGTTTCTGTAGTGCAGGACTGCAGGGGAGAGTCAGGGAGCTTCCCTCCAACGGAGCTGTGAGGAAAAATGGCGCCAGTGTGCTGAGGAGATAGGCTCCGCCCCCTTCTCGGCGGCCTTTCTCCCGCTTTTTTATGGAAAAACAGGCATGAGTTAAATGCATCCATATAGCCCAGGAGCTATATGTGATGCATTTTTTGCCCCCTAAGGTGTTTATATTGCGTCTCAGGGCGCCCCCACCCAGCGCCCTGCACCCTCAGTGACCGGAGTGTGAAGTGTGCTGAGAGCAATGGCGCACAGCTGCGGTGCTGTGCGCTACCTTATTGAAGACAGGACGTCTTCTGCCGCCGATTTTTCCGGACCTCTTCTGCTCTTCTGGCTCTGTAAGGGGGACGGCGGCGCGGCTCTGGGACCCATCCATGGCTGGGCCTGTGATCGTCCCTCTGGAGCTAATGTCCAGTAGCCTAAGAAGCCCAATCCACTCTGCACGCAGGTGAGTTCGCTTCTTCTCCCCTTAGTCCCTCGATGCAGTGAGCCTGTTGCCAGCAGGTCTCACTGAAAATAAAAAACCTAAAACTAAACTTTTTTCTAAGCAGCTCAGGAGAGCCACCTAGACTGCACCCTTCTCGTTCGGGCACAAAAATCTAACTGAGGCTTGGAGGAGGGTCATAGGGGGAGGAGCCAGTGCACACCAGGTAGTCTTAAAGCTTTTACTTTTGTGCCCAGTCTCCTGTGGAGCCGCTATTCCCCATGGTCCTTTCGGAGTCCCCAGCATCCACTAGGACGTCAGAGAAAAGATATTAGCATGCATAAAACGGGGTATTGATGCTAGGGACGAGAGTATTATACTCCCCGTTATATAAATCACTAGTGAGGCCACACCTTGAATACTGTGTACAATTCTGGGCACCGTACTACAAAAAGGATATCCTGGAGCTTGAAAAGGTACTGAGGAGGGCGACCAAACTAATTAAGGGCATGGAGACGATGGAATACAAGGAAAGGCTTGAAAGACTAGGCATGTTTACATTGGAAAAGCGGAGACTAAGAGGGGATATGATCAACATCTACAAATATATAAGGGGACAATACACAGAGCTTGCGCTGGACCTGTTTTTGGTTAGATCAACACAGAGGACTCGTGGACACTCGCTCAGGTTAGAGGAGAGGAGATTCCGCACAATACGGCGTAAAGACTTTTTCACGGTAAGGACAATACGTGTTTGGAATTCCCTGCCCGAGGGAGTTGTAATGGCGGAATCTGTCAACACCTTTAAGAATGGGTTAGATAAATTCCTAATGGATAAGGATATCCAGGGGTATGGTGCATAGTCATGCATTATAGTTACTATAAATAGGGATAAAATGCAACAGCTGACAGCAGCATCAATCAGAAATTTTAGTCAAATCATCATGCATAGGAGACCACAAATAGGTTGAACTCGATGGACAATTGTCTTTTTTCAACCTCAGATACTATGTTACTATGTTAATAAATCAGTGTGGTCACAAAGATCCCTGGGTGATCACTCTCTTTAACTGTACCACATGAAAGTCCAAATAGACACAGTGACCCAATGTTATATGTACTTCCTAAAAAGATTATAATTCAATACTATCAGATATGCTAATTGATATAGAGATACATTTCTTTACAGCAAGGTAATTATAGGTGATTTTATTAATTTATATATATACACAGTGTATATGTGACACCTTAAAGTTCATTTATCCCAGTGGACGAAACAGTCCTCACTTGGCTGTGTTCTCTGTGAGAGGAGCTTCCTTATACAAGTGAGCTCTACAGTGTTTACTGGAGAACTCTGTGTTTTTGTTTAGTGTTAGGTAGGAACGTCTTTGTGTTTAGTTAGTGCCGGACAGGCAAGGTATTTTCTTTTGGTGTTTGTTTTATTTTCTGTTTAATAAAACTGGCTGTGGCCAGTTGCATCACAAACTGGACTTGTGTGATTCCTCAGCTGCTGCGTGCTGCCACTTACCCCAGGAAACGGCACCTTGTACCCTGACAGTGTTACAATATATATATATATATATATATATATATATATAAACATAACATTTATCAGTTTAATTAGGGTGCATGTAAACTTTAACTGGCAGTTTAAATTACCCGCAGTGTTTACCACATGGGTAAAGATCCGGGTTTAACACCCTGAGCTATTCCATTAATTATCAATTTCCTTGCGCAGTAAACACATGAGTAATGCACGTTAACCCACAGATTCTGCATTAGGTGCCTCAGTGGGAAGGGATGGATTTAGGGGTGAGGGAGCCCCTAGACATAACAGTAATGCCCTCCACCCCTTGCCTAAATGTATTATTTTCGTCAATTGGTTATAAGCTCCCATTTGATGTCAGACAATTCTATAGATTAATAAAAAAAAATACTATGACATTTCATTTTCAATTACTGTATGTTTACATATTTATAAGTAGGACAACTACAGGGGCTGTCTGTGCATGTCCTACCCATTTACACTCCATCCAAGATGGCACATGGTACAGTACAATGGAAAAACGTAGCAGTTAGTGGTACATTTTGGGCTGACAGTACAAACACAAGCATCCAAGTGCTGCCCCCCAACAAGTGCTGCTCCTAGGCTCATGTCTAATGGGAAATTTGCCACTGCCAGTGGGTACATTTAACACAGGAAAAATCTGAGTTAAATGTACCCACTGGCAGTGGAAAATTTCCAAAGTACACCTTTTGGGGTCTAACGCATGGGGGTAGCGGTTCATTTGAATAGGTCTAGGCTGACATTTAGCCGCAGGGTAAATCTTGTCGGCTAGTTGAATCTGACCCTAAGTGTACTGGTTCTGATTGGCTGAGCCACTATTGACCTTCCCAGTCCATTGAGGACAATGTCATTCAACATAGGTAGCTCCGTACAAGTGTCAGCAGCGGCGGGTGTAAGACGCGCCGGCTCCCAGCCATTGCCAGACACGGCGGCCGCCCTGCACTCCAGTCCCGGCTTTTACCAGCAGCCGGGACACTGCACAGCTGGACAATTAGGTCTGGGGGGCTGGTCTGCTGGCTCTCCCATGATAGGTCAGCAGGACCTTTTTATGGGAGCCAGGATCAGGCAGCCTCGCCGGTGATAGCTTCCTGTGGAGCTGCTTCCTGCCCCTGGAGAGTTCCTGTGCAGCCTTCCAGTCCTGTGACCCTGTACCCTGAGTCCTGGTGTCCAGAGCCTGATCTTTGGGAAACTTTACAGCCTTCCAGTTCTGTGACCCTGCATCCTGAGTCCTGGTGTCCGGAGCCTGGTAATTTGGAATCTGAACCAGCCTTCCAGTCCTGCTATCCTGTATCTGCAGCCTTGGGGTTCCTGTTCCATCTGCATGCACCTTTACTGGTGTCGTGAGTAGCGGCTATGCCGCATTTTACGGCCGAAGCCGTATTATTTCTTACTTTCTTGCTTTTGTGTTTTCTGCTGAGGTTTCCGCCATTGCTGTACTCGCCGAGATACAACAGTGTCGTGTTTGGCGTTTGGGCAGCGTTGCTTTTGTTATGGTTTTTCTTGGCAGCCGCGCTGCACATAAACTTGGTTATAGTTTTCAGTAGTTTCCCCTTTTCTTTTGTGTGTCAGTTTTTAGTTAGGTTTCCCCTTGTTCTCTGTCTCGGTTAACGCATTGTCACCTACTCAGAACGGGGCGCATCGGAGTCGGGCAGACCTAATCCGCCCGTCAAATGCGGCTGCCATGGGCCCAAGTACCCATAGTCTCACAGGCGTTGACCGACCACTTGGGGGAGACAACGGAGTCAGGGTTTCCTTAGGGGTTGCTGCTGAACTCAGCTCAAACTGCAGCATCACGTTCCTGTACTCGGAGCTCATCTATTGGCACCCTGTCTCTTGGGTTCCGAGTACAGAGGACGTAACAACAAGCAGTTATGTTCACAGATAATAGTAGCAATTCATAGGTGGACGCTATTACAGTAGCGGCTGGATATTTTGTCGATGGGCATCCTATTGAGATGCCCACCAGCAGAGGTGCATCTGCGGCACCAATGTGTGTACAAAAACACATCACTGGCCACTGCATCTGTCCTATGGCAGACGCAGAATGTCCAACTGAACATGGCTACTGGTATCAGTGCAACTGCATCTTTAGACGAAGTTGCTGACACCAACACTTCTGCACCACACCTGCATTTGGTAGCCACCCCTCCAGTTACCACCCAGAAATGTCCATGGAAATTGCATGGACTCTGCATGTCATTTCTATCTGCATTCCTGTAAGGTAACCTTTGGGACATTGCATGTGCAGTGCGGTTCAGATGCATGCGGGAAACTGTTCACCACTTGAGCCCAATGATTTCCCTGTGTCCATCTCTGAATTACCAGGTTTTTAAATCTTTTTGATTTCAGAATTTGGACAGTACAATGGGTTAAGGGGGGTACACACGGAGAGATCTGACTGGATTGCTTAGAAATTAAGCATGGATCTCCCCGTGTGTATGCCCCACAGTGATAGCGATGCGCAGCCCCGCACGGCACTATCGCCGGTACTATACTGGAACAATCTAGTAGATCGCTCACTTCCCCTCGCTCAGCATCACGCTGTGCTGAGTGGGGGAGATATGTGTGCTGAGCGATCTGTGATAGATCGCTCAGCACACATCTCCACGTGTGTACCCCCTTTACAGTATTGCAAAAAAAAGCAAACAGCTGTGTATATATACCTTGGATATATCTAAAATATTGTTTGTTTTGTAATAATACTCCACATAATTATAATAGCAACAATGAATTGTAATCAGTATATGGTTTGTGTTTTCATTCGGAACTGCAAGTAATCCTAACACAGGGATAGTGTGATTAATTTGGTCATATTACTGGAGGTTTGGGCAGAAGGCTAGAAGTCATGTAGAGGGGAGAGGTGAGGTAGGAAGATCAATTAAGTCATTTGTAAGTCGAATCAGAGTAAAGGGCCCTACTCACTGGCCGACCAGCCGCCGAGCTGCCCGACGGCAGATACGGCCGACGAGCGACCCGGCGGCGGGGGGGCAGTGACGGGGGGAGTGAAGTTTCTTCACTCCCCCCGTCACGCGGCTCCATAGAACTGCAGGCAAATATGGACGAGATCGTCCATATTGGCCTGCATGCACAGCCGACGGGGGACCAGCGATGAACGAGCGCGGGACCGCGCATCGTTCATCGCTGGAGCCTCCACACTGAAAGATATGAACGAGTTCTCGTTCATTTATGAACGAGATCGTTCATATCTTTCAAAAAATCGGCCAGTGTGTAGGGCCTATAAGATTTGTGGCGGGATATGCCAAACCAATAATAGACTTGAATAGATCATGTTGTAGAATCTATGTAATAGTAGAAGCCTCAAAACTCCTGTGACATGCTCTGACAATGATTGCATTTTTCAATAACTTGATTAGCAAAGTCTAGAACAAACAGAAGATTATTTGAAGAATATTTATTTTAATTACATTAATTGTATATCTCTAGGATATATGCTTTTTCCATTATGCTAAATCCAGATAATTTTTTCTATCTTTATTTAACTGGTTGTAAGATTTTGTCATGAAACAGAGCAATAGCTTTTACTCTGTCCACTCTATCCCTACATATATCTGTTGTTTCCTCAAGATAAAGGGCCTACTAAGGATATTATTGTCTTCTCTGTCATTTCAACTAGGTACAGAAAAGGATTATAAGACTCATCAAACATCATGACTGGGTACACACTTGCCAATATATCGATTGTACAGCCGACAAACTATATATTTGCTGGACCATCGGCTTGTGTGTGCAGTCAATATGTCTGTGAATTACATTATTTATTTATTTATTATTTATTACCAGCTATTTATAGACATATTACCATCATTCACAGATATATCAGGTGTTACAATGTTAGATGGATGTATGCTGGAGTTAAACATGACTGAGGTCAGGATGACTGAATCAAAATAAAACTGTATTGTGGCAGAATTCCAAACGAAGCATACAGGATAACTGAAGAAGCAAAATGAAGGAACACACAAGCAGGTTACCTCACCTAGGCAAGGGTAACAGTCTCTGAAGCATGGTGGAGATAAGGTGCAGGATTCTGGCTACAACAAGGACTCAGGATCAGAACAAAGCAAACTGGAACTCAAAACTGTGACATGCAAACTGGCTGAGTGACTGACTATAACTGGCACAGAACCTCAGACCTAAAACATATTTAAAGTCAGCCAAACCAATCACTGCAGCACACTAGGGCAAGCCCATAACACACAATGTGCTGCAGCTGGAGAATCAAATTATGGGAGCAGCCTGTTCCTAGCTGATTACACCAGCTGGGACTGCTCTCACACAACAGCACCTCTGGCCACCCGGAGGGACTGCAGGCCAAGATACAGCAGCAGCACCCCTGGCAGCCTGGAGGTACTGCAGGTCAGAACATAACAGCAGCACCCCTGGCAGCCCGCAGGTACTGAAGGCCAGAACATAACAGCAGCACCCCTGGCAGCCCAGAGGTACTGCAGGTCAGAACATAACAGCAGCACCCCTGGCAGCCCGGAGGTACTGCAGGTCAGAACATAACAGCAGCACCCCTGGCAGCCCGCAGGTACTGAAGGCCAGAACATAACAGCAGCACCCCTGGCAGCCCAGAGGTACTGCAGGTCAGAACATAACAGCAGCACCCCTGGCAGCCCGCAGGTACTGAAGGCCAGAACATAACAGCAGCACCCCTGGCAGCCCAGAGGTACTGCAGGTCAGAACACAACAGCAGCACCCCAGGCAGCCCGGAGGTACTGAAGGCCAGAACATAACAGCAGCGCCCCTTGCAGCCCGGAGTTACTGAAGGCCAGAACATAACAGCAGCATCCCTGGCAGCCCAGAGGTACTGCAGGCCAGAACATAATAGTGGCAGAGATATAACATCAGGTTGGCTCTCCAGTACGGCTAATGCTGATGTACTGTTACATCTACATGATACGTACATCTGCCTGTGTGTAGGGTCTACCCACGACCAAGCAATATATCGACCACAGAATCCATTGAATATGATGTATGACATATTCAAATGAGCCTGCTGATGATTGGTAAGCGTTTCTGCATAACCTTTCCAATTGTTAGATTAGTCAGCGGGTTGTCTGGATTACCAATTAGTCAGCCAAGTGTTTACCCAGCTTTAGGAGACAAAATGAATCTATATTCAGCGTTACAAATTCACCATTAAGATTGAATTTACCATTTCAACCAATTTAAATTTCTTTAGTTAGATCAGAGACGGAGCAGTGCCCTGTGCTGACGCTACCCAAAACCCATGACATCACATGAGGAGCAGCAACAGCAGAAAAAGAACCGTGGAGGACCGCCTGGCCCATGAACCTGCACTACCTGCCATGGGAAAGTGACAGTGCTGACCCTAGGTCCATGTATAACAGCATTGCTCAGACACCCCTCCCTACAGCCCTGAACTAACCTACATAGATTTGTAGGAAGGATAATGTTTGTCTTTTATACCTTTATGTTCCCTTGTTCCGTTTTGATTGACAGTGATGCATTTATAAACCCTGCATTTCAATTATTACTGTTCAGTCAATATTTGCTATTTACAAAACATTTGCAGCATTTATGTTCTTCCATGCTGTAGGGTTTACATCTGTATTCCTTCCTTCATTTTTGGGAAAATTTCTCTAGGTCTGAATTGCTATTAGTAAGATTCCAAATGTGATAAGGGCATGTCCATGACCTACAGGAGCGTGTCCATACACATCCCACACTGGTTCTGATTCAGATGCCTATGTAGCTGCGATTTTTAAAGCCCAGAAAAGAACAAAGATGCACACTGCAACCATCGCAATATCTCAGCTGTGTACTCCATCGCAACTGCACACAGATGTGAAGAACCTCAACTCCATGAGTGTGTCTTTCCTATTGCAGGATGGCCGCGGGAACTGCAACACTGGTGCCATATTTTATGCATACAAGATCACAGTCTGACACCAAGACAAACCCTGAAAAGAACTGCAACACGCCTGCATTTTTGCTGCTACTCCCTATTACCTCCCGCAAATGGTCCTTTCCTGTCAATCACTTTTCGATTAATTCCTCAATGCGAGGCGGCATAACAAAAGTACCTTGGTGTATGTGCAGTTGGCCGATAATCACTCCACTGCGTACAAACTGACATTGCGACCACATCTGAATCAGGCCCTGTATAAAGGCAGTAGAGAGAAATCTCTTTCACTTTCCCCTGCCATCAGTAAAGATCTGTGGTGTTCTGCTTAATCCACCAGCTGTTGCTACTGTAGATGGCAATACAATTCCCCAGAATAAATCAAGTTTGCAGGTCATTGATTGTGGGGTTTTTTAGCAGTAAGTGCCACTGGTGCAGTCAGCCGATGACAGATGCATTTGAATTGTTTCGCCCATCTATAGTGGCCCTACACTGCACAATTTAAGGCAAATGTAGTCTAAAAAAATACTTGGAAGAAGCAAATCTTGATCATACGAACTACAACTGAATAGCATCAAGTCCATTGGTGTTACTATGACTGAAGGCCACCATCACTATAAATATAATTAACGGGTGTGGTTCATCAAATCGACAGTATCTAGGTCGACAATGTTTAGGTCGACCACTATAGGTCGACAGTCACTAGGTCGACATGGATGGAAGGTCGACAGGGTTTCTAGGTCGACATGTGCTAGGTCGACAGGTCTAAAGGTCGACATGAGGTTTTGTTGTTTTTTTGGTGTCGTTTTCTTCGTAGAGTGACCGGGATCCCAAATTAGTGCGTCGCGTCCCCTCGCATGGCTCGCTTCGCTCGCCATGCTTCAGGCATGGTGCCTTCGCTCCGCTACCGCTTCGCTCGGCACAGATTATCGTTCCAATCGTAGTTCACGTGGATCGTTAAGTATGAAAAAATTTAAAAAAAGAAAAAAATGTGAAAAACTCATGTCGACCTTTAGACCTGTCGACCTGGCACATGTCGACCTAGAAACCCTGTCGACCTTCCATCCATGTCGACCTAGTGACTGTCGACCTATAGTGGTCGACCTAAACATTGTCGACCTAGATACTGTCGATCTTCAGACCGGATCCCATAATTAACATACCATAATGACTGTCTAATATTTCATCAAGAAACAAACAAGTGTCTACCGTGTTAAGATAAAACTTAAGCTCTATTGTCCTATCTATCAAATGAGTATGGTTCATTAGTAAAAAAGGTCGATCTAGACAAAAGGTTGACTGGCACAAGATCGACACAAACAATATGTCGACATGAAAATTATCAACATATGAATATGTCGACATGAGTTTGTTTAGGTTTTGGGGGTGTCAGAATGTAACTTTTAGCACCACCAACTTTTTGGACCCCCAATTACTGTACCGCTTCACTTTCCATGATTTAGGCAAGGTTACCGTTCCCAATCGTAGACCACATATATGGTAGAGAATGAAAAAGTTATAAAAAATTAAATAATAAAAAAAAAACTCATGTCGACCATATGCTGTGTCGACCATTGTCATGTCGACCATTTGACCATGTCGACCTAATGCATGTCGACCAACAGTGATTGACCTGACTGTCGACCTTTATACTGTCAACCTAAAGACTGGATACCCTATCAAATTTGGACCTAATTCAGACCTGATTGCAGCTGCAAAACTGTTCTCTAATGGGCAAAACCATGGGTACTGCAGGTGGGGCAGATATAACACGTGCAGAGAGAGTTAGATTTGGGTGTGTTGTTTCTGTGCAGAGTAAATACTGGCTGCTTTATTTTTACACTGCAATTTAGATTTCAGTTTAAACACACCCCACCTAAATCTACTGCAACTCTTTCTGCATATGTTATATCTGCCCCACCTGCACTGCACATGGGGGATAATTCTGAGTTGATCGCAGCAGTAAGTTTTTTAGCAATTGGGCAAAACCATGTGCTCTGCAGGGGAAGCAGATTTAACATGTGCAGAGAGAGTTAGATTTGGGTGTGGTGTGTTCAATCTGCAATCTAATTTGCAGTGTAAAAATAAAGCAGCCAGTATTTACCCTGCACAGAAATAAAATAACCCACCCAAATCTAACTCTTTCTGCACATGTTATATCTGCCTCCCCTGCAGTGCACATGGTTTTGCCCAACTGCTAACAAAGTTCCTGCTGCGATCAACTTGAAATTACCCCCATGGTTTTGCCCATTAGAGAACAATGTTGCAGCTGCGATCAGGTCTGAATTAGGCCTTTGGTCCAGCACCTTTCAATTCCTTCTAAAATACAGCTGTCTGAGCACAAATCATGCATTACAATAGAAGTGGTTGTACACACTCCTAGCAATAAATGGCAGTTATTGATTTTGAGAGTGTTCAGCTGGACAGATTTGTAAATAGTTCTAGAGGTGTTCAGTGCTGTAGAGTGGGGCACTTCTGGTCTACAGCATTGAATCGCTGATAATAGAAATGCGAGGGGAATGTATTGCCCCTAGGCTTATAATATTTGTTTGTGGGCTGCTAAAAAAAGGCACTTCATGCACCTAATCTGACCAAAATCATTCTATTTAAAGTAGCAGATCTGTACTATAAAATATGCAATATTGTGATGCTAAAAAGGATGCAGATTCCAGATAAAGCAGAAAAACCAGCCTCCACAATTTAAAGTACTTTATATTAATTTATCCACATTTGAAATCTCTTTCTACACCTAGGCAGTGGACTATAAATGTGTCCTCTTATAATTTACAGCCCAATATAACCTCAGTAGAGCGGTGTGGAGTAAAAAAATCTAAACTCTTGTGATGAAGTATGATATTCTGGTGTTCTTTTTAGGAAGGCATTTTAGCGGTGTGTGCAAGATACGGCATTGCCGCCCCCCCCCCCCCCCCCCCCCCGTTATGTAAAATAGTGGCAGTGTGTGGCGCAGGCTCGCTAAAAATATATAGGGGTGTGGCTTCATGGGGAAGGGGTGTGGCCACAAAATAATACCAATTCCTACTACGGTGCACAGTAGTCTCCATTATTCAAATTACGCCGCACAGTGGCGCCACTACACCAGGTAGAGCCCCTTTTACACATTACAGCAGCCAGTCCCCCTTTTTACACATTACGGCAGCCAGTCCCCCTTTTTACACATTACGGCAGACAGCGCCTCCCTTTTTATACATTACGGCAGACAGGTCCCCCTTTTTACACAGTACGGCAGACAGGTCCCCCTTTTTACACAGTACGGCAGACAGCGTCCCCTTTTTACACATTACGGCAGACAGCGTCCCCCTTTTTACACAGTACAGCAGACAGCGTCCCCCCTTTTTACACAGTACGGCATACAGCGTCCCCCCTTTTTACACAGTACGGCAGACAGCGTCCCTCCTTTTTAAAACAGTACGGCAGACAGCGTCCCCCCTTTTTACACAGTACGGCAGACAGCGTCCCCTTATTACACATTACGGCAGACGGCGTCCCCTTTTTACACATTACGGCAGACGGCGTCCCCTTTTACACATTACGGCAGACAGCGTCCCCTTTTTACACATTACGGCAGACAGTGTCCCCTTATTACACATTACTGCAGACAGCGTCCCCCTTTTTACACATTACAGCAGGCGGCGTCCCCTTTTTACACATTACGGCAGACAGCGTCCCCTTTTTACACATTGCGGCAGACAGCGTCCCCTTTTTACACATTACGGCAGACAGCGTCCCCCTTTTTACACATTACGGCAGACAGCGTCCCCCTTTTTACACATTGCCGTACACATTACGGCAGACAGCGTCCCCTTTTTCTCTAACGTTCTAGTGGATGCTGGGGACTCCGAAAGGACCATGGGGAATAGCGGCTCCGCAGGAGACTGGGCACAAAAGTAAAAAGCTTTAGGACTACCTGGTGTGCACTGGCTCCTCCCCCTATGACCCTCCTCCAAGCCTCAGTTAGATTTTTGTGCCCGAACGAGACGGGTGCAGGCTAAGGGGCTCTCCTGAGCTGCTTAGTGTAAAAGTTTAAAGTAGGTTTTTTATTTTCAGTGAGACCTGCTGGCAACAGGCTCACTGCACCGAGGGACTAAGGGGAGAAGAAGCGAACTCACCTGCGTGCAGAGTGGATTGGGCTTCTTAGGCTACTGGACATTAGCTCCAGAGGGACGATCACAGGCCCAGCCATGGATGGGTCCCAGAGCCGCGCCGCCGTCCCCCTTACAGAGCCAGAAGACGGAAGAAGTCCGGAAAATCGGCGGCAGAAGACGTCCTGTCTTCAATAAGGTAGCACACAGCACTGCAGCTGTGCGCCATTGCTCTCAGCACACTTCACACTCCGGTCACTGAGGGTGCAGGGCGCTGGGGGGGAGGCTCCCTGAGACGCAATAAAAACACCTTTTTTGGCAAAAAATACATCACATATAGCTCCTGGGCTATATGGATGTATTTAACCCCTGCCTATTTTTACATAAAAAAGCGGGAGAAAGGCCGCCAAAAAAGGGGCGGAGCCTATCTCCTCAGCACACTGGCGCCATTTTTTCCTCACAGCTCCATTGGAGGAAGGCTCCCTGACTCTCCCCTGCAGTCCTGCACTACAGAAACAGGGTAAAACAAGAGAGGGGGGGCACTAAATTGGCATATAAATATATACAGCAGCTATATTAGGGAAAAACACTTATATAAGGTTATCCCTGTATATATATAGCGCTCTGGTGTGTGCTGGCAAACTCTCCCTCTGTCTCCCCAAAGGGCTAGTGGGGTCCTGTCCTCTATCAGAGCATTCCCTGTGTGTGTGCTGTGTGTCGGTACGTTGTGTCGACATGTATGAGGAGGAAAATGGTGTGGAGGCGGAGCAATTGCCTGTGTTAGTGATGTCACCCCCTAGGGAGTCGACACCTGACTGGATGGTCTTATGGAAAGAATTACGTGATAGTGTCAGCACTTTACAAAAGACTGTTGACGACATGAGACAGCCGGCAAATCAGTTAATACCTGTACAGGCGTCTCAAACACCGTCAGGGGCTCTAAAGCGCCCGTTACCTCAGGTGGTCGACACAGACCCAGACACGGACACTGACTCCAGTGTCGACGGTGAGGAAACAAACGTATTTTCCAGTAGGGCCACACGTTACATGATCACGGCAATGAAGGAGGTTTTGAACATTTCTGATACTACAAGTACCATAAAAAAGGGTATTATGTGGGGTGTGAAAAAACTACCCGTAGTTTTTCCCGAATCAGATGAATTAAATGAGGTGTGTGATGAAGCGTGGGTTTCCCCCGATAAAAAAACTGCTAATTTCTAAAAAGTTATTGGCATTATACCCTTTCCCGCCAGAGGTTAGGGCGCGTTGGGAAACACCCCCTAGCGTAGATAAGGCGCTCACACGCTTATCAAAACAAGTGGCGTTACCGTCCCCAGATACGGCCGCCCTCAAGGAACCAGCTGATAGGAAGCTGGAAAATATCCTTAAAAGTATATACACACATACTGGTATTATACTGCGACCAGCAATCGCCTCAGCCTGGATGTGCAGTGCTGGGGTGGCTTGGTCGGATTCCCTGACTGAAAATATTGATACCCTGGACAGGGACAATATATTATTGACTATAGAGCATTTAAAGGATGCATTTCTATATATGCGAGATGCACAGAGGGATATTTGCACTCTGGCATCAAGAGTAAGTGCGATGTCCATTTCTGCCAGAAGAGGATTATGGACACGACAGTGGTCAGGGGATGCGGATTCCAAACGGCATATGGAAGTATTGCCGTATAAAGGGGAGGAGTTATTTGGGGTAGGTCTATCGGACCTGGTGGCCACGGCAACGGCTGGAAAATCCACCTTTTTACCCCAAGTCACCTCGCAGCAGAAAAAGATACCGTCTTTTCAGGCTCAGTCCTTTCGTCCCCATAAGGGCAAGTGGGCAAAAGGCCACTCATATCTGCCCCGGGGCAGAGGAAGGGGAAAAAGACTGCAGCAGACAGCCTCTTCCCACGAACAGAAGCCCTCCCCCGCTTCTGCCAAGTCCTCAGCATGACGCTGGGGCCTTACAAGCGGACTCAGGCACGGTGGGGGCCCGTCTCAAGAATTTCAGCGCGCAGTGGGCTCACTCGCAAGTGGACCCCTGGATCCTGCAGGTAGTATCTCAGGGGTACAAATTGGAATTCGAGACGTCTCCCCCTCGCCGGTTCCTGAAGTCTGCTTTACCAACGTCTCCCCCCGACAGGGAGGCGGTATTGGAAGCAGTTCACAAGCTGTATTCCCAGCAGGTGATAATCAAGGTACCCCTCCTACAACAGGGAAAGGGGTATTATTCCACGCTGTTTGTGGTACCGAAGCCGGACGGCTCGGTGAGACCCATTTTAAATCTGAAATCCTTGAACACTTACATAAAAAGGTTCAAGTTCAAGATGGAGTCACTCAGAGCAGTGATAGCGAACCTGGAAGAAGGGGACTATATGGTGTCTCTGGACATCAAGGATGCTTACCTCCATGTCCCAATTTGCCCTTCTCACCAAGGGTACCTCAGGTTTGTGGTACAGAACTGTCACTATCAGTTTCAGACGCTGCCGTTTGGATTGTCCACGGCACCCCGGGTCTTTACCAAGGTAATGGCCGAAATGATGATTCTTCTTCGAAGAAAAGGCGTCTTAATTATCCCTTACTTGGACGATCTCCTGATAAGGGCAAGGTCCAGAGAACAGTTAGAGGTCGGAGTAGCACTATCTCAAGTAGTACTACGACAGCACGGATGGATTCTAAATATTCCAAAATCGCAGCTGATTCCGACGACACGTCTGCTGTTCCTAGGGATGATTCTGGACACAGTACAGAAAAAGGTGTTTCTCCCGGAGGAGAAAGCCAAGGAGTTATCCGACCTAGTCAGGAACCTCCTAAGACCAGGCCAAGTGTCAGTACATCAATGCACAAGGGTCCTGGGAAAGATGGTGGCTTCTTACGAAGCGATTCCATTCGGCAGATTCCACGCAAGAACTTTTCAGTGGGATCTGCTGGACAAATGGTCCGGATCGCATCTTCAAATGCATCAGCGGATAACCCTGTCTCCAAGGACAAGGGTGTCTCTCCTGTGGTGGTTACAGAGTGCTCATCTCCTAGAGGGCCGCAGATTCGGCATTCAGGATTGGGTCCTGGTGACCACGGATGCCAGCCTGAGAGGCTGGGGAGCAGTCACACAGGGAAGAAATTTCCAGGGCTTGTGGTCAAGCATGGAAACGTCACTTCACATAAATATCCTGGAACTAAGGGCCATTTACAATGCCCTAAGTCAGGCAAGACCTCTGCTTCAGGGTCAGCCGGTGTTCATCCAGTCGGACAACATTACAGCAGTCGCCCACGTAAACAGACAGGGCGGCACAAGAAGCAGGAGGGCAATGATGGAAGTGGCAAGGATTCTTCGCTGGGCGGAGAATCATGTGATAGCACTGTCAGCAGTGTTCATTCCGGGAGTGGACAACTGGGAAGCAGACTTCCTCAGCAGACACGATCTTCACCCGGGGGAGTGGGGACTTCACCCAGAAGTCTTCCACATGATTGTGAATCGTTGGGAAAAACCAAAGGTGGACATGATGGCGTCCCGCCTCAACAAAAAACTGGACAGATATTGCGCCAGGTCAAGGGACCCTCAGGCAATAGCTGTGGACGCTCTGGTAACACCGTGGGTGTACCAGTCAGTGTATGTGTTCCCTCCTCTTCCTCTCATACCAAAAGTACTGAGAATCATAAGAAGGAGAGGAGTAAAGACTATACTCGTGGCTCCGGATTGGCCAAGAAGGACTTGGTACCCGGAAATTCAAGAGATGCTCACGGAAGACCCGTGGCCTCTACCTCTAAGAAAGGACCTGCTCCAGCAGGGACCATGTCTGTTCCAAGACTTACCGCGGCTGCGTTTGACGGCATGGCGGTTGAACGCCGGATCCTGAAGGAAAAAGGCATTCCGGATGAAGTCATCCCTACCCTGATCAAAGCCAGGAAGGATGTAACCGTACAACATTATCACCGTATTTGGCGTAAATATGTTGCGTGGTGCGAGGCCAGGAAGGCCCCTACGGAGGAATTTCAACTGGGTCGTTTCCTGCAATTCCTGCAAACAGGACTGTCTATGGGCCTCAAATTAGGGTCCATTAAGGTTCAAATTTCGGCCCTGTCAATATTCAACTGGCTTCTGTTCCTGAAGTTCAGACGTTTGTCAAGGGAGTACTGCATATACAGCCTCCTTTTGTGCCTCCAGTGGCACCTTGGGATCTCAATGTAGTTTTGGGATTCCTAAAATCACATTGGTTTGAACCACTCACCACTGTGGACTTAAAATATCTCACATGGAAAGTGGTAATGCTGTTAGCCCTGGCTTCAGCCAGGCGTGTCTCAGAATTGGCGGCTTTATCCTATAAAAGCCCTTACCTAATTTTTCATACGGACAGGGCAGAATTGAGGACTCGTCCTCAATTTCTCCCTAAGGTGGTTTCAGCTTTTCACTTGAACCAGCCTATTGTGGTGCCTGCGGCTACTAGGGACTTGGAGGATTCCAAGTTGCTGGACGTAGTCAGGGCCCTGAAAATGTATGTTTCCAGGACGGCTGGAGTCAGAAAATCTGATTCGCTGTTTATCCTGTATGCACCCAACAAGCTGGGTGCTCCTGCTTCTAAGCAGACGATTGCTCGTTGGATTTGTAGTACAATTCAGCTTGCACATTCTGTGGCAGGCCTGCCACAGCCAAAATCTGTAAAAGCCCATTCCACACGGAAAGTGGGCTCATCTTGGGCGGCTGCCCGAGGGGTCTCGGCTTTACAACTTTGCCGAGCAGCTACTTGGTCAGGGGCAAACACGTTTGCTAAATTCTACAAATTTGATACCCTGGCTGAGGAGGACCTGGAGTTCTCTCATTCGGTGCTGCAGAGTCATCCGCACTCTCCCGCCCGTTTGGGAGCTTTGGTATAATCCCCATGGTCCTTTCGGAGTCCCCAGCATCCACTAGGACGTTAGAGAAAATAAGAATTTACTTACCGATAATTCTATTTCTCATAGTCCGTAGTGGATGCTGGGCGCCCATCCCAAGTGCGGATTGTCTGCATTACTTGTACATAGTTATTGTTACAAAATCGGGTTATTGTTGTTGTGAGCCATCTTTTCAGAGGCTCCTTCTGTTATCATGCTGTTAACTGGGTTCAGATCACAAGTTGTACGGTGTGATTGGTGTGGCTGGTATGAGTCTTACCCGGGATTCAAAATCCTTCCTTATTGTGTACGCTCGTCCGGGCACAGTATCCTAACTGAGGCTTGGAGGAGGGTCATAGGGGGAGGAGCCAGTGCACACCAGGTAGTCCTAAAGCTTTTTACTTTTGTGCCCAGTCTCCTGCGGAGCCGCTATTCCCCATGGTCCTTTCGGAGTCCCCAGCATCCACTACGGACTATGAGAAATAGAATTATCGGTAAGTAAATTCTTATTTTACACATTACGGCAGACAGCGTCCCCCTTTTTACACATTACGGCAGACAACATCCCCTTTTTACACATTACGGCAGACAACGTCCCCCCTTTCTACACATTACGGCAGACAGCGTCCCCTTTTTACACATTACGGCAGACAGCGTCCCCTTTTTACACATTACGGCAGACAGCGTCCCCTTTTTACACATTACGGCAGACAGCGTCCCTTTTTTTACACAATACGGCAGACAGCGTCTCCTTTTTACACGTTAAGGCAGACAGCGTCCCCTTATTATACATTACGGGCAGACAGAATAGATAGATAGATAGATAGATAGATAGATAGATAGATAGATAGATAGATAGATAGATAGACACTTACCATCTCTCCCCGCTGGCTCAGGCAGTCAGGCTCCTCGGTGCATGCAGTCAGGCAGATACTGTGAAGGGGAGAAGGAGGAGGAGGGAGGGGGACTCGGGAGCCGCAGCAGCGCAGTGTAATTGGTGGCAGCGCCGCATGCAGCTGTCCCTCTCCTTCCGCATTGGCTGGCTGCCGTCGCTGTGAATGCTGGGATGAGGGAAGCGCATCCCAGCATTTACAGCGGCGGCGGCTAGCCTATGTGGAAGGAGAGGGACAGCTGCAGCGGTGCCGCTACCAATTACATAGCACTGCTGCGGCTCCAGTCCCCCTCCCTCCTCCTCTCCTGCCTCCGGAGCTACTCCTCTCCTCTTCTCCTCCAGCACGGCACACACAGCACAGGCGGCTTGTAATGAGTCAATTTGACTCATTACAAGCCGCTGACATAGAATGCTGGCCGTTGCACCCTCAGGGCGACTTCGTTGTGTGCCAGGTACACCTGGCACACACGTAGTTACGGCTCTGAGTTCAAATGCAGATGGAGCTGAAGTAACGCTGCAATGAGCTTACATGCTCTCTGAAAAAATCATCCTGCTGGCTTCTTCACTCTTGCCGAACTTCACCTGAACAGCAATTGGGCCAGTATAAGCTCTTTTGCAAGTCCCCCCTTTCTGCCAGGGCTTAGGCATCCTGGTCTTCTGTCTTTCTTCTGCTGCCACTTCCGGTCTTCTGTCTTCCAACACCTTTGATCTTCTTCCTGCAGCGTTGCATTATCTGTGCCTCTTCAGGAGCTCATCTGTGCTCCATCTCTGCCACTTTACTGACTTTGTGCCACTAGTGGCAGCAAATGAAAGCTGGAGTGAGTGGGCAGAGTGATGACGTGAGTGATTGACTCACTGCAACAAGTCTGAAGGATACACCCTTAGAAAGGTAAACTTTTCCCAAACACAGCAGATTGTATGAGTATATACTTGCCCACCAAAAAGTCCCTTGTACACTTATCACCGATACTGGGTTCCACATATGGTAGTAAATATCAGTTCTACTGTATTACTAAACCACACACCTCCAACTTCCCAAATCTGGCACTCTTACACTCACATCTTCCTCACCACAATGCACACTCCACACTGCTATCCCACACAAAATCTTCCTACCTCACCTACCTGCCCAAATCCACTGTGATATAACCAATTTAATCACACTATCGCAGTCCTGAATGCTCATAGACAGTGGCTTATCTGTTATCCCTGTGATTTGATGCCCGAACCAGCACAGGCCACAGATATATCCTCAGTGGGACACATCTTTAAACCCATCCAGACATAGGCACCCCCTATGGAGCTAGGCTGCCCTAGGCACAGGGGCGCATCTAGAGAGGAGGGGGCCCTGATCGAGCCTGCACACGGGCCTCCTCCTCTCTAGCCAGCGTTAGCGCTGTGACTATGGGAACTAGCGATGTCCCAGAGTCCAGCGCGCATGCGCAGATCTACGGGAAAATGGCGTGGTGGACATTTACCCAGTGATTTTCCTACTGCGCATGTGCGAAACACCGGGAAAATGGTGCCGTGCCATTTTTCTCAGTGATTTCTGCAGTGCTGCTGCTTTGCCCCGGGACTCCGGAGGGTAAGTATTGCAAATAATGGGTGTAGGGTGTGCCGTGTGGACCCCCCTGGATCCCGGGGGCCCGTGTACACTGCATACACTGCACCCATTATAAATACGCCAGTGCCTAGGCCACCAATGCCATCAGCAGGGCCTAGTAAAGAGAACAGTAAAAAGCAGCATTCCCCAAATCAACCAGGACTTCCATGGTTCTTTTGTCCATTCGTACTATGGGATCAAAATTAGAAGTTTGGCACAACTGGAGTACCAAATTTGCCAACATAGTGAAAGAAGAGATATATCAAATATTATAGGACTGGAAAAGTTTCACATAGCAGCCAATTAGCTTCTAACTAGCATTTGTCAAGTGCATTCTGTAAAATATCAGGTAGAAGCTGATTGGATGCTATGGGCAACGTATCAATTCTTTAGAATCTTAAGGCCCGTACACACTGGTCGATATATCGGCCGTTCTCTTGAACGGCCGATATATCGCGGGACCGTCGGCCAGTGTGTACGGCCGATACGTCTGTGAACTCCGTCGTTCACAGACGTATCGCGTCGGCCGCGCAGTACAGCCGACGGCCAATATATCTACCGATATATTGGCGCGTCGCTGTGTGTGTACGTGGCGGTCGGCCGACCGCCCATATACATGCTGCGGCGGCCGGCGGTGATTGTCAGCTGAACTGGTCGGGCTTGTGTACACTCCCGCCCAGTTCATGACGTCAGTCCCCGACGGATCGGGCAGTGTGTGTGCTGAACACACTGCTTGATCCGTCCATAGATATATCTGCAGATCAATTGATCTGCAGATATATCTATTAGTGTGTACCCACCTTTAGATACATCTCCACTAGAGTTTCCATAAAATATCTGACCATAAAGGTGGGTACACACTAACAGATATATCTGCAAATCAATTGATCTGCAGATATATCTAT
Organism: Pseudophryne corroboree; assembly: GCF_028390025.1. NCBI lineage: Eukaryota > Metazoa > Chordata > Amphibia > Anura > Myobatrachidae > Pseudophryne > Pseudophryne corroboree. The sequence continues at coordinate 607,101,519 of NC_086447.1, forward strand.
GTACGGATCGGGCAGTGTGATGTGCATACACACAGCCCGATCCGTCGGGGGACTGACGTCATGAACTGGGCGGGAGTGTACACAAGTTCACCTGTCAATCACCGCCGGCCGCCGCAGCATGTGTACAGGCGGTCGGACGACCGCCCCGTACACACACAGCGACGGGCCAATATATCGTTAGATATATTGGCTGTCGGCTGTGCTGCACGGCCGACGCGATACGTCTGTGAACGACGGAGTTCACAGACGTATCGCCCGTACACACTGGCCGACGGTCCCGCGATGTATCGGCCGTTCAAGAGAACGGTCTATACATCGACCAGTGTGTACGGGCCTTTAGACCTAAAGATAAATCTATGAATAATAAACAAATAATTTTATTAAATATAAAAATTTTTACATTTTGTCTGAATCCATCATAGTCCAAATTGGAAGAAAAAAAAAATCTTGGAAAAGTATACATAAAATGACACTGACAGCAAACACCCATCACTAAATGTCTACGATAAGCAATAACCAGGACTGGATGTCAGTACATTTCATTGTATAATAAAGTCATTAATGCAAGTCTATGTTTACTGTAGATAAGCAATAGTGTGCAGAGGTAAGGTAAGCTTAGACCCTTCCCTTAATCATTAAACAGCCCCAGTGCTATGACAAGGCTCACAATTCCTTTTACTACCTTAGTCCTCACTTTATCCGGTTTATAGATCTACAGTAAAAAGGTCTACAGTCAACACTAATGGTCTACATGCATTAGGTCGACAGGGCCAAAAGGTCGCCATGTAAAAGGTAGGGGTGGTATTCATGTGACCGGCGGTCTGCTGACCGACAGTCACATGACCTCCTCCACCATCCCGCCGGCTCAGTATCCCGATGGTCGGCATGCCGACCAACAGGGACTATTTCCACTCGTGGGTGTCCACGACACCCATAGAGTGGGAATAGAACCCGTGGCGACCGCAGGTCGCCACCAAGCCCGCAGCGTGGCGAGCGCAGCGAGCCCGCAAGGGGCTTGCTGCACTCGCCCCTCCCCGCCGGGATCCCGGCGTCGGTATGCTGCCGGGATCCCGGCGTCGGTAAGCTGACCGGCGGTCAGGAGACCGCCGGTCAGCCATACTACACCCAAAGGTAGATAGTTCAAAAGGTTGACAGGGTCAAAAGGTCGACATGACAACGGTCAAAAAACAGTTATTTTTTTATATTTTCATCTTTTTCAACTATCCACAAGGACTACGATTTGGGATAGTAACCTGTGCCAAGCGCAGCGGAAGCAGAGCTAGATACCTTGCCCGAAGCACGGCAAGCAAAGCGAGCCATGCGAGGGGATGCGGTGCACTAAAGGGGCTTGTTTGTGGCAGAAAAGTGTCAAAACACCCATAAAACAAACAAAATGATGTCTACCTTTATGCATCGTCCATTTCGATGTCGACCTTTTCTACTGTCTACCTATTCCATGTTGACCTTTTGACCCTGTCGACCTAATGCATGTAGATCATTAGTGGTCAACTTATTGACTGTAGACCTTTTTAGTGTAGATCTAATGATCCACACCCGTACCTTACCTATTGTAATGTGTGCTTAGGTCACCAGTTGGGTTTGAAGGTTTTAATATGTAGCCGAAAAGAACTGCTCCACTTGTGGACACCTGGGCCCCAGCTGACAGGGCACTTGCACCACCTGCTGGCTTTAAACTTTGTGGGACTCCCATCATGAGCACTTGTGCAAGAAGTGTTGATTTGACCAGTACAATATATCACAAAAAAGTCTACTTAGGGTTAAATCAGGGGTGGGCACATATGCAAGCATATTTATCAAATAATATTTACGGCATATCCCCCAAACACACTTCTGATACGACTGCACATGATGAGAGTCCTGTGGTCAGCTGTGGGAACTGCATGAGGGATAAAAGAAGATCTGTGCCTACCGATGCTCTTTTGAACCTGGAATTTTTGAACTAGGGGTTATGGTTCCTGTTAGACTGGTTGCAGATCTGGGGATCCGCCAGCAACTCTTGTTTGTGGAAGTCTCCATTGTCTCTGTTGGAATCAGTAGTAATTACCGACGACTGGGATGTGGGCTGTCAGTATACAGACAACGGCATCCTGATCGTCAGTATACCGTCAGCAGGGCGGGCACAAAGAGTCTCCTTGCAGGCTCGGTACGCTCGCCACAGAAGCACTGATTAGAGATTGACCCCTCTAAAAAAAATGTATTAGAGCGGCAGCATTGGAAGTCACACAGCCACACTGAAAACGCTCATGACAAGCCCCCACGCCCCCACAATGCCACCTCCAGATCACCCACCGCTGTCAATCACCTTGCGGCCGCATCCCTCTAGGATGCGGCCCGCAAAGAGAAGGGTCGGGCACGCGCACTGTGGCCAGTGCGCGTGCCAGACCAGATGGACACAGCTGCTGCATACAAAGGGCTGCGTCCATCTCTGAATCAGCCCCTAAGTACACTGTTTAATAAAACCTGATTATTCTTATTCTTAGTATTCGTTTTCCTAATGCATTAGCAATCACTTTATTGCCTGGTTCAGGGGGGGGGTGGCCGCACTACTGCGCAAGCGTGGTCATCAAACTATGCATGTACCAGCGGCTATTAGCGGGGAGGGATCCTATAAAAAACCTACTGTAAGTATAAGGGCTGCTTTTGCAGTTGAAAAAGGAAGATCGCAGAAGATACTGTGGGGTGATGTATGAAAGGTCAATATGGAGGGAAAGAGTTATCAGCGCACATTATGTGCGCTGATATCGCTTCCCCCATGTATGATTCTGGCGGTGTGTGCTGAATGACAATATAGCACACCGATATGCAGGGCAATGAATGAACGATCAGTCCGACACCTGTAGCTATTGATTTCGACAGCTGCAGGTGTCATTGCCCTATCTCCACAGCAGGGACAGCACTGCCGGACTCTGGGCTGCACAGGAGATCTCACGTGAGTAGTAAGATCTCGCGCATGCACAGAGGAGCCAGCCAGGGGAGAGACACAGTGCATCAGCGTTAAGCTGATGCGCTGTGAGCACTGGTGGGGATCAATGGACGGACGAATTTTCACTCCCCCGCTTCAGCAGACAAGATGTTAATGTGGGCGTAGCTTCCTGCTTTTCCTCAGTAATGAGGCGAAGCAGGAAGTGCTATAGTGGTACGATTCGTGCCGCTAAAATACATCTCCCCCAGTATCTCAAACAGCTGTGGTCCTCCCTAGACAAGCTTTTTTGGGGGATATCCTGCAAATAATTTTGGATAAATATGCCCCATAGTGCTGAAATAGGAACATTATATACAACACGTCTTGGGGTTTTGAGTAGAGGCAAAGAGACTGTTTGAAGAAATAGATAAATGTTACACTTCTGCTGTCCAACGGGAAGTTGGATCAGAGTGTGAAATTGAAAGAACGTATAGAGAATTCGACAGACGATTATAGACAATCTCAATGAGGGTTAGCCAAAACAAATTATGAGAGGCTGACATATCACATTTATCCATTTCTTTTCTATTGCCTTACTATTCTGCATCTTACTGGGATTTTACTCTGTCCCATATATCTTTTTCATACACTCTCTCATCCAATATGGGAAATCATAGGCGATTATCAGTGACGCTCATTTCATCATCTACAGTCATACCACACTGGATATGCCCAATCTCATCTGATCTTGGAAGCCAAGCAGTGCTGGGCTTGGTTAGTACCAGAAAGGGGGACCTTCTGGGAATACCAGGTACTGTAGAACCATATATATGCGGAACTACAGAATATACCTGGGAAAGCAGAAGTGTACTTTATAATCTTCAATACCAGAAAATCTGGTGCACATCCACTCTCTCATTGCTCATTCGATGGTAACAGATGAGCAAAAGCAGAAGTGCCTGGTATTCTTTCTGATCCTTGTCTCGATTATTTCTCTCTACCTCAATTTAGATAGACTTCATGTTTCAAGATATAACCACAGACAAATGGAATAATAACAGCACCAATAATTTATGAGTTGCCGGTTTGGGAGAAGGAACAGCCCATTTTTTGCTCTCTTCAATTATGACCCTAACCAATTTAATTTTATGATAATAGAACAAAACAATAGAGATTTTCGTTCTGATTACAGTCAATTTGACTATCATTTTACTCCAAAGTAGTTTCTTTATTTCTGGATACAAATTAGTGGTGTAACATATGCCATATTAATTGTATTTAAATCCTCACAGGAAGGAACACTTGAAGTTACCGATTTAATAACTTTTTAATGTATTAAGGTTTGTTGGTCGCTCTGAAATCTTTAATAGACAGCAATAAACAATAAGTTTTATCCTTTATATATTTCTTTATTTTTCATCCATATTGGATTAAAAGTGTGACCCAGATAGACCAAACAGTCTCTTTGCCTCTACGCAAAACCCCAAGAAGTAAAGTTTTTTCTGAACTATTTCTGGGAGCACCGCCAACCAAGTCCAAACGTTACTAGACCCGAAGGGTTAACTCAATAGCTTTATGTTGGCTTATGGTATTATTTCACCTATATTCAACTATTTGACCATATATTTTTAATCCGATCCTGTGCAGATCCAAAATCCCTTGCCCTACATTATATACGACAGCCAGCAGATGTGCTTGTCCATCAGCTGACTGCATAGGGTGAGAAGTTATTAATCTCTGTTTAGCAAAACATAGGAGTCATTGTCTGAATTTGAGGATAATTAAAGGAGTTCACATACTGTATGTAGGCACATTATTGTATCCAAAAACTAAATTCTGCCTATGTTAAGAAACATCTGCAGTACCAATCACAGCGAGAAAAGACACACTATTAATGCAAGTTTGCTGGTCTAATATGTGTGAACTCTGTGTAAAACAAATTCAGAATGAGAGCCTTAGGGGGCTCTTTATTAAGTTGTGTATGCATGATTAATGCACCTTTTTTTAGCATTGGGGCAATTTACTAGAGACTGAACGCAGAAAACAGATATCTCCTGCGTTCAGCTAAGTAACTTTGACACAATTCTCCATTGGGACTGCATTCTGTAGCCTATAGATTACACTGTTGCAGGGGAGCGATCTTCAGATTCCTCCACCACAACCTGTACTGTGCACATGCACAACCCAATGGCCACGCATGGGTCATAAACCCAGAAGACATCGACGGGACAGCTGGGTATCTCACAGCTGTCCCGGAAAGAAATGATGATGCATAACAGCGAACCTACTGCAAATAAGTAGGCGAAGATGATCGCATTATAAATGCAATGGACTGGGTGGACCGATGGAGGAACATGATGGTATGGGAAGAGATTGGATGGGACATGACGAAGAGTAACAATAATAATATATATATATATATATATATATATATATATATATATATATATATATATATATAATTTTTTTGTATATAACGCTTTTCTCCAGCAGGACTTAATGTTGCTTTGTAGACATCAAAAACATTGCATATAGTAGAAAGGATTTAGTATTGCAGCAAGTAGAAAAACCAAACAGAAATAATAATAAAAAAATATAAACACGAAAAGCTAGAGAGCATAATACGCATATTGCAGGGTTGGTGCAGTTATTTTGGTTAAAAAGTTCCAACGGATTATATATTCCACCCACGAAAGGTACCAGGTGAGGCAACCATATTGGGTTCACTACTTAGGATTACCCTGGGTAGAATAGGTTATGCTTAGAAGAGATTAGAAAAAATGGGTGGTTGCAGCACCTTAACACCAAGAGTAGGGTCCTGACATGTATTTTCATCCCATCTACAGGCGTACCAGAATAGGCAGCCATGTTGGCTGCACAACAAAGGTTGCACTGTGGGAGATAAGCCATACGGGGGCCCAAGGCATATATGGGATAACTGAAACGTTTGTGGTAGTATGATATGAACAGATGTCCATACATGGGCATGCACACTGGGGGTGCCTTGTGTGCACAGGCACAACCTAATATCGGCACTTCTCTACTGTTTGGATACAAATGCGTCTTGGTGCCCTCCTGTAGAACTCCACAGTGTATTGCTGAGCAGAATCCTGTAGGAAGTATATCAGCGGCACTCTGGATGACTTAATAAAGCGCTTACAGATCCAATATGGTTTAAATGTTTCAGAATATCGAGGTTCTTTCGTCAGGATACATTAAGGACCATATTATATCTATAAGTGCTTTATTAAGTCGTCCAGAGGGCCACCCATATACTAGCTATACATTCGTGTGTGTGTGTGTGTGTGTGTGTGTGTGTGTGTGTGTGTGTGTGTGATGAGAATGCGAACATATATTTTTATATACATATATAAGCAGAGCTAGAAATGTTTTTACAGAGGTCCTATGTCCCCAAGTACAGTAATACATCCTACCCATCCTACCAGAGGCAGCCATCTGGGGGGCACCCCATGTTATATGGTGGATTGAGATTCCTATGGTTTGGAATTGATGGAGATCACAGGAGGGAACTGTGCCAAGATTGGCACACATAAGTGTTTATTATAAAAATGTTTGGTACAGGTCCACACCAAACACATTCAGTATGTTTGGATGTCATGTTTTTCTATGAAATTACTGCATTAGGATGCATCTTTTGTTTTACTTGGATTTGCAAGCTGGGCTGCACCTGTGGTGCTTCTTGTTTTTTTTTATATCAAGTGCCACTGTATTACTATTATTTTTTTGTGTGTATTTACAGACATACAGTGTCCTCATATATTCAGCCTCAATTTGCAATGCAGCACGTGATGCCTGGTGTGAGTGAGCCGTGCAACTCTGCTAATGTCGGGACTCTTTTTTGCGGCTACAATGCACAAGGAGACTGTGCTGATTAATTTATACATGTATTGTGTGTGACTGAGACTGTATACGGAGCAGAACAGAACTTTTTGAAAACAGCTGCAGCACAGTGCACCCTAGTCGCGTTGCGAATTAGATGCAGGTTTCAGACTCCAATCCCTCTGTATTTCCCTGGTTATGCACTGTAATTAATTGTGTTGTGCAAGTCAATATGATTTATTGGCATTTCTACCTGAATACAATAAAATATGAAACCTATTCATGATCCTTTATGGGCCGATTATGCATTTTTTTATAATGGTCCATTCATTATTAGGGTCCCGAAGGAGCTGCCTAATATTCAACAGATTTCGGAGTTCGTTGAAAACATAGCCATCTTCAGATAGCACTGCTTCCTGGAGCCTTGCACTTTCCAAAGGGAAGGAGCAGCAGGTTGTGAGGAGGACTCTAAATAGATCCCTACGCAACTTCTGCATTGCATGTACTGTAGCCATGTGCATGCAATGACTCACGCACAGTGGCGCTAAGTCCCCTTCCCATTGCAGAGGTTTTGTGTGCAAGGGAGAGACAGGACTGGCTGCTGCAGCAGCCTCTCTCCCCAGCACAGCATATGGCACATGCTGCTGAGTGTTGTGCTGGCGAGAGAGGCAATAGTCAGTCAGTCCTCTCTACCCTTGCGTTATGTGAGGGGGGAGAGATCGCTGCTTGATTCCACCTGCCCATCACTGCTTCCTCCTCACCCTCCTCTGCTGCCTGCCATTCACTGCCCACCACATAGGGGACTCCACCCTGCCCCCCTCCCCATTACCGGGGCCTGGCAAGGCTATCGGTGCCCTTGCTCACGCATGTGTAATGGCTGGATCAGCAGGGGTAGGTAAGGCTGGGTAGTAGTGTTAGGGATCCTGAGGACAGCTGCTTTTCGAAACAACTGTGCCCACACCCAAGTAATTCTGAAATGTATCTTTAGCTAAGGGAAAGGGAGGAATATAAGAGACAACATGGTGCAGAACTTGTTACCTTCTGATGGAAACGGCTGAGTGGATCAGTGCATTCTCTGCTGAATGTAGGCTACACCTATTTGCTGAATAGTTTACGTTTATTAAAAAAAAATACAAAACATGTTTAGCTGGATGAGATATTTAATTGAGATACAATGAGTGATGACAGTACGTGTATGAAAGCAGTGTCAGTGTCAGCCGCAAAGCTACAGCAGCTGTTTATCTCCTGGAAAGAGACCCGATTTTAAAAAGTCCTCGCAGAAATATCTATTGTACCTTCCAAACACACTTTACACAGGGCAACTGCAATTCCATGTGCACTCCCATAAATGTAACAACACATTAAAATGCACTATAATAATGTACGTAATATCAGCTGTCTTGAGGCCTATTAAATTCATGATTTCTCTAAGGCATAAATGTGGCTGTAATGAGAAAAATGAAACATTTATATGATTGATGAGAGTGGTCTTAGATAGAGCATAGCCTGATTCAGAGATTGACGCATTTGCACAGCTACTGTATCTTTCTATGCAGCGGCTATGCTAAAATATGCTAATGCTGAAAGGGCGTTTTGTGTAAATAGGTGCCTCCTGTTGGCTTCTGCGATCCGCTGCTGTGTCTAAGATGCAGCACACATGATCACTCTACATGAACATCAGACATCTGTGTAACCCTGAGGTTACTCAGGAGGGCCTGTGTTTTAATGCAGCCGGGCCAATGAAGCTGAGTCAAAAGACACAGCCACTGGCCTTGGCACGCCCAGAAAACAGGAGCGGCACGCCCCGTTTTCTGAAACACGGGCAATCGTTGCCTCTTCCCTGCCCCCAAACAGCTGCATGTTAATCATGCTGCAGCCTAGGTAGCACTGTGACCATTGTTGCAGAGATCTGCACATGCGTCATACAGAGCCTGCACATTCAAAACATCGGAGATGTAAGCAAACCATCAAGTCCTTCAAAAGTATGGACAGAAACCAGAATGTGAGCAGAAAGTATTACGGAGGCTCCTTTTATGCTTAGAAAGAGATTCTAATGTTTGAATACTATGTGCTATCAGGGCCGAGGAGTTACAGAGGAGTTTTTTAACCGGTAGTGCTGTGCTTGCACCAGTGAGACAGCAGACGGTTCTTGGGGCAGTGTCTCTGACCCACCTGTCTGCCCGCAGCTTTTTCCGACGCTGTGCGGGTGAGCTCCAATACCGGTTATCTCTCCTATGCCAGCTACTGTCTTAAACTCTCTTCTTTGCCATGCACTGCTGCAACTAGCATGCAGTGCACCGTACAAGCGAGCTGTTGGTGCAGTGTTTTTCAGGTATCCGGACTCCAGGTCGACAACAAAAAAGGTCGACACACCTTAGGTCGACGCCAATTGGTCGACACACCTTAGGTCGACATGGACAAAGGGTCGACAGGAACAAGGTCGACATGGAAAAAGGTCGACATGAGTTTTTCACGATTTTTACTTTTTTTGAACCTTTTCATACTTAACGATCCACGTGGACTACGATTGGAACGGTAACCTGTGCCGAGCGAAGCGAAGGCACCATGCCCGAAGCATGGCGAGCGAAGCGGTGCACTAATTGGGGTTCCCGGTCACTCTACGAAGAAAACGACACCAAAAAAACATAAAAAACTCATGTCGACCTTTCTCCATGTCGACCTTGTTCCTGTCGACCTTTTGTCCATGTCGACCTAAGGTGTGTCGACCAATTGGCATCGACCTAAGGTGTGTCGACCTTTTTGTTGTCGACCCTGAGTCCCAGACCCGTTTTTCAGCAGGCTATGATCCCGGCTGCCTGGCCAGCACCAACCAATAGCAAGCTGCCAGCTACACACCACTGAGAGGACACTCTACCCCAGGCGTTTAACAGGTGCACTCACCGATGTTACAGAAATCAAAGGCTCACTTTGCTAGTTATCCACTTGACAGTGGAAACTAAGAACCTGTACAACCTCCAACTCTCACAGAGTATCACTACAGCAGCTTTGTGGTGAGCTTAAAGACAGACTTTATTATTGGCACTGTGCTCCCAGTTAGCAGTATTAAGTTCTGCTCAGCCTCCCAGATGGGGGGATTTTGTGTAGTTTATAAGGGAATGTAGTGTAGTGATGTATGTATTGTAGTAATGTATTGCAGTATATAGGGGCATGCACTGATGTTGCATAGCATATAAGGGGATGTAGTGTAGTGATGTAGTGTACCATATAGAGTATGTAGTGTAGTAATATTGCAGTAGTAGTGCACTGATGTGGTGTAGCATATAAGGCGATGTAGTGTAGTGATGTAGTGTACCATATAGAGTATGTAGTGTAGTAATGTATTGCAGTAGTAGTGCACTGATGTGGTGTAGCATATAAGGCGATGTAGTGTAGTGATGTAGTGTAGCATATAGGATATGTAGTGTAGTAATGTATTGCAGTGTATAGGGGCATGTAGTGCACTGATGTGGTGTAGCATATAAGGCGATGTAGTGTAGTGATGTAGTGTAGCATATAGGGTATGTAGTGTAGTAATGTATTGCAGTGTATAGGGGCATGTAGTGCACTGATGTGGTGTAGCATATAAGGCGATGTAGTGTACCATATAGAGTATGTAGTGTAGTAATGTATTGCAGTTTATAGGGGCATGTAGTGCACTGATGTGGTGTAGCATATAAGGCGATATAGTATAGCATATAGGGTATGTAGTGCAGTGTATAGGGGCATGTAGTATAGTGATTTAGTTAAGCATGTAGGCAGTACCGGATCTTGCCACGGGCAAGCAGTACTTTTGCCCGGGGCGCCGCCTTCCGGAGGGCGCCGGCGCCCTCCGGAGGGCGCCGCACCATGGCAAGATCCGCCACTGTGCCCTCTGCAGTGCCCCCCGCTGTGCCCGCCGCTGGTCCCCCGCTTTGAAGGGAACCAGACGCTAAGCGTCTAGTTTCCCTTCATGGAGAGGACTGTGCTGTGCGGTGCGCGATGACGTCATCGCGCACCGCACAGCAAAGGTCCTCTCCATGAAGGGAAACTAGACGAAGCGTCTAGTTTCCCTTCATGGAGAGGTCCTTTGCTGTGCGGTGCGCGATGACGTCATCGCGCACCGCACAGCATAGTGGCAGAGACACTAGGGGTCATAATTGACCTCTAGTGTCTATGCTGTGCTATGGGAGAGACGTAATGACGTCTCTCCCATAGATCCGAGGACAGACACAACCATCCGAGTCCAGGAGAAGAGCGGCGCCGGCGGAGGAGGAGGTCTGGAATCAGGAGCGGGGATTGTAAGTATACTTTTATTTATTTATTTATTTTTTTCAGCTGCGCTACAGGGGGCACAAATGGGGGCGTAACTGACCACGCCCCCATATGAAGCCACGCCCCCATTTTTGCCCGGGGCGCCACAAGGGCAAGATCCGGCCCTGCATGTAGGGGATGCCGTATAGTGATGTACTGTAGTGCAGTGGATAGGGGAATGTAATGCAGTGATGGAGTGTTATGATATAATGCAGTGATATAGGGCCTAATTCAGACCTGATCGTAGCAGCAAATTTGTTCGCAGATGGGCAAAACCATGTGCACTGCATGGGGGAGGGGAGGGGCAGATATAACATGTGCAGAGAGAGTTAGATTTGGGTGTGGTGTGTTAAAACTGAAATCTAAATTGCAGTGTAAAAATCAAGCAGACAACATTTACCCTGCACAGAAACAAAACAACCCACCCAAATCTAACTCTCTCTGCACGTTATAGCTGCCCCTCCCCTCCCCCATGCAGTGCACATGGTTTTGCCCATCTGCTAACAATTTTTCTGCTCAAATCAGGTCTGAATTAGGCCCATAGTGCAATGTATGGGGACACACAGAGGAGCATGTAGTTGAACACGCTGATGGCGGGGCATATGATGCATCGGACATTTGAGGCACATAGAGGAATGTTGTCCAATAGTATCCCCTTTTTTACAAAATTCTTGATAATCCAATTATGTTAGTCTAACAGGGTTTTTTTTGTTTTATTGGGGTGGGTTTTTTTTTGGAAAGGGGGGGCGGGGGTGTGGGGGTGTGGAATTGTGCCAAATTACTGTCTTGCCCCGAGTGACGATAATCCTTGTTTAGGCCCTGCTGCTATAATGCATCTGAAAGAGGGAATAAGGACCCAGAAAGATGTTAAATCATCACGGCAATCCATTAATTAATCCAGGCTATTTATTCCCTAAATGCTGTTAAAACATGTTTGTTTATGGGACTATCCCTATCCAATGATAGACCTGACAGAAATCTGAGCTATTTCCACATTAACCTTTTACTCAATGACTCTGAAAGCTGGAAATTTTGCTTAATACTATTCAGTCTTCCATTGCCACTAATTGAAGCCATTGTGGTGTAGTAAATGTGGGCCATCAGCAGGCCATGCATCAAACCAGCTTGCAAATGAAATTCTTTGTATAAACCAGCACTATTTAAATAACAAGCAATACATAGGTCTATCGATTAAAACATCATTGTTACGAAGCTGTTTCCACTACTGACTCACCAAAGCTTGTGTGTCTTACAGAATACAGACTTGGATGACTGTACTCCAGAGCGCAGTAATCCTTTTCATGCAAGTCTCGTAGTACGCCTTCTATCAGCACTGACATACCACCCAGGGAAAGTGACCTGCAAATACACATATACAATGACCTACATATGAGATATCGTGATGACAAAATGATGCAGGAGGTAGCAATCCATACAACAGCTGATTATCATTACCTTTACATTATTTATTCTAAACCATGACCATGGTAAATCAGAATATTAAGTGTAAATGAAATCTAGGGGTATTTATTAAGACAAGCAGTGTAAATTGAATAATGTGTTTTTTTACCCAGCAAAATGAAATATTCATTATACTATTCTTTCCATTGTAATGATCTAGATGATGATGATGATGATTAGTATTATTAGTATCGCCTATTCGTACCATATATCAGTTACAGTCACTTCATGCTACAAAATAGAGGAGCAGCCGGCTGCTAGTGTCCACCATTCCTGTGCCGCCGCTAATACTGGGCAGACAGAGAAAGGATGGGAGTACTGTATGTACACACCACCGAGCATGCATATAACCAACACTTACCGGAGGGGAACATTGCAGGCAGGCAGGGGCAAATCGCCGAGAAGAAGAGGAGTAATAGGTCCTGCTACTGACTAGCGCTGCTCATGTGATAAATGCAGAGAAAGAAACATAAAGGAAATGCCGGCAGGGACTTGCTCATGGCAGCTACTGCTCTGACTGACTGCTGCTAATTGATTCACTATAGAAACGCGCTGTTCCTCGCACCCACGCTCAGTCCACCCCATCATATAAATAGCATCAGAGCCTGGAAGCCTGCACACACGGAGGAGGACGGCTTCCCCACATGTATGCTTCATATGACTGACTGTGTGTGCTTGCTGCCTTTATGCACACACGTGTCAGATATACAGTCTGGGCTGCACGACATCAGTGACTGCCGCGTAGCCATATTTCTCTATGACTCGGGGATTCATGTAGTGTATTCTCTCTGCTCCATCAGTAGTCTCTCACATCTCTCATCTCTCTCTCGCCCCCACCTTGTATTGTTACAGCTCGGTACCAGGGTAAACGATTCAATATAAAAGCACACAATCATAGATGTTGTGGCGTGGTTATCATGCCCTAATACATATACAATTGAAATATGTAAAATTACCAGAGAGGGTAAGGGGTATGTTTATTAAACAATATTTGCAGGACATCCCCCAAAAACACATTTTTTTTTTTTTCAGTTTGGATGGTGGGTTCACACATATTAAGAATACCCTGGGTGTACCATGGAGGGCCAGCAACAGATACAGTGTTATCAATATCTGCTGTGGCCCCTCCATTTCCAACAGGAGAAGCAGCCCCTATAGGCTATTGTGTGGGCTACTATGCATAGTTGCCTACCCTCCCTCATTCTGCAGGAGTCTCCCTGAAATAGTAGCAATCTCCCTGACTCCCTGAATAGTCCATCAATCTCCCTGATTGCACCTTATCCCCATTATGCAGCTATTATATTCTTGGGGACAATAAGAAATCACAGATACATACATTCACATGGGATCATCAGTGCCATTTCCCTGCATTGGTTATAAGGCACAATGATCCCTATGGCTACATGCAGTGCCGTAACTAGGCATTTTAGCGCTGTGTGCAAGAAATGACATTGGCGCGCCCCCCCCATGCAAGATAGGGGCAGTGCGCGCCGTTGGCGCGCAAAAAATATATAGGGGCGTGGCTTCATGGGGAAGGGGCGTGGCCACAAAATAATAGCAATTCATACTACGGTGCACAGTAGTCTCCATTATTCAAATTACACTGCACAGTAGCGCCACTACACCAGGTAGAGCCCCTTTTCTACATTACAGCAGACAGCGTCCCCTTTTTACACATTACAGCAGACAGTCCCCCTTTTTAAACATTGCGGCAGCCAGGACCCCTTTTTACACATTGCGGCAGCCAGGACCCCTTTTTACACATTGCGGCAGCCAGTCCCCCTTTTTACACATTGCGGCAGCCAGGACCCCTTTTTACACATTGCGGCAGCCAGGACCCCTTTTTACACATTGCGGCAGCCAGGCCCCCTTTTTACACATTGCGGCAGCCAGGACCCCTTTTTACACATTATGGCAGACGGTGTGCCCCAGAGACAGAGAGAGAGAAAGAGAGAGAGAGAGAGAAAGAGAGAGAGAGATACATACTTACCATCTCCCCGCTGACAGGCTCCTCGTTGCTGGCATCTTCCTCGGTGCAGGCAGGTGAGAAGGAGGAGGAGGGAGGGGGACTGGAGCCGCAGCAGCGCTATGTAATTGGTAGTAAGCGCCGCTGCAGCATCCCCCTCTCCTTCCGTATTGGCTGCTGTGGATGCTGGGATGGAGGAACCGCATCCCAGCATCCACAGCAGCGCCGGGCAGCCTATACGGAAGGAGAGGGGGATGCTGCAGCGGCGCTTACTACCAATGACATAGCGCTGCTGCGGCTCCCTGCTCCCCCTCCCTCCTCCTCCTCCTTCTCACCTGCCCGGCGCTAGCCTGTAGCTCTCCTCCCTGCACAGCGCGGCTGCGGTGCACGGCGCAGACTTAGAGGCGGCATGTAATGAGTCAATTTGACTCATTACATGCCGCTGGCCGTGCGCCCTCAGGGCAACTGCGCTGTGTGCCAAGCCCACTTGGCACACACGTAGTTACGGCCCTGGCTACATGCATTATAAATAAGGTTTCTCGTGGCCACTTGCACTATATGGAACCTCTTGTAAAACAATACACAAACAAATCCTTCAAAATATCAGTGTCTTTTCTTCAACAAGTAGATCTTACTAACTTTGGGGCTCATTTACATTTGGATGTAAGTAATTTTTATGACGCACCTCTCAGATATAGCAGTACACGTCCGCGCTGATAGGTGTTACTTTCACATCTCCCTGAAATGCTTTTTCAAAAGTAGGCAAGTATGCTTCTATGTCTGTCAGATTTACCAAACTTAAAAATAAGAAGCTTGACACTGCCAGCAAATGCCATGTTTAGATGGCATTAACCGGTGTACCCTTGCTACGTGATTCTGCTCAGCAACACACCGGGGAGTTCTACAGGAGGGCTTCAAGATGCATTTGTATCCAAACAGTAGAGGAGTGCAGCCTATCCACAGCTTGACCCTCTACCTGAACCGTAGCCTAACTACAATGTGACCTGCTGCTTGACCCTCAGCCTGAACTGCAGCTTCACCCACAGCCTGAACCACAGCAGCATGTCTGCTTCTACCTGGACAGAGACAGAGATCGGAGAGCTACTGCTTATCAATGTAGAGGAAGAAATTAGAAGCCAGATGACAGTACCGTTAAAGAAGCTGTTGTGTACCAGAACATATGATGGCATCCAGAAGAATACAACAGTGACAGTAACAGGTCATAAAAAAGGAAAAACCCCTGTGCAAACACTTCACTAAAGTGCACAATTATAACAAGAAAAATGTGGTGCTGCACGCCAGGAATGGGAATATTATGATCTGTGCTACAGCATATTCGGAAACACTGTGCTGATGAGAGGCGATCACGAGACCGCCTGTCGGGATCCCTGCAGTCACAATGCCAACGCTGGAATCCTGACAGGTGGTGAAATCCCGCCGCAGGAATACCAGCACCACAGGCTTTTCTCCCTCTGTGGGTGTACACGACACCCATAGAGGAAGAATAGATCCTGTGGTGAGCGCAGCGAGACACCGTGCCTGCAGCATGGTGAGCGCATTAAGCCTGCAAGGGGCTTTCTTGCGCTCGCCCTGCTGCCGGCACACTGGTGGCCAGTATCACGCTGTCGGGATCATGACAGCCGGTATCCCGTCTGGCGGTAAAAGGGTATGTATTCCGTTCTGATGAAACCAGTATCTCCTATTAGTACAGGCGCACTATCCTGCTCCAGCCAGATGGAGAACAGTCAAGAAACATCTGCCAGTACACAAGCCTGCCTGCCATCCTCACAATGCAGCCCTCCCATCACCACTCCTATTGTTCTACGACCTTGTGGATAATAGTGGAAAGGATTCCTCCGTGAATGACGACAGCATAAGTGCCACTATGGACAAGGTATTGGAGTGATACACGGAGTCCGTGTAACACTCCAATACCTTGTCCATAGTGGGAGACGGCGCACCTCAGAGACCCCGTCATTACACACACACACTATATTATTTAAAATGTAAAAAGTATCTGTCGCAGATTGTTGGTAGTGTGCAGGTGGGAGAAGGCCACAAACACAAACACCGCTGCTATGCTTATATACGCTCACTGCTTACTGTCATTTTCTCTATCGTCCTAGTGGATGCTGGGGTTCCTGAAAGGACCATGGGGATTAGCGGCTCCGCAGGAGACAGGGCACAAAAAGTAAAGCTTTACGATCAGGTGGTGTGTACTGGCTCCTCCCCCCATGACCCTCCTCCAAGCCTCAGTTAGATTTTTGTGCCCGGCCGAGAAGGGTGCAATCTAGGTGGCTCTCCTAAAGAGCTGCTTAGAAAAGTTTAGCTTAGGTTTTTTATTTTACAGTGAGTCCTGCTGGCAACAGGATCACTGCAACGAGGGACTTAGGGGAGAAGAAGTGAACTCACCTGCGTGCAGGATGGATTGGCTTCTTTGGCTACTGGACATTAGCTCCAGAGGGACGATCACAGGTACAGCCTGGATGGTCACCGGAGCCTCGCCGCCGGCCCCCTTGCAGATGCTGAAACGAGAAGAAGGTCCAGAATCGGCGGCAGAAGACTCCTCGGTCTTCTTAAGGTAGCGCACAGCACTGCAGCTGTGCACCATTTCCTCTCAGCACACTTCACACGGCAGTCACTGAGGGTGCAGGGCGCTGGGAGGGGGGCGCCCTGGGAGGCAAATGTAAACCTATTTTTGGCAAAAAATACCTCACATATAGCCTCCGGGGGCTATATGGAGATATTTAACCCCCGCCAGAATCCGTTAAAGAGCGGGAGACGAGCCCGCCGAAAAAGGGGCGGGGCCTATCTCCTCAGCACACAGCGCCATTTTCCCTCACAGAAAGGCTGGAGGGAAGGCTCCCAGGCTCTCCCCTGCACTGCACTACAGAAACAGGGTTAAAACAGAGAGGGGGGGCACTAATTTGGCGTTAGAAATATATAAAAAAGATGCTATAAGGGAAAACACTTATATAAGGTTGTCCCTATATAATTATAGCGTTTTTGGTGTGTGTTGGCAAACTCTCCCTCTGTCTCTCCAAAGGGCTAGTGGGTCCTGTCCTCTATCAGAGCATTCCCTGTGTGTGTGCTGTGTGTCGGTACGTGTGTGTCGACATGTATGAGGACGATGTTGGTGAGGAGGCGGAGCAATTGCCTGTAATGGTGATGTCACTCTCTAGGGAGTCGACACCGGAATGGATGGCTTATTTAGGGAATTACGTGATAATGTCAACACGCTGCAAGGTCGGTTGACGACATGAGACGGCCGACAAACAATTAGTACCGGTCCAGACGTCTCAAAAACACCGTCAGGGGTTTTTAAAACGCCCGTTTACTTTAGTCGGTCGACACAGACACAGACACGGACACTGAATCCAGTGTCGACGGTGAATAAACAAACGTTTTCCTTATTAGGGCCACACGTTAAGGGCAATGAAGGAGGTGTTACATATTTCTGATACTACAAGTACCACAAAAGAGGGTATTATGTGGGATGTGAAAAAACTACCGTAGTTTTTCCTGAATCAGATAAATTAAATGAAGTGTGTGATGATGCGTGGGATCCCCCCGATAGAAAATTATTGGCGGTATACCCTTTCCCGCCAGAAGTTAGGGCGCGTTGGGAAACACCCCTTAGGGTGGATAAGGCGCTCACACGCTTATCAAAACAAGTGGCGGTACCGTCTATAGATAGGGCCGTCCTCAAGGAGCCAGCTGACAGGAGGCTGGAAAATATCATAAAAAGTATATACACACATACTGGTGTTATACTGCGACCAGCGATCGCCTCAGCCTGGATGTGCAGAGCTGGGGTGGCTTGGTCGGATTCCCTGACTAAAAATATTGATACCCTTGACAGGGACAGTATTTTATTGACTATAGAGCATTTAAAGGATGCATTTCTATATATGCGAGATGCACAGAGGGATATTTGCACTCTGGCATCAAGAGTAAGTGCGATGTCCATATCTGCCAGAAGATGTTTATGGACACGACAGTGGTCAGGTGATGCAGATTCCAAACGGCACATGGAAGTATTGCCGTATAAAGGGGAGGAGTTATTTGGGGTCGGTCCATCGGACCTGGTGGCCACGGCAACTGCTGGAAAATCCACCGTTTTTACCCTAAGTCACATCCCTGCAGAAAAAGACACCGTCTTTTCAGCCTCAGTCCTTTCGTCCCTATAAGAGTCATATTTGCCCAGGGATAGAGGAAAGGGAAGAAGACTGCAGCAGGCAGCCCATTCCCAGGAACAGAAGCCTTCCACCGCTTCTGCCAAGCTCTCAGCATGACGCTGGGACCGTACAGGACCCCTGGATCCTACAAGTAGTATCCCAGGGGTACAGATTGGAATGTCGAAACGTTTCCCCCTCGCAGGCTCCTGAAGTCTGCTTTACCAAGGTCTCCCTCCGACAAGGAGGCAGTATGGGAAAAAATTCACAAGCTGTATTCCCAGCAGGTGATAATCAAATTACCCCTCCTACAACAAGGAAAGGGGTATTATTCCACACTATATTGTGGTACTGAAGCCAGAAGGCTAGGTGAGACCTATTCTAAATCTAAAAAATTTGAACACTTAACAAAGGTTCAAATCAAGATGGAGTCACTCAGAGCAGTGATAACGAACCAGGAAGAAGGGGACTATATAGTGTCCCGGGACATCAGGGATGCTTACCTCCATGTCCCAAATTTGCCCTTCTCACTAAGGGTACCTCAGGTTCGTGGTATAGAACTGTCACTATCAGTTTCAGACGCTGCCGTTTGGATTGTCCACGGCACCCCGGGTCTTTACCAAGGTAATGGCCGAAATGATGATTCTTCTTCGAAGAAAAGGCGTCTTAATTACCCCTTACTTGGACGATCTCCTGATAAGGGCAAAGTCCAGGGAACAGTTGGAGGTCGGAGTAGCACTATCTCGGATACTGCTACAACAGCACGGGTGGATTCTAAATATTCCAAAATCGCAGCTGATCCTGACGACACATCTGCTGTGCCTAGGGATGATTCTGGACACAGTCCAGAAAAAGGTGTTTCTCCCGGAAGAGAAAGCCAGGGAGTTATCCGAGCTAGTCAAGAACCTCCTAAAACCAGGAAAAGTGTCAGTGCATCATTGCACAAGGGTCCTGGTAAAAATGGTGGCTTCCTACGAAGAAATTCCATTCGGCAGATTTCACGCAAGAACTTTTCAGTGGGATCTGCTGGACAAATGGTCCGGATCGCATCTTCAGATGCATCAGCGGATAACCCTATATCCAAGGACAAGGGTGTCTCTCCTGTGGTGGTTACAGAGTGCTCATCTTCTAGAGGGCCGCAGATTCGGCATTCAGGATTGGATGCTGGTGACCACGGAGGCCAGCCCGAGAGGCTGGGGAGCAGTCACACAAGGAAAAAATTTCCATGGAGTGTGATCAAGTCTGGAGACTTTTCTCCACATAAATATACTGGAGCTAAGGGTAAATTTATAATGCTCTAAGCTTAGCAAGACCTCTGCTTCAAGGTCAGCCGGTATTGATCCAGTGGGGAAAACATCACGGCAGTCGCCCACGTAAATAGACAGGGCGGCACAAGAAGCAGGAGGGCAATGGCAAAAACTGCAAGGACTTTTCGCTGGGCGGAAAATCATGTGATAGCACTGTCAGCAGTGTTTCATTCCGGGAATGGAAACTGGGAAGCAGACTTCCTCACAGGCACGACCTCCACCCGGCAGAGTGGAAACTTCATCGGGAAGTTTTCCACATGATTGTAAACCGTTGGGAAATACCAAATGTGGACATGATGGCGTCCCGTCTGAACAAAAAACGGGACAGGTATTGCGCCAGGTTAAGAGACCCTCAGGCAATAGCTGTGGACGTTCTGGTAACACCGTGGGTGTACCAGTCGGTGTATGTGTTCCATCCTCTGCTTCTCTTACCTAAGGTACTGAGAATTATAAGACGTAGAGGAGTAAGAACTATACTCATGGCTCCGGATTGGCCAAGAAGGACTTGGTACCCGGAACTTCAAGAGATGCTCACAGAGGATTAATGGCCTCTGCCGCTAAGAAGGGACTTGTTTCAGCAAGTACCATGTCTGTTCCAAGACTTACCGCAGCTGCGTTTGACGGCATGGCGGTGGAACGCCGGATCCTAAGGGAAAAAGGCATTCCGGAAGAGGTCATTCCTACCCTGGTCAAAGCCAGAAAGGAGGTGACCGCACAACATTATCACCACATGTGGCAAAAATATGTTGCGTGGTGTGAGGCCAGAAAGGCCCCACGAAGAAATTTCAACTCGGTCGATTCCTGCATTTCCTGCAAACAGGAGTGTCTATGGGCCTCAAATTGGGGTCCATTAAGGTTCAAATTTCGGCCCTGTCGATTTTCTTCCAGAAAGAATTGGCTTCAGTTCCTGAAGTCCAGAAGTTTGTCAAGGGAGTATTGCATATACAACCCCCTTTGGTGCCTCCAGTGGCACTGTGGGATCTCAACGTAGTTCTGGGATTCCTCAAATCACATTGGTTTAAAACCAGTCAAATCTGTGGATTTGAAGCATCTCACATGAAAAGTGACCATGCTCTTGGCCCTGGCCTGGACCAGGCGAGTGTCAAATTGGTGGTTTTTTTCTCAAAAAAGCCATATCTGTTTGTCCATTTGGACAGGGCAGAGCTGCGGACTCGTCCCCAGCTCTCTCCCTAAGGTGGTGTCAGTGTTTCACCTGAACCAGCTTATTGTGGTGCCTTGCGCCTACTGGGGACTTGGAGGACTCCAAGTTGCTGGATGTTGTCAGGGCCCTGAAAATATAGGTTCCAGGACGGCTGGAGTCAGGAAAACTGACTTGCTGTTATCCTGTATGCACCCAACAAACTGGGTGCTCTTGCTTCTAAGCAGACTATTGCTAGTTGGATGTGTAATACAATTCAGCTTGCACATTCTGTGGCAGGCCTGCCACAGCCAAAATATGTAAATGCCCATTCCACAAGGAAGGTGGGCTCATCTTGGGCGGCTGCCCGAGGGGTCTCGGCTTTACAACTTTGCCGAGCGGCTATTTAGTCAGGGGCAAACACGTTTGTAAAATCCTACAAATTTGATACCCTGGCTAAGGAGGACCTGGAGTTCTCTCATTCGGTGCTGCAGAGTCATCCGCACTCTCCCGCCCGTTTGGGAGCTTTGGTATAATCCCCATGGTCCTTTCAGGAACCCCAGCATCCACTAGGACGATAGAGAAAATAAGAATTTACTTACCGATAATTCTATTTCTCGGAGTCCGTAGTGGATGCTGGGCGCCCATCCCAAGTGCGGATTAT
Organism: Pseudophryne corroboree; assembly: GCF_028390025.1. Taxonomy (NCBI): domain Eukaryota; kingdom Metazoa; phylum Chordata; class Amphibia; order Anura; family Myobatrachidae; genus Pseudophryne; species Pseudophryne corroboree. Next base: position 607,123,283 of record NC_086447.1, read on the forward strand.
CTGCATTACTTGTACATAGTTACAAAAATCGGGTTATTATTGTTGTGAGCCATCTTTTCAGAGGCTCCGCTGTTATCATGCTGTTAACTGGGTTCAGATCACAGGTTGTACAGTGTGATTGGTGTGGCTGGTATGAGTCTTACCCGGGATTCAAAATCCTTCCTTATTGTGTACGCTCGTCCGGGCACAGTATCCTAACTGAGGCTTGGAGGAGGGTCATGGGGGGAGGAGCCAGTACACACCACCTGATCGTAAAGCTTTACTTTTTGTGCCCTGTCTCCTGCGGAGCCGCTATTCCCCATGGTCCTTTCAGGAACCCCAGCATCCACTACGGACTCAGAGAAATAGAATTATCGGTAAGTAAATTCTTATTTTTATTTATTTTTTCTCCCCTTTGCAGTCTACAATGTAACACCAAGAAAGAAGAAGCCAAACAAATCAGAACAAGTGGCTATGGTAGATTGATGACGTCTGTAATCGTGGAGCATGTCCATGAATTGGACTCTGAGATGCAGGCCTAGAAGGATGCTCGCATTCAGAGATTTCCGGAGTCTGATAGGGAAATGCAACAGTCTTTTATGTCACAGCTAATGGCTATACAGGACAGACAAATGGCCTTCTTCAAGGGTATGTTTGGTCATGTTTTAGGGAACTCCACACAAGCACTACACAGGCCCCAGTCTACCCAGAACACACATATGGCCAGTACAATAGAAGGCCCAATTACTACAACCCTAGCACTACTCCAGTTTTACTAATGTTTTTATAGTGTGTTACAAAACACCTTTTTATATTGTGGCCAGGGATCTCCTCCTAGTCTGGCCAAAAAAATTTGATACTTGGCAAATGTTTTTTTTTCTTCTGTTTGTGTACTTTTTCAAAGTGTGTAGTTTGTAAAATTGTCCCTCATTCAGATGTGGTTGGAGGTGCTATTTTTGCTGCTTACATAGAAGCAGCAATGATAGCACTAATATGGTAATGCAGCAGGAGGCGTCACACCTTCTGCTGCATTACTAATCCCAACTGCGCCCAAGGACGTGTATCGGATCTACCCCACCACAATCAGGCAGATTGTGGCACCCACGCAAGCCATTCGTCGCAGAGGCCAGGAAATCCGTGGCCTCTTCCCTCCCGCTAAATGGCGGCAAATGGAACCTGACGCCGCCCACAACAGCATCAGACTGTTAATCACTGACAGTCTGATGCCGTCCCTGCATCCTGTGTCGCAGGACCTGTTCACACACGAGCAGAACAGGTCTTATGCACGCACAAAGTACCGAATATTGGTATCAGGGCGCACCTCCAATTACATCTGAATAAGGGTCAATGTGTGAAGGGATCTGCTGCTTGTATCTGCCTGGTAGTGTTCACTCTATGTGCAGGGGGCATATATTCATTCTGTTAGGTCTGATTGTGTATGGTATTTATTGCTATACACAACTTTAGAATGAAATACAGATTTGTAGCGCACTGTAGGAGTAAATCCTAGGCTATGCAGAATGGAAAAATCATTAGATGGTGAGTGAGTTGTAAACGGGTTTGCAGATGTCCGCTGTCTGGCAAAGTTTTCGCACAGCGTACGCATACATTAGCACACTTGCACGGGGCGGGTTTTCACTATGGGCAGCGACTATTACCCCTTTCACATCGCAAAAATAACCCAGGTTATTGGTGGGATGTTGCTGGGACAACCCGGGTCGAGGTGCAGTGTGAAAGCGCCAAAGGGAATAACCCGGGTCGAGCAACCCGGCATTTCAACCCGGGATAAAAGAAGGGTTAAACGTGGGTCAGACCTGGGTCACTGTGCAGTGTGAAAATCTCTGACCCGGGATATTCAACCCGGGTCTCAGAAACTGGTGCTGATTGGCTGTTTATGTGTCTGCTCAGAGCAGTCCCCAGCCCCTCCTTTTATTTCCTTTGAAACCTCATCAATGTGAGCCAGAAAAGTCCATTTTAAATCACATCAGTGTTTAACATGGGTGACCCGGATTCAGTGTGAAAGGCACCAACCCGGGAATAACCCGGGTCAAAACTGTAATGTGAAAGGGTCGGAGCCTGCTTGGACCCGGGTTTGCGATCTGAAAGTGGTATATCTGATTGCAGCCCTCTGCAAAATTGCAGAGGAGTGATCAGGTCTGAATTATACCCCTTTTCCACCTGAGTACCGGGACCGATCCGGGATGTTTAACCCGGCTACAACCTGTGTCGCCCCTGCCGTTTCCACTGCACTTCGACACGGGTTATTCCCGGGTCGGATCTGTCTCCACTTAAACCGGGTAAGCTCTGTAAAAGCCTATTGATGTCACTCGTTACTCGGTTCTGAAACGCGGGTAATGACCGTTTCCACTGCACAATTACCCAGGTCATTACCGTGTTACCGTGTTTAACCTAGGTAGCTACCCGGGTAGGATTCCAGGGTCACTCAACGTGTTGAGCCATTACCACTTACTAAAAACCCGTGTTGATGTGCGCCCCCGTGCAAAAACACGGGTAAATTTAGCTAGTGGAAAAGGGGTATTAGGGCCTAAGTAACACCAGCAGCTCGGTGCAGCAAGTGTGCCTGTGCGGCCGTACCGCGGGTAAGATGAGTGCATCTTCATTGTTACACAAAAAAACTTGTTTTCAAACTATAATGTCTGTTTTTTAAAACCATTGAGGGCGGCCTGGAAGTGCTCAGTGCTGGTGTCATGTTCTCCCTCATTGCCTGCTGCATCAGTTGGAGTGCCCCACACCTCAGTGTCCTGCATATTCCACTCTGGAAGGAAGTGGTCCTTTCGTACAGATATGTCCCCTCTCAGCTTGCGGGGACATATCTGTACTACGAACGCATCACGGGTGCGATTAGCCATGCCCAGCTGTGGTGCACTTATGGGATCGCGCACACCATGCAATCCTATGAGCAGCATACACACTAATCATGACTAATGTGCTGAGAATATCCGCTATCGGGAGCAAGATAACAAGGGACCCGGCTGTATCTCACAAATGTTATGCAGAATGCAGCAGGTTGCTACTACATAGGGCATTATTTTAAAGTCAACATCATTGTGTTTTTATCAAACAGCGCCAGCGTGCTTTTAATCATCCAAATACATTTTCAACAGCCATCCTCGCAGAACTAAGGTTGTGGGTGTAGGTGATCCTATCTGGGGGCAACTCTAGATGTTGAGTGTAACCCTTCATCAGCCAAGGCTGCAAAGAGTATGCCGCATCCCTGGTGATGTGGACCAGGATTCTCACCCCATCTGCGGTCTCTGATTTCTATGTCGCTATAAGGCAAAGGTGGCATAAGTGTATTCACATGGGGGTAGGTAGGTGATTTAAATGTTATGTGTAAAATCACTGCAGAATATATGTGTTTGCAGAAAACAGTATAATAGCCAGAGGCGTAGCTAGGGTTTTTGGAGCCCAGGGCAAGATGGAAAATGGCGCCCCCCCCCAAAAAAAAAAAAACTGCAAAAGAAGCATGTGCGCGCGTCGAAGGCGCGCTGAGAAAATGGGCGTGGCCACACTCCAGAAGGGGTGTGGTCACACACAAGAAGGGGTGTGGCCACTGAAAATGGCCCACAGTGCCAGTTACATTGCCCCACAGTGCCAGTTACATTGCCCCACAGTGCCAGATGCATGCCCCACAGTGCCAGATGCATGCCCCACAGTGCCAGATACATTGCCTCACAGTGCCAGTTACATTGCCAGATACATTGCCCCACAGTGCCAGTTACATTGCCCCACAGTGCCAGATACATTGCCCCACAGTGCCAGATACATTGCCCCACAGTGCCAGATACATTGCCCCACAGTGCCAGATACAATGCCCCACTGTGCCAGATACATTGCCCCACTGTGCCAGATACATGCCCCACTGTGCCAGATACATGCCTCACTGTGCCAGATACATTGCCCCACAGTGCCAGATACATGCCCCACTGTGCCAGATACATTGCCCCACAGTGCCAGATACATGCCCCACAGTGCCAGATACATTGCCCCACAGTGCCAGATACATGCCCACAGTGCCAGATACATGTCCCTCAGTGCCAGTTACATTGCCCCACTGTGCCAGATACATTGCCCCACAGTGCCAGATACATTGCCCCACTGTGCCAGATACATGCCCCACTGTGCCAGATACATGCCCCACTGTGCCCCACTGTGCCAGATACATGCCCCACTGTGCCAAATACATTGCCCCACAGTGCCAGATACATGCCCCACAGTGCCAGATACATGCCCCACAGTGCCAGTTACATTGCTCCACTGTGCCGTGCCAGATACATTGCCCCACTGTGCCAGATACATTGCCCCACTGTGCCAGATACATTGCCCCACTGTGCCAGATACATGCCCCACTGTGCCCCACTGTGCCAGATACATACCCCACTGTGCCAGATACATGCCCCACTGTGCCAGATACATGCCCCACTGTGCCCCACTGTGCCAGATACATGCCCCACTGTGCCCCAATCTGCCAGATACATTGCCCCACAGTGCCAGATACATGCACCACTGTGCCAGATACATTGCCCCACAGTGCCAGATACATGCCCCACAGTGCCAGATACTTTGCCCCACTGTGCCAGATACATTGCCCCACTGTGCCCCACTGTGCCAGATACATGCCCCACTGTGCCAGATACATGCCCCACTGTGCCCCACTGTGCCAGATACATGCCCCACTGTGCCCCAATCTGCCAGATACATTGCCCCACAGTGCCAGATACATGCCCCACTGTGCCAGATACATTGCCCCACAGTGCCAGATACATGCCCCACAGTGCCAGATACATTGCCCCACTGTGCCAGATACATTGCCCCACTGTGCCCCACTGTGCCAGATACATGCCCCACTGTGCCAGATACATGCCCCACTGTGCCCCACTGTGCCAGATACATGCCCCACTGTGCCAGATACATTGCCCCACAGTGCCAGATACATGCCCCACTGTGCCAGATACATTGCCCCACAGTGCCAGATACATGCCCCACAGTGCCAGATACATGCCCCTCAGTGCCAGTTACATTGCCCCACTGTGCCAGATACATTGCCCCACTGTGCCAGATACATGCCCCACTGTGCCAGATACATGCCCCACTGTGCCAGATACATGCCCCACTGTGCCAGATACATGCCCTACTGTGCCCCACTGTGCCAGATACATGCCCCACTGTGCCAGATACATGCCCCACTGTGCCAGATACATGCCCCACTGTGCCCCACTGTGCCAGATAGTTACATTTCCCCACAGTGCCAGATACATGCCCCACTGTGCCAGATACATGCCCTACTGTGCCCCACTGTGCCAGATACATGCCCCACTGTGCCAGATAGTTACATTTCCCCACAGTGCCAGATACATGCCCCACTGTGCCAGATACATTGCCCCACAGTGCCAGATACATGTCCCACTGTGCCAGATACATTGCCCCACAGTGCCAGATACATGCCCCACAGTGCCAGATACATGCCCCTCAGTGCCAGATACATGCCCCACAGTGCTAGATACATGCCCCTCAGTGCCAGTTACATTGACCCACTGTGCCAGATACATCGCCCCACTGTGCCAGATACATTGCCCCACTGTGCCAGATACATGCCCCACTGTGCCAGATACATGCCCCACTGTGCCAGATACATTGCCCCACTGTGCCAGATACATGCCCCACTGTGCCAGATACATTGCCCCACAGTGCCAGATACATGCCCCACTGTGCCAGATACATTGCCCCACTGTGCCAGATACATGCCCCACAGTGCCAGTTACATTGCCCCACAGTGCCAGATACATTGCCCCGCTGTGCCAGATACATGTCCCGCTGTGCCAGATACATGCCCCGCTGTGCCAGATACATTGCCCCACAGTGCCAGATACATGTTCCACAGTGCCAGTTACATTGCCCCACAATGCCAGTTACATTGCCCCACAGTGCCAGATACATTGCCCCACAGTGCCAGATACAATGCCCCACTGTGCCAGATACATTGCCCCACTGTGCCAGATACATGCCCCACTGTGCCAGATACATGCCCCACTGTGCCAGATACATGCCCCACTGTGCCAGATACATTGCCCCACTGTGCCAGATACATGCCCCACTGTGCCAGATACATGCCCCACTGTGCCAGATACATTGCCCCACAGTGCCAGATACATGCCCCACAGTGCCAGATACATGCCCCACAGTGCCAGTTACATTGCCCCACAGTGCCAGTTACATTGCCCCACTGTGCCAGATACATTGCCCCACTGTGCCAGATACATGCCCCACTGTGCCAGATACATGCCCCACTGTGCCCCACTGTGCCAGATACATGCCCCACTGTGCCAAATACATGCCCCACTGTGCCCCACTGTGCCAGATACATGCCCCACTGTGCCAGATACATTGCCCCACAGTGCCAGATACATGCCCCACTGTGCCAGATACATGCCCCACAGTGCCAGATACATGCCCCACAGTGCCAGATACATGCCCCACTGTGCCAGATACATGCCCCACTGTGCCCCACTGTGCCAGATACATGCCCCACTGTGCCAGATACATTGCCCCACAGTGCCAGATACATGCCCCACTGTGCCAGATACATTGGCCCACAGTGCCAGATACATGCCCCACAGTGCCAGATACATTGCCCCACTGTGCCAGATACATTGCCCCACTGTGCCAGATACATTGCCCCACTGTGCCAGATACATGCCCCACTGTGCCAGATACATGCCCCACTGTGCCAGATACATGCCCCACTGTGCCAGATACATTGCCCCACAGTGCCAGATACATGCCCCACTGTGCCAGATACATTGCCCCACAGTGCCAGATACATGCCCCACTGTGCCAGATACATTGCCCCACTGTGCCAGATACATGCCCCACAGTGCCAGTTACATTGCCCCACAGTGCCAGATACATTGCCCCGCTGTGCCAGATACATGTCCCGCTGTGCCAGATACATGCCCCGCTGTGCCAGATACATTGCCCCACAGTGCCAGATACATGTTCCACAGTGCCAGTTACATTGCCCCACAATGCCAGTTACATTGCCCCACAGTGCCAGATACATTGCCCCACAGTGCCAGATACAATGCCCCACTGTGCCAGATACATTGCCCCACTGTGCCAGATACATGCCCCACTGTGCCAGATACATGCCCCACTGTGCCAGATACATGCCCCACTGTGCCAGATACATTGCCCCACTGTGCCAGATACATGCCCCACTGTGCCAGATACATTGCCCCACAGTGCCAGATACATGCCCCACAGTGCCAGATACATGCCCCACAGTGCCAGATACATGCCCCACAGTGCCAGTTACATTGCCCCACTGTGCCAGATACATTGCCCCACTGTGCCAGATACATGCCCCACTGTGCCAGATACATGCCCCACTGTGCCCCACTGTGCCAGATACATGCCCCACTGTGCCAAATACATGCCCCACTGTGCCCCACTGTGCCAGATACATGCCCCACTGTGCCAGATACATTGCCCCACAGTGCCAGATACATGCCCCACTGTGCCAGATACATGCCCCACAGTGCCAGATACATGCCCCACAGTGCCAGATACATGCCCCACTGTGCCAGATACATGCCCCACTGTGCCCCACTGTGCCAGATACATGCCCCACTGTGCCAGATACATTGCCCCACAGTGCCAGATACATGCCCCACTGTGCCAGATACATTGGCCCACAGTGCCAGATACATGCCCCACAGTGCCAGATACATTGCCCCACTGTGCCAGATACATTGCCCCACTGTGCCAGATACATTGCCCCACTGTGCCAGATACATGCCCCACTGTGCCAGATACATGCCCCACTGTGCCAGATACATGCCCCACTGTGCCAGATACATTGCCCCACAGTGCCAGATACATGCCCCACTGTGCCAGATACATTGCCCCACAGTGCCAGATACATGCCCCACAGTGCCAGATACATGCCCCACAGTGCCTGTTACATTGCCCCACTGTGCCAGATACATTGCCCCACTGTGCCAGATACATTACGCCACTGTGCCAGATACATGCCCCACTGTGCCAGATACATGCCCCACTGTGCCAGATACATGCCCCACTGTGCCAGATACATGCCCCACTGTGCCAGATACATTGCCCCACTGTGCCAGATACATTGCCCCACTGTGCCCCACTGTGCCAGATACATGCCCAACTGTGCCTGATACATGCCCCACTGTGCCAGATACATGCCCCACTGTGCCAGATACATGCCCCACTTTGCCAGATACATGTCCTACTGTGCCCCACTGTGCCAGATACATGCCTTACTGTGCCAGATACATGCCCCACTGTGCGGTGCGGTGCCCTCCCTCCCTCCCCGGTCACTCACCGCCTGTTGTTGTGTCTGTGAGGGGAGGAGAGCACAGCGCCTCTCCTTCCCCTCACCACTCCCGGTCTCCGGTGGCTGTGTGGCGCCGGTTCGCCAGCAAATCAGGAGCCGGTCCGCAAGCTCTGATTGGCTAACGCCGGAGACCGGACACACGCAGCGCTGCGGGCAGCGCTGTTAGTGCTCTGGTGGCGGTGAGGGGAGGGAGAGACGCTACGCTCTCCTCCCCTCACATTTCGGCGTGATGGGGGCGAGTGGGGCATGATGCCCTGGCCGCCGCCGGCGCCCCCCTCTCCTGGGCCTGCCAAGGCGCCCAGGGCACGTGCCCCACTCGCCCTTCCCTTGTTACGCCTCTGATAATAACAGTACGGATGGTGTAATGGTTAGCATTACTGCCTCACAGCACTGAGGTCACAGGTTCGATTCCCACCATGGCCCCAACTGTGCAGAGATTGTATATTCTCCCCGAACTTCCGTGGGTTTCCTCCAGGTACTCCGGTTTCCTCGCACAATATAAAAAATATATACTGGTAGGTTAATTGGCTCTCATCAAAAAATTAACCCTAGTGTGAATGTGTGTGTGTGTACATGAGATAGGGAATTTAGATTGTAAGCTACACTGGGGCAGGGACTGATGTGAATGGGCAAAATATTCTCTGTAAAGTGCTGCGGAATATGTGTGCGCTATATAAATAACTGGTAATAAATAAATAATAGTTGTGTCATATTCCGCAGCGCTTCACACATAATAATTTGGTCATTTACAACAGTTGTTACATCACTTGAGCTAATAATCTAACTTGACTATTACATGGACACCCACAATATACTGTACATATCATGGATATTTTGGCTACAGAAACAAATTCTTCCAATGCTGCATTTCAGTCTTATGGTGATGCAGAGGCAGCGCCATAACTAGGTGTGTGCAGAAGGGGCATTGCCCACAGCGCACACTTAGGGGGTAATTCCAAGTTGATCGCAGCAGGATTTTTGATAGCAACTGGGCAAAACCATGTGCACTGCAGGGGAGGCAGATATAACATGTGCAGAGAGAGTTAGATTTGGGTGGGTTATTTTATTTCTGTGCAGGGTAAATACTGGCTGCTTTATTTTTACACTGCAATTAGATTGCAGATTGAACTCACTACACCCAAATCTATCTCTCTCTGCACATGTTATATCTGCCTCCCCTGCAGTGCACATGGTTTTGCACAGTTGCTATCATAAATCCTGCTGCGATCAACTTGGAATTACCCCCTTAGTTAGAGCGCATATTCCCCAAGAAGACTGGCGGTGGTGATTGGAAAAAAAACTTTTCCTGTCACAAGCTGTCAGCAACCGCCATGCAAACCTCTGCCCCAGCGGCGGACTCAGGGTAGGGGGGCACCTGGGCATGAGTCGTCGGCCAACCCCCCCCCCCCCTCTCTGCACGGCCCGCACCGCCCGCACCAGCATGTGGCTCTTTCCCCGTACATCCTGGGGTTGAGTGTAGCCAAGTCCCGCCGGCCGCCTCCAGCTTTCTGCTCCAGGCTGGAGCCGGGATAGGCATCGCACAGTGGCGTAACTAGGGGTCCGCAGCCACTGCGCTCACTTGGGGGAGTGCAGGGCTGTGGGGTGCCCTAGCCGCCACTGATCTCTGCTGTGAAGGAGGGACACAGGAGACTGGAGAGGCGCGCGCTGTGCCCTCCGTGTCTCTCCTTCACAAAACAGCGGGGGAGCGGGGGTGAGTTGTACCTGGCACTGGGGGAGCATATTTGGCACTGGGGGAGGGGGAGCATATTTGGCACTTGGTGGGGCATATGTGGCACTGAGGGGGCATATGTGGCACTGGGGGGTATATGTGTACATGGCACGGGGGGGGGGGGCATATTTGGCATTGGGGGCATGTGTATACCTGGCACTGTGGGGGAATATCTGACACTGGGGGCATATGTGGCACTGGGAGCACAGCCCTAGCAACAAGATTACCCCCTAGCAACGAGCATGACACCCAGTGCATGAAACCCCTGACACCGAGCATGACACCCAGTGCATGAAACCCCTGGCAACGAGCATGACACCCTGAGCATGAGAACCCCTGGCACCGTGCATGGAACCAAGAGCATGAAACCCCTGGCAACGAGCAGGTAATTTAAAAGTAATTAGAAGCCTTACTGTAGGACTTAATGTGTAATGGGCATTGCGGTGTGTGGCATAATGTATCATGGACATTGCGGTGTGTGTCATAATGTGTCACAGGCATTACGGTGTGTGGCATACTATATAACGGGCATTGTGGTATGTGGTATAATGTCTCAGGGGCATTGCAGTGTGGCATAATGTATAACGGGCATTGCGGTGTGTGGCATAGGGTATAACAGGCATTGCGGTATGTGTCACAGGCATTACGGTGTGTGGTATACTATATCACGGGCATTGTGGCATGTGGTATAATGTCTCAGGGTCATTGCGGTGTGTCATAATGTGTCATAGGCATTGTATGTGCTATAATGTATCAGGGGCATTGCAATGTGTAGCATGATGTATACCGGCATTGTGATTCCTGTCATAATGTGTCACAGGCATTACGGTGTGTGGCATAATGTGTCGGGGGCATTACGGTGTGTGGCATATTATGTCCTGGCCATTATTATGTGTGGGGCATAATGTCTAAGGGCCATTGCAGTATGTGGCATAATGTATACTGGGCATTACTATAAGGAGGAAAAATGACAAATAATGTAAGGGGCATGAATCAGGATTATTTTTCTTTCCTGTGGTGGCCAACGTCTGGGCGTGCAGGATGCAAAACTGGGGTATAAGGTAGTCTTTTCCTGTGACGCCACGCCCCTTTATGCAAAGAAACGCCCATTTCAACAAAACCACGCCCCCTTTTTTTCCACACGCGCGCAGATTCATTGCTTTACTAGTGCCAATTATGGGAGGGGGGAAGAGAATTTTTAGGCTTGGGGGAGAAAAATTTCTAGTTACGCCACTGGCATCGCAGTGGCTGGATGGAACTGAGGGGAGGTCAGGCTGCATATATGTCACGATCCATAGCCATCCGCAGCCACATTGGCGTGGCTGGCTGCGGACTGGAGGCACTCGTACCCGGCCGCTTTGTGTTGCGGTACTTGCAGCCAAGCAGCTCCGCTACCCTTTTCTCCCCTCTTCGGTGACCAGACTGCCGGGGGAGCTACTAGCAGGCACAGCCTCAGAGGCGTTTATTAGGAGGTAATTTTATTGTTTCATGTGGGGAGGACGCTGTGTGAAGTACTGTGATGTGGTGCAGAATACAGAAGGGGGTTAGCAATGGGAGATGAATATTAGGGGGTGGGGGTTGCTATGAGAGGACAACATGGGAGGGGCTGTGCCCAGACCTGCCTGCACAGACTCTCTCACCCTGTCCCCTACATGATCTGTTCCAGCATCCTCTCTCTGTCCTCGACCTGACTTGTCTCAGCACCCTTACCCTGTCCCCTACCAGACCTGTCCCCTCACCCTGTCCCCTACCAGACCTGTCCCCTCACCCTGTCCCCTACCAGACATATAGCCTACCAGACCTGTCCCGCACGCTCTCCCTGTCCTACCACCCTCACCCTATCGCCTACAAGACCTGTGTCCGCACCCTCATCCTGTCCCCTACCAGACCTGTCCCCTCACCCTATCCCCTACCAGACCTAATGTGTAAAAAGGGGGACGCTGTCTGACGTAATGTGTAAGAAAGAGGGACGCTGTCTGCTGTAATGTGTAAAAAGGGGGACGCTGTCTGCCGTAATGTGTAAAAAGGGGGACACTGTCTGCCGTAATGTGTAAAAAAGGGGACGCTGTCTGCCGTAATGTGTAAAAAGGGGGACACTGTCTGCCGTAATGTGTAAAAAGGAGGACACTGTCTGCCGTAATGTGTAAAAAGGAGGACACTGTCTGCCGTAATGTGTAAAAAGGGGACGCTGTCTGCCGTAATGTGTAAAAAAGGGGGACTCTGTCTGCCGTAATGTGTAAAAGGGGCTCTATCTGGTGTAGTCGCGCTACTGTGTGGCGTAATTTGAATAATGGAGACTACTATGCACCGTAATATGAATTGGTAGTATTTTGTGGACACACCCCTTCTCCATGAAGCCACGCCTCTATATTTTTCACGTGCGCCTGCGGTGAACACTGCTCCTGTTTTACATAAAGGGCGGCGCCGATGCCGTTTATTGCACACAGCGCCAAAATGTCTAGTTACGGCACTGTGCAGAGGTCATATTTCACCAGGTAAGTGGAAAGAATGCTGGTCATCACACCACTGTGCTGACACATCGGGAAACTAGGGGGTGGGGCAGGGCCAGTAATAGGGTGGTGTCACGATCCGGGTATCTGGACGCCATTACTTACCCTTCAGATGCCTCCTAAGGCGGGCTCAGCGTTCCAGGACCGGATTCCGCTGTTCCTGAGTTTCCACATGCAGAGTGGTCTTTTCATCAGCCGCGGCCTCCGCTGTGCCCGCGTGGTTAAATGTGCATCTATCAGCCTGGCGTCTCCTGTCTCCGGTGGCCGGCGCCGCCATTACTGTTTCCCAGACCACATGGATTACAAACCAAACTTCCCTCCAAGTGTCTGCATGGGCGCAGCCATCTTGGATTCTGTCATCTGATCATTTCCACCAATCTGCTGTCTGTGTTGTTGATTTGCATAATTGCCTAGCCAACCCCTTCCTTGCTGCAGGTATAAGTAAGCTGTACCTGAGCAAGGAAGACGTCAGTGCTTTGGTTGTCAAACCTAGTTCCTGTTTGTCTCTCTTCTATGATTGTCTTCCAGGTTCCAGCTCCTGTCTCAAGACTTCCACCATAGAGACCCGCACCAGCATTCCACCTGCGGTGTAGCCTGACTCTCCAATCCATTGTGGATTCATCTGTTTCCAGCTACAACACTACCTGCTTCCAGCCTCAGCTTCCAGCAGAGTACAGCTTCCCTTAAAGGGCCGGTGTCCTTTCTACACTTTACCACTCTCCACCGGAATTATTATTTCTCCGCTCTCAAGTTCTACATTTCAGTTCACATTTCATCGCTCCCAAAGTTCATTTATTATTTAACTGGTTCCAGCCAGTATCCACTCCGTGCTAACAACAGTCTGGTTCCAGCCAGTATCCACAGCAGCTGTTTTACCTTCAGCAACCCAGCTCTACCTGGAACACCAGCTGGTACAATCCTGGGTTATCTCCATTGCTACAGCCGGGCCTGGTAAGGACTTTCCATCTAGAAGATCATAAGAACTATCTCACACTACCAGTGCCCTGTGGCTCCTGCCATGCTGTAGTACTCAGGAACTGTATTTATTCTTTGCTGACTTTTACGTTTTCTTTTATTGCTGCTGTGATGCGGAGTTGTCATAATAAACATCATTGACTTTTATCTAAGTTGTCGTGGTCACGCCTTCGGGCAGTTATTATTCATGTTACTTACATGTCCAGGGGTCTGATACAACCTCCCAGGTTCCGGTACATCTCAGCCCCTACAACTGAGGCTGCCTCCCGTCAGCTCAGGCCCTCAGTTGTGACAGTAAGCACTGACCTAATGAATCCAGCCGGAGACCAGGATCAAGCGGCCAGGCCGATGCAAGAACTGGCAGCCCGACTAGAACATCAGGAGGCTGCACAGGGCCACATCATCCGCTGTCTCCAGGATCTCTCTACTCGGCTGGATGGGATTCAGACAACTCTCCGTGGATCAGGCGCGTCTGGTGCGTCAACCACAGTGACTCCAGCTATAACCCCACCCACCTTACCCATTTCTGCTCCACGTCTTCATCTTCCAACGCCAGCAAAATTTGACGGATCTCCAAGATTCTGCAGGGGATTTCTCAACCAGTGTGAGATTCAGTTTGAGCTACAACCTGGCAATTTTCCCAGTGACCGTACAAAAATTGCCTACATTATTTCTCTTCTCAGTGGCTCAGCCCTTGATTGGGCATCACCGTTATGGGAGAGGTCCGACACCCTGCTATCTTCTTACACTGCATTTGTGTCAACATTCAGGCGCATCTTCGACGAGCCAGGCAGGGCAACTTCAGCTTCGTCTGAGATTCTCCGTTTACGCCAGGAATCACGTACTGTAGGACAATATCTTATACAGTTCCAGATCCTGGCATCCGAACTGGCATGGAACGACGAGGCCCTGTATGCTGCATTCTGGCATGGTTTATCCGAGCGTATTAAAGATGAGTTAGCTACCAGAGACTTACCCTCCAAGTTAGATGAGCTAATCTCACTTTGTACGAAAGTTGACTTACGTTTCAGAGAGAGAGCAACTGAGCGTGGAAGATCATCTGCTCCAAAATCTTCTACTCCTCCTCCTCGCCAACTGTCACCAACTACAGATGAACCCATGCAAATTGGCCGTTCCCGTTTAACTCCTGCTGAGCGCCGAAGACGTCTCTCCGAGTTTCTCTGTCTGTATTGTGCAGCTCCGTCTCACACCATTAATGCCTGTCCCAAACGTCCGGGAAACTCCAAATCCTAGCTCGCCAAGGAGAGGGCCGGCTAGGAGTAATGATCTCCTCTCCATCTCCTCAAGATTGTAACCTCCCAGTCTCGCTTCAAGTTGCTCAACGTTATCAGAACGTCATTGCCCTCCTGGATTCCGGAGCAGCTGGGAACTTTATTACTGAAGCCTATGTTAAACGGTGGTCCCTACCCACCGAGAGACTTCCTTCGTCCTTTTCCTTAACTGCTGTGGATGGCAGTAAAATTTTTGATACAGTTATTTCTCTAAGGACTCTACCAGTTCGTCTGAGAGTGGGAGTTCTTCATTCCGAACTTATTTCATTTTTAGTGATTCCAAGAGCCACACATCCTGTGGTCCTGGGCCTTCCATGGCTCCGTCTTCACAATCCTACAATTGATTGGACGACTACGCAAATCCTGGCATGGGGTTCCTCCTGTACTAAGACATGTTTGTTTAAAGTGTTGCCTGTCTGTTCTTCCTCCCCCAGGTCGACTGATGTTCCACCTCCTCCATATCAAGATTTCACGGATGTGTTCAGTAAAGCTTCTGCTGATATCCTTCCTCCTCATAGAGAATGGGACTGCCCGATTGATCTCGTTCCAGGGAAGGTTCCACCTCGAGGCCGAACTTATCCGTTGTCTCTCCCCGAGACACATTCTATGGAGGAATACATTAAAGAGAACCTAGCAAAGGGGTTCATTCGACCTTCTTCTTCTCCAGCCGGCGCAGGCTTCTTTTTTGTAAAGAAGAAAGATGGTGGTCTGCGGCCGTGCATCGACTACAGAGGTTTGAACGACATTACCATCAAGAACCGCTATCCTTTACCCCTGATTACTGAGCTCTTTGACAGAGTTAGCGGAGCTACCATCTTTACAAAGCTGGACCTGAGAGGTGCATACAATCTCATCCGGATCCGTGAGGGTGACGAGTGGAAGACCGCATTTAACACCCGTGACGGACATTATGAGTACCTCGTCATGCCCTTCGGATTGAGCAATGCTCCAGCTGTCTTCCAGCATTTCGTCAATGAGATCTTCAGAGACATTCTATACCGTCATGTCGTGGTCTATCTAGATGATATCCTCATTTTTGCCAACGATTTAGAGGAACATCGTTTCTGGGTAAAGGAGGTTCTGTCCCGTCTCCGTGTCAATCATCTCTACTGCAAATTAGAGAAATGTGTCTTTGAAGTCAAGTCCATTCCGTTTCTAGGGTACATTGTGTCCGGTTCCGGACTAGAGATGGATCCTGAGAAACTACAAGCAATCCAGAATTGGCCGGTACCCTTAACCCTCAAAGGGGTCCAGAGGTTCTTAGGGTTCGCCAATTATTACCGAAAGTTTATACGAGACTTTTCCACCATTGTGGCGCCTATTACTGCTTTCACCAAGAAGGGTGCTAACCCGTCCAAGTGGTCTGAAGAAGCCATGCAAGCTTTTCATCTTTTAAAACAGAGGTTCATCTCTGCACCTGTCCTGAAACAGCCTGACATCGACTCTCCTTTCATCTTAGAGGTGGATGCCTCCTCCGTTGGAGTAGGAGCGGTGTTATCTCAGAGGGCTAAAGATGGTCATTTACATCCTTGCAGTTTCTTCTCACGGAAGTTCTCCCCAGCGGAGCGCAACTATGCCATTGGCGACCAGGAGTTGCTAGCCATCAAGCTCGCTCTAGAGGAGTGGAGATATCTGTTGGAGGGAGCTTCTCATTCAATCACCATCCTTACAGACCACAAGAACCTTCTATATCTAAAAGGCGCACAATGTCTCAACCCTCGTCAGGCCAGATGGGCACTTTTCTTTTCCAGGTTCGACTTTAAACTCCAGTTCTGTCCGGGCTCTCAGAATCGCAAGGCCGATGCCCTTTCCCGCTCATGGGAGCAAGAAAATGAGTCAGAGTCTTCAGACAAGCATCCTATTATAAATCCGTTGGCATTCTCCACGGTAGGGATGGACTCTACGCCCCCATCAGGGAAAAGTTTTGTGAAGCCGACACTAAGGAAGAAGCTCATGCATTGGGCCCATGCTTCCCGTTTTGCCGGACATACAGGTATCCAAAAAACCCTGGAGTTTATCTCTAGGTCCTATTGGTGGCCAACTCTGAAAAAGGACGTTTTGGAGTTTATTGCATCTTGCCCAAAGTGTGCTCAACATAAAGTATCCCGCCAGTCGCCTGCGGGGCAACTGGTTCCACTATCTGTTCCCCGTCGACCATGGACCCATTTGTCGATGGATTTTATTACAGATTTGCCCATGTGCAACAAGTTCAATACCATCTGGGTGGTAGTTGACCGGTTCACCAAGATGGCACACTTCATTCCTCTCACCGGTCTTCCGTCAGCTTCCAAGTTGGCTCAAGTATTCATACAAGAGATCTTCCGACTCCACGGTCTTCCAGAAGAAATTATCTCAGATCGAGGAGTTCAATTCACAGCCAAATTCTGGCGAAGTTTATGTCAAGTCCTCCAAGTCAAGTTAAAGTTTTCCACGGCTTACCATCCTCAGACCAATGGTCAAACTGAGAGGGTGAATCAGGACTTGGAGGCCTTCCTCCGCATCTATGTGTCCTCCTCTCAAGATGACTGGGTTCAATTACTTCCCTGGGCCGAGTTCTGTCATAACAACCAGTATCATTCTTCATCTTCCTCAACACCATTCTTCACCAACTTTGGATTCCACCCTAAAGTCCCTGAGTTCCAACCGCTTCCAGCAACTTCTGTTCCCGCAGTGGATATCACCTTGCATCAGTTTGCCAATATCTGGAAGAGCGTACGATCAGCTCTGCTCAAGGCATCGTTCAGGTACAAGAAGTTTGCGGATAAGAAGCGTCGAGCAGTTCCTGCTCTCAAGGTGGGTGATCGGGTATGGTTATCCACGAAGAATTTGAGGTTAAGAGTTCCCAGTATGAAGTTTGCACCTCGCTACATCGGTCCTTTTAAAATTGATCAAGTCATCAATCCTGTTGCTTACAGACTCCAGTTACCTCCCTTCTTAAAAATACCCAGGACATTCCATGTTTCCCTGTTGAAACCGCTAATCTTGAATCGGTTTCATTCCTCACTTCCACCAACTCCGAAAGTCCAAACTCAACGAGGCGTTGAGTATGAAGTGGCCAAGATCCTGGACTCACGTCACCGTTACGGTCAACTTCAGTATCTCATTGACTGGAAGGGCTATGGTCCTGAAGAACGCTCTTGGACCAATGCCTCTGACGTCCATGCTCCTGCCTTGGTCCGAAATTTCCACGCAAAGTTTCCTTTAAAGCCTAAGAAGTGTCCTGGGGCCACTCCTAAAGGGGGGGGTGCTGTCACGATCCGGGTATCTGGACGCCATTACTTACCCTTCAGATGCCTCCTAAGGCGGGCTCAGCGTTCCAGGACCGGATTCCGCTGTTCCTGAGTTTCCACATGCAGAGTGGTCTTTTCATCAGCCGCGGCCTCCGCTGTGCCCGCGTGGTTAAATGTGCATCTATCAGCCTGGCGTCTCCTGTCTCCGGTGGCCGGCGCCGCCATTACTGTTTCCCAGACCACATGGATTACAAACCAAACTTCCCTCCAAGTGTCTGCATGGGCGCAGCCATCTTGGATTCTGTCATCTGATCATTTCCACCAATCTGCTGTCTGTGTTGTTGATTTGCATAATTGCCTAGCCAACCCCTTCCTTGCTGCAGGTATAAGTAAGCTGTACCTGAGCAAGGAAGACGTCAGTGCTTTGGTTGTCAAACCTAGTTCCTGTTTGTCTCTCTTCTATGATTGTCTTCCAGGTTCCAGCTCCTGTCTCAAGACTTCCACCATAGAGACCCGCACCAGCATTCCACCTGCGGTGTAGCCTGACTCTCCAATCCATTGTGGATTCATCTGTTTCCAGCTACAACACTACCTGCTTCCAGCCTCAGCTTCCAGCAGAGTACAGCTTCCCTTAAAGGGCCGGTGTCCTTTCTACACTTTACCACTCTCCACCGGAATTATTATTTCTCCGCTCTCAAGTTCTACATTTCAGTTCACATTTCATCGCTCCCAAAGTTCATTTATTATTTAACTGGTTCCAGCCAGTATCCACTCCGTGCTAACAACAGTCTGGTTCCAGCCAGTATCCACAGCAGCTGTTTTACCTTCAGCAACCCAGCTCTACCTGGAACACCAGCTGGTACAATCCTGGGTTATCTCCATTGCTACAGCCGGGCCTGGTAAGGACTTTCCATCTAGAAGATCATAAGAACTATCTCACACTACCAGTGCCCTGTGGCTCCTGCCATGCTGTAGTACTCAGGAACTGTATTTATTCTTTGCTGACTTTTACGTTTTCTTTTATTGCTGCTGTGATGCGGAGTTGTCATAATAAACATCATTGACTTTTATCTAAGTTGTCGTGGTCACGCCTTCGGGCAGTTATTATTCATGTTACTTACATGTCCAGGGGTCTGATACAACCTCCCAGGTTCCGGTACATCTCAGCCACTACAACTGAGGCTGCCTCCCGTCAGCTCAGGCCCTCAGTTGTGACAGGTGGTCGGCACCCTCCTGCAAACTATAAATTTGCGCTACCCACTCCCATACATAATAAAGGTACAGCACATGCTGAAGTTACGTGCACTGCAAAAAGAGGGATGTGGTCACATAAATAATTTTGTGCAGTTTCAGAGTAGCTTCAGACCTACTCAGCACTTGCGATCACTTCAGACTATTCAGTTCCTATTTTGACGTCACGAACACGCCATGCGTTCAGACAGCCACGCCTACGTTTCCCCAGCCACGCCTGCGTTTTTATCTGGCACGCCTGCGTTTTTCTGCTCACTCCCTGAAAACGGCCAGTTGACACCCAGAAACGCCCACTTCCTGTCAATCACTCTGCGGCCAGCAGTGCGACTGAAAAGCTTCGCTAGACCTTGTGTGAAACTACATCGTTCATTGTAATAGTATGACGCGCATACGCATGCGCAGAACTGCAGTTTTTTTGCCTGATTGCCGTGCTGCAAACGAAAGCAGCTAGCGAACAACTCGGAATGACCACCATAATGCCCACAGTGGTAGTGCCCCTTACATATAACTGCCACAGTAGTAGTGCCCCTTACATATAATGTCCACAGTAGTAGTTCCACACATACTGCCCAGAGAAGCAGTGGCCTGTACACTTAACACCCACAGTAGTAGTGCCACACATAATGACCACAAAAGTAGTAGAGCCCCTTAGTCATGATAAGCTACACAGTAGTGCCTCTTATACACAATGCCCACAGTAGTGTGCCTTATACACAATGTCCACAGTAGTAGTGCCTCTTATACACAATGCCCACAGTAGTGTGCCTTATACACATAATGTCCACAGTAGTTGTGCCCCTTATATAGAACGTCTACAGTAGTAGTGCCACACATAATGTCCAGAAAAGAAGTGGTGTAACTTTGTCTCAGTTGCCGCTCCCCTGATGACAAACCTAACTTACGGTTATGCAAACAACAAAAGTGAAGGATATAAATGATGTTTCTTTCATTTGTTTCAGTTGTGTGGTTATAATTTAAGTTAAAAGCCAAGATGTCACATAAATGTGTTAACGTTGCTGACAATTTTTGCTGTGTGTGGTAATGTTACATTTTCCACCCAGAAACACCAAATTACTCCACTCATGAAGACAGCTTACAGTACTATCATTATTTTAAATTATATTACATTTGTCAGCTTCTTAAGGATGAAAACTTTGACAGATCCTCCAGGTTAATGAGAGAGCGGCTTGGGGCTTTTAAAGGTGTTGTGCATGGCTTCTTGTGTAACAGAAGAGCTGGAAACTATATTGAGATTGTGAACAATCTTCTGGAAAAGTATTAATTAGGCTGCAATATGTCCCTTCCAATCCACTGTCTAAACTCTCATCTGGACTTCTTCCCTGACAACCGCAGTACAGTGAGTGACAAGCAAAGTGAGTGACTCCACCATGACATGGGGCCCTCCTTCCTCCTATCAGACATAACACTCCCAGGGGGCAACGGAGCTGACAAGGAAACAACTGGTCTGAGGAAGATACCCAGAGCTCGTCCTCCACAGATTAGCCACACCCCTACAGTTGGGATTGTATTGAGCAGCTCATGGCGCTTCAGGAAAGCGCAGAGCATTTTTTTTTTACATTTTGTCTTCCTTTGTAAGCACAAGACCTATGGTCTTCAGTTCACACATTTTATAAGAATACTGTAATTTATTGACAGGCCGCCAAACAATATTAGCAGTACTTATATTACAGTACCTTTATTTCTTATGCTGAGTACACAACTGAGAGATTTATCAGCCAGTCGCCTGATGGGCCAACCAATCCAACAATTTGGTAAGTGCTATGCATAAACGATATTATGCAAACACACTTACCAATATGCTGGCTGACATATCTGGCATTTCATGGGAGAGCATATAGGCTGGTCGGCCGCACAGACAGGAAGCAGTACTGATGGGTGTAGTATGGTATGTCGGGGGTCGGGATCCCGTCGACCAGCATACCGGCGCCGGGAGCCCGACCGCCGGCATACCGACAGTGTGGCAAGCGCAAATGAGCCCCTTGCGGGCACAGTGGCGTGCTACGTTATTTTATTCTCCCTCCAGGGGGGTCGTGGACCCCCACGAGGGAAAATAAGTGTCGGTATGCCGGCTGTCGAGATTCCGGTGCCGGTATACTGTGCGCCGGGATCCCGACAGCCGGCATACTGAAGACCACCCGTACTGATATATCGGCATTTGCTGTGCTGCAGGGCTGACACAAAGGGCCTAATTCAGTTCTAATCGCAGCAGCAAATTTGTTAGCAGTTGGGCAAAACCATGTGCACTGAAGGGGGGGCAGATATAACATGCAGAGAGAGTTAGATTTGGGTGGGGTGTGTTCAAACTAGAGATGAGCGTGTTCGGTTTTACTCTGATTTACTCTGGTATTTCGGGTTTTGCTAATTGGCTATCCAAAATGCGTGACATCCGTGATCCAATAAGATGCCGTTTCGAGCCCCGAGTAAATCCGAGTAAAACCGAAACCGCACATCTCTAGTTCAAACTGAAATCTAAATTGCAGTGTAAAAATAAAGCAGCCAGTATTTACCCTGCACAGAAACAATATAACCCACCCAAATCTAACTCTCTCTGCTACACATGCAGTGCACATTCTTTTGCCTGTTAGCTAACAAATTTGCTGCAGCGATCAGATCTGAATTATCCACAAAATGTCTATGAACGACGACATTCACATATAGTATGTACACACGGACAGATGCACTTTGTGAAATGTTGTTTGTCAGCTGGACGAATTACATTGCATAGTGTGTACCCAGCATTACACATCACAGTGACATGACCATAACCATGGCAAAGACTCCTGCTTACCTACAACTGCCAATGTACAACTATGCCAGTGTACAACTATGCCAATGCAGGATCTTAATCCCCAGTGAAGCTGATCTTGCTTCTGCACGCCCAGACCCACTTGGCTCCTCTGTCAAGGTGTAATTCTTATTTCTCTGACGTCCTAGTGGATGCTGGGTACTCCGTAAGGACCATGGGGTATAGACGGGCTTCGCAGGAGACTGGGCACTCTTAAAAGAAAGATTAGGTACTATATCTGGTGTGCACTGGCTCCTCCCTCTATGCCCCTCCTCCAGACCTCAGTTAGTATCTGTGCCCGGCCAGAGCTGGATGCACCCTAGGGGCTCTCCTGAGCTTCCTAGAAAAGAAAGTATTTGTTAGGTTTTTTTATTTTCAGTGAGATCTGCTGGCAACAGACTCACTGCTACGTGGGACTGAGGGGAGAGAAGCGAACCTACCTGCTTGCAGCTAGCTTGGGCTTCTAAGGCTACTGGACACCATTAGCTCCAGAGGGATCGAACACAGGCCCAGTCCTCGGTCGTCCTGTCCCGGAGCCGCGCCGCCGTCCCCCTTGCAGAGCCAGAAGAACGAAGAGAAGTTGAAAATCAGTGGCTGAAGACTCCGGTCTTCATTAAGGTAGCGCACAGCACTGCAGCTGTGCGCCATTGCTCCCTTAGCACACCACACACTCCGGTCACTGATGGGTGCAGGGCGCTGGGGGGGGGGGGGGGCGCCCTGGGCAGTAATTAGATTACCTTACTTGGCGAAAAGCACATAATACAGTCTGATAAACTGTATATGTGCATTAACCCCCGCCATTAAAGTACATAAAAGGACAGAAGCCCGCCGCTGAGGGGGCCGGGCCTTCTTCCTCAGCACACCGGCGCCATTTTCTCTTCACAGCTCAGCTGGAAGGAAGCTCCCCAGGCTCTCCCCTGCAGTATCCTGGTACACAAAGGGTAAAAAAGAGAGGGGGGGCACATAAATTTAGGCGCAAAACTGTGTATATAAGCTGCTATAGGGGAAAAATAACTCAGTATAGTGTACATCCCTGTATTATAAAGCGCTGTGGTGTGTGCTGGCATACTCTCTCTCTGCCTCTCCAAAGGGCCTGGTGGGGGAACTGTCTTCAAATAGAGCATCCCCTGTGTGTGTGGTGTGTCGGTACGCGTGTGTCGACATGTCTGAGGTAAAAGGCTCCTCTAAGGAGGTGATAGAGCGGATAAGTGTGTGGGAGGGTGTCTCCGTCAACAACGCCGACACCTGTTTGGATATGTGTAAGTGCTGAGGTAAAATTATTGCACAAAAGGTTAGGGAACAGAAAGGAAATCTACCCTGGTCTGTCCCTATGTCACAGAGTCCTTCAGAGTCTCTCTATGTTCACTATCCAAAATAACAAAGTATCGACACAGAGTTTAACTCCACTGTCGACTACGATAATGCAAAGTTACAGCCAAGAGGGCTAAAAGATATTCAATATATGATTATCATTATTGGAATAAAAGATGATTTGCATATCACTGATGACTCATCTATCCCTGACACGAGAGTACACATGTTAAGGGGAAGAATGCTGAGGTAAATTTCCCTCCTCTCATGAGGAAAAAGAGCGGGAATCTCCAGACAAGAGACGGCAGCTTCCCACAAGAGAATTCTCAGGCTGTATCCTTTCCCCACTAGGGCCAGGATGTGTTGAGAATCTTCCCCTTGGGTGTCCTGTTTGCACTAGCTATTCTCAGGGATCCTGCAGATAGCGTGCACATTCTAGTATACTACCCAGACCGGCGATTGTGTCGGCATGGGTTTATAGCGCTGTGGCAGCGTGGACAGGTACCTTATCAGCAGAGATTGAGACCCTAGTATGCATATAAATATTTTAAGATGCTGTCTTAAGTGATAGATATATAATTATAAAGCATGCCCAAAGGGACATGAGTATACTGGGTCCTAGAGACAAAAGCTATGTCGATTTCTGCTTGATGTGTCCTGTAGAATATACATTGGACAGATGATGCCGACTTAAGAGGCATATGGAAGGCTGAGGATTGTGTGGAGAAAGGTTCTCGGGCCTGGTCTCCACAGTTATAGCTGGTAATTCTGATATTTTGCCTTATATTCCTGCACAGCCTAGGAAAGCACGACATTATTAAATGCAGCTTTTCGAATAAAGAAACAAGAAAGTCTGAGGTGCGTCCTTTCTTGTCAGAGCCGGGGACAGAGGAAAGAAGCTGTACAACACAGCTAGTCCCCAGGAACAGAAGTCCTCCCCGGCCTCTACAAAAATCCACCGCATGTCGCTGGGGCTCCACAGGCGGAGCTAGGCCCGGTGGGGACACGCCTTCGTAAGTTCAGCCACAAGTGGGTTCACTCCCTGTTAGATCCCTGGGCAATAGAAATTGTATCGCAGGGATACAGGCTGGACTGTGAGAAGATGCCCCCTCACCGAGGACCCGGCGGGCTTCCCCCCAAGAGAGGGAGCCAGTGTTAACTGCAATTCGTAAATTGTATCTTCAACAGGTGGTGGTCAAGGGTCCCCTCCTTCAACAAGAGGGTGTTATTATTCGACCATGTTATAATCCCGAAACCAGACGGTTCGGTTAGACCCATATTGAATTAAAATCCCTGAACATATACCTGAAAAGGTTCAGGTTCAAGATGGAATCGCTAAGAGCGGTCATTGCATGCCTGAAATGAATCGGGACATAAGGGATGCATACCTTCGTGTCCCCATTTATCCACCTCATCAGGCGTACCTCAGAATTACGGTACGGGATTGTCATTACCAATTTCACCAAGGTAATGGCGGATATGATGGTGCTCCTGCGGAAGCAAGGTGTCACTATTATTGCATACTTGGATGATCTCCTCATAAAAGCGAGATCAAGAGAGCAGTTGCTGGACAGCGTATCACCTTCTCTGGAAGTGAAACAGCAACATGACTGGATTCTATATATTCCAAAGTCGCAGTTGGTTCCTACAGCTCATCTGCCTCGCCTAGGCATGATCCTAGACACAGACCAGAAGAGGGTTTATCTCCCGATAGAGAGAGCTCAGGAGCTCATGACACTGGTCAGGAATCCATTAAAAACCAAAACAGGTGTCAGTGCATCACTGCACTCGAGTCCTGGGAAGGATGATGGCATCATACGAGGCCATCCCCTTCGGCTGGTTCCATGCAAGGACAATGGAACTTACTGGACAAGTGGTCCGGATCACATCTTCAGATGCATCGGTTAATCACCCTATCCCCCAGGGCCAGGGTGTCTCTCCTGTGGTGGCTGCGGAGTGCTCACCTTCTCGAGGGCCGCAGATTCGGCATTCAGGACTGGGTCCTGGTGACCCCGGATGCAAGCCTCCGAGGGTGGGGGGCAGTTACACAGGGAAGAAAATTCCAAGGTTTGTGGTCAAGCCAACAGACTTGCCTTCACATCAATATCCTGGAACTAAGGGCCATATACAACGCCCTACGTCAAGCGGAGTTCCTGCTTCGCGACCAACCGGTTCTGATCCAGTCAGACCGCAGGGGCTCATGTAAACCGCCAGGGCGGCACAAGGAGCAGGGTGGCGAGGGTAGAAGCCACCAGAATTCTTCGCTGGGCGGAGAATCAAGTAAGCGCACTGTCAGCAGTGTTCATTCCGGGAGTGGACACGACCTCCACCCGGGAAAGTGGTGACTTCATCAGGAAGTCTTCACGCAGTTTTGCAAATTGATGGAAACTGCCTCAGGTGGACTACATGGCGTCCCACCTCAATAAAAAGATAAAAAAGGTTTTACGCTGGGTCAAGGGACTCTCAGGCGATAGCTGTGGTCGCACTTGTAACACCGTGGGTGTTCCAGTCGGTCTATATATTCCCTCCTCTTCCTCTCATACCCAAGGGCTGAGAATTGTAATAAACGGAGGAGTGTGAACAATATTCTTTGCTCCGGATTGGCCAAGAAGGACTCGGTACCCGGAACTGCAAGAAATGCTCTCAGAGGACCCATGGCCTCTGCCTCTCAGTCAGGACATGTTGCAACAGGGACCCTGTCTGATCCAAGACTTACCGCGGCTGCGTTGGACGGCATGGCGGTTGAACGCCGGATCCTAGCGGAAAAGGGCATTCCGGATGCAGTTATTCCTACGCTGATAAAGGCTAGGAAAGACGTGACAGCAAGACTTTTTCACTGTATATGGCGAAAATAGGTTGCTTGGTGTGTGGCCGGGAAGGCCCTACAGAGGAATTCCAGGGGGGTCGATTCCTGCACTTCCTACAGTCAGGAGTGACTATGGGCCTAAAATTAGGATCCATAAAGGCCAAGATTTTGGCCCTATCCCTTTTTTTCTCAAAAAGAACTGGCTTCACTGCCTGAAGTTCGGACGTTGTTACAGGGGTGCTGCATATTCAGCCCCTTTTGTGCCTCCAGTGGCACCTTGGGATCTTAACGTGTGTTGGATTCCTAAAATCCCACTGGTTTGAGCCACTTAAGACCGTGGAGCTAAAATATCTCACGTGGAAAGTGGTCATGCTTTTGGCCTTAGCTTGGACTAGGCGTGTGTCAGAATTGGCGGCTTTGTCATGTAAAAGCCCATATCTGATCTTCCATATGGAAAGGGCAGAATGGAGGACTCGTCCCCAATTTCTCCCTAAGGTGGTATCATCGTTTCATTTGAACCAACCTATTGTGGTGCCTGCGACTACTAGGGACTTGGAGGATTCCAAGTTGCTGGACGTAGTCCGGGCCCTGAATCTTTATGTTTCCAGGACGGCTAGAGTCAGAAAAACTGACTCGCTATTTATCCTGCATGCACCCAACAAGCTGGGTGCTCCTGCTTCAAAGCAGACTATTGCTTGCTGGATCTGTAGCACGATTCAGCTTGCACATTCTGCGGCTGAACTGCCGCATCCTAAATTAGTAAAAGCCCATTCCACGAGGAAGGTGGGCTCTTCTTGGGCGGCTGCCCGAGGGGTCTCGGCTTTACAACTTTGCCGAGCTGCTACTTGGTCGGGTTCAAACACTTTTGCAAAATTCTACAAGTTTGATACCCTGGCTGAGGAGGACCTTGAGTTTGCTCATTCGGTGCTGCAGAGTCATCCGCACTCTCCCGCCCGTTTGGGAGCTTTGGTATAATCCCCATGGTCCTTATGGAGTACCCAGGATCCACTAGGACGTCAGAGAAAATAAGAATTTACTCACCGGTAATTCTATTTCTCGTAGTCCGTAGTGGATGCTGGGAGCCCGTCCCAAGTGCGGACTCTCTGCAATACATGTATATAGTTATTGCTTAACTAAAGGGTTATTGTATGAGCCATCTGTTGAGAGAGGCTCAGTTATTGTTCATACTGTTAACTGGGTATAGTTATCACGAGTTGTACGGTGTGATTGGTGTGGCTGGTATGAGTCTTACCCTGGATTCCAAATCCTTTCCTAGTAATGTCAGCTCTTCCGGGCACAGTTTCCCTAACTGAGGTCTGGAGGAGGGGCATAGAGGGAGGAGCCAGTGCACACCAGATATAGTACCTAATCTTTCTTTTAAGAGTGCCCAGTCTCCTGCGGAGCCCATCTATACCCCATGGTCCTTACGGAGTACCCAGCATCCACTACGGACTACGAGAAATAGAATTACCGGTGAGTAAATTCTTATTTTCATTGGTGTCAATTTCAAAGTTCTGTCTGTATAGGGATGACTATTTAAGTAATGCCACACAGTATGCCCCTTACACATTATGCCACACAGTAATGCCCCTTTCCATAGGGTGAGTCACAGTGATAGCGCTCACCCAACTGCCAATCTCTCATTGTCACCCAATGTGTAAGATTATTTCCGTACCGGCCCCTCCTTAATGTGCCATCAGAGCTCCCAGCCCCCTCACCCTCAAGGCTTATTATACCATTCTGAAGACACAAAGGCACCATGGCTGGAGAGAAGGGTCAGGACTCAGTAGAGGTTGGCCACAGGCGGGAGTAGAGAGTGATAAAGGAGGCAGGTAGCTGCTGCTGACAGTGTGGAAAACATATGGCTGAGGTACAGTACTGCCTGGCCAAACATTTAATAAGTGCTGCAGAGATATCTTATGATGCCCCTCCCCTTCCTCCTGTTATTCCAGGCACAATTTGCTGC
Organism: Pseudophryne corroboree; assembly: GCF_028390025.1. Classification (NCBI taxonomy): domain Eukaryota; kingdom Metazoa; phylum Chordata; class Amphibia; order Anura; family Myobatrachidae; genus Pseudophryne; species Pseudophryne corroboree. The sequence goes on from NC_086447.1 coordinate 607,151,524, forward strand.
TGCTTTTGTTGGCAGAGTGTTGCGGTGTTGGATAGGGATGTTTGTGCACACAACGGCTTTTAACCAGGATGATTGGTTTATTCAGATAACAGATAACAGCTTCTAGTATATAGAAGATGTACTGCATCAGCAGGAACTCACAGTATACATGTGAAGTAGTACAGCGACAACACAGCATCTCAGTACACTCAGGATGCGGCTGTATACACACAGGGTGCGGCTGCGGGGTAAACAAGGTCACACACTCAGAAGAGCAGAAGCTGCATGTCAGTGCAGTTTGTCTCTCTCAGGAAGAACTCTCTCAGACTGTGCACTAAGCACCTCCTCCTGCACTGAGATGACACTAGGAGGGAAAATACGAGAGCAGGGAAGCTGCCTCTAGTGCTGGGAACGGAGACAGACCACAGAGTGATCCACTGTCTAACACCCCCCCTCGCTCAAGGCTGCGTAACACTTTATCAAAACATTTCTCAATAAAGTTTTCCTGTAACCGAAAACACATTAATAAAGCATGGTAAGCAAACAGTAAAACAAATCAACATTTCTCAAAAGTATTGCAGTCCATATTATGTCATAAACAATCCAGTGTTGCCTCCCAGGGTTAACTGCAAACCTTTGATAAAGCTGCAAGCTGACTGCAGCGAAATGCGTCAGGTGTACCAGGGACCCCCGCCAGGAGTTGTTCTGAAGGAGGACCGAACCATCCCCTAAACTTCGTCCAGACGATCCATCCAAACTCTGAGACTACAATTAGCAATAACCGCACAAAAGGACTGCATCAACCGTAATGCATGAGGAGCTCTCCACTAAAAAGATTCTGGAGCATACTACCCTCTAACGGTAAACTGCCTATCTATTGGATATTGCTTATCTCTGAGACTGTTGTTTATGCTGGACTGTAGACTTGTAGGGGAAAACAATCCGGAACGGTCACCTCAAAACTTCTAAATCCCAAACAATACAAACCTGGCGTATTGGGTAACCCCATAGAATTGTCTTATGAAATTTAGACCATATACCAACTGTATCTGACATGCATTTGTCCTACATGTACTTAGTTTTTAACTGAAACCGATTGCATTTGATTTTAGGAATAAATTGTGTTTTTATTTACACTACTTGTTGTATCCATCAAATTTAGCGCGGTCTCACCCCACCTTTTTTGTACTGTAAACGGGAGTGACTTCCCTTATTTCAGAGACTGCCGCTTGGTGAAACATCTCCTACCTAAAGCGCCCGAGCACCCTAGGGTATCCATTTCTTAACTGCAAACTGGCTTGCCCGGCTCACTGCATATGTGATGTTGGGGCAAGTCCCAATACTTGCATACATCAAGCTACCAAAGGAATCTGTCAGGTCTGTCACTGTGTCTGTTCCCGGAGGGGGCACTAGTGGGTCAGTGGTGGTGCAGTAGAGGAAACAAGGAGGCTGTAGAAGATTCTTGCGCATGTGCGCAAATATATTTATTTAGCACACAGATGTATGAGAGTCACTAAAGCACAATAACAATACTGATGGTTTAAGCAAAGAAACTGACAGGTATAACAACAGTCACAGGGGATGATCTGTAAACCAGTGAGATGAACAACAGTGACCTGGACCGCCGATGGCAAACATCGATGGTCGACTTGGAAGTCGATGGTAACTGGATCAAATATGCAGATGATGGTAATGCAACTGATGACAGTGAACACTGGCAATAGTAACTCCGGTAATTGGCCTGGAAACCAACAGCAATGAATTCACACAGTCTGTATGTAAGCACAAGTCCACAAAGCCAAGCAAGGCCAAAGCAGGAGACAGTTTTAAATTGCAAGCTGGTTGTTTTAAATGACAGATGGAATAGCACAGTGCTGAACGCAGATAAACAACACACAGGTGAGAATGGTAAGGAGCACCTGCAGAGAGTCTCATACTGCATGCAGAGGTGGAAGCTGACTGTGGAAGGAGTTGTAGCAGAGCTGGATGGATGGAGCCTGTATGTCACGGTCCGGTGGATTGGGTTCCAGGACCAGCGGTACTTACCTGTCCGGTGGGGTTGCGGGTTGCTGGTGAGGAGCACGACTTGCAGGCATGTCTGGGAGGAGAGGTCCCAGAAGCAGCAGCAAACGTTTGTGCAGCTTCCAGCTGCAGGGGTCCGGGATGGGCGTCGCCGCCTTGGAAGGGTCAGCTAATCTAAAACACTCAGTCACCTGCAAGGTTTGCAAAACCAATGGGAAACAGTCTGCATGTATAAATCTAGGGATTTATGGGTAAGCAAATTGCCAGTGCAACGTCTCTCACACAGCCTTGTGTGTGCTAGTTCCCTGTGCTCCACAGCATTGCTTCTAAAGCATCCTGTTTCCTGAGTTCTCACCTGGATTGCTGGATCTACACCCAGTTATTTCTCCTCGCATGCTGACCTCTCCAAGTCACCATCCCTCTCAGCGAGTCTCAGTTACCCCAGTCTACAGTCTTCCTATCCGGGTTTCCGCCAGACGTTCATCCACAGACGTACAGGTCCTGCCGACGCAACCGCTCTACAAGTAAACAGCTCGGGCACCCGTGGAACCTCCTTAAAAGATCTATGAAAAAGACTTTCATTCAGCCTGCTCGACTAATCCTGCCTAAAGTCACCGATACCAAACCGCAAGCCACAATTCCGGATTCACAAAACCCAGTCCCCATGACACTGTAGTTCCATGGAAACACTGGAGCATGGAAATCACTGGAGACAGAAGACTGGAGCCAGGAGACGCTGTACACTGGATGTGACGCGTTGTTCAAGGCAATGAGACGAAGACGATTTTCTGGATTTGTACCCCCTGGTCAGCAGGCACTGGATGCTTGAATCATGTGTGCGGAAACAACACTGGATTGGGTGTTACAGGTCAGCTGACCGCAAGTGTCATAGCAGCGCCCATGCTGCACAGATGGTGGGTACACACTAGATGGACTTCAGGGGTACACAATGACAATGGGCACCGCACCCGCAGACAGAGCATCCACACAGCCGCAAACTGGGGCCGTGACCTCCGGAGGCCTGCACACCAGCGCACAGGTAACCGAGATGCCTCTGAAAGCCGATTCCTGACAGTACCCCCCCTTTATGGGTGGGCACCGAACACCCACGAGGCTTGGAAGGAAAAAGTCTATGAAAAGCTTGAACTAACCGTGGAGCATGAACATCAGTGGCGTGGACCCAACTCCTCTCCTCAGGACCATACCTGGACCAGTCGTTCAGATATTGTAGACGACCATACCGATGCCGGGAATCCAAGATCTTCTCAACCTCGTACTCTACGCCACAATGAGTTTGAACTTTTGGATCCGCTGGAAGAGCTTTCTGGAAACAATTAAGAATCAAAGGTCTGAGGAGAGATATATGAAATGAGTTCGGGATTTTTAAATAAGGAGTCAATTTCAGCTTGTATGCCACTGGATTGATGACACGTTCAACAGGAAATGGACCAATGCCGCGGAGCAAACTTCATAGAAGGAACTCTGAGACAGAGGTTATGGGTGGATAACCAGACTTTATCACCTGGCTTTAAACTTGGAACTGCTTGCCTTTTCCGATCTGCAAAGACTTTGTACTGGTTGGATGCTTTCTTGAGAGAAAGATTAATATTTTTCCAAATCTTAGAGAACTGCTGAAGAGCTGAAGAAGTAGCAGGTACATCAATAACAGGAAGATCTTGGAAATCTGGAGCTCTGGTATGTTGACCATAAACTGCAAAGAAAGGATTAGTATCGGTGGCTGAATGATAACAAAAGTTGTGAGCAGATTTGGCCCAGGGTAACAAATCAACCCAGTCATCTTGCGAAGAAGAGATGTAGAGTATTAGAAAGGTCTCAAGCTCCTGGTTTACTCTCTCCGTTTGCCCATTCGTTTGCGGATGGTATGCTGTGGAAAACTTGAGTTTGACTTGCAAGGCAGAACATAAGGCCCTCCAGAATCTTGCCACAAATTGAACTCCACGATCGGAAATAATCTCGGTTGGAAATCCTTGTAATCTAAAGATTTCACATAGAAATAATTGTGAAGGCTTTGGAGCAGAGGGCAAGCCAATGGGAGGAATGAAGTGGGCCATCTTAGAGAACCTGTAAACCACTACCCAGATGGTATCGTACCCTTTGGAGGGAGGTAGATCTGAAATAAAATCTATCGTCAGATAAGACCAGGGACGACTTGGTATGGAATTTGGCAACAGTTGACCAGCAGGAGCTTGACGAGGAACTTTATGCTGGGCGCATTTGGGACATGAAGCTACAATTTCTTGGATATCAGCTTTCATATGCGGCCACCAATAGGATTGTGACAAGAACTTATAAGTTTTAAGATTCCAGAATGACCAGTGAACTTGGAAGTGTGAGCCCGAGACAGGAGATTTGGACGAAGCTCAGGTGAAACGATCATCTTGCCAGGAGGCAGAGCAGGAGACACATTTGTGGAAGCAAAAACCACAGGATTGATCACTGGACGAGAGATTTGTTCTGAAGATTCTTCATTAGCACTCATGGAGCGTGATAAAGCGTCCGCTTTAACATTATGAGAGCCAGGATGAAACTGCAACTTGAAATTAAAATGAGAAAATAATAAGGCCCACCTTGCTTGTTGAGGATTCAGACATTGTGCTGCCTTTAGGTAAAGGAGGCTTTTGTGGTCGGTATAGATGGTGATGGGAAACTTGGCGCCCTCCAACAGATACCTCCATTCTTCGAGGGCCAGTTTAATTCCTAATACATCCCTTTTTAGATGAAATGCAGAAAACTTTTCATATTCCATATCCTTCTTCTGATGGTAAATGTCCGGTTTGGATACCCCGATATGAAATAAATAGAACAAAAAAACAATACAATGTGTAGTATGTTCTAAATCCTTAAAAGTAATTAGAATGGATGTATAGACTTTAGGAGCTATTCAGAGGCGTACCCCACTCACACAGAGAGTAGAGAAAGTATACACATTAAGGTATCGTTAACCAAAGTGTTACCGAAGTGTTGGGGTACACTTCTCAAACATTGTAAGCTATTTATTCCTTGGTGACACCATTAAACTGGCCTGCACCCTAGAGAATGAAAGACACCAGATTAGACTTTTAAAGGGACCAGGGCACTATTCGGTTAAAGATACCTTGATGTGTATACTTTTTCTACTCTCTGTGTGAGTGGGGTACGCCTCTGAATAGCTCCTAAGGTCTATACTTCCGTTCTAATTACTTTTAAGGATTTAGAACATACTACACATTGTATTGGTTTTTTTTCCTATTTTTTCATATCGAGGTATCCATACTGGACATTTACCATCAGAAGAAGGATCCGGAATCTGAAAAGTTTTCTGCATTTCCCCTAAAAAGGGATGTATTAGTATTATTATTCTTTAAGCGCACTGTGTGTTATACAGGTCCAAAATTTGTGTTGTTTTAAATTGTGTTCTAAATGTGGTGACATTTACCCTTTGGGCCTGAACAACTGAGCTGCTTTGCGCCACATTGGCACACTCTCCCAAAAACCTTTTTTCTTCCAGTTTAATTGCTAGCAGCTCCTGGTCTCCGATGAACTAGTTCATCTTGGCAGGTGAGAATCTATGGGAGAAGAACCCACAAGGGTGAGTCTTACCATCGGCGCCCGCTTGGGACAAGACTGCGCCAACGCCAACCGTCGAGGTGTCCACCTCTAACACGAAAGCCTTGTTAACATCCGGCTGCTGTAACACAGGAGCTGAAACAAAAGCTTGTTTAATTTTTTGAAAGGCAGACAGTGCTTCTTCAGACCACTGGAAAGGACTCACCCCTTTCCGAGTGAGGCAAGTAATGGGAGCTATCAATGTGGAGAATCCTTTAATACATTTTCTATAATAGTTGGCAAAGCCAATAAAATGCTGAATCGACTTGAGTGTAGTGGGGAGAGACCAGTTCTCTATGGCTTCCAACTTGGCTGGATCCATTTGAAAATCGGAACCAGAAATTATGTACCCTAGGAAGGGCATTGAAGAAGTTTCAAAAGTGCACTTGGACAGTTTACCATAAAGATGATTCTGTCGAAGACATCAAAGAACCTCTTTCACTTGTTGGAGATGGGAGGCCAAGTCATGGGAGAAGATCAGGATGTCATTGAGGTAGACTACCACATATTTGTACAATATGTCTCGGAATATTTCATTGACAAAGTTCTGTAATACCGCCAGGGCATTATTTAGTCCGAAGGGCATCACTAGATATTCGTGGTGGCCATCGCGAGCGTTGAAGGCGGTTTTCCACTCATCGCCACTTCGGATCCTGATGAGATTATAAGCCCCACGGAGATCTAGCTTGGTAAAGTTACTGGCACCTTTGACTCTGTCGAATAGTTCCGTGATTAATGGCAGAGGGTAGCTGTTCTTAATAGTGATATCATTTAAACCTCAGTAATCGATGCAGGGGCGTAATCCTCCATCTTTTTTCTCAACTAAGAAAAACCCTGCTCCTGCTGGAGATGAGGAAGGACGGATGAACCCTTTCTGCATATTTTCTCTAATGTACTCACTCATGGCGAGGGTCTTAGGAACGGAGAGAGGGTATGTGCATCCTTTGGGTGGGTTTTTCCCTGGGAGGAGATCAATGGGACAATCCCATTCTCGATGGGGAGGCAGAATGTCAGTGACCTTTTAGCTGAAGACGTCAGCAAAATCCTTGCAGGCCTTAGGAAGTCCAGACTGGGGTTTTAACCCTAAAAATCTCATGGGACAGATTTGAGCCAAACAGGAATGGAAAGAGGAAGGACTCCATGATGTGAGCTGTAGTGTGGACCAGTTGATTTGTGGGTTGTGTATTTGAAGCCAGGGCATGCCCAGTATGATCTCATGAGTGGCTTTAGGGATGACCAAAAGTTAAATGAACTCGGAATGGAGGAAGCCCACTCCCAGGACCACTGGCTTAGTCTGCTGGTTGATGGAACCCTCGGCAATACGACTACCATCCACGACAGTGAGGTAGACTAGGCAAGACAACTTTAGAACAGGAAGATGGATTTTATCAACTGCAGCCTGTGTAATAAAGTTCCCAGCAGCACCACAATCTACTAAAGCAGAAAAGGTATGTAATCCACTCTGTATTTCCAATGTTACAGGGAGGATGAGGTCTCGAGAAGAAGGAGCTTTGGCTGAAATTCCTAACTTGACTCCTCCTTTACAAGTTAGTATCTGGCGTTTCCCGAACGAGAAGGACATGAGCCAATCATGTGACCAGCAGCAGCACAATATAGACACAGTCTCTCTTGTAACCTTCTTGACCGCTTCTCAGGGGTTAAGCGGGACCTATTCACTTGCATAGGCTCATCAGAAGTAGTGGGTAGAGACTGTACTTGAGGCATAGCCCGATGCTTGCGAGGGTCACTTTGAGAACGTTCACTGGTTCTTTCGCGTAAACGCAGGTCCAATTTCACACATAGGTAGATTAAAGCTTCCAGTTGCTCTGGGAGATCTCGGGTTGCCAACTCATCTTTTATACGGTTAAACAGTCCATGCCAGAACACAGCAACTGGCTTGATTATTCCATTTAACCTCTGATGCCAATGTCTGGTACTGAATTACATATTGTCCCACGGTGCGTGTTCTCTGGCAAATCTGGAGGATGTCTGAAGAAGCAGATATTGTACGCCCAGGTACATGAAAGATGCGTCGGAATGCAGCAACAAATTCTGAACAGTTGTTCAGGAGAGAATCTGCTCGCTCCCATAATGGGGAGACCCAATTCAAGGCAGGACCAGTCAGGAGGGACACAAGGTATGCAACCTTTGTCCTAGGTGTCGGGAAGTTGTGCGGCAGCAATTCAAAGTGGACTTCACACTGATTCAGGAATCCACGACACAATTTTGGATTTCCATCGAACTTACTAGGTGTAGGAAGATGGAGACGACACCCTTAGGGGTAGCAATTGGAGGACCTGAAGCTGTGGAACTGGAAACTGGAGTTGAAGCTGGAGTAACAGAACTTGGAAGAGACTGTTGTAAAGTGTCCAGTCGGGAAGACATCCCTTGCAAGAACTGTATAATCTGCTGTTGTGCAGTCTCTTGACCGTCGAGTCGTGACACTAAACTTTGGAGTGCCCCTGCCTCCACACTCTGACCGTCCTCCGGGTCCATAGACCTTGAACAAACTGTCAGGTCAGTAACTGTGTCTGTTCCTGGAGGGGGCACTAATGGGTCAGTGGTGGTGCGATGGAGGAAACGAGGAGGCTGTAGAACAGGGGTGGCTAACCAGTCAGAGGCAAAGAGCCAGAAAAGATCTGTAGTCAAGAGTAAGAGCCACTATAATGCATGCGTTGAAGGTGTGCGTGCAAAAAATGGGGGCATGGCCTAGATGTCACAAAGCCACACCCCATTTTTGTGCGCGCACCTTTTAGTAAGACATTTGTAGGTGTATGACCTTGTGTCATAACCCCGCTTTCAGTTATGTTGTACAGTGCCACATACATATAATGCCCCAGTACAGTGCCACATACATATAAAAATGCCAAAAAATGGGTGGCTTCACAGTGCCAGATAAACATTTGTCCCCACAGTGCCAGATACATATATGCCTCCCCAGTGCCAGATACATAAATGCCCCACAGTGCCAGATACATATATGCCCAAAGTGCCAGATACATATATGCCCCACAGTGCCAGATACATATATATGCCCCACAGTGCCAGATACATATATAGGCCCCACAGTACCAGATATGCCCATTAGTGCAAGATACACATATGCCCACACATTGACAGATACATATACGCCTACACAGTGCCAGATATAAATATGACCCACAGTGCTGATAATGTCGATATTATCTTAGACCGAAAAGCTATACCTCTAGATACACTATTACCGTGGAGCCGCTATGGCCGCTAGACTGAATACACGTGCTACGCACTTTGTACGCTATATGCGTACAGAGTCCCACACGTGGTACGTACTTGGCGTACCCACGCCGCGCTGAGTGTACAGAGTACACACAGCGTGCGCACACACAATTGATAACCTTTAAACCTTGTTAATGATACAATGCAATGATATGATTACACTTTAAACATTTAGCAGCAAAGTACTGCAACGATGTTATACCTTAAACCTTAAGTAGCACTGACGGTATAAAGTACCCGCAGTGCGTACACCTTATCAATACTTATACACCTTATACAGATAAATACACTTTAAAACCCTTGCAGGAAAGTGAAGACACAACACCGATTTGTAGTTGAAACCACAGGGTTCTAAGGCCACCGTGGATTATTCCAAAAGGTAAAACAGTACAAATCATACACTACAGGCTAACAAGATAAATCTAAACAGAATAATGGCTACAGAGAATGTACATACGTGAGAATGTTCGCAAGCGCAACCCAGCCGGTCCTCCGCTAGTCAGATAGAAAGCGTTCAGAGTCTTCTGACCGGCCAGGCAACAATGGGCTTTTTATACACAACACACTTACACAATACAATGGTCACTGTAATCTCATTGTCCATTGGACACAGAGATGTGTCTTTTCATTACAGAAGAGGTCATAGGTTGATTTGAATAGATGGGCGATGTCTTTCCCCAACTGCTCTTGTGGGTGGTATCCTCTGGATTCCCGCCGCATACATAATATACAGTAAATACAGTTAATATCTATAGTCTACTTCTGCACATAACTATACGCTGGAACATGCGATCTTTCTCTAACCAACACCGGAATGTTACCCTCAAAATACCCTACAGCTGGATACTAGACATCACCTTCCAACCTTTATCTGACCCTTCCTATCATGCAAAGGCGAATCCCTTAGTCCTGGAACTGTTTAAACTATTGATACTCGCTGATGTGGTGCAAGGGAACTATATCTAAAATGTACACTATTTGGGTTAAATATGTAATGTTCTAATAGCCCTCTACGCGCACACAAACTCCGCCGTAAATACCCATATCACGCGCATGATCGCCGGGCGATCCTACGCAAATTGCGGATATGTGCACGCACGGCGGACTGAGCGCACGGGCAGCGGGCATGTGCATGGGGTTAGTACAAGGCATATGCATTACAATATTTTTCGACTTTGACAGTCCACCCTTTGGCAGTCAACAATAACTGCCACTATCTAAACATTAAACAGAAAAATATACAATACAATATCTACATATGGTTGGATAAAAATATACAATACATTATCCATAGATGATTGGATGGTAGGAGGAGAGGTGTAGGCGAGAAATGTAATGACCTAGTGGGATAGTAAAAGCATGTATGTATGAAATCCATGTCTGAGGGGCATGTATCATCGTGCCGTATATGTTCTAGATAAGCTTCGAGGTATTGCGAAGTACACATTAAATCCTTCTCATCCCGTATTAAGGGTCTGTAAGTGGCCAACAAACACTACCGAGCTCTTTTCGGCTTCTTGTTCCAACAAATGGGATGCACATTTAGTTAATGATACATGGAGGGGGAATACATGTGAATGCTAATATGTGGATATCACCTGTCGACTATGTGTGTCACTACCTGAAGGTTGTAGAGATGAGGATAAGACACATGTGTGCAATACATTCACATAACATTTTCGTAATCATTCTTGGGTGTTGATTGAAGTCTTCTCCGGATGGGTGTATTTTTGCTGAGGGAAAAACAAAGGAGAAACGGGTGAAAGAAACGGACCGTGGAATCACGTTTTATCACAACATTGTCTCTATTGATTGGTCATAAATTAAATCAGTTGCTGTACCAATGCCCCCGCTCCTCAAACTCATCACTTTGGTACCGCGCTTGCGCCGTGTTAAAATTCGAACACACCTAAATATCAAACCAATTATGACAACTCCCAGGATACAAAGGAGAAACTTTCCTACACTCACAATAACATTTTGAGCCCATTCTCCTAAACCTGAGAACCAATTTCGTGGGTTCAACCATGAGACCCAGCCGGTCAGTTCATTACTCACAGCAGTAAGGGTAAGGTTGTGTCTTCTCCGGAACTCCCACTTCAACTGCAAGATATCGTCCATCTTTTGATCTATGACCTCGGTTGGGTCATCAGTGCTGTTTGTAATGTACGTGCAGCACTTCACACCATACTGAGTTGCCAAGGTGACACAGTACCCGCCTGTCACCGCTGTGATATAATTTAGAACCATCCTGTGCTGGTTCAGTTCCGTTTTGTAAGCTTGCAACTCCCTCCCTGTATACCTGAAGGTGTCATCATACATCTCGGTGATATTATCTATTAGGTTCGCTAGCGCATGAATATTCCTATAATTTATAATTCCTGTGGCGGTACGGGTGATATCTAACTTGAGTAGGAATTGAATCCCGGTGGATTCGTGGATCAAATCAGAGGCTGCGTGCTCTGTCCTATCTATAAGGTGTCTCTTAACGATGTGTTCATAGTAAGTGTGAGTGTAAGGAGCTTGAGCATTGCGGTGAACGTCTTTCATCTTATTATGGGTTATGGTCATAACTTCTGGCAACACTCTTCCAATGTAACACAATCCCTCTGAGGTTGGGGCAAGCCACTTATACGCCTTTCTCCCGCATATGAAATAAGCATCATCGGGGAGAACATATGGGACAGAATATGATATTACCATATTGCAAACCTTCCAAGTGAAAAATCCTATCCCTAACTATCAGGCTGTATGATATGCGCACAGTACCCTGGTGATACTTCTCCAACCCGCATGGTCCTACTTCCTAGAGTATATCTGTGCCGAAAATACCTTCCACCATCGGCTATTTGGCGTATAAATTCTGAGTCTACGGGCATTCTGTCGGCTCTGTGTGAAAATGCCATGGTTTGGTTATTCCATGTCACTTCCCAATTTCCCGGCTTTTGGGAATTGGAAATGTTGAAACATACTAAGGATCTATCTACGTGATATTGGTGGAGCTTCAAACTAGGGGGCCTAGAAATATTACATTTCTTGTCCACCGGTCTCCCACCTCGTAATTCAAGTACCTCATCTATTGTTAAAGGGTACGGTACTAGTCCTGACTTGCTCTGACCTTGAGGTACTTGTGAGCACACCCAACATTCTGTTTGGTTTAAAACCTTACCCACTAATGAGTGATAATCACTCAATGGATGACGGTCCATGTTGATATTAAGGCTGGACTGATATCTCTGGATGCACCCGTCCTCAACTATGTTTTCACAGTTTCTACAAATACAATTTTCCTCAGCCAATAACCCTTCACAGTGCCTCCTAGTTTCTTGACTACCAGATCGTTTTCTGATACTCGCCTTTGCTCGATGGATGTGTTGCTCTTGGAATTCTACAACTTCATCCTTGCCATCAGAACCCATTCCAGATCCTTTCTCGACCTCTCTGGTACTCTCACCGAAACAGACTGCTCTGGTCAACAACAGGGTCAACAGGAAAACCCGGAATGCAGTCTCTTGGGGTAAGTCCATCTTGTTAAGGGGAGAGAAAAAGGAGCAAGGAAGGGGGAAAGGAGGGTAATGGGAGATGGAGAAAATAATAAAAAGGAAAAAGAAATTTGGTGCGACAACCGCCTCTGGTCTTGTAGTTCTCCATGCTCAGGTGCCGTGACAACAGTTCTGCCTCTCAACCTTCCTGGAACAGGCACTCCAGTGATACGATTTCCTCTACACTCTGCTCTTTGTCACGGGCTCTCTCTGGGTCAGCGACCTTCTTACAGTGGGACGAGTGGACCCAAGTCTCTCTCTCTGCAACATTTAATGCTGTCGTGCTGGTTAGTAAGACTTGGTACGGTCCTTCCCACCTGTCAATGAGGCAACCTGAGCATAGAAAATTTCGAATCATTACATAATCCCCAGGTTCAATGTCATGACAATTACTGTTTGGTAGGTCAGGAATCACCAGCTTTAGATTTCTGTCTTGATTCCTCAACTGCTGGCTCATCTTAACCATATATTTTACAGTCACCTCATTATTGCATTTCAAATCATCCTGGGGGTCAATCATTACATGGGGTTGTCGACCAAAAAGAATCTCAAAGGCTGCTAGGTTAAGGGGGGACCTGGGAGTGGTTCTGATGCTGTACAATACAAGTCGCAAAGCTTCTGGCCACAACAATCCAGTTTCAGCCATCACTTTGCTCAGCTTGTTCTTAATAGTGCTGTTTACTCTTTCCACTTTCGCACTCGCCTGTGGGCGGTAAGGAGTATGCAGCTTACTATTAATTCCCATCAGTTTGCACATAACCTGAAAGACTTCACCTGTAAAATGGGTACCCTTTTCGCTTTCAATTATCCTAGGGATACCATATCTGCACATAAATTCCTGCACAGTTTCTTTGCAGTGAACATAGCAGTATTTGTGGCAGCGGGGAACGCTTCTTCCCAATTTGAAAACACGTCAATACAAACTAACACATATTTTAAATTTCTGCGGGGTGGTCTGTCGGCGGGATATGGGATGGTTCTGTTGGTATTGACTTTCCAATATACTTCCTCAAGCAGATAAGACATGTCATTGCTCTCTTACCCGCATGAGAAGAGAATCCTGGCGCACACCAGTAGGCTCTCACCAGCTTACACATACCTTCTTTGCCCAGATGAGTCAGACCGTGTGCCGCCTCAGCTAAGCTTGGAAGATATGCTCTGGGGGCTACTGGCTTACCATGTCCATCTGTCCAGAGTCCTGAGGACTCCTGGCCATATCCTTTTGATCTCCAGACTGCCTTTTCCTGTGGAGAACACAAATTTTGCATTTCACTTAATTTTTGTGTGTTGACGGTATTGAATACCATCAGTTGTGTGATATCTGTCTGTATGGGGGTGCTGGCTGCTGATTTAGCAGCTTCGTCTGCCTGGCTGTTACCAAGTGACACTGGGTCTTGACTGTAAGTGTGGGCTTTGCACTTGATAACAGCCACTCTGTCAGGTTCCTGTATCGCTGTTAGAAGCCTTTTTATATGGGATGCATGCGCTACAGGTGTGCCAGCTGCCGTCATGAAATTTCTGAGGCGCCATAGGGCCCCGAAATCATGCACTACTCCAAAGGCATACCTAGAATCTGTATATATATTGGCTGACTTACCCTTAGCCAATTCACACGCTCTGGTTAGGGCGACCAGCTCAGCAACTTGTGCTGAGTGCGGTGGGCCCAGTGGTTCAGCTTCTATGATACCTTTGTCATCTACGACTGCGTATCCAGTACACAAGTCTCCCGAGTCCGTCTGTCTGTGGCAACTACCATCAGTGTAAAAAGTAAAATTTACGCCTTCCAGTGGGTTGTCACTAATGTCGGGTCTTGCAGTGAAAGTTTGGTTCAGATATTCCATTCAATCATGTGTGTCAGTGTCTGTACTAAATCCTCCTTCACCATCATTCTCATCCTCCACCCTTTGTGCCTGTCCAGGCACACCTGGGAGATAAGTTGCAGGATTTAGTGCGCTGCATCTCTTTATGGTGATGTTTACAGGTGCCATTAGTGCTAATTCCCACCTTGTAAACCGTGCTGATGAGACATGTCTGGTTTGGGCAGAGTTCAGTAAGGCTGATACTGCATGAGGTGTATGGATGGTCAGGTTGTGTCCCAACACTACATCTTCGCTTTTACTCACTAGCAAAGCTATCGCTGCAACACTTCGCAAGCATGTGGGGAGAGACCGTGCTACGGTGTCCAACTGTGCACTGTAGTAAGCTACCGGCCTGCTGGCATCACCATGTCTCTGGGTTAGGACACCTGCCGCACACCCAACTCAAAAGATTTCCCATAATCTGGCATGCCTAATGCAGGTGCCTGTGATAGGCATTGTTTAAGTCTCTCAAATGCCAGTTCGGACTCATCTGTGTGAAAGATCCGATCTGGTTTGTTCGAGGAGACCATTTCCTGCAAAGGTAAAGCCAGTATGAAGAACCCTGGGATCCAGTTTCGGCAGTACCCACACATTCCAAGGAAAGTGCGGATCTGCTGCTGGGTTTGTGGTAGTCATGTCGCGAATCGCCTGTATTCTATCAGCGGTGAGGTGTCTCAGTCCTTGTGTCAAGCAATGTCCCAAATATTTTACCTTGGTCTGGCACAACTGTAACTTATCCTTTGAAACCTTGTGTCCCGTATTAGAAAGGTGAAACAGAAGCTGTTTCGTGTCTTTCAAGGACGACTCGAGTGAATCTGAACACAACAGTAAGTCATCTACATACTGTATTAATACTGATCCGCTCTCAGGTTGAAAGGATTGTAAACAGTCATGCAAAGCCTGGGAGAAAATACTTGGGCTGTCAATGAAACCTGGGGGTAGGCGAGTCCAGGTGTACTGTACTCCCCTGTATGTAAATGCAAACAAATATTGGCTGTCAGGGTGCAGAGGGACTGAAAAGAATGCAGAACAGAGGTCAATGACAGTGAAAAATTTCGCAGTAGGGGGAATTTGCATGAGGATGACAGCTGGATTTGGCACTACGGGGAATTGGCTCTCGACTATCTTGTTTATCCCCCTTAGATCCTGCACTAGCCTGTAACCCCTCCCCCCACTCTTTTTCACAGGGAAGATGGGACTATTGGCAGTGCTGGACGTCCTAACTAGGATGCCCTGTTGTAGCAAGCGCTCTATGACTGGGTAAACTCCTAATTCCACCTCTGGCTTCAGAGGATACTGTGGGATTTTTGGAGCTATCCTACCATCTTTTACTTGCATTACTACAGGAGCTACATTTGCCATCAATCCAGTGTCTTGTCCATCTTTGGTCCAGAGGGATTCCGGTATCTGGGAGATAATTTCCTCTACCTTGGATGGACACCTGTCTATAACAGCTGAGTGTGACATTAACCTTTGTGGGGTGTCTAACATATCCTGCACTTCCTGAACGTGATTCTCGGGTATATCTAAGAAGACACCCTCAGGAGTACAATATATGACACACCTCATCTTGCACAATAAATCTCTCCCAAGTAGATTAGTCGGAGCCGATGCAGCTAGCAAAAAGGAGTGCTTGGTCTGCAAAGGCCCTATCGTAATCTCCGCTGGTCTACTTAAAGGGTAGTGTTGCACTACTCCTGTTACCCCCATTGCTGAAATTGTTTTACCCGTGGTTTTCATACCTACCGTTGAATTTAACACTGACCTGGCTGCCCCTGTATCTACAAGGAAAGGTAGTGATCTACCAGCTACATCAACTGTAACCTCGGGTTCATTTCCAAGGCTAGCAATCAACTTCACTGGCTGCAAACTACAGGTGTGGCCTAACCCCTATTGTATGTTGTGACCCTCCCGCAGCGCGCTGGCAGCTACAATATGTGAGGGGGGTAGCTGAGAATTTCCAGAGGTCTGCCAGTCCCTCCTAGGTGGGTACCTCCTTGTTTCCCCTGCGTGTGGCTCATAATTCCTCCTGTGCGATCCCTGATCCCAATTACGTGTGTTATGCTGTGAGTCATGTTCTGATCTAGGGGGTCGATATACGTTGCTTTTATAATTACAGTTCCGTGCGTAATGTCCTTCCCTCTGACAGTTATAACATTTTACTACATACGACTTACCATCAGGGGTCTGGGGTTTTGGCTGATGTGGCTTCGTTGTCAGGGCTTGTATACTTACGGTCATCAGCTTATCCCCCTGTGACTCCCTGTGCTTAATGATGTTCCGATCGTGCTCGATAGCGGACTCTCTTAATGCAGCCACCGAAATACCTCTCCAGTTAGGTTGAGTGGTTTGTACCCTTGTTCTCAACGTTTCTTTCAAGCCGTCCATTAATACGGACACAGCTACCTCTCTATGATGTACATTTTCCTTAATGTCCTCGACCCCAGTGTATCTAGCCATTTCCTGCAGTGCTCAATGGAAATATTCAGAAGCAGTTTCACCTTCTTTTTGTCTTATGGAAAAGATTTTATTCCACTTGACAACAGTAGGGAAATATACTCCTAACTGCAGATTGATCTGTCGTACATTCTCCTGAGTGTATTCATCAGTGAGAGGTACTTCTGCGTCTAATTTACAATCAGCAATGAATTTCACAGGGTCAATATTGGAGGGCAAACATGCCCGTAGTACTGTCCGCCAATCTTTGTTTGTGGGTTCGGTGGCGTTACCTAATTCTCTAATATACCTCTGACATGCGGCTAGATCCTTTCTGCGATCGGGGAATTCAGACATAATTGTCCTCAATTCTGTCCGGGACCAAGGACAATGCATAGCAATGTTCCTGACGGGAGTGATTCCCTGAGCGTCAGTCTTCCCATTGGGGACTGCGATCACCCTGACAGGATTTAGTTCAATTACATCATTCTGAGTTGCTTCTACAATGTGAGGTGCAATTGTCTCTGCATAATGTACTGAACCGTACTTACCTGTGGACACGACCTCACCTGTCCCTCCGCTAGGGGCCTTTGCTACTGTTCTTACTGGTTGGGCCGTGCCCACTTGTGTGTCTTGTATGGTGGCTGCCAGAGAGAGTACCGATATCGTGCTGGGCTCATCTTCTTGATCGAATTCCTGAGGGAAGTTTAAGATGGGATACAACTTGCACGGGTTAACATTAATACATTTATCAAGTTCACTCTTATCATATATTAGTATGCCATTGTCTGTAGCCACTTTCTCCCCTGTAATATACGGTGGTGGTGGTCCAGTTGCTATCAGTTTCCTGCTAGGGTTGGAACCGGCTGCGTGAGCTAGTTCCCTTTGCATATCACTCTCTCGTTGCCATAAATGTAAACAGTTTGAGTGTCTGATCCTTTCTTTTCAGGATTTTAACAGACATATCCTAATCCTTAAATTCTGCAACACCTCTGGATTAGAACTGCCTACCTTAGGGAATGGTTCCCTATCTTCCGCAGTCATACATTCATTGCATAAAACCTCTGCGTGTGATCCATATTTCTCACACATTATGTACCTCGCCGACCCCTTGGGCCGCGGAATATCAACCTGAACCCTGGTTGATCGTCCCTTACTTGAGCAATTGGCCCCCATCATTTGCAGGTATTGCCTTCTCAGCTAATTCCTACAAAAAAACAAAATACTCAATTATAAGGCAACGGTGAAAGTTCAACGAGTGCTCTCACCCACTCACGCCCACGTTGGCCAATACACCTAAGCACTGTCGTCAGCGCCGGTACGTACCCCACCTAGGGCCCCTGTGTAACCTCTATTTACTGGAAATGTGTGGGAGTGACTTACCCTTCCCAGTAAATATTTGTCATTGGAGCTTTCCTGAGTGACCAGCGAAAACTCCCTTAAAACAAAAAAAATTGTTACACAAATCACGTTGCGTGTGCTACACCTAGCGCCAATGATCCCGCGATTTTACGCAAAACTCGTAAAAAGGGTATCGCAGTGAGCTAAGTATTGCACCCACGAATGCGCAGTCCAATCGCCCAGCGTATACTTATCCGCCGTGCGACCGATGGAATCGTTTTTCAGGCTGCGAAACCTCAGCCGGAGCGTATCTGAACGGGCCTATATGGGTTCTACGCCAACCACCTGGGCTGCGCTCTCTACACAAAAACCTTGCTGACCTTTTAGGCCGCGGTATTCAGAGCTTCGCTTGACTTTGTCAGCGGTTTTCTGACTTCGCTGACCTCTTGGTTTGCTGTTCTCTACTACTTTGCTCCTTTGTACCTTAATCAATGTTAACGTGAGCAAGCCACGCTCACGCCACCAAGTGTCCACTCACCTGGTGTGGTCTCCTACGGGATCCCGAATTCCCTGGGTCCACAAAACCTTTGTTTGCACACTCACGCTCGTTCACTCATATACACTTTGGTTTCTTCTGTACAGAAAATTAACTTTCATTCAGATAAAACAGCCTTAGTTCCAGAGGTAATACAGTAAACAAGGTTTTTAAACTAAATATTGGAAAACTGATCAATTTGTGCTATTATCGCGTGGCTACCGTCTCGCACCTAAACTAAAACAATGCTATTGTGTGATTTGTACTAAGCGGTCGTACTTTTACTCACGTTGCGTAAACACGCCACGTGTGTATACCTTTACGTTGCGTACGCAGTCCCGTACTCTGTCCGAGACACGTGTACAAAGGCCGTACGTCCGCAGTACTACAAATCCCACACTTCTATAAATGTAAGCGATATTTTAACTATAATCACTTAACACAACACACAGTTTCTACTGTATAAACCTTTACAACTAGGCCAGGCTGCGTGTGCGTCTTACACTTACTTCCTTAACTATTAACTCTATATTTTAACTAAATAGCAACAAATTTTCTCAGTACAGGTCAAAATGAATCTAGTAATCAATGCTTACGGCAATAATGCGAGCAGATATGCAAAGTACAAAATACAGGTGTATGCGTGTGTTGTGTGCGCATTTGGCGCCAAACAGAAATTTGCAGATTTTAAAAATAGCTTTTGCGTTCTTACCTTACGGATCCCTCCAGCATCCCTTCAAACCATGCAGGGCAGACGCTTATCTAATCAGCACTAGTGTATCCACCAACCAAGAGAAGGTTTACGGGGGATACCTTTCCGCCCTTTGCTGATAGAAAAAGTCTGCGAAAACCTGCTAGGCTGCGGGTATGAGGAAGAACCGGACGAGCTCTCAATTGATAATGTCGATATTATCTTAGACCGAAAAGCTATACCTCTAGATACACTATTACCGTGGAGCCGCTATGGCCGCTAGACTGAATACACGTGCTACGCACTTTGTACGCTATTTGCGTACAAAGTTCCGCACGTGGTACGTACTTGGCGTACCCACGCCACGCTGAGTGTACAGAGTACACACAGCGTGCGCACACACAATTGATAACCTTTAAACCTTGTTAATGATACAATGCAATGATATGATTACACTTTAAACCCTTAGCAGCAAAGTACTGCAACAATGTTATACCTTAAACCTTAAGTAGCACTGACGGTATAAAGTACCCGCAGTGCGTACACCTTATCAATACTTATACACCTTATACAGATAAATACACTTTAAAACCCTTGCAGGAAAGTGAAGACACAACACCGATTTGTAGTTGAAACCACAGGGTTCTAAGGCCACCATGGATTATTCCAAAAGGTAAAACAGTACAAATCATACACTACAGGCTAACAAGATAAATCTAAACAGAATAATGGCTACAGAGAATGTACATACGTGAGAATGTTCGCAAGCGCAACCCGGCCGGTCCTCCGCTAGTCAGATAGAAAGCGTTCAGAGTCTTCTGACCGGCCAGGCAACAATGGGCTTTTTATACATAACACACATACACAATACAATGGTCACTGTAATCTCATTGTCCATTGGACACAGAGATGTGTCTTTTCATTACAGAAGAGGTCATAGGCTGATTTGAATAGATGGGCGATGTCTTTACCCAACTGCTCTTGTGGGTGGTATCCTCTGGATTCCCGCCGCATACATAAGGGAGGTCATTCCGAGTTGTTCACTCGCAAGGCGATTTTAGCAGAGTTGCTCACGCTAAGCCGCCGCCTACTGGGAGTGAATCTTAGCATCTTAAAATTGCGAACGAAGTATTCGCAATATTGCGATTACACACCTCGTAGCAGTTTCTGAGTAGCTTCAGACTTACTCGGCATCTGCGATCAGTTCAGTGCTTGTCGTTCCTGGTTTGACGTCACAAACACTCCCAGCGTTCGCCCAGACACTCCTCCGTTTCTCCGGCCACTCCTGCGTTTTTTCCGGAAACGGTAGCGTTTTTTCCCACACGCCCATAAAACGGCCTGTTTCCGCCCAGTAACACCCATTTCCTGTCAATCACATTACGATCGCCAGAACGATGAAAAAGCCGTGAGTAAAATTACTAAGTGCATAGCAAATTTACTTGGCGCAGTCGCAGTGCGGACATTGCGCATGCGCATTAAGCGGAAAATCGCTGCGATGCGAAGATTTTTACAGAGCGAACAACTCGGAATGAGGGCCAATATACAGTAAATACAGTTAATATCTATATTCTACTTCTGCACATAACTATACGCTGGAACATGCGATCTTTCTCTAACCAACACCGGAATGTTACCCTCAAAATACCCTACAGCTGGATACTAGACATCACCTTCCAACCTTTATCTGATCCTTCCTATCATGCAAAGGCGAATCCCTTAGTCCTGGAACTGTTTAAACTATTGATACTCGCTGATGTGGTGCAAGGGAACTATATCTAAAATGTACACTATTTGGGTTAAATATGTAATGTTCTAATAACCCTCTACGCGCACACAAACTCCACCGTAAATATCCATATCACGCGCATGATCGCCGGAGCGATGCTACGCAAATTGCGGATATGTGCACGCACGGCGGACTGAGTGCATGAGCAGCGGGCATGTGCATGGGGTTAGTACAAGGCATATGCATTACAATATTTTTTGACTTTGACAGTGCCAAGTACACATATGCCCACACAGTGCCAGATACAAATATGCCCACACAGTGCCAGATTCACATATGCCCCCACAGTGCCAGATATGCCCCCGCAGTGCTGTTCACTGCGCTGCAGATGGGCTGTGCCTTTGTTGTTTGAGGGGAGAAGAGGGCAGCGCGCACCTCTCCTGCCCCTCAGTCTCAGACGGCAGTGATTGTATCAGGCGCTGGTTCGTGAGCCAATCAGAGCTCGTGGTCTGGCAGCCAATCAGGAGCTGCAGCTGCCAGTCCATGAACTCTGATTGGCTCACAGGCCGGCCCCCTTAAAAACGCCGCTTCACTAGCAGTATGCTGGGCGGCGGGTGCGAGCGGCGGGAACACCCGAAGCAGGGAGCTGTGCCGCATGCAGACAAAGAGCCGTATGCGACTCGAGAGCCACAGGTTGGCCACCGCTGCTCTAGAAGATTCCTGCGCATGTGCGCAATATTTATTTAGCACACAGATGTATTACAGTCACTGAAGCACAATAACAATACTGATGGTTTAAGTAAGGAAGCTGACAGAGGTATAACAACAGTCACAGATGATCTGTAAACCAGTGAGATGAACAACAGTGATGACAGTCCTGGAAGCAGATGGCAAACATCAATGGTCGACTTGGAAGTCGATGGTAACAGGATCAAATATGCAGATGATGGTAATGCAACTGATGACAGTGAACACAGGCAATAGTAACTCCGGTGATTGGTCTGGAAACCAACAGCAATAAATTCAAACAGTCTGTATATAAGCAAAAGTCCATGCTTGAATCATGTGTGCAGAAATAACACAGGATTGTGTGTTACAGGTCAGCTGACCGCAAGTGTCATGGCAGCGCCCATGCTGCACAGATGGTGGGTATACACTAGATGGACTTCAGGGGTACACAATGACAATGGACACCACGCACGCGGACAGAGCATTCACGCAGCCACAAACTGGGGCCGTGACCTCCGGAGGCCTGCACACCAGCGTGCCGGTAAGTGAGATGCCTCTGAATGCCGATTCCTGACAGAATCTCTCTCATTTCCTCTATCACCTCCTGGCTGGTTGGTGACATGGCCTTTACCATCTTTATGCTTTTGTCAATAGGAGTGCTCACTGGTTTTGCATCAGACATTCCATACTTGTGAAGTATTGCTTCAATATATGTCTGATGATCAATTGTAACAGTCCCATCTTTCAGGTTTTGTACAATTCTCATGCCTAACAAATGATTTGAAGGGCCTAAGTCCTTTAGCTTGAATCTTTGTTTCAGCTGCTGTTTTACATCATATAATGTGCTCTTCTTTACCTGCTAGCAATAGATCATCCACCTACACAACTATGATGAACCGCTTTTCTTCTATAGTTTTGTGATAAGAGCAGTGATCAGTCTCTGACCTAACAAAGTTAATCTCTAGCAGCAGAGAACCAGCTTTACATACCAATAACGACCACTTTGCTTTAGGCTATACAAAGATTTCTTTAAGAGGCAAACTTTTCTCTCTTGGAAGATATTCTCATCATAATGCTTAGGTGGCTCCATATAAATCTCCTCAGTTAACTCTCCATTCAGAAATGCAGAATCAAAGTCTAACTGATATAACAATAAATCATGAAGTTTAGCAATGGCAATGACTAACCTCAAGGTGCTGTACCTTGCAACAGGTGAAAAGATATCTTCGTAGTCAATCCTGGATTTTTGTGTGTATCCTTTAGCAACAAGGCAGGCTTTCTAATGAGCAATAGTCCCATCCGCATTCAGCTTTCTGCAAAAGACCCATTTGTTCTTGATTGTCTTACGCTTATTCTGCCTGTCAATTACAGTCCATGTACTGTCATCATCCAGAGCTAACAGCTCTGTATCTATTGCTGACTTCCATTCTTTCCAGTTGCTACTTGATTTTGCTTCCTATATATTTTGGGTTTCACAATAAGCTATATTTGCATATTCCACACTGTATCTTTTGGATGGAATACCTTTATTGCTCCTCATAGAACTTATGTTTCCGGATTGGGTATCCACATTAACTCTTTCAGGTTCAGACATGCTTTCCGCTGCCTGTACATCCAGCAATACATATTGTTGCTGTAATTCTTGTTCCACTGTTCCAGTGATTTGTGCTGTCTCATGGAACACTACATCTCTAGACTTTAGAAGACGTTTGTTAGTAATGTCCCAAAGCCTGTATCCTTTGCTTTCACAGTGTCCTAGCATAATGCCAAGAGTCAGAAGCTAGCTAAAGCTGTGTGCTAACAGCTGAGTATGTCTCCCGTGCTGGGGTCAGCCATGTTGAAGACCAGAGCATTACCAATTAAGTTCCCATTCTGTGTCCAGCTAATCCTGCGTGTCTCCCCTTACAAAAAGGTGCTGGCCTAGAGGGAGATTGCCAGTGCTTCAAGTTACCTCCTTGTGTAAGGTTCTCCAGCTCTGTGCTCCCAGGTTTCTTCTGGTGCCCTGGTTGATCTCATCGATCGGTTACCTAAACGCTGCTGCAGTCGTCCTGTCTGAGTCCGTCACCACTCGTGGAAGCGCTCACGGGGTCCTAGGTCGTAGAGGAGCTCCAGGTGCTAATAGCAGTTCTCGCAGACGTCTTTATTTCTTCAAAGTCCAAGTTCTTCAGCCTCATCTTTCAATCACAAATCACAAGTCTTCATTTCTTCAAAGTCCAAGTTCTTCAGCCTCATCTTTTAATTACAGTCTTCAGTTCTACTTTACTGGAGTTCTTCAGCTTCACTCTTCAAGTCATTAAACCATAGACTCTAATTCTTCCAGTTTCGTCAATTTCTGCAATATTCGTGTACAGCCTGTTATTCATTAAAACTACAGTTACCTTCCTATGGAGTCCTCATTTTCCTTTACGCCCTCCGGCCAAAGTTAACAATTAGTTTGGCCTCCACACCATGAGGAGGAATTACATTCAGCCACCTCGTTTACTCTCCTCACAGGTAGCTGTCCCTTCAGCCAAAACTTGGTTGTTGGAACCCCAACTTGCGCTGAGTGTGACAGACCAAGCCTTCAGTGGCATTTTACCTTTTACGGCTACTGTGGGCGCATGGTTTTTAAGGTATACTGCAGTAGACACTGCTTCCATCCGAAAGATTTTCTCCAGGCCTGCGTCACTCAACATAGCCCGTGCTCTCTCAACAATTGTGTGATTTGCACGTTCACTCACACCGTTTTGTTCTGGCGTGGAAGCAATTGTTAGTTGATGCTGTATGCCATATTTTTTCAGGAACTGTGCTAAAACTCACGCTCTTTGCCATTGTCGGATCTCAAAACTTTTAATTTCAGACCCGTCTGAGTCTCCAACAGGTTCTTGTATTCCACAATTTTATTGGACTTCACTTTTAGCTTTCATGAAATACACATGTCTCATCCTTGTGGCATCATCAATAAATGTTATAAAATACCTGTAGCCACTCATTGATTCCATCTCCATCGGACCACTTATGTCAGTATGCACTAGGGCTAGTGGTATTTCTGCTTTACTAGTAGACTTAGGAAATGGGGTACAAGTCTGCTTTCCTTTAATACAACTCTCAGACACTGGTCTCTCTGTATTACTCACAATGATTAGAGTTGCCATTCCTTCGAGCAGTTTCTGGACGTTGTCATATCCCAGATGACCTAGATGCCTGTGCCAAAGCTCCATTGCCTGGTTTGAATCAGAGGCCGCCATTGCAGAACACTGCTCGGTGTTTAGGACATACAGTTGGTTGCACCGGGTTGCTGAAGCAAATACAGTCCCTTTCTAATTTTGCACCATACATTTGCCCTTTGCAAACTAGACTCTGTAACCCCTTTTCTCCAAGATGCTTATAGCAATGAGATTGCTTTCCAATTCTGGCATGAACAAGACATCTTAGATGTCCATAATAACTGTTTCACCTTTAATTATTAGATTGTCCCAAATTTTGAAGCAGTAAGGACTTTGTCTCCAATCACTTTTACTGTAAAGGGTTCACATGCTGTCAGTTAATTGAACCATTCCTGATTACAACTGAAATACCTAGTGGCCCCCCGAGTCCATGTACCAGCAGTCCTTCTTGTGACTATCTGCTATTCAATGCTGACTCATTTGGTTTGTCACGCTTCTTCTGCGTACCACTGCAATTTCTCAGTCTGCAATCTGAGGCCTTGTACCCCACCTCGTGACATATAAAGCACTTGAACTTGAGCTTTCTGCACTTAGTACCTTTTGTGAATAAGGCAGAACCCTCAGCATGTGTCTCGGCAGGAACACGTTCTTGGAACCGCAGCAGCTTGTCTCTTACAATTTCTGTTGTCAGCTTGGTATCGTTAGACTCCAAAACCACTACCAGGAAATAGAATTCCAGCGTCAGATTTTGTAACATCGCCACCGCCAATTCCTCGTCATCCACCTGTGTCCCCACAGATGCCAACTACTGAGCTACTGACAGTATTTTAGCAATATAATTGTTCATGTCTTTACAGGCACTTAAGTTTGTCCTGTACAGCATACGCCTCAAGTCTTCTCATCAGAACTTTGTCCTCATACACCATTTGCAGAGCTGCTCACATGTCTTTGGCTGA
Organism: Pseudophryne corroboree; assembly: GCF_028390025.1. Classification (NCBI taxonomy): domain Eukaryota; kingdom Metazoa; phylum Chordata; class Amphibia; order Anura; family Myobatrachidae; genus Pseudophryne; species Pseudophryne corroboree. The sequence goes on from NC_086447.1 coordinate 607,177,350, forward strand.
CACTTTCCCGCTGATAATGGAGTAGATGTGTTGTTCCACTGCCAAGCCAATCATCCCGATGGCTCTATCCACTTCAGCTGGGCTTGGGTCTGTTCCTGGCTCAATTGTGACTTTCCACAAGTTTTCCAGCTTAAGCTGCATCTCCATGGCGAATTTCCACATTGTATAATTGGGCCTTTTAGCTTTGTAAAGTTCATGCTGTTCCCTGTACTGTACATTCTTCTCTATATTTAATAAAAGTACTCCTTCTTTAATCAGCTGCACTTTTACTTCTTATTGTGGCAGAGACAGCATTTTTCCATGTGAAAGTAATGTGGAGGATCCAGACCAGGTTTTGGAAGCAGTAGCAGAATCCCAGGTGTGTGATCAACAGCACCTGGGATTTCCTGATATAAGGGTTTCCAGGGCAGAGTCACCTTGCTCTTGACGATGGAATAGCTACCCAAGTGATAGGCTGGGTTGTGTGGGTTAGACTAGGGACCACTGGAGCCTATCAAGAGTCTGTCATGCTGAGAGTGCCTGTATACTACTGCCTGTAATACCAACTGCATATGGATTTAACTTGTTATTGTTATGAACCACAGGTAGTGGTTCATTCCTGTTTTCCGTATTTTATGTTTATAGTTCTCTTGCAGGCCAGGATTTCCCTTTGCTCTGGTTTAGAAGATTATTGTTTGCTGTCGGTGGTGAGTCTGTGTAATTGCAGCCTGTTTCCATGTGGTTGGCCTCACCTGTCTGCTAATTGCATCTGGTCAGTTTGGAGTCATGCAACAGGGCAGCTGCACGACATAATTAATTAGGGCTCTCTGTTATATTCTGGCTCAGTGCAATACACAGATGCCGGTGATAGTTCTTGAGTTCTGAGCTAGTTCCTGCCGGTTCCAGTGTCGGTTCCAGTGTCGGTTCCAGTGTCGGTTCCAGTGTCTGATCCCATGTCCTGCCGTGAAGCTTTCCTGTCCAGAAGTCCTGTGGCTTTGTGTGTTTCTGGTCGAGTATCTGGCTTCTTGGTGTCCACCGGTCTGTCGTTTGGGATTCTGCCTGTCCTCTGGTTCTGAGAACCTGTGTCGGCTACGTTGGGGGTTCCTGTCCGTTTGCCAGTATTTGTACCGGTTCCGTGAGTAGCGGCTTTGCCGCGTCCGTCGGCCTAGGCCGCTGTATTCCTTGGTTATATCTGTTACTGGTGTTTTGCAGAGGGTTCTGCTTATGCTGTCATCGCCGGTACACAACAGTATAGTGTCGGCGTGTGGACAGCATTTCCTTTGTTGTTCTTTTCCTTTGGCGGCGTGCCGCACATGTATTTAGTTTTAGGGTTGTTAGTAGCCCCTAGCCTTCTGTTTGCTTTAGTTAGAGGTTCCCTTGTTATTATCCTGTCTCGGTTCACGCCTTGTCTCACTCTAAGACCTGGGGGCATCGGAGTTGGGCAGACCTAATCCGCCCTTCAAACGCGGCTGCCGTGGGCCCAAGAAACCATAGTCACGCAGGCGTGAACTGATCACACGGGTGAAACAATGGAGGTAGGCTGCTAGGGGCTATTTCCATACCACACCTTATTTCAGAGTCACGTTCTGGTGCTCTGGACTCACTACGCAACATCTCTCTTGTTCTGAGCACCAGGAATGTTACAGTTATGTGGTGACCTGCTGTTCAAAATAAACACCGAAAGTGTTTATCCGAGTCCCCATGTTTGTGATCCTTGTCACAGGTGATGGAAAATGCGAGCAAGGACACGGTGTACAGCAGAAACTTTTGGTAAGCATACCAGTGTTTAAACTGCAAGTTTTCCCTTTTCTTTTCTTCCTCTCTGGTTATGCAGTGCAAGTGGCAGCCTTAAAGGGCCATAGCATTATAGGCAGACTGTTTGCTATTATGTGTTAAATAGCCAGCAAAACAGGCGGGTGTCGGCTTGGACTGTTTGATAAGCCTGGCACATTATATAAAACCTCCTAGATTTGACCTTAAAGGGGCCATGCAGTGCAGTATGGAGGAGTTACTTAAACAATTTGCTGAACTTGCGGCTGGGCAACAAACCCAGATTGAAATGTTATATGAGGGGCAACAAACCCAGGCTGAAAGACAGCAAACTCAAATTCAAATGTTGTGCAATGAGTTAAAAGTGCTTAAAAAATCTGAGCCAAAGCGGGAAAAGCTACTAAAGCTCACCCCAGAGGATGATATAGAGGCATTCCTTTGCACATTTGAGCGCACGGACACGCGGTTGGGATGGCCTGTTGAGGAATGGTCTGACAGGCTGGCTCCCTGTTTAACAGGGGAGGCACAGCGGGCGTATGTGGACATGACTGTGGCTGGGGCACGCTCCTATCCTGGCCTGAAAAAGGCTATACTGGATAGGATTGGAGTGATGGGGCCCAGCAAAGCACAAGAATCCCATGACTGGTGGCTGTTAGGGCTCTGAGCCTCCCAGGATTCAGCTGGCCAAACTAGCCTGACTGGCAAGGGCCTGGTGGCAGCCGGATAAACACTCTGCAGTACAGATTGTGGAGGTAGTTGCACTGGACCAGGCTATGCAAGTGTTAGATGACTCGGTGCAGCAGTGGGCCCTTCAGGCTGACCCCCAGACATTTGAGGAGTTGGCAGTGGTGATTGAGCGGCACCCGACGCTGGGAAAGCTGAATAAAGCCAGGTCGGGATACGGGTCACCACCTAAACCCAGAACTCAGGTCCCAGTAGTTAAACCAAAGGCTCCACCTCCCTTGGTGTGCTTTGAGTGCGGCAAGCCTCATGTGCAGCGGGACTGCCCGAAACAGGGCGAGCAGATGGACTGCAGTGCGGGAAAAATGGCATTGCCGTTGGTCAGCATGGCGGCGGCATGGGTATCCCAAGCAGAGTCCTCCCTGTTCTGGGTGCAAGTACAGGTGGGAAACCACGAGATTTGGGCCCTGGTGGATACCAGCAGTGAGCTCACCATTGTTGCGGCCAACGTGTTTCCTCCGGGAGCTGACAAGATCCAGCCTCCTTGAACTGCAATATATAATGGCAAACTGCTCTAATCAAACTGGTAATATTCTTCAGGTGCTGCGGGAGGGAGTTACTCTAGACAAGAAAAACAAAAGGATTTTCCCCACGCACTCGGAGGGCTGTTAGTAACAAGAACTGTACACTATGTAATAATAGAAAATTTAGAGCTCTTAGTTACATATATTTAGCACAAAAAATCCTTTTTTTGTTCCTGGCCCGGGACTTTCCATTGCTGCAGGAGCTGGTTACCTGGCATGCTACCAAAAAACAGTCAACCACCGAAACAACTCAGAAGCCAGAGACCAGAGAATACTAAAGTTTAGCATCCGGGAGAGAGGCTGCTGGTCCCAAACCACCCCAAGAGACTGAGTCAGAGGCCAATTGGAACCCAGTTGGTGAGAAGACATCACTGCAGGACTTTGGGAGAGATCAATGCGATGACAGCAATTTGGTACATGCCTTTGAGACTGTTAAAGTAGTTAATGGCAGGGTAGTTGATGCTTTACCATCAGAGGGTGTACCATATTTTGTTTTGGAAAATGATTTGCTATAACGTGTCACTACTTTACAATGGGCCATCTAGGGGAGGAGAAAACACTCCAACGTATCCAGTTAAGGTTCTTTTGGCACGGCATCTATGCTTCTATTAAGAGGTATTGTCAGGAATGCCCAGTTTGCCAGAGGACAGCCCCTAGGCCAAAGTTTAGAGCTCCACTGGTACCCCTCCCTATCATTTCCGTACCTTTTGAGCAGATTGGTATGGATCTGATAGGGCACCAATACATATTGATGGTAGTTGATTATGCCACCAGGTACCCAGAGGCTATACCCCTGTGCAATATGAAATATGGCACTATTGCCAGAGAACTACTAACCATGTATACCCGCTTAGGAATACCGAAAGAGGTCCTAACAGACCAAGGTACACCTTTCATGTCTAAACTCATGAAAGATTTATGTCAGTTGCTAAACGTAAACAGGATTGCCACCTCGGTGAACCTTCCGCAGACAGATGGCCTTGTAGAAAGATTTAATAAAACCCTTAAGCAAATGATAAAGAGGGCAGTGTCACAAGAAAAACGAGATTGGGATCTGCTCCTACCTTACTTGATGTTTGCAGTCAGGGAGGTACCCCAATCCTCTACAGGGTTTAGTCCCTTTGAGCTCCTCTATGGGAGACAGCATAGAGGAATTCTAGATCTCTTAAAAGAAGGGTGGGAAGAACAACCATGCCAGGACCCTAACGTTGTTCAGTTTGTTGCCCAGTTATATGTCCGACTAAGGCAGATTGCGCTACTGAACTAACACATAGAAAGGGCCCAACAACGTCATAAACAGAGGTATGACGTCACCTCAGTCAACCGGTCCTTTAATCCGGGAGACAAAGTGTTAGTGCTGGTGCCCACCACAGAAAGCAAGATGTATGCACAATGGCAGGGCCCTTATGAGATCGAGGCAGTGGGAACGGCCAATTACAGGGTCTGACAGAAGGGTAGAAGGAGGGAGGTACAAGTCTACCATGTAAACCTGTCAAAACCCTGGAAGGAAATTGCCAATCGGCCCACTTTGCCAGGTACCCACTGAAGTCACGCTTACTCCTGAACAGAAACGGGAAGTGGTGAACTTGGCGAAACGCTACCAAGATGTGTTTTCTGCCATTCCGGGAAAGACACAGATCATCCAACATGATGTTGTGACTCCACCCAGGGGGTGGTCATTAAACAGAGGCCATATCGCATATCCGAAGCAGGCAGCGGTAAAACAGGAGGTGGAAGATATGTTCCGTAAATTAATCAAGTGTCCCAGTTTGATTCTTACCCTATGCCCCGGGTAGATGAGTTGGTAGAAAATTTAGCCAATAGTCAATATCTCACTACACTTGATTTGACAAAAGGTTATTGGCAGATTCAGTTAACAGAAGCTGATAAGGCAAAAACAGCCTTCTCTATCCTAGAAGGCTTATTCCAATATAAAATGCTCTCATTTGGTTTACATGGTGCCCCAGCAACCTTCCAGAGAGCTATGAATAAGTTGCTGCGGCCTCACAGGGAATATGCGACTGCATATTCAGATTTTATTTTCAGCTCTGACTGGGAGTCATACTTACCAAAGGTAGAAGCCGTATTACAGTCTCTACATGTCATGATCCGTGCCATATATCCTTTCTGCCTCTAGATGTCACTCTCTGCCTCGTGGTCTGTCTAGCAGTTCCCACTCTGTGACCTGGCAGCATTGATTATCTAGTTATGTGCAGCTGTGGTTTGCACCTGGGAAGCTGCTATTTATCCTCTGTTCACAAGCACTCCTGTGCCAGTTCATCGAGTCTATCTTTGAGGCTGCAATATCTCAGCTCATTGTTAATGGACTACTGAGCAGCTGACCGGCATTCTTCCAGTACTCAGGTAACCTGTATTCCTTCTGCTTGTTGTTAAAGAACTGAGTAGCTGGCCTGCATTCTCCCAGTACTCAGGTAACCTGTATTCGCTCAGCTTGTTGTTAAGGAACTGAGTAGCTGGCCTGCATTCTCCCAGTACTCAGGTATCCTGTATTCTCTCAGCCTATGGTTAAGGAACTGAGTAGCTGGCCTGCATTCTCCCAGTACTCAGGTAATCTGTATTCTCTCAGCCTATGGTTAAAGAACTGAGTAGCTGGCCTGCATTCTCCCAGTACTCAGGTAACCTGTATTCCCTCAGCTTGTTGTTAAGGAACTGAGTAGCTGGCCTGCATTCTCCCAGCACTCGGGTAACCTGTATTCTCTCAGCCTATGGTTAAAGAACTGAGTAGCTGGCCTGCATTCTCCCAGTACTCAGGTAACCTGTATTCTCTCAGCCTATGGTTAAGGAACTGAGTAGCTGGCCTGCATTCTCCCAGTACTCAGGTAATCTGTATTCTCTCAGCCTATGGTTAAAGAACTGAGTAGCTGGCCTGCATTCTCCCAGTACTCAGGTAACCTGTATTCTCTCAGCCCATGGTTAAGGAACTGAGTAGCTGGCCTGCATTCTCCCAGTACTCAGGTAACCTGTATTCCCTCAGCTTGTTGTTAAGGAACTGAGTAGCTGGCCTGCATTCTCCCAGTACTCAGGTAACCTGTATTTCCTCAGCTTGTTGCTATCCTGTGATCCAGCTACCACAGTGCAATCCTGGCATCCCGTGTATTCACAGTCTCCTGGTATCCTATGTCCCCTCAGTTTTCCCTTTCTTTTTGAGTTCGCTAGTTACTCCTGGTTTATATTTATTGTTTACAGTTGTACAGTGCTTAATAAACTTGCTATTATACCGTGAACATCAGTCCCTGCTAACATGTTCTCACAATGGGAGATCCAAACGGATTCTGACAGTATGAACTGGCCCAAAACAAACAGCAGGGGAGATAATTGCAGTCTGCCTGAGGGAGTTTTCTCACAGCTCGTTAACCCCTCAGCTCCCAGGACATCACCTTCTTTAGATTTCTTACAACTGGGGATTTTAAAGGGAAAGTTAGACCAGCTACAGACTTTAGTATCCAGTATTCAATGCATTCTACCTGAATTCCTGGGGAGACTGGTGGACCCCAGTAAAAAAGCTCCAGAAAAGGGGTTTTCTTCTGACCCATGAACTAGGCATGCTAGGGGCACCTCTCCTCCACAGACAAGAGGCAGGTTCCAAAGTTTTCCTCGACCTAGCCTCTCAGAAACAGAACGCCAGTATCGTAGAGACAATAAACTTTGCCTGTATTGTGGGGGTCAAGGACATTTTATTCTAACTTGTCCCATTCGAAAACCAAGGAATGGGGGCAGAGTGCATCTCCAATCTTTAAATACCATCTGTCACAAAACTGGTCTTCCACCTAAAGTTTCCGAGTCTGTTGCCTCAGGAGGAGTTTCCAAGCCTGTTGCCCCAGGAGGGGGTTCTTCAGAGTATCCAGCCCCAGGAGGGGGTTTTCAGAGTGTCCAGCCCCAGGAGGGGGTTCTTCAGAGTGTCCAGCCCCAAGAGGGGGTTCTTCAGAATGTCCAGTCCCAAGAGGGGGTTCAGAGCGTCCAGCCCCAGTGAGGGGTTCAGAGCGTCCAGCCTCAGTGAGGGGTTCAGAGTGTCCAGCCCCAGGAGGGGGTTCCTCAGAGTGTCCAGCCCCAGGAGGGGGTTCCTCAGAGTGTCCAGCCCCAGGAGGGGGTTCCTCAGAGTGTCCAGCCCCAGGAGGGGGTTCTTCAGAGTGTCCAGCCCCAGTGAGGGGTTCAGAGGGTCCAGCGCCAGAGAGTCTACAGAGCGCTGCCCAGCCGGAGAGTCTTCAGAGCGCTGCCCAGCCAGAGAGTCATCAGAGCGCTGCCCAGCCAGAGAGTCTCCAGAGCGCTGCCCAGCCAGAGAGTCTTCAGAGTGCTGCCCAGCCAGAGAGTCTTCAGAGCGCTGCCCAGCCAGAGTGTCTTCAGGGCGCTGCCCAGCCAGAGAGTCTTCAGAGCGCTGCCCAGCCAGAGAGTCTTCAGAGCGCTGCCCAGCCAGAGAGTCTTCAGAGCGCTGCCCAGCCAGAGAGTCTTCAGAGCGCTGCCCAGCCAGAGAGTCTTCAGAGCGCTGCCCAGCCAGAGAGTCTTCAGAGCGCTGCCCAGCCAGAGAGTCTTCAGGGCGCTGCCCAGCCAGAGAGTCTTCAGGGCGCTGCCCAGCCAGAGAGTCTTCAGAGCGCTGCCCAGCCAGAGAGTCTACAGAGCGCTGCCCAGCCAGAGTCTTCAGAGCGCTGCCCAGCCAGAGAGTCTTCAGAGCGCTGCCCAGCCCCGTGAAGAGGGGGCTCTTACCTCAGCCCAGCCCCGTGAAGAGGGGGCTCTTGCCTCAGCCCAGCCCCGTGAAGAGGGGGTTCTTGCCTCAGCCCAGCCCCGTGAAGAGGGGGTTCTTGCCTCAGCCCAGCCCCGTGAAGAGGGGGTTCTTGCCTCAGCCCAGCCCCGTGAAGAGGGGGCTCTTGCCTCAGCCCAGCCCCGTGAAGAGGGGGCTCTTGCCTCAGCCCAGCCCTGTGAAGAGGGGGCTCTTTCCTCAGCCCAGCCCCATGAAGAGGGGGCTCTTGCCTCAGCCCAGCACCGTGATTTGTGGGTTCTTTCCTTAGCCCAGCCCCGTGAAGTGGGGGCGTCTGCCTTAGTCCAGCCCCAGGAGGGGGCTCTGAGCATTATGCCAATCTCAGAAGAGGAATCTAGCACCCTTGCTTTTCACAACACAGGCCATATATCTAGGCACGTAGGCACTGCTGTAGTCCTGGGTTCTAATCCTACTACTAACTTGTTGGCTCACGATTTGGGTACAGCTTAGTCCCCCAGGACTTCCAGGAAGGACCAAATCCAAAAAGTGCCATCCAAGTCTCTAGTCAAAGTTCGGTTAGGATCATCATATATTTCTGACCAGTCTCCTGAAAGTCTGTCCCCTCCTCAGTGTCCTGATGATTCATCTCCAACGTTTTCAGAAAATCAAGCTTCCACTTCACAGAATTCATCCAACGCTCCATCTTTGGATTACTTTGATGGAGATTTAACGCAATACTTTGCACTAGTTAATCGATATCTTTCCATGATGGAGACAGATCCTTCCCTCGGAATTACTCCATCCAACATAATTAAATTTTTATTCCTGACCTTCAGAGGAGAAGCCTTGGCATGGGTTAGTCCACTAATTGAAACCAATGACCCAGTTCTTCTCAATCTTGTGGCCTTCAGTGAAGTGGTAATTAAGAAATTCAATTCATGGTCTTACCAGTCTTCAGTCCCAATTGAGGTTCCTGCCCAGCCGGGGTCATCTAAGGTTCCTATCTATCTTGGTTCATCCGAGAATCCTGTTGCTAACTTAGAGACTCCAGCAATCAGCTTACCTGTTGGTTTTCTTCAGCTTCAGTCTACTGTTCCTACTGGGAAATCCACAAAGAGGAGAAAGAAGACGAAATAATTTGTGGAGCGTCTGGAATCCACCCTTGAGGAGGGGGGTACCGTCATGATCCGTGCCATATATCCTTTCTGCCTCTAGGTGTCACTCTCTGCCTCCTGGTCTGTCTAGCAGTTCCCACTCTGTGACCTGGCAGCATTGATTATCTAGTTATGTGCAGCTGTGGTTTGCACCTGGGAAGCTGCTATTTATCCTCTGTTCACAAGCACTCCTGTGCCAGTTCATCAAGTCTATCTTTGAGGCTGCAATATCTCAGCTCATTGGTAATGGACTACTGAGCAGCTGACCGGCATTCTTCCAGTACTCAGGTAACCTGTATTCCTTCAGCTTGTTGTTAAAGAACTGAGTAGCTGGCCTGCATTCTCCCAGTACTCAGGTAATCTGTATTTCCTCAGCTTGTTGTTAAGGAACTGAGTAGCTGGCCTGCATTCTCCCAGTACTCAGGTAACCTTTATTCTCTCAGCCTATGGTTAAGGAACTGAGTAGCTGGCCTGCATTCTCCCAGTACTCAGGTAATCTGTATTCTCTCAGCCTATGGTTAAAGAACTGAGTAGCTGGCCTGCATTCTCCCAGTACTCAGGTAACCTGTATTCTCTCAGCCTATGGTTAAGGACCTGAGTAGCTGGCCTGCATTCTCCCAGTACTCAGGTAATCTGTATTCTCTCAGCCTATGGTTAAGGAACTGAGTAGCTGGCCTGCATTCTCCCAGTGCTCAGGTAACCTGTATTCTCTCAGCCCATGGTTAAGGAGCTGAGTAGCTGGCCTGCATTCTCCCAGTACTCAGGTAACCTGTATTCCCTCAGCTTGTTGTTAAGGAACTGAGTAGCTGGCCTGCATTCTCCCAGTACTCAGGTAACCTGTATTCCCTCAGCTTGTTGTTAAGGAACTGAGTAGCTGGCCTGCATTCTCCCAGTACTCAGGTAATCTGTATTCTCTCAGCCTATGGTTAAGGAACTGAGTAGCTGGCCTGCATTCTCCCAGTACTCAGGTAACCTGTATTTCCTCAGCTTGTTGCTATCCTGTGATCCAGCTACCACAGTGCAATCCTGGCATCCTGTGTATTCACAATCTCCTGGTATCCTATGTCCCCTCAGTTTTCCCTTTCTTTTTGAGTTCTCTAGTTACTCCTGGTTTATATTTATTGTTTACAGTTGTACAGTGCCTAATAAACTTGCTATTATACCGTGAACATCAGTCCCTGCTAACATGTTCTCACAATGGGAGATCCAAATGGATTCTGACACTACAGGCACACGGATTTACAGCCAACCTTGAGAAATGTGCACAACAAAAAAATAGAAACTGAGACTTAACTAGCGCGTTCTTAGTTCCTGCTGATTCTTATGATTCCACAGAATTCCATTAATCAAGATCGGGTACCATATGGAGAAAGAGAGTATGTATATAGTGAAGTACCGTTTTAATAGTATAACATATATCACATACAAATGAATACAGTAAAATTGTCTCAGGGATAGGCTCAATAACCTCCAACCTGTCAGAATATATTGACCACTTTCTACAGCCATTAGTCTCTAAGAATAAGGCCCATTTAAAGGATACAGGAGATTTCCTGAGGACTATAAAGGAATTACCATGGGAGGAAGGACTGTTACTAGTCACAGCCGACGTCCGGTCACTCTACACTATAATCGAACATAAGGCAGGCTTAAGATCATTACAGATTGCCCTTGCCAACAGTGAACTCAATAAGGACCACCAAGAATTCTTACTTAAAGGGGTCAACTTCATATTAGAAAATAACTATTTTTCTTTTAATGGTATCTTTTACCTACAATGTGTGGGTACAGCGATAGGCACCAAGTTCGCTCCAAGTTATGCCAACATCTTTATGGGACAGTGGGAAGATGAAAAAATTTGGAACCACTGTCCCTTTGGAGCGAACCTGGTGCTGTGGAGACGGTACATAGACGACGTCTTTTTTGTATGGAGAGGTGTAGAGACCCTTCTAGACAAATTTTTTATGTATCTTAATACAAATGATTTAAATATCCATTTTACCTTTGAAATTTTTGTTAAAACTGTTAACTTTTTGGACGTATCAGTGTATGTAGAGAATTGCAATTTTAACACTGACTTTTAGAAAACCCACTGACTCAGGAGCCTATATCAATGCCAAAAGCTGTCATCATCCAGACTGGCTGGGTTCAATCCCTGAGGGGCAATTTAGGCGACTCAAAAGAAACTGCACTAAAGAGGAGATCTATCTCAAACAAGCAGACGAGATGCAATCCAGATTTGAAGCATCTGGGTACAACAAAGAGAAGGTTTCTGATGCCAAGAACAAAGTAGCCAGAATGGATAGAAATATCCTCCTGCAGCCCAAAGATACAACAAGGAAAAGGGAAAACTCTAATTTTGATTGGGCCTTTATAACTACCTATAACAGTCAATATAGGGATATAGAGAAAACTATAGCAAGGCATTGGAAGGTACTACAGAAAGATCCTATCATAGGTACCATAATTCCTACAAAACCTATGTGTATTTTCAGAAAAGCACCGAATTTAAGAACTAATCTAGTCAGGAGCGCTTTTCGCCCTAAGAGAGCCATGAGTACAATAAAATCAAAAGGCTTTTTTCGTTGAGGCCTCTGCCTGGGATGCAGAGGAATTCGGTCGGACACCAGTAAGATCACACAAGTCAATATTAACAAACGGGACTGGAAGATTAATGAATTTATCACGTGCAATACATCGAATGTTGTTTATGCAATAGAGTGTACATGTGGCCTCTGGTATTTAGGCCGCACCTCTAGAACACTAAAAACCCGTATTAGTGATCACCTTAGGAATATAAAGAAAGGCTTAAATACGCATGCGTCATCTGAACACTTTAGGGTTGTACACCAGTGTAGCACTTTAGCCATCAGACGTTTCTGTGGGATAAAGCATGTGAAAAGCAACTGGAGATGCAAGGATGTGTCAAGTCAGCTAGCTAAGAAGGAAATGCAGCTAATATATGAATTTGGCACTTTAAAGCCGGGAGGGATTAACTCTGATTTTGAAGTGAAATGGTTTCTTTAATATTTATTTGGTTTTATTATCAGTGGTTTTTATATATATATAAGTATTATGATCTGACTCTCTTTATAATCATATTTTAGGAAATATGGATTTTTATTATGACATGATTGGATGTCAACATTTGATTATGGTGACACCCTACTTTTTGAGAGAACTATATACCAATGGACGATAAACGGAGGCTAACAATGACAGTGTCTGGTCCAGGACTTGGAAGATCAAGCCTACCGGTCCCCATAACAACAGGACCGGAAGTGACATTACGCTTGATGTGAACCGAATTTAATTATGCTGACCTTCTAAATGATAATTAAGGCTTCGGTGTCTGCAACATGGTGTTATGAGCCACGGCTGTGGCTCATTCCTGTTTTGCATTTTGGTTATGTATTTTATGTTATACTTCTGTTTATGTTCCCCGTGGGTGTCATGGGGTGTTCGGAGCTCACCCTTAAGGAGAGGGTACTGTTATGAACCACAGGTAGTGGTTCATTCCTGTTTTCTGTATTTTATGTTTATAGTTGTCTTGCAGGCCAGGATTTCTCGTTGCTCTGGTTTAAGAAGACTCTTGTTTGCTGCCGGTGGTGAGTCTGTGTAATTGCAGCTTGTTCCCATGTGTTCAGCCTCACCTGTCTGTTAATTGCACCTCTCAGTTGTGCAGCAGGGCAGCTGCACGACATAATTAATTAGGACTCTCTGTTATATTCTGGCTCAGTGCAATTCACAGACGCTGGTGATAGTTCCAGAGTTCTTGAGTTCTGAGCTAGTCCCTGCCAGTTCCTGAGCTCCTGTCTAGCAGTGTCTGTCTAGCTGCTTCCAGTGTCAGTTCCAGTGTCGGTTCCAGTGTCGGTTCCTGTGTCGGTTCCAGTGTCTGATCCCGTGTCCTGCCGTGAAGCGTTCCTGTCCAGAAGTCCTGTGACTTTGTCTGTGCCTGGTCGAGTGTCTGGCTTCTTGGTGTCCACCGGTCTGTCGTTTGGGATTCTGCGTGTCCTCCGGTTCTGAGAGTCTGTGTTGGCTGCATTGGGGGTTCCTGTCCGTTTGCCAGTATTTGTACCGGTTCCATGAGTAGCCGGTACACAACAGTATTGTGTCGGCGTGTGGACAGCATTTCCTTTGTTGTTCTTTTCCTTTGGCGGCGTGCCGCACATATATTTAGTTTTAGGGTTGTTAGTAGCCCCTAGCCTTCTGTTTGCTTTAGTTAGAGGTCCCCTTGTTATTATCCTGTCTCGGTTCACGCCTTGTCTCACTCTAAGACCTGGGGGCATCGGAGTTGGGCAGACCTAATCCGCCCTTCAAACGCGGCTGCCGTGGGCCCAAGAAACCATAGTCACTCAGGCGTGAACTGACCACACGGGTGAAACAATGGAGGTAGGGTGCTAGGGGCTCTTTCCACACCACACCTTATTTCAGCGTCACGTTCTGGTGCTCTGGACTCACTACGCAACATCTCCCTTGTTCTGAGCACCAGGAACCTAACACATGGATGGCCAGGACAGTTATCCTGACCGAGAGACCCACATTAATCTTCTACAGGGCACCGCAAGTACGGAGCGTCTGGAAACGCCGGTCCCCATGACAACGGGACCGGAAGTGACGTCGCGCAATATTGCGCTGAAGGAAAAAGTATACGGAGAAGCGGGTTGCTATGGCGACGAACCCGCCTACGGACAAACGGGCCGTCATAGCAACGGACCCGCCTACCCATTCCCTGTGCATTTGAATAGGGAAGTTAGGATGACAAGGGGGCTGGTATGGCAACAAATCCGCCCATAAGTTGTTTATGGATCAGGATTGGAGTTGCTGTGGACGCTCTGGCAGAGGATCATGGAACTCTTAGGTAATCATTATGTATAGGATCCAGCTGGGCGCCTAGCCTCTTGATTGGTGGATGGAAGTTTAAATATCAGCGTGAGGGAGGGAATTATTCAATTTGTAAAACTTGAGAAAGACCCCAGCTAGGGGTGGAAACGCGTAGGTTGTTTCCTGACAAGCCCGTGGACGGACGTAAGGACCAGTATTTCAACAAGACCTGATTTGCATGGTGGGATTATCCGGAAACCCCACATTACATCTTTCATGCGTTTTCAGAACTGTCTAAACCACAGTTCAGAACTATCTGGTAATTAGCCCGTACTCCTATTTTATGCTTGAAGGGATTGTGCAATATATTGGATATTTTATCAATTTTACTGTATTCATTTGTATGTGATATATGTTATACTATTAAAACGGTACTTCACTATATACATACTCTCTTTCTCCATATGGTACCCTATCTTGATTAATGGAATTCTGTGGAATCATAAGAATCAGCAGGAACTAAGAACGCGCTAGTTAAGTCTCAGTTTCTATTTTTTTGTTGTGCACTAAATGGGTGAGAGGTGAAGGAAAACCTCCTTAGAAACTTTGAGACTATACCAGCTGCTACATTTGCGCACAAAGGTTTCCTATTTATTTCTGCATTAACCTTGAGAAATGTGCCATTGGTATGATTGAGGCCAAGTATTTGGGGTACATTGTGGGCAGAGGACAGGTTAAACCTCAGCCTAAAAAGAAGGAATGTATCTGCACACTATACAATCAGTTAAATTGTATCGACTAGTTGAACCCCATTGGAGTATCTCACTCTAATAATAGAGATAATAATATGGGGGTGCAGCCCGTATGCAACTCAAATTTATTGTAAACAGAAAGAGAAACTAAAAGTAGTTGCTTGGTTGGGCGCACAAGTGAAATTCATATTAATTTTAATTTCTTTAAAACTTAGCTTTTATATCTTCACCTTCTAAAATGCCCCCTTTATACGGGGATTACACAGCAAAACATAGAGGTTAAAATTAATACATACAAACATAAACGTGAAAATATAGATGTGGGAAGATTTTAAAGGCGGTACTTCCACTATTACTCTCGCAAGGTGTAGGGATAGGATTACTTATGTAGCACCTGAGTGTCTGGAATGTATTAAATAGCAAAGTCCCCTGATATAGTAAGACTTTGATCATACAAAGAACAAATGATAGTAATTCAGGGAATTGTTCTCTATATTGCCTATAATGATATTACAGATTTGAAATAAACGTTGTATTTGTGGACGTCATATGTTAACAGGTTCAAATGTGGAGACTCCTCTATCACAATAAATTGCTGCTATAAATATGATGTGTATTTGTCTGTGTATTCACATATGTAATAAGTCTTTAATATTCATTGCTTCAGTATATTACACACATTCATTTATGTTCTATATCACCAATATTTAGTGAGATGGACAGGGGTAGATATCTTTAGGATGAAAGTTCTTTTATTCAGGAGAAATTCACAATTATCATACTGCTCTGAATTGATATGAATGATAGACTGATCAGTCTCACGGTTATCTGTGTCTCTGAATACACTATTGCTCTCCCTGAGATGCTGTAGCAGCCTATATTTCCTGTACTATGAAGCAGGAAAATATTCGTTGCATTGATTTCTATCTCAGACTCCACCTGTGTTTAGATATATTGTATCAGGGTGTGAGAGCCAGTTTCCTTGCTATGCATATCCCTGACTTGTAACATTAGAGTACTGTAGCAACCTGTGTTTCTGTCTTGTGACACAGGATAAATATTCGCTACTATAGTATTCTTTCTTTAAGTTACAACCGTGCTTGATTGCAATATATCAGGATATGTTAGCCAGTTCCCTTCCTTTACGTGTCACTGATTTATACACAGGGACTGGCAGATCTAACCCAGTCACTAGTACCGGACCAGAGCATTCACATATATGTACTATTAGTCGACTTAACAGAGCAGTGTTGCTAGGTATTGGAATGGTGTTAACTAATTGCGTGCTGAGTCTAACACATTGGTTGGAAACCTGCTGGCGACCACACAGTGCTGTTGCTAATGACAACGGCACATGTTAGTCAATTGGATACAATGCTATCTGGATAGGTTATGTACACTCTATGTGCTTCCTAGCGACCAACACTGACACTTGAATTTATTTCTAATAACCTCATTGTACGAGGGTGCCGGTGGAGGTCTATTCTCAATATCTTGCTAATTATATCTACACCATTGCTAAATTAAGAGTGTGGTAGGCCGCCGAAACGCCGACGTGCACGTTTCGCTGTATAGCTTTAAGCCTCGTTAAACCTCAGCCTAGTAAGGTAGAAGCAGTCCTCACCTGGTCTAGACCTAAATTACAAACTAGGGCATTTCTCGGTTTGATCGGATATTATCGCAGGTTCATTCAAGATTTCACCGCTAGAGCAGCTCCACTAACCGAATGTCTTAAACAATTCCCAGACAAGATAACATGGTTATTTTAAAAGAATTGGGGAGTCTCCATTGTGATGATATTCAGCATATATAACTTATTATCAAAGAAGAGGCCATGCCTATATTTTCCTGCGCAGAGAAACGTGACCCAAGACAGACTTCATCAATGATGCCCGTCCCTTCAGGGGATTTCAGGTTTACATATATAGTACATAATTATACAATAATTCATAATTGATTAATCAATGGGGCATGTATTCAGATAACAAGGGGATCATTGATTGGTTGATGGTCACCAACAGGAAGTCTCAAATATGGTCAGCTGGGCTAGATGTAATGGCTGATCTCCTGAAGATGGCGGACTGGTTCCATGAGTCTTGGATCTTCCATTCACATCAATAGAGCCTTTCAATAAGCTTCGTCAGCAAAGAGGTTATTCCTGTTCATATGTCATGGTGCTCTTTTCAGAGCCGAAGGGTCATCTGATATTTATTTATCAAACCCCATAAAATGTCATTAAGTTCTGGTTATCTAAATACAAGGGTCTTTATCCAAGCACGTATGCTCTTAGTCACAAGCTAGGACAAAGGTTGACAGAAAACTTCACTGTAAGAATGGCTGACCATTATGGGAATTAAAGTGCTAGTTACAGATATTTAACTATAAGTTTGAAAGCACAATTTCTGAGGCAATACAGATGTATATTTGATTTTTCTCCATCATTCCTGTCTTTTGTTTAATCTCTAAACACAACATTTAGTAAATCAAATATTCAAATTAATTTTCAAATGAGTGTTATGTGAGATAGGAAAAGGAAAATCCGTTTTCTGGATGCAATCGCTGGCATGAGTCCATTGAGTATCGATGCAAAAAGTCTCAACCCTCCAGAAAACTTGGACAGATAAGAGAAATGAAAGAGGTAGCGACGGGATGTATTCTTGTCTTCTTCAAGCTGGCTATATAGGTTGAGGTTCCTTCTTACTAAGTGTACATATGATGCATGAGCGTGTAAGCACCTATTAGGGTATATTTCTGACAATCTGACTGTGTAATAAACTACTGATTCACTATGTGTGGGCTACTGCAGTGTAGGTAACGGGAGTCATTACCATAAGCTTGGTTCGTGGCTTCCTTTAAGGCCGTGTAAGTATTTTCCCACACGATCGTCCAAGAATAGGCAGGATTGATTGTTACATAAATTATAAAAATTATAAGTATTATTATCATAACACAGTGTAGTATATGGTAAAGCCATTTTGAAATTCCGGCTCCCATCCATCCGAAGGGGTCCCAATCAGCTGTTTGGGCCATATGTTCTTGTATATCCTGCAACAACTTAACCGTTTGTTCAATGGGATTATAATTATCTGAGATGTTAAAACAACACATTCCTTTAAATTGTTCACAACCACTTTCTGCTTTAAGTAACAGGTAATCAATGGCTACTCTATTTTGTATCATTCCATCTCTTACTTCTCTGAGTTCATTTATCAGAGCTATAGCTGTACTTGGTGCATTGATAATTGTAGCTAGTCTATAAAAGTTAAACTTCCTAGGTCTATCACAAGTCTATATAACAAGCCAAAAGGCATATCAGTACGGGTATAGTTTTATAGTAATTTAATTGTAAATATTTTTATTTTAGCTCTATAAACACGAGATATAAATACTTTTGATAAGCGTGTCTCAATTGATAGGTGATTATATTGATCAGAATCTTATTTTTACATCATTTAGTACATATTCCTAGCATTGTTCATTATATTTTCATATGCCATGGTCAGTGTGGGGAACATACTGTATGTTATTTTCCTTAAACCATTATGAACCATGATGTAGGGAAAAATGTTGTCAGTCACGTAAACCCACAAGTGAATTGTTACCTTACTTGCCACATCACCAGGAAACTGGTTCCGCTCCACATCCTGTTTTCCCCCCTCGTTCGATCTTGTATGAAATATATATTATCTGTCATCCAATCTATCATGGACAGGTCTATTCCTAAACGTAATACACCTTATATATAGGGATTTGCGATTCCTTATATTTATCAGGTTCAGGGCTGCAGGACATTCTCATCTGTCCTACATTCTTCCATTTTGCCATCCTTACCAAACAAGGCATTAAACTATTTACTGTCCTTTGAACAGTTCCTCCAAACCTAGGGTGAGATCAGCCCCCCTTGTTGGTGCCTTTAGCTTCTCCAGGTGGGTTTCTCTCAGCAACTTTCCTAGGTGGAGGTAGTCCTTGACCTGGTCCTTCCCCAGTGATCTACTGTATAAGGATACCTGAAAAGAGAATTGCGGACCATTCATAAACTCACCAGGCTTCATATCATGTCAGCTGGTCCCAGCACTGTTGTTTGCCTGTGAGGAGACTGCGCTCTGGTGTATCTTTTTTCTTTAAGGCATGTCCGTGCTGCACCCCTTCAGTGGAATGCGCTCCCCCGCTCCATTAGACTCTCCTCGACCTTGCAAAGCTTCAAACGGGCACTGAAAACCCACCTATTTATCAAAGCGTACCCCTCCAATGCATAACCTAGTCCTTAGGCTGCTCCTCCATCCCCCTGCCCCATGCCTTGGACATCTCTGCTCGCATACCACCATTAGGCTTCTACCTGCTTGCTTGCACCTCATGTCATCTGTCTGTCGCCCCTCCCCACTAGATTGTTAGCTCTTCAGAGAAGGGCCCTCTTTCCTCTTGTCTAAGCCCTCTTCTCGACACATTTCACTCAGCGACCATCTTTACCTGCTTTTTCTCCTACTGGTAAATGGCCCCTATCTATGGCCGCCAGCCCCAAGTAGTACAATGATTACTCCCTCGCTACTTACATCTAAGCTGTATTATGTTTTGAGAATTGTGGTGTTCTTTGTTACCTGCACTCCATTTTTGTTATTTATTTACTGTTATGCTAAGTTTTGTCTCCTTGTACCGTCCTTTGTACGGCGCTGCGAAACACTTGTGGCATCCTATAAATAAAATATAATAATAATAATAATAATAAAAAAATATATAATTTGTGGTGCTGTTATTTAATTCAGCATGATCTTCTTTCGGGTTTACTCTAGAATCTGAGCATGTGCCAATGAAAATCTAATATGGAAACAGGTTCTTGGGAACAGGGTTAGTGGAGCAATAGACATCAACTGGTGTGTATGCAAGACTACGCCAACTCCACACTGTGTTCCCTGTGACTGTTGACAACAAAATTATTACCATGGTGGGAGTCTCTGAGGCCAAAGACCTATAGGGCAGTGTGCTTGTGGATTAGACTCCTATGATCAAATATACATATTTGTCTATCAAAATGTGGCCAGTGTTTCTGGCTGCCCACTAAACACTTTACAATATACTAAAACATATTTCTTATAAAGTGGATAGAGTTATTCTATATCGCCTGGGAAAGGTCCTTTTGTAGAGCAGGGTATTCTCTACCATTGCATTCATAGGAAAAGAAAACTAAATTGTTATCTGTACGGATCTACTACAGATACCATTATTATCTGATTCCCATCCATTTTCCCTTCCACAAGGAAGGAATTTTTCATAGGTTTAACATTTCATGTACAGTTTCCTTTGACATTGCATGTGTGGGGTGACTAGGTGGTATCTCATTATCTTGCTTACAATAGTCTCTTTCTTTTGTCTTCTGAAAACGGACCCTTCTTCTAGCCTTCAAACTTTCACGCAACATTCATATTGCTCCATCTATTATACTACATACTTTCCTTTATCCACTTTTATATCTTTTCTAATATAAAACTTACTGAAATATGCACCCTACAGCTATTGATAGTAACAATATATCTTTGCCTATACCAAATATGTTCTACTCTCCCCCCTTTGGGACCACCTTGTCACAAAACCAAACCTGTGTTGTTTTTATAATGCTTGTACCACTTTGTTGACTTCCACATTACAATAATAAAACTCGTGTTGTTATATGGTCAAATAACTTTTAATCAGAATGGAGATCTTCCTTTGGAATTCAGTGGTGCTTCAGTCTTCAAGCTGTGACCCCTGTACACCAGGGATTGAGACTCATAGAACACACTCAGCAGGTCTTCTTACCTATAAGAGCCGCTTTTCCCATAAGACTCTATATGTCTACCGGTACTGGGATGCCCACCAGGACTTACGCCACTAGTGGTAGTGTGAGCTCAACCTCTAGGTGACCTGGATCAAAGACGGCAGGAACTGAACCCTAAGAGAACTACATGGGCAGTGAGGATCAGTGGGGAGAAGGGAAGGCAAACAATTGCATTGCATAATAACTAAAACTAAAGTACTGAGAGGATGAGGCACTCTCGGGGAGAGGTTAATACTGAGGAGAGCTGAACTGAGATAACCTCCTTGCTGGGAGGTATAGTATTATATGTAGCAGCTAGAGCTTAACTAGTACTAAAGAAAAAATAAAGATACATAATACAGCAATGTAATTTTATAGAAGGCTGGTACGGAGCAAAAGCTAGACACTAGAGCTGACACTGTCGATGGATGCTGAGAGGCAGGTGAGAATTCTAAAGCCTGAGATTGGAACAGAGTGATGAGGGCTCCTGCAGCAACTAGGAACTATGACCAGCATGGAATGAGAGTAGGGAAACACATATACAGGAGATAATACCCAATCAGAGCAGTCAGGGAGATTAGGCCCTCTGATAAGGAGACTTAATGCTCCTGTTCAGCTACACACACAGACAAAACTCCTCATTATATTGCAGCTGAAGCTGAACACAAAGAAACATGCAGAAATCTAATGATCTGGAAATGTAAAAAAACATGGCAAGCTGATACAATAGAAATAGATTATAACAAACCTAGGGTAACTATAGGTAAATTAAATTAAGGGTTATGACCATTAAAGTTTGAAAATATAATATTTAGAGAAAAAAAACAGCAATACAGATTTAGCCACCTTTATCTTGACCGATTCTCCGCCAAGACGGACGTTTAGTCACGCTAAGGCAATAACTGAGTTTAATCACAGGCAGGCGCGTTGAGGCGATTCTAGATACTCAGCATGCATTACACATCTCCACCACTGGGTGGCTAATGCTCCACTAATCCAGTACTTTCGATCGTACAGTATAGTGGCGGATTGGGTGGTCTTCTGTATACCGGCGGTCGGGCTCCCGGCGCTCAGTATACCGACGCCGGGAGCCCGACAGCCGGCATACCGACACTTATTTTCCCTCGTGGGGGTCCACGACCCCCATAGAGGGAGAATAAAATAGTGTGGCGCGCGTAGCGCGCCACCAGGCCCGTAGCGTGGCGAGCACAGCGAGCCCGCAAGGGGCTCGTTTGCGCTCGCCACACTGTCGGTAAGCCGGCGGTCGGGCTCCCGGCGCCGGTATGCTGGTCGCCGGGAGCCCGACCGCCGGCCAGCCGTAGGGAACCCGGCGGATTGATCTACAGCTCTGGCAATTGGTCAGTGACGACTGTAATGTTAATACTGTAGGCGTAACGGGAGGCGGTGGAAAAAGATGGTGACCTACACTGTGCTTTTAAAATACATGTACAGTACATGAGCGTCTGAGTTCCCTAAGGCATAATGGGAATGGTGGGCTAGCGGGAGGCGGTGAAAAATACCGTGCTTTACAAATGCGAGCGTCTGAGTCCCTTAAGGCATAAACCAACACCAATGGGGAGGGAGCCGGGCGCTGTTTGCTGTACTTTTACACATGAAATTGGGAATCTCTCATGAGGCGTTGTGGGCTAGCGATGAAGACTCCCACCTCCGAGACCTGATGTACCTTTTTTTTTTTTTAATTGTAATAATATACTGTATTATTATTATTATTTTTTTTTTAAACACTGTTTATTGAAGTTTTTTCAAAATACATTGGAGGAAGGGGGTGGGAAAGACAGAAGGAAAGAGGGAAAGGGGGGAGGGGGGGGGGATACAGCAATGCAAGCATTTGTTATTCATTTTGTAAGTATATTAGAAACCGAATGTCAACGGAGGAGGGCATTTGAAGTGTGCCAACCATGGGGACCAGACCTCAGTGAAGGTTTCCGCCCTGCTTTCGATTACGCTAGAGAGGAACTCCATGTGATATGTATCCCATACAGCCGCAATCACCGCCGCAATGGAGGGGATTGTATGCGATTTCCAGTGAAAGGCAATCTTACATTTCAGTGCGGTCGCAATGTGCCAAATGAGTCTTTGTCTAGGTTTTGGAATTCCGGGGAGGGGCCTTGGAAAGATGAAGAAAGTTGGGGAGAAGGGCACCGTTACTCCGGTGATTCGTAATATCAAATTCCGAATGGCTTTCCAGCGCGGTGTTATCCGGGGACAATCCCAGAATATATGGAGCAGGGTACCCTCCGACCCGCAATTCCTCCAACACCTGTCTGATGCGGAAGGAAATATTCTACTCAGACGGGACGGTACCAAGTACCATCGGACATAAATTTTAAACAAATTTTCTCTATGTCTGATTGAGGTCGCTGAGGATACTAGGTTTTGTTTAATTTGTTCCCAGGTGTCTGGTTCTAGGTGGTCCTGTAATTCAGATTCCCAGGCTATTTCATGAGGGGTCCTTGTGGGAAGATCATGAGTAAGCATGAGACGGTAAATAGATGACAGAAGGCCCCTTGAGGGAGAGCGCAGCAAGCATAATGATTCAAGAGGTGAACGTGTTAAGGAACTATGTGAATGTAAGTATGCAATGTGAAAACTACGCAGTTGTAGAGATTATATTTACTCTGAATATCGGAGAAGGCTGGGAAAGAGCGAGATGGTGCTATGTCGTTGATGAACAATAGGTCGTGCGTCTGCCAGTGTTGGAAAGTACGAGTGAACTGTCCCTCGGGGAACAACGGGTTGTTCCAGAGGGGTGCCAGAGCGGGGGGGGAGGACAATAAGGAGAAAGTCTTAGTGAGTCTGTCCCAAAGTGTGACAGTAAATGCTATTGACGGGAAATTAGCGCTTTCTGGAGGTCTATCAGTTCGTGGGATCCAGAGGAGGGTGGAGATGGATCTCATACGTACGAGTTCGGATTCCAGTTGAACCCATCTACGTGACGTTGTCTGTGAGTGCCATAAGACGGCCTGAGATAGGTGGGCCGCGTAATAATATAATTTAATGTTAGGTACTCCAAGTCCACCCTCTCTGTTCCTGTTGTAGAGTGTCTTGAAGCGAACCCGGGGTCTTTTACCTGACCACAGGAAGTGTGAAAATTTCTTCTGTAAGTCTGCGAACACCTTTGAGGGTATTCGTATCGGGAGTGCCTGGAATAGGTATAGGAGACGAGGCAGGATGTTCATTTTCAGGGCGTTGGCTCGTCCGGACCAAGAAATATACTGATCTGACCATTTCTGCAGATCTCTAGTGACATTATGAATAAGTTCACGGTAATTGGCTTTAAATAGTTGGGAGTGTTGTCTGGTGAGGAAAACGCCTAAGTATTTTAGGTGAGATTTCTTCCAATCAAACTTGAAATTACTGTGCAAAGATATCTTTAACTGGGCATGGAGATGAAAGTCTAGCACCTCTGTTTTAGCATCGTTAATTTTAAAGTTTGAAATGAATCCAAATTCTTGTATAACGTGTAGAAGGTTTGGGAGGGAGATGTGGGGGTTCGAGAGAGTAAGCAAGATATCGTCTGCATATAAGGAGATCTTAAACTGAGAAGATCCAATTGTAATCCCTGAGATATCCGGGCAGCCGCGGATCCTCGACGCCAATGGTTCCATCATCAGCGCGAAGATTAAGGGTGACAGAGGGCAGCCCTGTCTTGTACCATTCGCAATCGTGAATGGAGGGGACAGTTGACCATTTACTAGAACGCAGGCTGAAGGGGAGGAGTAAAGGGATTCAATGCCCGTGAGGAACCGGCCCGTGAATCCAAAGCGTCGGAGAGTGCGGTCCATATATGCCCATGATATGCGATCGAACGCCTTTTCAGCGTCCAGCCCCATCGCTAAGGAGGGAATTGCGGAGGCGTCTGCGAAGTGTAGGGTATCAATAGCTCTTCTGATGTTATCAAACGCTTGTCTGCCTGGGATGAATCCGACTTGGTCCGGGTGGACCAAAGAGGCGATCATCACCGCAAGGCGATTAGCGAGTATTTTTGCGAATAACTTCAGATCTGAATTCAGTAATGATATCGGGCGGTAGTTACTACACTCCGTGGGATCGCGGCCGGGCTTGGGGATGACAACTATTTCCGCTCTAGTGGTGGCGCTGTCGAAGGGCGTACCAGCCAAAATAGCATTGAACAATATCGTCAGGGCCGGGGTCAGTGTTCCACTGAATTTTTTATAGTATAGGGCCGGTAGACCGTCTGGACCGGGAGCTGAGGTATTCCTCAGTGTTTTAATTGTGAGATCAACTTCTTCAGAGGAAATTTCCTGATTAAGTGAGTCTATCTGTAGCTGAGATAGGGTTGGGAGGGAGCAAGTAGAAAGGAAACTATCTATACGTTTTTGCAAACTAGTGGGGTCCTCAGGGGTGGGGAGATTGTATAGGGATTGATAATACTTCTTGAAACAATGGGCTATTTGTTGAGGATCGTACGTCAGTTTGTGCTGTTGGTCTTTTAGGGAGAGGATCCTATTTCTCTGTTTGCGGGCCCGTAGGCGAGAGGCCAAGAGGGAGTCCGCCTTGTCACCCTTAGAATAAAATTTGTGTTGTAGCCACCGCATGGTCTTAGCAGCTTTGGCCGACAGAATTTGATATAGCTGGCCTTTAAGAGCCAGGAGTTTGTTATAAATCGTGCGTTTGGGGGTACGCTGGTGTCGAGCTGTGAGTTCTTTAATTTGGTTCTCGAGATCCGCGACCTCCCGGAGGTCCTTCAGTTTTTGCGCTTTAGTTAGGGAGATGAAGTGACCTCGAATGGAAGCTTTGTGCGCTTCCCATATTATTGCAGGTGAGATCTCGTCAGTGGAATTTAGAGTAAAGAATTCTTTCAAGACTTCGGCAGTCTGGGTAAGATATTCTTTTTTCAATAGGAGGGCCGTGTTCAATCTCC
This sequence comes from Pseudophryne corroboree, assembly GCF_028390025.1. NCBI lineage: Eukaryota > Metazoa > Chordata > Amphibia > Anura > Myobatrachidae > Pseudophryne > Pseudophryne corroboree. Next base: position 607,202,499 of record NC_086447.1, read on the forward strand.
AGCGGAAAGTTGTGGGGAGTGCAGGGGAGGAGTCAATGGTCAGGGACACTGCTAAGTGATCCGACCACACCACCGGGGAAGCTGAAGTTCTGACCAAACCCTGCACAGTGGAGGAGTCTACCAAGAATAGATCTATTCTGGAGTGTAAATTGTGGGGGACTGAGTAGTGAGTGTACGTGCGTTCACATGGGTGTAGTACTCTCCAGGCGTCGTAGAGGCCCGAAGATGTTATGTAGTCTGTCAGTCGTCTGGATTCCCTGATTGTCGATGGACTGGGGTTACTAGATTGGGTGCGGTCCCATATCAGATCTGGCACTGCATTAAAATCTCCACCGACGACAACTCGTCCTTTTGTTATTTTTTCCAGTTGAGGGCGGAAGTCGCTGAGGAAGGCACCCTGCTCCATATTGGGGGAGTAAATTGAGGCCACAGTTAAGAAAGAGTTTCCAAGTTGAAGTACTACTATATTGAAGCGGCCCTTAGGGTCTGAAAAGGAGCTCTCAACAGCGCAATGGAGTGAAGCGCGGAGTAGAATGGCGGTACCTTTACGTTTTTGGGGGGGGTGGAGTAGAAGGCCTGGGGGTAAGCTCTCGAGGCAAGAGAGGGGTGTATCGTTTTGAAATGTGTTTCTTGTAAAAGAATTATGTCCGCCCTCTGTTTTTTAAAGTATTGGATGGCCATAGTACGCTTTTGGGGGGAGTTGAGTCCGTTGACATTCAGTGACACAATTTTAAGAGTCATGGGGGATTCCAGAGCCGGTTTCGGCTTAGGGAGGGTCTAACCCTCGCGGGGGTAGCGCAGAGCTGTGTAGGGGGGCTGTGGGCGGGACGGGAAAAGCTGGGAGAGCAAAACAAGGGAGATTGGGGCCTTGCGGCCATCCAAGTATCCGGGTATGGTCGTAGTCTTAAAGACACGACATACAACACCACTGATGGACTCCATCCGTATGGGAGGGAGGTCCGGTGTTGTGGGGGCGAGACCTGGGGGTGACCAGAGGAACGCCTGGTGTCAATCGAGCACAGCAACACAAAAAGGGTTGATATGAACTTGAGCATGGGGAGGGGGTAATCTGCACGGCAGGGAGGGGGAAATACCCCAATATCTTTTAGGTAGGGTCTGATTGAACCGCAGGAGTCGGTGGGTTATCCCGACGTCTGCATGATCTTAGTATTAGGAAAGGTGATACCCTAGCGTGTACAATTGAAATATCACAGTTTAAGATTTGAACATGGGTGAACTTAAACATGGAACAGTTAATGGAGATAAACAATCCTTAAGCATACAAGCGAACGCGTCATCGCGTCATCGTGCCATCGCCGGGCGCCCGGGCGAGGCCACCCCGGGGCACCCCACCGTCCAATCCGCAACGCCGTCAACTCAGGGCGTCGGGAAGACGGTCCATGGGGGCCCCGACGGGGGGCCCCGCCCCGGCACCCGGCGAGACCAACAGACAAACATCAACATTTACACAGACAATGATTCCAAAACATTAATCTATGGAAAGGAAAACCTTCTGTTCATCCATGAACTAGAAATCCTGGGAAATCAGCGGGCGGTCGACCACTCAGCTTGAGGGGGGGTTCTCGACTTCGGGTTGTCCATTGAGTCTGAAGAAGATTCAGGGGGAGAGGTCGAGAAAAGTCCCAGTCGTCTTAGTACAGACAGTCCATCATCGGGATTCTTAACTGAGTGGGTTCGGCCGTTGAACGTGAACTGTAGGGCAAACGGGAATCCCCACCTGTAGAGGATCTGGCGGTTACGTAAGGCCTTAGTGACGGGTAACATTTCTCTCCGTTTTTTGAGGGTGGAGGGAGCAAGGTCCTGGAAAACAAGGAGATTTAATCCCTTGTATGGGATAGCCGGGGTGCCTCGGCAAGCGTTGAGCACTTTAGTTTTGACGTGGAAAAAGTGCATGCGGAGGATAATATCTCTAGGTGGTTGATCTGGAGGTGGTTTTGCGCGGAGGGCTCTGTGCGCTCGATCCAACAAAAATTGGTCGTCCGAGAGATCCGGGAGTAGCTGGTGAAAGAGGCCCATGAGAAATTCCGGCAGTGTAGGGGTGTCCACAGACTCGGGTACATTGCGTATTCGCAAATTATTTCTGCGCGAGCGATTTTCCAGGTCCTCTACTTGTTCGCGTATGAGGTCGACTTCCGATCGTAGTTCCGAGACCTCCTGGGTGACCACATCTTGATAATTGCAGATGTCGTCGGTCTTGCGCTCTAACGCGTCGGTGCGGGACCCCAGGGAGGACATTTCTGTCTTAAGTTCTTGGATAGCTGCGCGCAGTTCAACTCTGAATGTGGTCGCTATGCGCTGCACTAAAGAGTCGTATGGATCCGCATCGACCGTAAGGGCTGAGTCAGATCTAGACGGAGAGGATCCCGTATCTTGTGGGTTTCCGGGTGAAACCGGGTGTTGATTCGTATTTTTGCCTCGTTTAGGGTCGAAGAATGACGCTGAGTCACCCGGGGGTGCTTTACGGTTCCTGTTAGACATGATCCTTTTGATCTAGGGTGACGCTGTGCAGGTGTATAGGAAAAATTCAAAAACTGAGAAGCTGATGGGGTATTATCCCGTGCCGTGCAGCAGAAGGGAGGTGAATTACATATACATCCCGGGGGCTTTTTTCAGAATATAAAAAGACCGCATAGGTAGGAGTGACAGCCACATGTATCTGTTCAGACAGGTGTCCAGATCACGGCTGCAGGGTTGCTTTTAATAGATGCCAGGTGACCCCGGGATCGGAGTATATGATAGTGAGTGAGACCTCCGAGTTCTTTCAATCAGGGCTGCCTAAGGATCCAAGATGGCCGCCGTGGTACATGCAGGTCTGAAGAACCACTGATTAAATGCTGACCCAGTGCCTTTTGGGCTGTGTGGCCCCGTCTGGTAGGTGACTGGGGGGTTGGGATTGGATGTGGAGCAATGTGGGGCAGCGGAGGGTACGCTGGGCGCCGCTGTGGGTCCCGTTTCAGACTCCTCTTGGGTCTGGAGCTCGCGGTCGGGGAGATGTGAAAATCGAGGCCCTGGTCTCTTATCAGTGTAGGCCCCGATTCCGCCTGAGGTGTGCGGACCTCCTGGATTAGCCACGTGCACGGGGGGGTGTCTGCAGCTGTGTGCAGGGTCGGGTGAGAGGGTAAGAGACTGTAGGGGGGCCGGCAGGCAGTGAAGGGACTTACTTGTATGCAGGCCGCCGGGCGTCCGTCCGGTCCGTTCCCGGCCTTCTATCTCCGGGTCCCCGGGCAGATGGAGCTCTAGGAGTGCTTGGCCGGCAGTGGGAGGGTCCTCCTTAGCTGCTGACAGCGAGTTATACCGGTTTTGGGCTCCGGAACGAGTCCGAGACGCGGTCCGCGAGTTCCTGGAGCCTTCTTCGGAGAAGCCTGAAAATTGAGGCCCCGGCTTCGTCTGGTCTGTAGGCCGCAATCCGCAGGAGCAGTAAAAACTGCTCCCCGATTCTGCGGCACCTTTAGGGACTCTGTAGGGGGGCCTGGGGAAACAGTGAGGGTCGTTGTGTGCCCAGGGAGGCTTGTAAGAGGGGTTAAACTACTTTTAATCCCCTGTAGTTAGAGGAGCTCTGCAACACTGCTTCTGACTCCATTCGCAGCCAGGCCCCGAATATACTGTATTATTTTATTTTCATTGTAAGACAGTCAATGGAAAGGTGCACACAAGTTACATATAAATCAGAGTACATCTGCAGGAGCGATTATTTACGCTAAATGCAAATACACAGCGGCAATGAGTAGAAATGAGTGTATTCTGACGCAACGAATTGAGCAAAACAGTACAGTAGATCTTCGGCGTTTGTGTATTGCACAGGACCTGAATTCCCTCCCTGTCTACTGCATGATCTGTGCAGGCTCCCAGGGGGGTAGGGCGATGGGGGTAGGGGGAGACGATGGAAAACACCGTGCCTTTGAAATGCAATTATATGAGCGTCCGAGTACCCTACGGCATAAACCAACACCAATGGGAAGGAAGTGCCAACCTTTTTTTTTAATGTGTTCCCGTGACATTCACTTTAATATTTTTTCTCTCTCACTAATACATCCAATGGAAGGATGCACACAAGTTTCACATAAATCAGAGTAGATCTGCAGGAGTGATTCTTTACGCTAAATGCATCTACACAGCGGTAATGAGTAGAAATGAGTGTATTCTGAGTGAGCAAAACAGTACTGTAGATCTTCGGCGTTTGTGTATTGCACAGGACCTGAATTCCCTCCCTGTCCACTGCATGATCTGTGCAGGCTCCCAGGGGGGGAAGGGCGTTGGGCTAGCAGGAGGCGGTGGAAAATACTGTGCTTTACAAATGCGAGCGTCTGAGTCCCCTAAGGCATAAACCAACACCAATGGGAAGGAAGTGCCAACCTTTTTTTTTTAATGTGTTCCCGTGAACAAGCACAAACAGCTAATTAGTACCCTAATAGAACATACTGTACAGAGATACTAAGTACGGTGATTTGGCATCCGGTAAAACAGCTGTTCATGCTAATTAGTACACTAGTAGAACATACTGTACAGAGATACTAAGGATGGTGATTTGGCATCTAGGAACTTTCAGAGGAGCTTTTATCTCTCTCCATTATACATAGAAATATTAAACTTGCAACTGTACGTTACAAGCTGTTTGTGCTAATTAATACACTAGTAGAACATCGAGTACAGAGATACTAAGGATAGTAATTTGGCATCCAGGAATTTAGGGAGGAGCTTTTATCTCTCTCTATTACACTTAGAAAGATTACAATGGAGAGATTAAAGCTCCTCCCTAAGTTCGTGGATGCCAAATCACTGTACTTAGTATCTCTGTACAGTATGTTCTACTAGTGTACTAATTAGCACGAACAGCTTGTAAAGTACAGTGGCAAGTTTAATCTTTCTATGTATAATGGAGAGATAAAAGCTCCTCTGTAAGTTACTAGATGCCAAATCACCGTCCATAGTATCTCTGTGCAGTATGTTCTACTAGTGTACTAATTAGCACGAACAGCTTGTAACGTACAGTGGCAATTTTAATCTTTCTATGTATAATATTGAGAGATAAAAGCTCCTCCCTAAGTTCCTGGTTGCCAAATCACCATCCTTAATATCTCTGCATAGTATTTCTATTAGGGTACTAATTAGCACAAACAGCTAATTAGTACCCTAATAGAACATACTGTACAGAGATACTAAGTACGGTGATTTGGCATCCAGGAACTTACTGAGGAGCTTTTATCTCTCTCCATTATACATAGAAAGATTAAACTTGCCGCTGTACGTTACAAGCTGTTCGTGCTAATTAGTACCCTAATAGAACATAGGGGGTCATTCCGAGTTGTTCGCTCGCAAGCTGCTTTTAGTAGCTTTGCACACGCTAAGCCGCCGCCTACTGGGAGTGAATCTTAGCATAGTAAAATTGCGAACGAAAGATTCTCAAAATTGCGATTACACACCTCTTAGCAGTTTCTGAGTAGCTTCAAAAACTTACTCGGCATCTGCGATCAGTTCAGTGCTTGTCATTCCTGGTTTGACGTCACAAACACACCCAGCGTTCGCCCAGACACTCCTCCGTTTCTCCAGCCACTCCCGCGTTTTTCCCAGAAACGGTAGCGTTTTTTCGCACACCCCCATAAAACGGCCTGTTTCCGCCCAGAAACACCCACTTCCTGTCAATCACATTACGATCACCAGAACGAAGAAAAAACCGTGAGTAAAATTCCTAACTGCATAGCAAATTTACTTGGCGCAGTCGCACTGCGGACATTGCGCATGCGCATTCGCGACTAATCGCTCCGTTGCGAAAAAAAAATAACGAGCGAACAACTCGGAATGACCCCCATAGAGTACAGAGATACTAAGGATGGTAATTTGGCACCAAGGAATTTAGGGAGAAGCTTTTATCTCTCTCCATTATACTTAGAAAGATTACAATGGAGAGAGATTATAGCTCCTCCCTAACTTCGTGGATGACAAATCACTGTCCTTAGTATCTGTGTACAGTATGTTCTACTAGTGTACTAATTAGCACGAACAGCTTGTAACGTACAGTGGCAAGTGTAATTTTTCTAAGTATAATGGAGAAAGATAAAAACTCCTCCCTATGTTCCTGGATGTCAAATTACCATGCTTAGCATTTCTGTACAGTATTTCCTATCTAGCCAGAAACCGTGCATCCTGTGCAAGCTAGGCAGACAACTGGAGGGGACCCGAAACACGGTTGCTTCCCGTTTCCCTTTCCAGTGTCACAAACTAGTGGTTGATCTGCCCCGAAAGCCAAGAGTCTCCTCTTTTGTATGGTACCAGTCCTGAGTCTCTGGGACACCCAGAACCAGAGATATCAGTACGCAAAGTGGACCGATTTTCCCATAGACTATAATGGGCCCGTTAATTCAGACCCACCATGGGTTCCGACGCTTGCCATGAGCCTTGTGGGGGTCACAGATACTTGGGGTTGGTACCCTCCGGAAAATACTGTGCTTTTGAAATGCAAGTACTGTATGAGTCCAAGTCCCCATTATGTTCTTCTAGTGTACTAATTAGCACGAACAGCTTGTAACGTACAGTGGCAAGTTTAAGCTTTCTATGTATAATGGAGAGATAAAAGCTCCTCAGCAAGTTCCTGGATGCCAAGTCACCGTCCTTAGTATCTCTGTACAGTATGTTCTACTAGTGTACTAATTAGCACGAACAGCATTTAACTGGATGCCAAATCACCGTACTTAGTATCTCTGTACAGTATGTTCTATTAGGGTACTAATCAGCAAGAACAGCTTGTAACGTACAGCGGCAAGTTTAATCTATGTATAATGGAGAGAGATAAAAGCTCCTCAGTAAGTTCCTGGATGCCAAATCACCGTCCTTAGTATGTCTGTATAGTATTTTCTATTAGGGTACTAATTAGCACGAACAGCTAATTAGTACCCTAATAGAACATACTGTACAGAGATACTAAGGGCAGTGATTTGGCATCCAGGAACTTAGGGAGGAACTTTTATCTCTCTCCATTATACATAGAAAGAATAAACTTGCCGCTCTACGTTACAAGCTGTTCGTGCTGATTAGTACCCTAATAGAACATACTGTACAGAGATACTAAGTACGGTGATTTGGCATCTGGTAAAACAGCTGTTCATGCTAATTAGTACACTAGTAGAACATACTGTACAGAGATACTAAGGATGGTGATTTGGCATCTATGAACTTTCAGAGGAGCTTTTATCTCTCTCCATTATACATAGAAAGATTAAACTTGCAACTGCACGTTACAAACTGTTCGTGCTAATTAATACACTAGTAGAACATACTGTACAGAGATACTAAGGACAGTAATTTGGCATCCAGGAATTTAGGGAGGAGCTTTTATCTCTCTCCATTATACTTAGAAAGATTACAATGGAGAGATTAAAGCTCCTCCCTAAGTTCATGGATGCCAAATCACTGTACTTAGTATCTCTGTACAGTATGTTCTACTAGTGTACTAATTAGCACGAACAGCTTGTAAAGTACAGTGGCAAGTTTAATCTTTCTATGTATAATGGACAACTGGAGGGGACCTAGAGTTTGCTTCCCATTTCCCTTTCCAGTGTCACAAACTAGTGGTTGGCCTGCCCCGAAAGCCAAGAGTCTCCTCTTTTGTATGGTACCAGTCCTGAGTCTCTGGGACACCCAGAACCAGAGATATCTGTACGCAAAGTGGACCCATTTTCCCATAGACTATAATGGGCCCGTTAATTCAGACCCACCATGGGTTCCGACGCTTGCCATAAGCCTTGTGGGGGTCACAGAAACTTGGGGTTGGTACCCTCCGGTAGTTAATTGTCTCCCCTTCCATACCAACCTAGCGATGAAGGCTCCCACCTCCCACGCTGAGAGTCTCAAAGTGCCAACCTTTTTTTTATATGTTCCCGTGACATTCACTTTATTATACAGTACATTCAATGAAAGGGTGCACACAGGTTTCACATAAATCAAAGTAAATCTGCAGCAGCGATTCATTCCGCTATATACAAATACACAGCGGTAATGAGTATAAATTAGTGTATTCCGACGCAACTGAGCAACACAGTACTGTAGATCGTCGGCATTTGTGTATTGTACCTAACCTGAACTCCCTCCCTGTCCACTGCATGACCTGTGCAGGCTCCCAGGGGGAAGAGCGATGGGGGTATGGAGAGGCGGTGGAAAATACCGTGCTCTTGAAATACAAGTATTAGCGTCCGAGTCCCCTAAGGCATAAACCAACACCAATGGGAAGGAAGTGCCAACCTTTTTTTTAATGCGCTCCTGTAACATTCACTTTATTATTATTATTTTTCTTTGTTATACATTCAATGGAAGGGTGCACACAGGTTTCACATAAATCAGAGTGGGCAGGGGATTTTCCTACATACAGTAGTATACTGTTGCACATGTCTTGTAACCTGATCGGAACTCCCTCCCTGTCTACTGCATGTACTTTGCAGGCTCCCAGGGGGGGAAGGGGAAAGTGGGATGGGGGTAGGGCGAGGCAGTGGAAAATACCGTGTTCAAAGAAAAGGCATAATCAAAACCATGGGGAACTTTGCGGTGTATCGTTATGTGCATTGACCTCGCTTATCCCCATCACCCCTGTGTATTTTAGCTAGGGGATTCTGACGCTCCTTCAGCATTGCCCCGTAGCGTGCAAAATATGTGCTGTTACTTGCTCCATAGCCGAGTGCCTCCATGGATCTAGGAGTCACAGGCGGTAGCCATTTCAATTGAGTTTGCCCTGCTATAGAATTGTATGTGTACCGTACAATGCATAGAACCTTGACAGTAGATCATCTCCTGCAGCTTTGCCCTGCTTTATGTAAAATTTGTGTTTTGTCAGTTTGCTATGCGATCGAGCCCGGTGTAACGTAATGTGCATACACCTCACTTATCTCTATCGCCCCTGTGTATTTTGGCTAGGGGATTGTGACGCTCCTTCAGCATTGCACCGTAGCCTGCAAAACGTATACCATCTCTCACTCCATATCCGAGCGCTGCCTGCCACATGGTGTGGGTTCAGGGGCAGTGGCCATTTTGCCAGTGTGCTATGCGATCGAGTCTGGTGTACCGTAATGTGCATAGACCTCACTTATTCCTATCGCCCCTGTGTATTTTTGCTAGGGGATTGGGACGCTCCTTCAGCATTGACCCATAGCCTGCAAAATCTGGACTGCTACTTGCTCTGAAGCCTAGGGCCTCCATGGGGCAAGGAGTCATAGGTGGTAGCCATTTCTATTGAGTCTACCCTGCTACAGAATTGTATGTGTACTGTATGGAGCATAGAACCTCAACAGTAGAACCGCTCCTGCAGCTTTGCCCTGGTTTATGTGAATAAAAATAATAATAAGGTGTCTGGAAAAAACTAACATGCATTCGTACTTTAGGAATCGAACTCGGGACTATGAGTATAGGAAGCGGAACACTTCACCACTTCGCCGCAGACAGATGAATAAATCCATTGGTTTTGATTATGCTGTAATGGCTACGGGATTAGGACGCTAACATACTGTACAAAATTCCTAATCTCAAGAGGCAATAGTGAACTTCTAACACGTCCATTTGCGACAGTATACACTACTGGTTTTATGTTGTTTTGTCTGCGGGACTTGGACGCTCACATATTCATAAAGTACTGTAGATGGATCATATACTGTATGCTGTACTATTTGCATCTGTACCGTATATACTGTATTAAATAATGCAGCTTAATGAGTATTTACTGTATTAAATAATGCAGCGTAATAAGTATTTACTGTATGCAGTGTAATGAGACGCCTTAGTAAAGTAGTCCTTATTATATATTTCAGTATTGTATTTTACGGGAGACCACACGCATGCGCAGTGGTGATTGTAAAAAGCGACATCTGGTGGATGATCACAGGTATTACATGTAAAGGTAACGCCAAACGCTCTCCGTGCGATTAGGTACGCCTCTCTGTGACTAGGTGTGCCTCCCTACACCCCAGGACGCTGTGTATGCTCGATCGGGACAAACGCCTCAGCCAGTCAAGATAAAGGTGGCTACATCTGTATGAAGGAAATAAGGTAGAAAGAAAATTTAATTATGTCGGTAGATATGTTACTTCTGTGTGGTATGTCCTTGGCGTTATTTAGAAGGGGATGTCTGAAATAACAGGTGACTCAATTAAGCGGGCAGTAGCCAAAAGAAAGGAACAAGTTTAAAAAATTCACCACATGTATTTGGTAATAAAAAATACAACCAGGGTTGAATGTGTGGGTGGAAAAAAAATATATAAATATTTCAACATCGTCCAAACTATATGCGCTTAAACACTGTGGAAATAAATAGTAATGTTAATATCATTCTTTAAAATTCATAGTAACAAGAAACATAAATGTTTTCCCATAAATACATTCACATATACCGTATATACACATGCATACACATACATACACATGGAAAAAAAATAATCTTACGAGTTAAAATTTTGTACTGTAGTGTAAACGCTGCGCCAAAAAACAAAACATTTAACTTGCATATAAAGTTATGACAAATATATTTATGAAAATAAGATTTTACTCACCGGTAAATCTATTTCTCGTAGTCCGTAGTGGACGCTGGGACTCTGTAAGGACCATGGGGATTAGCGGCTCCGCAGGAGACTGGGCACAACTAAAGAAAGCTTTAGGACTACCTGGTGTGCACTGGCTCCTCCCACTAAGACCCTCCTCCAGACCTCAGTTAGGATACTGTGCCCGGAAGAGCTGACACAAATAGGAAGGATTTTGAATCCCGGGTAAGACTCATACCAGCCACACCAATCACACCGTATAACTCGTGATACTATAGCCAGTTAACAGTATGAAATATAACTGAGCCTCTCAACAGATGGCTCAACAATAACCCTTTAGTTAGGCAATAACTATAAACAAGTATTGCAGACAGTCCGCACTTGGGATGGGCGCCCAGCATCCACTACGGACTACGAGAAATAGATTTACCGGTGAGTAAAATCTTATTTTCTCTGACGTCCTAAGTGGATGCTGGGACTCCGTAAGGACCATGGGGATTATACCAAAGCTCCCAAACGGGCGGGAGAGTGCGGATGACTCTGCAGCACCGAATGAGCAAACTCTAGGTCCTCCTCAGCCAGGGTATCAAACTTGTAGACTGTTGCAAAAATGTTTGAACCCGACCAAGTAACAGCTCGGCAAAGTTGTAAAGCCGAGACCCCTCGGGCAGCCGCCCAAGAAGAGCCCACTTTTCTCGTGGAATGGGCTTTTACAGAGTTAGGGTGCGGCAGTCCAGCCGCAGCATGTGCAAGTTGAATCGTGCTACAGATCCAGCGAGCAATAGTCTGCTTAGAAGCAGGAGCACCCAGCTTGTTGGGTGCATACAGGATAAATAGCGAGTCAGTTTTCCTGACTCCAGCCATCCTGGAAACATACTTTTCAGGGCCCTGACTACGTCCAGTAACTTGGAATCCTCCAAGTCCCAAGTAGCCGCAGGCACCACAATAGGTTGGTTCACATGAAAAACTGATACCACCTTAGGAAGGAATTGAGTCCTCAATTCCGCCTTATCCATATAAAATACAGATAAGGGCTTTTGTATGACAAAGCCGCCAATTCTGATACACGCCTGGCCGACGCCACGGCCCACAGCATGACCACTTTCCACGTGAGGTATTGTAGCTCCACGGATTTAAGTGGCTCAACCCAATGCGACTTCAGGAAATCCAACACCACGTTGAGATACCACGGTGCCACTGGAGGCACAAAAGGGGGCTGACTATGCAGCATATGGAAGTGCAGAAACCGACCTAGCTGAAATTTCTCCTTTGGGGCCTTCCTGGCCTCACAGCACGCAACATATTTCCACCATATGCGGTGATAATGGTTTGCGTTCACTTCTTTCCTAGCTTTAAATAGCGTAGGGATAACTTCCTCCGGAATGCCCTTTTCCTTCAGGATCCGGCGTTCAACCGCCATGCCGTCAAACGCAGCCGCGGTACGTCTTGGAACAGACAGGCCCCCTGCTGCAGCAGGTCCTGTCTGAGCGGCAGAGGCCATGGGTCCTCTGAGATCATTTCTTGGAGTTCTGGTTACCAAGCTCTTCTTGGCCAACCCGGAACAATGAGTATAGTTCTTACTCCTCTCCTTCTTATTATTCTCATTACCCTGGGTAAGAGAGGCAGAGAAGGGAACACATACACCGACTGGTACATCCACGGTGTTACCAGAGCGTCCACAGCTATCGCCTGAGGGTCCCTTGACCTGGCGCAATATCTTTGTAGCTTTTTGATGAGGCGGGACGCCATCATGTCCACCTGTGACCTTTCCCAACGGTGTACAATCATTTGGAAAACTTCTGGATGAAGTGCCCACTCTCCCGGGTGGAGGTCGTGTCTTCTGAGAAAGTCTGCTTCTCAGTTGTCCACTCCGGGAATGAACACTGCTGACAGTGCTAACACATGATTTTCCGCCCATCGGAGAATCCTTGTGGCTTCTGCCATCGCCATCCTGCTTCTTGTGCCGCCCTGTCGGTTTACATGAGCGACCGCCGTGATGTTGTCTGACTGGATCAGCACCGGCCGGTGTTGAAGCAGGGTCTAGCCTGACTTAGGGCATTGTAAATGGCCCTTAGTTCCAGAATATTCATGAGTAGGGAAGTCTCCTGACTTTTCCATAGCCTTGGAAGTTTCTTCCCTGTGTGACTGCCCCCCAGCCTCGAGGGCTGGCATCCGTGGTCACCAGGACCCAGGCCTGTATGCCGAATCTGCGGCCCCCTAGAAGATGAGCACTCTGCAGCCACCACAACAGCGACCCGGACCACTTGTCCAACAGATCCCACTGGAAAATCCTTGCATGGGACCTGGCGAATGGAATTTCTTCGTAAGAAGCTACCATCCTTCCCAGGGCTCGCGTGCATTGATGCCCCGACACCTGTATACGTATTAGGAGGTCTCTGTCTAGAGACGACAACTCCTTGGACTTCTCCGGGAGAAAACCCTTTTTATACTGTTCTGTGTCCAGAACCAAACCCAGGAACAGTAGACGCGTCGTAGGAACCAGCTGCGACTTTGGAATATTCAGAATCCAGCCGTGCTGTTGTAGCACTTCCCAAGATAGTGCTACTCCGCCGAACAACTGCTCCCTGGACCTCGCCTTTAGAAGGAGATCGTCCAAGTACGGGATAATTATTTCGGCCATTACCTTGGTAAATACCTCGGTGCCGGGGACAGACCAACGGCAACGTCTGGAATTGGTAATGACCATCCTGTACCACAATTTTGAGGTACTCCTGGTGAAGAGGGTAAATAGGGACATGCAGGTAAGCATCCTTGATGTCCAGTGATACCATGAAATTCTCCAGGCTTGCAATAATCGCCCTGAGCGATTCCATTTTGAACTTGAACCTTCGTATATAAGTGTTCAAGGCTTTCAATTTTAGAATGGGTCTCACCGAACCGTCTGGTTTCGGTACCCCAACATTTTGGAATAGTAACCCCGGCCTTGTTGAAGGAGGGGTACCTTGATTTCACCTGCTTGAAGTACAGCTTGTGAATTGCCGCCAGTACTACCTTTCTCCGAGGGCAGCAGGCAAGGCTGATGTGAGGTAACGGCGAGGGGGAGTCGCCTCGAACTCCAGCCTGTATCCCTGTGATACTATTTGCAGAACCTAGGGATCCACCTGTGGGCAAGCCCACTGGTCCCTGAAGTTCCCGAGACGCGCCCCTACCGCACCTGTCTCCACCTGTGGAGCCCCAACGTCATGCGGTGGACTCAGAGGAAGCGGGGGAAGATTTTTGATCCTGGGAACTGGCTGCTGGTGCAGCTTTTTCCTTCTTCCCTGGTCTCTGTGCAGAAAGGAAGCGCCTTTGACCCGCTTGCTTTTCTGAAGCCGAAAGGACTGTACCTGAAAATACAGTGCTTTCTTAGGCTGTGAGGAAACCTGAGGTAAAAATTTTTCTTTCCCAGCTGTTGCTGTGGATACGAGGTCCCAGAGACCATCCCCAAACAATTCCTCACCCTTATAAGGCAGAATCTCCATGTGCCTTTTATAGGCAGCATCACCTGTCACTGCCGGGTTTCTAATACCCTCCTGGCAGAATGGACATTGCATTAATTCTGGATGCCAGCCGGCAAATATCCCTCTGTGCATTCTTTATATCTAAGACGACGTCTTTAATATGCTCTATGTTAGCAAACTATTATCCCTGTCTTAGAGTATTAATATTATCTGACTGGGTATCAGACCACGCTGCAGCAGCACTATTTATGCTGAGGCAATTGCAGGTCTCAGTATATAACCTGAGTGTGTATATACAGACTTCAGGATAGCCTCCTGCTTTTTATCAGCAGGCTCCTTCAAGGTGGCCGTATCCTAAGACGGCAGTGCCACCTTTTTTGACAAACGTGTGAGCGCCTTATCCACCCTAAGGGATATCACCCAACGTGACCTATCCTCTGGCGGGAAAGGGTACGCCATCAGTAACTTTTTAGAAATTACCAGTTTCTTATCGGGGGAACCCACGCTACTTTACACACTTCATTCATTCATCTGATGGGGGAACAAAACACTGGCTGCTTTTTCTCCCCAAAAATAAAACCCCTTTTATGTGGTACTTGGGTTCATGTCAGAAATGCGTAACACATTTTTCATTGCCGAGATCATGTAACGGATGTTCCTAGTGGATTGTGTATATGTCTCAACCTCGTCGACACTGGAGTCAGACTTCGTGTCGACATCTGTGTCTGCCATCTGAGGTAACGGGCGCTTTTTTGAGCCCCTGATGGCATTTGAGATGCCTGGGCAGGCGCGGGCTGAGAAGCCGGCTGTCCCACAGCTGTTTTACGTCATCCAGCCTTCTATGTAAGGAGTTGACATTGTCGGTTAATACCTTCCACCTATCCATCCACTCTGGTGTCGGCCCCACAGGGGGCGACATCCCATTTATCGGCCTCTGCTCCACCTCCACGTAACCTTCCTCATCCCACATATCGACACAGCCGTACCGACACACCGCACACACACACACAGGGACTCTGACTGAGGACAGGACCCCACAAAGTCCTTTGGGGAGACAGAGAGAGAGTATGCCAGCACACACCAGAGCGCTATATAATGCAGGGATTAACACTATAACTGAGTGATTTTCCCCCCCAATAGCTGCTTGTATAAACAATATTGCGCCTAAATTTAGTGCCCCCCCTCTCTTTTTAACCCTTTGAGCCTGAAAACTACAGGGGAGAGCCTGGGGAGCTGTCTTCCAGCTGCACTGTGAAGAGAAAATGGGGCCAGTGTTCTGAGGGAGATAGCTCCGCCCCTTTTTCGCAGACTTTTCTCCCGCTTTTTTATGGATTCTGGCAGGGGTATTTATCACATATATAGCCTCTGGGGCTATATATTGTGATGATTTTGCCAGGCAAGGTGTTTATATTGCTGCTCAGTGCGCCCCTCCCCAGCGCCCTGCACCCATCAGTGACCGGAGTGTGAGGTGTGCATGAGGAGCAATGGCGCACAACTGCAGTGCTGTGCGCTACCTTGGTGAAGACTGAAGTCTTCTGCCGCCGATTTTCCGGAACACTTCTTGCTTCTGGCTCTGTAAGGGGGCCGGCGGCGCGGCTCCGGGACCGAACATCAATGGCCGGTTCCATGCGGTCGATCCCTCTGGAGCTAATGGTGTCCAGTAGCCTAAGAAGCCCAAGCTACCACCAGTTAGGTAGGTTCGCTTCTTCTCCCCTTAGTCCCTCGCTGCAGTGAGTCTGTTGCCAGCAGATCTCACTGTAAAATAAAAAATATACTTTCTTTCTAGGAGCTCAGGAGAGCCCCTAGTGTGCATCCAGCTCAGCCGGGCACAAGAATCTAACTGAGGTCTGGAGGAGGGTCTTAGTGGGAGGAGCCAGTGCACACCAGGTAGTCCTAAAGCTTTCTTTAGTTGTGCCCAGTCTCCTGCGGAGCCGCTAATCCCCATGGTCCTTACGGAGTCCCAGCATCCACTTAGGACGTCAGAGAAATAAGGTTTTGAAGTATATGTTTAAGGAGTTACATAGCTTCCAGTCAATGACTGAAGGGAAGATGTCTATAAGTAATATGATCTGTTGTTCATCTAGGGCAGCGGTGGCCAACCTGTGGCTCTTGAGCCGCATGTGGCTCTTTCTTTATTCAAATGTGGCTCCCAACACTCTAAATCATGTGACCACAACAGATACAGAAATCGCTGCACTCCAGCCAGACACGCAGCAGCACTACAGGGACTGAAAACTGAAGGAGTCAGATACCCACAAGCAAACAGAGGACACATTAGGGACTGTTGCAATGGCACGAGTTGATGGGGGGGCTGTAGTGATACATGAGGGTGGGCTAGAGTGACACATGGCAGAGCAGGCTGGAGAGACACAGGAGGGTCCTACCAGGAGTGACACATGGGAGACCTGGCTGGAGTGACACAGCAGGGTCTTGGCAGTGGTGACACATGGGAGAGCTGGCTGGAGTGACACGGGGGAGCTGGCTGGAGTGAAATAGGAGGGTGCTAGCAGGAGTGACACATGGAAGAGCTGGCTGGAGTGACAGGAGGGTGTTGGCTGGAGTGACACATGAGGGAGCTGGCTGGAGTGACACAGCAGGGTCTTGACAGTAGTGACACATGGGAGACCTGGCTGGAGTGACACAGCAGGGTATTGGTAGTAGGGACACATGGGAGAGCTGGCTGGAGTGACACGGGGGAGCTGGCTGGGATGACATAGGAGGGTGCTAGCAGGAGTGACACATGGGGGAGCTGGCTGGAGTTACAGGAGGGTGTTGCCTGGAGTGACACATGGGGGAGCTTAAGTTTTTTATGTGAATCGGTCTTTTTCAATTATTTTTTGTGAAAGTGGCTTTTTCAATGGATCTGGCTTTAAAAAAATTATTTTACAGTATGTCGTTCTGGCTTTTTTAATGTATTTTATACCAGGGGTGTGGTCTTGCAGGCACAAGGCCACATTCCATTTTTGCATGCGCGCCATCGGCTCGATGTTGGCTCTTTGACGTACCTAACAAAGTTTTTTTGGCTCTTTGTCACTGACTGGTTGGCCACCTCTGATCTATATATATTCCCAGGGACAGCAGAATAGTCTAGAAAAATCAGTAATTATTTAGGCACTACTGTCCCCTGCTGCTAATGCAAAGTACACCTTATAGTGTGTGCGTGACTTGATAAAATTTTTGGCGAAGCTCAACGCATGCTCTAAATATGAAATGATGCGATTCAAAAAGGTATATAACCCCTTCTGTGCGTAGTAATTACAGAGTACTGCTAGAACACCATAAGTGTGTTCTCTTACTCTCTGGACATTAACCCTTTCTTTTATTGTGAAGCTTGATTATGTGACATCTTGCCATTATCAATGATAAACCTGTCCAATGGTAACACCACTACTTGTACTATTCAGTGATATGACTTCTGTGATAGAAAAGCTCTATTTTTGTTATTCTCCTGTGGTAGGTGCAATTATAATGTCTTTGATGAATTATCATAAAGCAAATTTAAAGTGAACAAAGCCTTCTTTTAGTTTAAGGTACTTACATTTTCATAGTTACTTTATAACAATCAGCATTGTCCTGCAGAACCACGTAGTGGAACCACAAACTTTTTTTTATTTTTAGGTAGAACCTTTTTGGTTAAAAACATTAAATTGAATAATTCTCTTTGATCTTATTCCACTGTAGTGGTTTAGTGTATTTCCACACTATAATGCTGATAAGTGCTTTTTTACATACTCTTCAAGCCTTAGAACGCCATTGACCAGCACAGATGCACTGATGAGATCTAACCAGCTCAAAGCATAATTGTTTGAAACTATGGTTAAGTATATCTGTCTGTATTCCATGCTAGAAAGCCAGCGGACCTGGACAAATTGGTTTGCCAATATGCCAATACACTAGGTATTAAGGAACAAGTTTTCTTTCTTTACTAAAATTCAGACTTCATTTGGAGATGTTATTAAGAATTTCCTCTGCAAAATATTTCTATCAAAAACAATCTCATTGGTTTCATTTGAAATTTCAACTTGTAAAATGTTAACAATGATATGATTAATGAGCATATGCCCATGTGTACTTACACTTCTAGTGAAATCCAGTAATAACAAACATCTTAGGCATTAAGGCTATTCACAGCTCAGAAAATCTGCGGTTAAGTAAAACACTTTTAACCTACCTGAACTCAAACACTTCAGATGTTTGCTAGTGAGTGAGACATTAAGTTAGTAATTTCAGGTTGATAACGTTTTATATCTCAAACAAAAGTGCACCAGCCTACAATCTTTAAAACCGCAAACCATTAAAAAGAAATGATATGGAAGCAAGTAAATACAGATAAACAACAACCAATTTTGTAGATAACAGCTATATGTAGTTTATTGGTAGAACATTATAGAAACACAGCAGAGCAATTTATGAATGCACACTGAACATGACAACTTTATAAAGGTTTTATCCACTTTCAGGTGACTTTAGGTTATTTGCTCATGCAGCATTCATTAAACACCTTGCTTTATCTTTCTGGATCCCCTCTGTGCTTTTCAGTAAAGCCAGGACAACTATTTTTCTTCTCTGTTCTTGGACATATTAGAGAACTGTTGATGCCTACAGCTACATCCAATACATAGAACAGAGCAGTTGTGTTATGTCCTAAGGCAAATAAAATATAAAATAAGAGAGGTCTTGTGGGAAAACACAGAAACAAGCTAATACAACAAAGCACGGTATGTAGTGAAACGTTACGAAGACATGTACAATCTAAAGTCGTCTAAGGACAGAGGTCCTTATTCAGGTTTGTTAGCAAACCAAAAAAACACCTGCAGTGCAACATGGTTTGGCCCATTAATGTGTTTTTTTGGTTTAATAACAAACTTGGATAAACTCCAGAATCCCCTATAAAAAGTGACTGCAAATACACATAACAAAACTCTAATTTATTTTTTTGTAGTATAATATCTAACATACGGTATTAAAGACAAAACAGTATCACTTCATGGATTGCAAAACAAAACATCAATGCATTTTATCATAACATAACATTGTAACATAAAAATCCATCGTGTCCATCGTGTTTTAATATTTCTACAAAGTGACACAGTAAGGCCTCATACATGGGGCAGCTATAAGGCGTCTGTAATGCATTTCACTTTGAAAGCTTCCAAGCTGCTGCAAGCGCTTGTAAATACAAGCAGTGCTGTCCACTGTCTCACTGTGCTCACTCACAGTCACTGTTCAGGCCTGAGTGTACAGAGTAAGCATTTGCCAAAGGGTTCGGCGAAACGCAGATTTTCTCAATGGTCACAAGGGAAAGAGTTTTGTGAAAAAAAATAATTTTTGATCACCAGTATTCAGTCATTGGTCCACATATTTTCTTTACTATTCATGACAATGCAATTTACAATTTCTATAATGTGGACCGCTTGCCTCTTTATGGCTTGTCTTCAAAGTGCTTAGGTTGCATATGGTTTACTGTCATGTCAGTTGTATAATCAGTAACAAAATAAGGAAGAACAAATCTCCAGTAAACAATAATTTAATATTCCATTGCCAATATTTGCATACAATATATATATATATATATATAAAACACAGGTATACATACGGGAGACTGGCAGACAGGATGCCGTCTGTCACTATTCCGACAGTGGCATCCTGTCAGCCGGAATCCCGGCACCAAGCTTCACTCCCCACAGGTTATATTCCCACTCATCGTGTGGACCCATTGCCGAGTGGGAATATGGGCTGTGGTCGGAATTCTAATCGCCGTCATTTTCCCGGCTGTCAAGATTCCGGCGTCTGTATACTGAATGCCGGGATCCCAACAGGCAGTATATTAACTGCATCCCTAAACACACACACATATATACATACTGTTAAAAGGCAGCACTCCAAGGTCTTCACAGATGAAAATATTGCACATTAAATAGATATCCCATATTCCTCAGGGCACACTAACAGTACATGTTTTATGGTATCCATGCTTCAGCACAGATGGTTTCAAAATAACGGAGGTACTAATTGAGTAAAAAGTGCTCAAGTAATAGTGGTCCTTAAAACCTGGACTGTTAATTTGCCTTAAGAACCGTGGTTGGGAATCCCTGCATTATGGGATAGAGTTCAGTGTTTTCTTCTATTAAGACCTTGGATGCTGCCCTGAACAGTGTATATTAAGTGGAGATGTACTGTGCATATATATATCTATCTATATATATATATCTATATCTGCTTGTGGACATCCCATACCCTATACTAAATCCCACACTAGTAAACATGGAGCTGTCTGAAGCTGGACTACTCAACTTATAGATCACATTAGATGTAGTAATGAAGCTGCTCAAAGCAAAGTTCAATGAGTGGTCCAGTCCTCTTTAACAGAGGTTTTGGAGTCTCCCAGGGCCATAAGCTGCAGTATAAATATATCCTGGCTCCTGGTTAATGAGCTGTTTCACAAGGTGACCTGTCTTGATTTGTTACATGGGGTTGTGAGAATGAACAGTAATGGTAGGTGGTCCAAAAGTAGAAAACAGTAAACTCTATTTATAAAGCTTTTTATCAACAGCCACGGGGACAACAAATTGTTGTCATCGGCAATAAATATTCTTGAGTATTTTGCAATTCAAATATATTTATTTTTACATTATATATTAAAAATATATATTGAGCAAGTGTCCCCTTTCAAAGAGTACTGCTATGGGCATATGGAAGCATATAAACTATCAGAAAATATATCAAAATTTGAATCTTTGTATTATTAACAAGCTGCATAGTTGCTGAGGAAGGAATAGAACATAGGCAATTTCA
This sequence comes from Pseudophryne corroboree, assembly GCF_028390025.1. NCBI lineage: Eukaryota > Metazoa > Chordata > Amphibia > Anura > Myobatrachidae > Pseudophryne > Pseudophryne corroboree. The sequence continues at coordinate 607,223,287 of NC_086447.1, forward strand.
GGCGTTGTTGGTCCTTGCGACACCAGCCAATCACTGTACCCTCGCTGTTAGCTGTGTAGAGATGGTGGCCATCACAGGAAAAGGTAAGGCTGAAAGCACAAAGATGTTGTCAGCAACACAAGACAGGTTAACTGGAGCAATATGTACTGAATGATATACAATATCTGCTATTTAACATAGTATTTTTCCACACAGTAAAACAAAAAAATGTTTCATCTATTTGTAAGTACATTGTAAATTGGATTTCTCTAACGTCCTAAGTGGATGCTGGGGACTCCGTAAGGACCATGGGGAATAGCGGCTCCGCAGGAGACTGGGCACAAAAGTAAAAGCTTTAGGACTACCTGGTGTGCACTGGCTCCTCCCCCTATGACCCTCCTCCAAGCCTCAGTTAGATTTTTGTGCCCGAACGAGAAGGGTGCACACTAGGTGGCTCTCCTGAGCTGCTTAGTGAAAAGTTAGTTTTAGGTTTTTTATCGATTCCATTCGGCAGATTCCACGCAAGAACTTTTCAGTGGGATCTGCTGGACAAATGGTCCGGATCGCATCTTCAGATGCATCAGCGGATAACCCTGTCTCCAAGGACAAGGGTGTCTCTCCTGTGGTGGTTGCAGAGTGCTCATCTTCTAGAGGGCCGCAGATTCGGCATTCAGGACTGGGTCCTGGTGACCACGGATGCCAGCCTGAGAGGCTGGGGAGCAGTCACACAGGGAATAAATTTCCAGGGCTTGTGGTCAAGCCTGGAGACATCACTTCACATAAATATCCTGGAGCTAAGAGCCATCTACAATGCTCTGAGCCTAGCAAGACCTCTGTTTCAAGGTCAGCCGGTGCTGATCCAGTCGGACAACATCACGGCAGTCGCACACGTAAACAGACAGGGCGGCACAAGAAGCAGGAGGGAAATGACAGAAGTTGCAAGGATTCTTCGCTGGGCAGAAAATCATGTGATAGCACTGTCAGCAGTGTTCATTCCGGGTGTGGACAACTGGGAAGCAGACTTCCTCAGCAGACACGACCTCCACCCGGGGGAGTGGGGACTTCACCCAGAAGTCTTCCACATGATTGTGAACCGTTGGGAAAAACCAAAGGTGGACATGATGGCGTCCCGCCTCAACAAAAAACTAGACAGATATTGCGCCAGGTCAAGGGACCCTCAGGCAATAGCTGTGGACGCTCTGGTAACACCATGGGTGTACCAGTCAGTGTATGTGTTCCCTCCTCTGCCTCTCATACCCAAGGTACTGAGGATCATAAGAAGGAGAGGAGTAAGGACTATACTCGTGGCTCCGGATTGGCCAAGAAGGACTTGGTACCCGGAACTTCAAGAGATGCTCACAGAGGAACCGTGGCCTCTACCTCTAAGAAAGGACCTGCTCCAGCAGGGACCCTGTCTCTTCCAAGACTTACCGCGGCTGCGTTTGACGGCATGGCGGTTGAACGCCGGATCCTGAAGGAAAAAGGCATTCCGGATGAAGTCATCCCTACCCTGATCAAAGCCAGGAAGGATGTAACCGTACAACATTATCACCGTATTTGGCGTAAATATGTTGCGTGGTGCGAGGCCAGGAAGGCCCCTACAGAGGAATTTCAACTGGGTCGTTTCCTGCATTTCCTACAAACAGGACTGTCTATGGGCCTAAAATTAGGGTCCATTAAGGTTCAGATTTCGGCCCTGTCGATTTTCTTCCAAAAAGAACTGGCTTCAATTCCTGAAGTACAGACGTTTGTCAAGGGGGTACTGCATATAAAACTCCTTTTGTGCCTCCAGTGGCACCTTGGGATCTAAATGTAGTTTTGGGATTCCTAAAATCACATTGGTTTGAACCACTTTCCACTGTGGACTTAAAATATCTCACATGGAAGGTGGTAATGCTGTTAGCCCTGGCTTCAGCCAGGCGTGTCTCAGAATTGGCGGCTTTATCCTATAAAAGCCCTTACCTAATTTTTCATACGGACAGGGCAGAATTGAGGACTCGTCCTCAATTTCTCCCTAAGGTGGTTTCAGCATTTCACTTGAACCAGCCTATTGTGGTGCCTGCGGCTACTAGGGACTTGGAGGACTCCAAGTTGCTGGACGTAGTCAGGGCCCTGAAAATATATGTTTCCAGGACGGCTGGAGTCAGAAAATCTGACTCGCTATTTATCCTGTATGCACCCAACAAGCTGGGTGCTCCTGCTTCTAAGCAGACTATTGCTCGCTGGATTTGTAGCACAATTCAGCTGGCGCATTCTGCGGCTGGATTGCCGCACCCTAAATCAGTAAAAGCCCATTCCACAAGGAAAGTGGGCTCATCTTGGGCGGCTGCCCGAGGGGTCTCGGCTTTACAACTTTGCCGAGCTGCAACTTGGTCAGGGGCAAACACGTTTGCTAAATTTTACAAATTTGATACCCTGGCTGAGGAGGACCTTGAGTTCTCTCATTCGGTGCTGCAGAGTCATCCGCACTCTCCCGCCCGTTTGGAGGCTTTGGTATAATCCCCATGGTCCTTACGGAGTTCCCAGCATCCACTAGGACGTCAGAGAAAATAAGATTTTACTCACCGGTAAATCTATTTCTCGTAGTCCGTAGTGGATGCTGGGCGCCCATCCCAAGTGCGGATTGTCTGCAATACTTGTATATAGTTATTGCCTAACTAAAGGGTTATTGTTGAGCCATCTGTTGAGAGGCTCAGTTATATTTCATACTGTTAACTGGGTATAGTATCACGAGTTATACGGTGTGATTGGTGTGGCTGGTATGAGTCTTACCCGGGATTCAATATCCTTCCTTATTGTGTACGCTCGTCCGGGCACAGTATCCTAACTGAGGCTTGGAGGAGGGTCATAGGGGGAGGAGCCAGTGCACACCAGGTAGTCCTAAAGCTTTTAATTTTGTGCCCAGTCTCCTGCGGAGCCGCTATTCCCCATGGTCCTTACGGAGTCCCCAGCATCCACTACGGACTATGAGAAATAGAATTATCGGTAAGTAAATTCTTATTTTTGAAGCTGTGGTACGACCACTCAAATTCATCCCTGTTTATACATATAAATAAAATTGCTAAGTGTTGTGAGAAATATACTTCTAGGGACTGTTCCTGAACGATGAGACAACACAAAAAAAATAAAATGATTGTCTGTTTGTTTGTCTTTCTTGTCGTTCCGGCATCATGCAAAAAGTACTGGATGAATGTGGATCGCATTTCACTATTGTATACCTCAGTAACCTAGAAAGAAAGTGAGGTATATATGATATTGATGTAACATCAGGGAGAGGAGCAATAAAGGAAAAACCAGACCACTGACACTGTGTGCGTGCAGTGTGTAGGCTCCTCAAGTCCAAAATATCTATCTATCTATCTATCTATCTATCTATCTATCTATATATATTGTGACAAGAACACTGGAATAGTGTTTGAGGGCAGGTATGTTTGTCCCAGGTTCTTGTCTTACATGTATTAGAAAAATGAAAACTTCTAGGAAAATGTTTTGTTTTGTCAGAACTTTTCAGTTTATTGGAAAAGCTGGATAAGGGCCCTGAAAGAGAGATAGGGCAAGTTCCAGACATTGGGCCCAGTTCGGGTCTTTGGCCTCACAGAGGGCTAATCAGGGCTTTCAGCTGTGCAAGAGCCTTTTAGGGCTGCTAGCCTGATTAGTGTGGGGGAGATTGCCTGGGGAGAGACTGCAGAATCTCTGTGAGAGGAGCTTCCTTATACAAGTGAGCTATACAGTGTTTACTGGAGAACTCCGTGTTTTTGTTTAGTGATAGTTGTGAACGTCTTGTGTTTAGTTAGTGCCGGACAGGCAAGGTATTTTCTTTTGGTGTTTGTTTTATTTTCTGTTTAATAAAACTGGCTGTGGCCAGTTGTACCACAAACTGGACTTGTGTTATTCCTCAGCTGCTACGTGCTGCCATTTACCCCAGGAAACGGCACCTTGTACCCTTACAGTGTTACAATATATAAATATATATATCTATATATCTATATCTATATATATATATATCTATATCTATATCACACATGAACGCAAAGAGTAATATATTTAGGCATATATAAATACATATACGAGATCTATTCCACATGAAAATCCGACTACAGTATATCTTGACTCATGAAGTTTCAGTTTACACATCAATCCAGTAAATGGCAAACCAAGACAAATACTACATGCTATGGTTACACACGATGCAAGTGAATATAGATCATGGAGTTGCTGGTCATGTTATTAGCAATCTTTTAGAGTAAAGTTAAGCAGTAACGGTTTTTCATACATAAAATAATATTTGTTGACTAAGTTAACAATATTAGATGGCACTAAAATTAGTTCCGCTGAGCAAAAACATCAGGTGCGTTGTTCATCTGCGATGGCAGGCTGAGTAAGCTTCAGCTTACTCAGCCTTGCCATCACAGTGCAGCTTGCGTGGCCAAGGTCAATCAGGCAGAGGCATTCGCATATGTGCACTGCGACCGCAGAACCCGTTCTGCACATGCGCAGTCCCCGAACATCGGGAAAATTCAGTAAAGATCGCATTTAGCCCCTAAGACCATCTTAAGATGCTTTTAGTCCATTGCATGCAAGATCTGAAAAACTACGCTTTGAGGATATTGTTACACAGTTCCTCCACAGAAAACTATGGGCATAGCTGCTATAAGGGCTGGCAACCAGAAAGCAGGTGATATTTCCAGTATCTCATGCTTTCTCTCTTTTTACAATTACAGGGATACTTAATCTGTCCTAAAACATACGGAAACCTTAGTTTCCATATATTTTAAGTACAGAGGTGCTTAATATATTGGGGTCTATTCATAAAGCAGAGAAAAGCCCTGTTTTGCGTTAAACATGTCTTTTCTCTGCTTATCGCAATTCACAGAACGAGTTTCCATGGAGAAGTCCCAGCAGCACCCATGCTCTGTGCCTGAATCGCATCACCATCCTTTAGCATGGTGAGTGCGATTCATGAAGGAGCGGAAAGCTGAGCTTTCCACTTCTTCATGAATCACACTCACCATGCTCAAGTATGGTGATGTGATTCAGACACAAGTTCAGGTTCGCCATCTCAGGATGGCGTAACCTGAACTGCGGTGCAGTAACTGTAAGGAAGCTTAATGCTTCCCTGCTCTCTGTCCACATCCGGCACTGGCTCCACCCATATGACCTCCCATCAGCCACTGACTTGATGACCGCAGAGGGGAAACACCAGAGAGCGTTGCTGGAGCCTGGGACACTGCATCGCTTTGCCGGTAGGGTGAGTATACATGAATTGGTACTTATAACAAATATATATCGCTGATGCTATGTATAGTGATAAGTATCAATTCAGTTTTCGTTTTCTTTATGAATAGACCCCATAGGCCTCTAAATCTTAATGCTAGGCATATTTTGACAATTAAGCAATTAGCAAACTCGCCTAAGCTTTGCTGCTACTGTAGCTGTATATCTAACATTAGTTACAGAGGCGTAAAGACAGGAGACAATGAAAGGCAGTCGCCTCCAGGTGCCAGCACTGAAGTGGGCACCCTGACTTCCTCCATTGTTCTAGGTTCTGCTCAAAGTGTCCCAGAGCATGAGTAAGCATGTGCTGTGGTCCTCCCTATCACAGTGCCCCCACCCCGGAGTGCGGACCCAGCCTAGGAACATATCTCCAGTGAGCAAACTGAACTAATGCACATACAAGGGGCAGGACACAGGCTGTGTGTGGCATAATGTGTAATGGGCATTACGGTGTGTGGCATATTGTGTAATGGGAATTACAGTGTGTGGCATAATGTGTAATGGGCATTACAGTGTGTGGCATAATGTGTAAGGGGCATTACTGTAAGGAGGAAAAATGAAAAATAATGTAAGGGGCATGAATCAGGATTTTTTCCCCCCCTGTGGTTGGCAATGTCTGGGCATGTGGGTTGCAAAACTGGGGAATAAGGTAGTCTTCTCCTGCAAGGTCATGCCACTTGCAGCAAAGCCACACCCCTTACAGCGAAGCCACAACCTTTTTTTGTGGTAGGCGCACGCAAATTCTTTATTCTTCCAAAGGTGCCCCCCACTGTAGCTCCTCCCACATTACTCACAGCTCCGGAGAGGGGAAGTTTCACTATGTTAATTCATCTCATCAGTAATGCTTCCTGCTTTGCCTCGTTAAAGAGGAGAAACAGGAGGTCCTATAGCGGCACGATATGTGCCGCATAATACTTCTCTCCCTCAGAATCAGACAGTGTGTGATTTTTTTTTTTACATTTGAGAGGCACATACTACTGGTTTTTAAAGCGTATATACTCTGAGTAGAACCGAACAGGCCGCTGGGAGAATCATTATTTCCCAGAATCCCCTTGGTGGTGGAAGACTGATATGTTTTATTGTTGGGATAATTTGCAAAAACCTCAATGTCATGACCGCCTGAGTTCTGAGTACGGCGTGTGCGTGACAGACTAGTGCTGTATATGGAAGTGGTAAGCCTCAGTCTTGTGGAGACTGGACAGTAGGACAAAGGCACTATGACTCAACTGTGAACCAGACACAGTCAACTGAGGTTGAGACCCAGGGAACAGAGTGTATGGAGGAGAGTAATCCCCACAAAAAAAACCCCAAAACTGTATTTGCCTGACATGTGGGATCTTAGCCGATGCCCACTACAGTGAGGAGTTACCTGAGGTACAGAGAGGGCATTTAAAAGACGCCCTGCACCCCTGCCAGGCACATTTCACAGGAAAGACAGGAAAAACAGACTTGGTTACACACCATGTAGACACAGGCAATCGGACACACCTTAGACACCTAGCATAAAGAGCCTCACTGAAGGTGTTAAGTGCCATGAAGCGAGAGGTGCTGTGGTTGGGTGTGATACAAAAGTCCTGCAGATTGTGGGCTGTCAAAAGAACATAGCATGGGAGACTTTGGCGTAAAGGGCCGCTGCCTCCTTGCCTATCTTAGAGGTGGAGGTGTAGTGATAAAGCCCATTTCATATCAGAATGAGCATATTAAATGGTGTTGTTCAAATTGTATGTTCTGTATGGAAAATGGCATTTTTAAAACTGAATGCCAATTTACTTTTCTGTAATTAATAGGCCAGGTGACTGAACTGAATTCCTATCTCTCCCCTGCTAGGTCGTAAAAAGTTTATCTTTACTATACACTGCAGGAGGACGTGTGTAGCTGGCCCTATCTTCCAGACCATCACAATGACAAGACAGGATGCCCATAGAGGTGTCAAATTCTTTTGAAGGGAGGTTATAGAAATTTCTCAAGGAGAGCATCTGGCCAGGCCACTCTCCTTCCTGATTAAATCTGTAAAAACTGTCCAGTACTGTATATTGGTAAATTCCAGATCTTAGGCTTCAAACAGAATGAAGCAAGTAATTAAATGACCCTGCTGGTCTGGCAGGGAAATCCTGGGCTGGTAATACAACATGGGCCATAAACAATCCATTCTGGTATTGAAAGGCTTAAAATCCACAACGGTGGGGCTTTTTGGAGTAACTGCCAGGGGGATAAGAATGAGTTGAAAAGAGCAAAATTTGTTCACTACTTGAGGAAAAGTCAGCTAAAGCCAATCTATTTTCTGTGATCTCCTCAACGGCAGAAATCTAGGTCTGAAACGCAAGCAACGTTGTTTTCTGAACTAGCTCCTAATTTTTTTTCTTTGAAATTGACTGTAATCTGTGTGTAGTTTTAAATAATCATATATTCTTCGTAAGTCTTTTTTGTAACTAAATTTGAAGTGATTCTTGAAATTAAAATCTAATTTCTAGTTCTGATATATTCTGTGTTCTAAGACCTTCCACCTTGAGAGGCACACGTTACTGATTTCTAAAGCATATATACTGTACTGTGAGCAAGGGGCTGCTGTGAGAAGCGTTCACAGAATCTCCTTGGTGGTGGCAGACTGATATGTTTTATTGTTAGGATAATTTGCAAAAAAACCCAACTGCCCGACTTGGAAGGATTTCTGAATGTGGTCGTGTGCATAAGGGTCTGTTCTTCCCCTTGAGTTCTGCTCACAGTATATACACTTTCAAAATCAGAAGCTTGTGCCTCTCAAGGCCATACAGTAGGTCTAAGAACACAGAATATCAGAACTAGAAACATATTAACTTTAGATTTAAATTTCAAAATGAAAATTTGTGGCAAGAAATAGTTTTAATTGAATTTATGTCACTAATTATATTATAATTTTAATGCTTCTATTCACATAATTGAAATTCTAAAACATGGCAGATATTGCTTTCAAAAATAGTGCTTGTATTACCTTACAATTGGCTTGTTGGATTTTGGGAATGTTATTTCTCGAACCGGTTTCAAATCCCAAGTACTCCATAACCTATAGCAAAGAACAGAAAAACACACTACTACTTAATGTTACATTTTAGTAATTTTGTTAAAATAAATCACATAAAATAATTATATTTGTTTTATTAAATTTTTCCATTTTTAAAAATATGCAATATAATATGCCTAGGATTGCAATGATAAAATTAATAAAATTAATACATCCCTGATTAAACTGTGTACCATTAAACTGTGAAACCATTGCAAATATTTATAAATAGACACATTTCATGTTATCCTTTGGTGAACATAGACATGCTCTTTTAGGTTCCATCATAAACTCATTCTTGGCCACCTTGATAGGAATATTTGGATAGCAACTACAAATAATTTGTTTGTGCATGGCTTCCAAACTAGCAACTCTAGAATCTTTAATATATCTCTCCTAAAGAGTTGAGAAGTGGACAAGTAGCAACCAGCTTCAACCTATCATTTTATAGAATGTTCTAGCTAGACACTGGTTGCTATGGGCAACTTCTCCACTCTTTAGAAAATGTTATATATCTCCCCCTTTATTTCTAATATAAATTTTTCTGTATGTGGAGAAGGAAGGAACACAACTCTTCATTTCTAGATAAATTAATACGCATATAAAAAGCATTAACAATATGGTGATCTACAATGAAAAAAAGATGTGGATACAGAAAGTTTTTTCTCAGAATACCCTCCCTTGATGCATATAAGGTGGTCACAGTCTTTTAAAAGTCTGATTGGTGGTCAGGTTATGGGATCTATGAAGGGTAAAAAAATTAGCACCTAATGGTGTACTTATTTTAAGAGTCTCATTTGGGTTTGGTGATTTAAGTGAGACGTGCTTGCATAATGAAAGTACAACTAATGCAAGCTTTTTTGTTTAATGGTTATGTGTGGATTCAGGAGTTCCAGTGGTACTTGAGCTGTGTTTTATTGGAACTTTATTTATATTAATTTCAGTATGGAAGAACAAGAAAGAACGAATTGGACTGTGTACTAGACGGCAGATAAATAGCAACATGCCATTGTGTCTTCAAGAGCATAGCTACAACGGGCACAGAGAGTGTAGCTGATATGGGGCCCAGTGCTGAAAGGGGCCCACCTTCCCTGTCAAAGTTACAGTTACTTTTTTTTTTTACCAATGGTAGGTATATTTGTAAGTTACAATTGTGCAATTCATGTGTTCTTATCTGCATGTATTCCTTCTTTGTCTTCCATGCTCAAATGAGTATAAGAGAGAAGCAGTGCAGATCCAAGGATGAGTGACCGGCTTCTTTTTATAAGGCAGTCTGGCAAAAATTTCACAAATGCTACTGTCAAGAATTACACTAGTGAGGGCGCCCAGTTACAGCAGGATACCACAGTAAATCTAGCCTTTTCTGAATTGCAGTGTTAACTAATTTTGTAGCACTGAATTTAGGTGAAGTACCCAGTGGCATAACTATAGAGGGTGCAGGGGATGCAACTGTTATGGGGCCCGGTCGCTTTGGGGGCTCCAAGACCCAGGAAGCAATCCCCTGCACCCTTTTGAATTTTTGCGCTGTGCTGCTTAGGGGCACGCAAGTTTACTATCTGGGAGGGAGGGAGTGAGGAAGGAGGAGACGCTACTGCAGCTGTGGGAGCTGCCAGTGAAGTCAACATGGAGGGGAGAGAGATGGAGTCGCTGTCCGGAAGCCGCTTCGTGGAAGGGAGGGATGAGAAGCCGCTGCTCGGTCGGAGTCTTCCTGGAGCAGCTGCTGCCAGGAGCCACTCCTACAGAACTGGTGATGGTAAGCAGCCCACCCTCTCCCGTCTGTTTGTCAGTTGGTCTATGCCCCTCTCCCATCCATCTATGCTCCCCCCCGTCAGAAGTCAGTCTGTGCCCCGATATGGTGCTGTCTGTACCCCCCTGTCCATCTGTCTGTGCCTGTCCATGCCCCTGTCCATGATCCTATATGGTGCTCTGTGGTCCAATATGATGCTATATCCCTATCTGTCTATGCCCCAGCTGTCCGTCTTTGCATGTCCCCAATCCGTATTTTCATCTATGCCCCCATATGGTGTTCTGTCTGTACATCTGTCCGTCTTTGTCCTCCCGTCCATCTGTCTGTCCGTACTTGTCCCCCGTCCGCCTATGCCATCACCCGTCTGTCCATCTATGCCCCCCAATCTGTGTTTTAATCAGGTAGTGTCTCTAGAGCTTGCTCCCCCCTCTCCCTGATGCTGCCTCTCTCTACCCTGACACAGTCTCTCTCTCTCTCCCTCTCATTGATACTCTTTCTCCATGACACTCTCTACCTCCCTCTTTCTCCCCTGAAACGGTCTCTCTTCCCCTCCTCCTGATACGCCTCTCTCTCCCTCTCACTGACACACTCACTCTACCTCTGACAGTCTCTTCCTCTCTCACTTTTTCTCTACCTGGCGCTGTTTCTGACACCCACTCTCTTTCCCTGTCTTCCCCCATATTCTCCTTGACATCCACTCTCTCTCTCTCTAACATCCATCTCTTCTTGTCTTTCCCTCTTTCTCTCCTTGGCACCCTTCTTTCTCTCCCTCCCTCCCTGGCATTCTCTCACACTCCCGCTGGCACCCTACCCTCTCTATCATTTCTTCATTATGCATGAAGCACTCCTTTTCTCCCTGACCATCCATCTCTCCCTATTGCTCCTCTATTTTTCTCTCTCTCTCTTCTTTCCGACACCCTCTTTTCTCCCCCTAAAGCAGGGTATACATTAGACAATATCGTTCAGGAACGATGTTAATTTCTCTTGAAATGCCTGGAAAATCATGACAAACGATATAGTGCATACAGTGAACGATATTGCTAACGATATCGTTCAGTGACGTCATCCTGTCACCGCTCTGAACATTCAGTCATTGACAATACAGTCAAAATTGAGCTGCATGTACATATGACGGAAGACCTCGTCAACGAACCATAGGAGCGTGCATCATTAACGATATTGAGCATACACACTGGAAGATATTACAAACAATATCGCTCAGATGGGCCAAAATTAGTGATATCGTTTAAAATATCGCCTAGTGTGTACCCAGCTTTGGGGGCATTGTAGATACAGCGGTTGGGCCCTTTCAAGATTTTGCTATGGGGCCCACAAAATTCTACTTATGTCCCTGGAGTTACAGCAATATTTCTCAAAGAGTGGATCCCAACAGCAAAAAGGAACATGTAAACCAAAGAGAGAGAGAGAGAGAGAGAGATAGGGAGAGGGGAAGGGAGGATTCAAATAAAAAAGGCCTCAGTGACTGCACACTTTTTTAAGAAAGACTCCTGAGGCTTCCTATGAAAGGTTCCGCCTGAAGGTTCAAACAGACAGGACACAGTGCCACTGGAGTTCCGGAATACACACATTACCTTTAAACAGATAAACCTATTTTATTTATACTTTTGGTACATGAGCATTTGTCACTCACCAAACCCAAATGAGAATGTTAAAATGACATTAGGTGCTTGTCTTCTTATACCCTTAACAGAATCCATCATATTTCTAAATACTGACTTATCCATCTCCTTTGCCTTAGGCAGGGAATTAACCATAGATAAAATGAACCTTTGCTTTTTGCCCCAGCTTGTTTTACTAATAGTTTGTTTTTAAACAAAGTATTTCTCCTTACGATCCTTGCCTTCTATAATGCCTCACACAACACAATGTCAATGTAGCAAGTTCTAGTAATATGTCTATGGCCACACACAAAATATCATATATTCACATGTACAAGAATCTAAACATTGGGGGTCATTCCGAGTTGTTCGCTCTGTATTTTTTTCTCGCAACGGAGCAATTAGTCGCTAATGCGCATGCGCAATGTCCGCAGTGCGACTGCGCCAAGTAAATTTGCTATGCAGTTAGGTATTTTACTCACGGCATTACGAGGTTTTTTCTTCGTTCTGGTGATCGTAATGTGATTGACAGGAAGTGGGTGTTTCTGGGCGGAAACAGGCCGTTTTATGGGTGTGTGCGAAAAAACGCTACCGTTTCTGGGAAAAACGCGGAGTGGCTGGAGAAACGGAGGAGTGTCTGGGCGAACGCTGGGTGTGTTTGTGACGTCAAACCAGGAACGACAAGCACTGAACTGATCGCAGATGCCGAGTAAGTGTGGAGCTACTCAGAAACTGCTAAGAGGTGTCTATTCGCTATTTTGCTAATCTTTCGTTCGCAATTTTGATAAGCTAAGATTCACTCCCAGTAGGCGGCGGCTTAGCGTGTGCAAAGCTGCTAAAAGCAGCTTGCGAGCGAACAACTCGGAATGACCCCCATTGTCATGACTGTAGTTTTGTGAACCTGGCATGTACTGTATGTGAAGTCTGTGCGGGTAACTGGAGGACTGTGTGTATATTGGCTGGTCTGTGGGAATAAGTGAGAAGAAGAGCTCAAGGAAGACTATGGACGATGAAGTAGGTACAAAAAGTAAGATTTAATGGCGTAACGATAATTCACAGAGGCTGAGGTTACCCCAATGACTGAACTGAAGAATGGAGTTAATAATTGTAAAACGATGCTGTAGCACTCTGTATGAAGAACAATGACTGTAGCTATGACTTTAAGACAGGCTGAAGAAGAACTGAAAATTGTGGATGTCTTTATGACGAGACTGAAGAATACGGTGACTGTGTCTTTATGACAAAACTGAAAAATACTGTAACTGTGTCTTTAAGACGACTGAAGAATACTGCGGATACGTCTTAAAGACGCGACTGACGAATACTGTGTCTATAAGACGGAGACTGAAGAATACTGTGGCTGTGTCTTTAAGACGAGACTGTAATCCGGGCTGGGTACTGGATATAGCTGGTAACGCAACTGCAATCCGGAGAGGGTAGCAAAGAGCAGAGGTTTACAGGAACTAAGGTAAATAAGATTTTACTCACCGGTAAATCTATTTCTCGTAGTCCGTAGTGGATGCTGGGGACTCCGTAAGGACCATGGGGAATAGACGGGCTCCGCAGGAGACTGGGCACTCTAAAGAAAGATTTAGTACTATCTGGTGTGCACTGGCTCCTCCCTCTATGCCCCTCCTCCAGACCTCAGTTAAGGAAACTGTGCCCGGAAGAGCTGACATTACAAGGAAAGGATTTTTGGAATCCAGGGAAAGACTCATACCAGCCACACCAATCACACCGCATAACTTGTGATAAACTTACCCAGTTAACAGTATGAACAACAACAGAGCATCAGATAAACCTGATGCAACCATAAAATAACCCTTAGTTAAGCAATAACTATATACAAGTATTGCAGAAGAAGTCCGCACTTGGGACGGGCGCCCAGCATCCACTACGGACTACGAGAAATAGATTTACCGGTGAGTAAAATCTTATTTTCTCTAACGTCCTAGTGGATGCTGGGGACTCCGTAAGGACCATGGGGATTATACCAAAGCCTCCAAACGGGCGGGAGAGTGCGGATGACTCTGCAGCACCGAATGGGCAAACACAAGGTCCTCCTCAGTCAGGGTATCAAACTTGTAGAATTTTGCAAACGTGTTTGAACCCGACCAAGTAGCAGCTCGGCAGAGCTGTAATGCAGAGACCCCTCGGGCAGCCACCCAAAAAGAGCCCACCTTCCTCGTGGAATGGGTTTTCACTGATTTTGGATGCGGCAACCCAGCCGCAGCATGAGCCTGCTGAATCGTGTTACAGATCCAGCGAGCAATAGTTTGCTTTGAAGCAGGAGCACCCAGCTTGTTGGATGCATACAGGATAAACAGCGAGTCAGTCTTCCTGACTCCAGCCGTTCTAGTTACATAAATCTTCAAAGCCCGGACTACGTCAAGCAACTTGGAATCCTCCAAGTCACGAGTAGCCACAGGCACCACAATAGGTTGGTTCAAATGAAAAGATGACACCACCTTTTGCTGAAATTGCGGACGAGTCCGCAATTCTGCCCTGTCCATATGGAAAACCAGATAGGTGCTTTTACATGACAAAGCCGCCAATTCTGACACACGCTTAGCCGAAGCTAAGGCCAACAGCATGACCACTTTCCACGTGAGATACTTTAGCTCCACGGTTTTAAATTGGCTGAAACCAGTGGGATTACAGGAAACTCAACACCACGTTAAAATCCCAAGGTGCCACTGGTGGCACAAAAGGGGGCTGAATATGCAGCACTCCCTTAACAACCGTCTGAACCTCCAGCAGTGAAGCCAGTTGTTTTTGAAAGAAAATGGATAGGACCGAAATCTGGACCTTTATGGACCCTAATTTTAGGCCCATAGCCACTCCTGACTGTAGGAAGTGCAGGAATCGACCCAGCTGGAATTCCTCTGTAGGGGCCTTCCTGGCCTCACACCAAGCAACATATTTTCGCCATATACGGTGATAATGCTTTGCTGCCACGTCCTTCCTTGCCTTTATCAGCGTAGGAATAACTTAATCCGGAATGCCTTTTTCCGCTAGGATCCGGCGTTCAACCGCCATGCCGTCAAACGCAGCCACGGTAAGTCTTGGAACAGACAGGGCCCTTGTTGCAACAGGTCCTGTCTGGGAGGCAGAGGCCATGGGTCCTCTGTGAGCATTTCTTGCAGATCCGGGTACCAAGTCCTTCTTGGCCAATCCGGAACAATGAGTATTGTTCTCACTCCTCTTTTTCTTACGATTCTCAGCACCTTGGGTAAGAAAGGAAGAAGAGGAAACACATAAACCGACTGGAACATCCACGGTGTCACCAGTGCGTCTACAGCTATCGCCTGAGGGTCTCTTGACCTGGCGCAATACCTCTGTAGCTTTTTGTTGAGGCGGGATGCCATCATGTCCACCTGTAGCAGTTCCCACCGACCTACAATCTGCGCGAAGACTTCTTGATGAAGTCCCCACTCTCCCGGGTGGAAGTCGTGCCTGCTGAGGAAGTCTGCTTCCCAGTTGTCCACTCCCGCAATGAACACTGCTGACAGTGCACTTACATGATTCTCCGCCCAGCGAAGAATTCTGGTGGCTTCTACCATCGCCACCCTGCTCCTTGTGCCGCCATGGTGGTTTACATGAGCCACTGCGGTGATATCGTCTGACTGAATCAGAACCGGTTGGTCGCGAAGCAGGGTCTCCGCTTGACTTAGGGCAATGCATATGGCCCTTAATTCCAGGATATTTATGTGAAGGCAAGTCTCCTGACTTGACCTTCGCCCTTGGAAATTGTTTTCCTTGTATGACTGCCTCCCACCCTCGGAGGCTTGCATCCGTGGTCACCAGGACCCAGTCCTGAGTGCCGAAAATGCGACCTTCGAGAAGGTGAGCACTCTGCAGCCACCACAGGAGAGACACCCTGGCCCTGGGGGATAGGGTGATTAACCGATGCATCTGAAGATGTGATCCGGACCACTTGTCCCGTAAGTCCCATTGGAAGGTCCTCTCATGGAACCTGCCGAAGAGAATGGCCTCGTACGATGCCACCATCCTTCCCAGGACTCGAGTGCAGTGATGCACTGACACCTGTTTTGGTTTCAATAGATTCCTGACCAGTGTCACAAGCTCCTGAGCACTCTCTATCGGGAGATAAACCCCTTTTCTGGTCTGTGTCTAGGATCATGCCTAGAAGAGTCAGATGAGCTGTAGGAACCAACTGCGACACTGGAATACATAGAATCCAGCCGTGTTGCCGTTACACTTCCAGAGAAAGTGATACGCTGTTCCGCAACTGCTCTCTCAATCTCACTCTTATGAGGAGATCGACCAAGAACGTGATAATAGTGACACCTTGCTTCCGCAGGAGCACCATCATTTCCGCCATCACTTTGGTGAAAACTCTCAGGGCCGTGGAGAGACCAACCGGCCACGTCAGAAATTGGTAATGACAATTCTGTACCGCAATTCTGAGGTACGCCTGATTAGGTGGATAAATGGGGACACGAAGGTATGCATCCCTTTTGCCCCGAGACACCATAAAATCTCCCCCTTTTTTAGGCTTGCAATGACCGCTCTTAGCGATTTCATCTTGCACTTGAACCTTTCCAGGTATATGTTCAGGGATTTTAAATTCAATATGGGTCTGACCGAACCTTCCGGTTTCGGGACTACAACCTGGTGGAATAATAACCCCCTCCTTGTCGAAGGAAGGGAACCTTGACCACCACCCGTTGAAAATACAACTTGTGAATTGCAGTTAACCCTGTTACCCTCTCGCAGGGGGAAGCCGGCAGGGCCGTCAGTGAGGAGGCATCTTCTCCAAATCCAGCTTGTATCCCGGAGACACAACATCTACTGCCCAGGGATCTAACAGGGAGTGAACCCACTTGTGGCTGAACTTACGAAACCGTGCCCCCACTGGGCCTAGCTCCGCCTGTGGAGCTCCAGCGACATGCGGTGGATTTTTGCAGAGTTCGGGGAGGACTTCCCTGGGAACTAGCTGTTCCATTGCTTATTCTACAGGACACGTCAAGCAGAAATCGACATAGCTTTGACTCTAGGACCCAGTATACTCATGTCTCTTTGGGCATGTTTTATATATATATATATATATACCTAGCTCTTAAGACAGCATCTTCAATATATATATATATATCTCTCTATATATACATATATATATATATATATATATATCTATATGCATACTAGGGTCTCAATCTCTGCTGATAAGGTACCTGTCCACGCTGCCACCGCGCTATAAACCCATGCCGACACAATCGCTGGTCTGAGTAGCGTACTAAAATGTGCACGCTATCTGCAGGATCCCTTAGAATAGCTAGTGCTACCTTCTGTGCAAACGTGACACCCTAGGGGAAGATTCCCATCACATCCTGGCCCTAGTGGGGAAAGGATACTGCCTGAGAATTTTTTTTGTGGGAAGCTGCAGTCTCTTGTCCGGAGATTCACGCTCTTTTTCCTCATGAGAGGAGGGAAATTTACCTCAGCTTTCTTCCCCTTAACATGTGTACCTTTGTGTCAGGGACAAATGAGTCATCAGTGATATGCAAATCATCTTTCATTACAATAATCATATATTGAATACCTTTCAGCCATTTTGGCTGTAACTTTGCATTATCGTAGTTGACACTGGAGTCAAACTCCGTGTCGATATCAGTGTTTATTATTTTGGATAGTGTGCATTGTGAGACTCTGAAGGTCTCTGTGACATAGGGACAGACATGGGTAGATTTCCTGTCTGTTCTCTAATCTTTTGTGCAATAAATTCACCTTAGCACTTACACATATCCAAACAGGTGTCGGCGTTGTCGACGGAGACACCCTCTCACACACATATTTGCCCTATCTCCTCCTTAGGGGAGCCTTTTACCTCAGACATGTCGACACACATGTACCAACACACCACACACACAGGGGATGCTCTATTTGAAGACAGTTCCCCCACAAGGCCCTTTGGAGAGACAGAGAGAGAGTATGCCAGCACACCCCCCAGCGCTATATGACCCAGGAATCACACAGTAACTTAGTGTTAACCCAGTAGCTGCTGTATATATTGTTTTTGCACCATATTTATATGCCCCCCCTCTCATTTTACCCTCTTCTATTGCAGGGGAGAGCCTGGGGAGCTTCTCTCAGCGGATCTGTGGTGAGAAAATGGCGCTGGTGAGTGCTGAGGAAGAAGGCCCCGTCCCCTCAGCGGCGGGCTTCTGTCCCGTTTCTGTGTAAAAATAATGGCGGGGGCTCGTACATATATACAGTGCATGACTGTATATATGTATAATTTTGCCAAAAGGTATCTTAATTGCTGCCCAGGGCGCCCCCCCCTGCGCCCTGCACCCTACAGTGACTGGAGTGTGTGGGTGTGCTGTGGGAGCAATGGCGCACAGCTGCAGTGCTGTGCGCTACCTAAAGTGAAGACAGGAGTCTTCTGCCGCCGATTTCGATGTCTTCTTGCTTCTGCTGCTTCTGTACTTCTGGCTCTGCGAGGGGGACGGCGGCGCGGCTCCGGGAACGGACGATCAAGGTTAGGTACCTGTGTTCGATCCCTCTGGAGCTAATGGTGTCCAGTAGCCTAAGAAGCGCAACTTAGCTGCAGTGAGTAGGTTTGCCTCTCTCCCCTCAGTCCCACGTAGCAGAGAGTCTGTTGCCAGCAGAAGCTCTCTGAAAATAAAAAACCTGACAAAATACTTTCTTTTCTAGCAAGCTCAGGAGAGCCCACTAGGAGCACCCAGCTCTGGCCGGGCACAGATTCTAACTGAGGTCTGGAGGAGGGGCATAGAGGGAGGAGCCAGTGCACACCAGATAGTACTAAATCTTTCTTTAGAGTGCCCAGTCTCCTGCGGAGCCCGTCTATTCCCCATGGTCCTTACGGAGTCCCCAGCATCCACTAGGACGTTAGAGAAATTAAGGTTACCTCTTAGGGAGCTCAATAAGCTCACACTGAGCTGTGTGACTCAAGGAACTGGCAGCATCTGTAACACAGGTCTCTCTACTTATACTTCTTGGTCCTTGGTGATTGGAGTCAAGTGATTCAGAGAGTCTCTGGCTGGCACAGAATTGGATAGCTCATGGTCAGGTAATCAGATCCTGTCACGTCAGTACTCCAGGTCAGGCTCTGATGTGGAGTGAGGCCTAGCAGGCCAAAAAAACACTGAAGCCTGAACTTCTACAAATGCACAGAGGATGATGACTTTTAGGCCTAAACTCCAGATTGCTTAACACAGTGAATAATTAAATGCTGCTTACAGCTGTTTACTGATTACTCAAAGGAATTCTTACTCAGGTGGCTTAATCAAGAAAGCAACACAGATTTGCAGTCTTCATGCTGAGATGAAACAGAGGCAGGTTACAGGATATGCTGATGTAAGACACAGAATCTTAGAAATTCAGGATCATGACAGACATTTTCTAGTGTAACAATTTTTCTTGCAATTAAACAGCTAAGTAAGCCTTCATCTCTTAAACTGATCATTACAGCTGAGATATAAAGCACTGGCACAGGACTATATGGTGGTTGCAGCAGATCACATTACATTTTAGTAGAACAATTTTCCATTATTCAGAACCTATTGTGAAAGTATATCTCCATCTCTCAGTTACCTGGGCCATTTATGTAATACACATCACTTGAAATATTTTGAAATTACACATACACAACATTTAAATCTGAAATGCAGATAAGTTACCCAATATCTCTTCTCTGTATAATACAAAAATCTCACATCATAAGGCCAGACATCTCCTCCACATATAGTAAGTATAAATGTGTGTGCTATG
The DNA here is from genome assembly GCF_028390025.1 of Pseudophryne corroboree. NCBI lineage: Eukaryota > Metazoa > Chordata > Amphibia > Anura > Myobatrachidae > Pseudophryne > Pseudophryne corroboree. Next base: position 607,242,698 of record NC_086447.1, read on the forward strand.
ATACCTGGCCTGACATGGTGAGGTTAGGAAGTGCAGTACCCTGTCAGGCATTAGGACATAATCTTAAAAGAACTTCCTTGTTTGGGTGTCCGTATTAGAGATGTTTCACCAACACTGTCTCCGGTGGTCCCCCACTGCATCCCGCTGACCCCTGAGACTTTCCTGCCCTCCCCCTAACCTGCTCCTCTGCTCTCCTGTCACCGTGGGTGCCGGGTAACTGGAGGAGGACAGCGATTACACGGCCTGACTGGACCCGGCCATTGGCGGTGGCCATCTTACCTCCACCTTCCGTCCTCCGGGATCCCGCTGTGTATCCTGCCACCCTGCACTTTGCGGCTGCTGCCTCTCCCCCATGGCGATCGAGACTCTTCAGTGACGCCGTTTGTGGATCCCCCCGGGGCGCTACAGGAGGATCGGCGTCGCTACACATCACTGGCCGTGTCCTCTGCTGCTGCCTCACTGGTGCCCACACCAGCCCTCCCTGGATGTCTCAGCGCTGATCCATCGGCTCCTAGGCTCCTACCTCCGGCGGCCATTGCTTCAGACCTGCTCACTGCAGGAGCACAGGTATCCTCACCACCTCCCGTCCCCCCCCCCCCCCCTCCCCGGCTGGGTCCCCCTCCTGCTGACAGCATCCCAACACCTTATTGCTGTATAGGGGCTACCTGATTCCGCTGGCCTTCCCCTTGTTCACCCCCTGTCAATCTCTTGGCTCCCAACGGGGTTTTGGGTGGATATTACAGCACGCCCTCTCCCTCCCCTCTCACTGGAGCCCTATACTCTGAGAACTGCCGCACTGCCCTACGGAGAATACTGCAGGCGGGACAGGTGCTGAAAGGCTGGTGGAGGGTCCTCCCCCTGTCAAGTATACTGGTAACAGTCACTGGCTGGACCGTGACTTGACTACCACACCTGTATCCACATATCGGCTATCGCTGCTCCACTAGCCGCACCTACATTCAGCTTTTCACCCCACACCTTGGAGCTCTGTGGTCGTTCTGTTACTACCCCTCTCACTCTGGGCTTAGTGCAACGACCGTAATGTTTTTTCTATGCTAAATCACCCTGCAGCCATGTAGTGTATAGGGTTTAATCCCTCTCTCTAATCTTGGGATCTCCTAGGGGCACGAAATATCTAGCCCTTTCTGTGGTTTATCAAATCTACGTTATACAACCCACTGGGCAATCACTTTTGCCACTGTCCGCCTCCCTCCCTCTCCCATTTTAATATGTTGCAGAGAAATCGTAAAACACCTGCTCCTGCTAAACCTAGTATTCTCCGAGCATGGGAGAAGGCGGGAGTCACTCCACGCACCTCCCCCACAGTGGATCCTCTATCTGATGTCGACGACGTCCCGTCTCCGAAAGCTAGCCTCACCACCCAAGATATTGTAGCCAATTGTCACTAAAACTATCCAAACGGAAATGAGATTGGCCCTTGATGAATTCAGAACTGAGCTCGCTGATCTGGGCACTCGTACTGACACTCTGGAATGCAAACTTGACGAAGTTTGCCAGTACCAAGCTGTAGTTGAACAAGAACTAGCTGAATGCCGTATGGATATTGACCAACATGGAGATCACCTAGAGGACCTGGATAACTGGAACCGCATAAATAATATCCAAATCCGTAACATTCCGGAGAGTGTTACTATGGAGGGTCTCCCGAGTTTTCTAGAGGGCCTACTTCTAGCTTTGATACCTGAGGTTCCTAAAGAACTTTTTCTTCTGGATAGGGCACATAGAGCGTTACGCCCACGACCGCCCCCTACTCAACCCCCTCGGGATGTTATCTTGCATTCCATTACTACAAGACAAAAGAAAAATTCATGTCAGCGGCCCGAGAACGCCACTCCATCGATTATTCTGGAACTCAACTCCAGGTTTATCAGGACTTGGCTCCCTCCACACTCAGAAAACGGCGGGACCTTGCTGCAATCACCAGGGTCCTCCGAGATCACTCCATAAAATATAAATGGGGGTTCCCATTCCACCTTCACGTCTCTAAAGATGGTTCTCACCATTCCATCAAGACCCCCACCCAAGGCTATGACCTCCTCAAGTCCCTTGGCATTAGTGACTCCCTCCCTGATGAGATCCGGAATCAGTTCGCCACTACCTCACCTGGGAGACCTAAGACACCAACTCCTGAATGGTCGACTAAATGAGATACCGAGATGTCCATTACAGACACGTAGTTTTATTTGCTTATGTTTACTATTTCCAACCTGGTTCTGAGACGCTTTCCAGCGTAGTTAACTTTTATTCCTTTCTGGACTGCCCTTTATGAGAGACTTGTGCTCACTGGCCCCTGCAGGTCCCGTTCATCCAATGGTTATCGTGCCTTGAATTGGTAAGGCTGATCTGCTGGCTACCTCTGACGGACAGCTGTGGGCCATACTGACATTTGTGCTGTTACATATGTCCAGTCTTCTCGGATTACCCTTGTTGGACCTTTCATTATTCATCTACATGTTTTTTGTTTTTAATGTCTTACTGTTAGTACCATACCTCGTTACTATTTTGTTATTTTGATGATTATTGTGTCATAGCTATTTTATCAGTTTATAACGTTGTTTTGTTTGGTTGTTGACCTATCCGCTCTTTACCCCTTGCACTGGCTCGCAGAGTGTATTTTTTCTTTTCTCCTATGCTCCTCCTCTTTTTTGCTGTGTATTACTACTGGCGCTACCCCCCACACCGAAGGGTCTGCCTGGTAGGCACCCACCCTTTCCCTCTTAGACCCAACCCGCTCGTAGGAAAGGGTCTAATTCTCGAGTTTATTCTCAATTTTTTGTTACCCCATTACCATTACTACCTTTATTTTTTTGATTTTCCCTGTACCTTTTTTGGCCGATTTAGTCTATGGTTGCTCCTCATACTATGTTCTTACGTTTATTATCCCCCATGACTTTGAAACTATTATCTATTAATGTCAATGGCCTTAACTCCCCGACTAAACGCTCCATGGCACTTCACTTTTTTAACCGACATAAACCTGACATCATTTTCTTACAGGAAACCCACTTCGAGGCCTCCCATCCATCCCTGAATTGTAAGCAATACCCACAGGCCTTTTATTCTTCAATGTCAACTAAACATAGGGGTACAGCTATCTTAATCCACCACGATCTCCCCCTAGTTATACAGGATACAGTTCTTGATGATAATGGCAGATTTGTGATACTCTCCGGTACCCTCAATCAAACCCCTATCACCTTGGCATCCATATATGCCCCAAACATGCAGCAGGGGTCCTTTTTTAGGGCATTCTCGGATCATCTCTCCAAATTCTCGAACTCCTGGGTCATTGTGGCTGGTGATTTTAACGCTACGCTGGTCCCCTCTCTCGATAGATCCCACCAAAGCTCGTGGCCTTCCCCCCACGCAAAACTGTCGAGACTCTTGCAGTCATGTATCACCTCTCATGATTTTTTATGATAGCTGGAGAACACTATACCCATTGTCTAGAGGTTATACACATTATTCCCCACAACATGATTTATACACTCGAATCGACTATGTCTTTGTGGATCAAGACTCCACACAAACCCTTTTGGGAGCTCAGATAATCCCGACCACTTGGTCTGATCACTATGCGATTACTGTAGATCTGGCCACCCCTCACAAATCCCCATCCACGCGATCATGGCGTCTTAATGAATCGCTCCTTCTTAAACCCTCCAATATTTCTCAAATTAATGACGCGATCCTCAATTATTTTACTGGTAACGCTTCACCTGATATATCTCCTGCTATCTTGTGGGAAGCTCATAAAGCCACTATACGAGGCCTTCTCATTAGTCTATCCTCTGCCCAGAGAAAGACTGAAGCTAAGCGTATTGCCGACCTGGAAGCTGAACTAGCTTCTCTAACTCTACGTCACCAACACTTTCCCAAAAAACGACTATACCTGAAAATTCTCTCACTAAAAGGGCAACTATCACAAATCCTCACCAAGAAAACGATCAAGTCACTTTTGTGGATCCGTCAGAAATTTTATGAGAGATCTGATAAAGCAGATACTCTACTGGCCCGTCGATTGCGCGCTAAACGTACCATCAACCGCATACTAGCCCTGAAGGGCTCTGATGGTTCCACGACTTGTGACCCTAAACTGATGGCCTCACACTTTCACGACTACTATAGCTCCCTTTATAATCTCTCTTCCGATGCCTCTACTGCCCCACACCATGTCTCTGCTATTCAACAATATTTATCCTCGTCACCTGCCGAAACTTTCTGCTCCAGACATTGAATCCCTCAACGCTCCTATCACACAAGAAGAGATTCTTGCTACAATTAAGATGCTGCACCGTTCTTCCGCCCCGGGCACAGATGGTTATACTGCTATCTATTACAAGAAGTTTGCCCAGTCCCTCCTCCCTATGCTACATTCTCTCTTTAATTCACTAATGGCGGAGGGCTCTCTTGACGAGGCCACCACCAGGGCCAATATTATAGTCATCCCCAAACCCGACCGTGATCACTTAGAAATGAAAAATTACAGGCCTATCTCACTTTTGAATACAGATCTGAAATTATTCACCAAAATTCTCGCAAATAGACTTGCCCCCTATCTTCCGACACTGATCCATCCGGATCAAGCTGGTTTTATCCCTAATAGACAAGCTGCAGACAACACATGACGACTTATTAATCTTATTCACTTCACCCATGAGGATTCCCTCCCGACCCTGGTGGTGGCCCTCGATGCGGAGAAAGCCTTTGACAGGGTAGCCTGGCCTTTTATACAACAAACCCTACAAAACATTGGATTACGTGGCGCATTCTATAATGCCATTACCTCGCTATACCGCAACCCCTCTGCTTCTATTTTGGTCAACGCCTGTCTTCATCACCCCTGCCTATTAAAAATGGCACCCGTCAGGGCTGTCCACTTTCCCCCCTACTATTTGCCCTGGTGATGGAACCGTTAGCGGCAAAAATTAGATTAAACCCCAACATCTCTGGCATTGTAATAGGCACTCATGAGTACAAAATAGCCCTATATGCGGATGATGTTATTTTAACTCTAACCGACCCGCACACCTCTCTACACCACTTATTTGAGGAGGTTCAGACCTATGGTAGCCTATCTAATTATAAACTCAACACTGACAAAACAGAGATTCTTGACTTACATATACCTCCACGCGATCTGCGCTTATTACATTCTTCTTACCCATTCAAATGGCAAAGCACTAAGCTCAAATACTTAGGGATATATTTAACTAAATCTTACTCAACATTATATGCAGCTAATTTTCTGAGACTTATTTCATCCCTTAAATCTGATCTGACCACTTGGAATAAACTGTTTATCTCTTGGTTTGGTCGCATTGCTGCAGTCAAGATGAATCTACTTCCACGGCTACTGTATTTATGGCAAACCATCCCGATCCATATCCTCATTAAAATACTGAAAAATCTTCAATGTGACTTATCTAATTTTATTTGGTCTGGGAAAAAGCCTAGAGTTAAGATGCGACTACTCCAGCAACATCGTACCGCGGGCGGTCTAGGTGTACCAGATCTTGTGCGGTATTATCGGGCCACACACTTAGCTACCTGTGTTCTCTGGCATTCGCCCCCCACACAGAGAATATGGACCTCCCTTGAAGCCCACATACTGGATGTGTACTCACCTTCTACCCTTCTGTGGTGCCCGCCACGCTCCCGCCCAGCTTCTACCTCACTATTACCTACGATACGCTTTTCGTTATCGATCTGGGATTACTGCACCCGTTTTTACCGGCTCCGTTCTCAAACACCTTACCTAACCCCTTTATGGAATAATTTAGATTTCCCCCCGGGTACTAATCATCTGGCATTCAAACACTGGACCATACACAATATTCTCTTTTTACATGATCTAGCTCCTCTCTCATCATTCCCCTCTTTTGCAGACCTGCAATCCCGCTTCTCGCTCCCACGCTCAGTTTTCTACCAGTACCTGCAAATACAACATTTTTATTCCTCCATCCCTAAAACCACTCGCCCCACCGTAGCAACTCCCCTTGAATCCTGGTGTCGTGGGCCTTATACAACGAAAGGGTTGTTATCAAGCATTTATCGGGCACTGATCGCACACAATGTCCCCCCTAAAGAAAATCATGAACTGGCTTGGGAGAGAGATGTTGGGGAAACTTTAACCATTGAAGAGTGGGCTGACATTAGACAGGAAATCACCAAGAGCTCTATATCGGTCCGTATTGCCGAAAACTCCTATAAACTGTACTATCGTTGGTACCTGGTGCCTTCTAGACTACACACCATCTATCCTACATGTTCTGATAGATGTTGGAGACAGTGTGGACACAGGGGAACCTTGCTGCATGTTTGGTGGTCCTGTTCACTGATTCACCACTTCTGGCAACAAATTCATAAGTTAATCTTGGATGTCATGGACATAACTATCCCTAGTTCCCCCCTCTATTCATTGCTTTCCCGCCCTATCCCTGGCACTACTCGCCACCAACTTAGATTGATTAAGCATATTTTGAACACAGCAAAATGCCAAATAGCGGCACACTGGAAATCCACAACTCCTCCCAATTTGCCCGCCACTGTTAATGCTATCTGGTTTACGTATAAACTTGAACACATTACAGCTACATTACATGACTCGCCAAATTCTTTTGTCAAGACGTGGACGCCATGGACTTCACATTTTAACGCAGAGCCACCATTGACGACCTTTTGATTCTTTAATTGTCTATACTCTAATTTATTATCACGAGCAACCTAGACCAACCAACGCTTCCCCCCACCCTTTTTCTTTTCGTTCTCCCTCACCCTACTCCTTTCTCCACCTTCTTCACTTTCATCTATTTCTAAACCTGGGAAGTTTCTGATTATTGCTAAGATTTCTTTACTGGGGAAGTCTTAAAAATTCCTGTATCTTGATGCTGATATATTTGCTTGACATCCCTTCTTATGTGTATTTTGTATACTTCCTGATGTTTCTTATTGTATTTTTGTCTTTATACTTATAAAAATCAATAAAAAAGATTTTTCAAAAAAAAAAGAAAGAAAAAGAAATCAAACCTAGAACCACTGGCTCCAATTCACCCAGGGATCCTCCCCTTGCCTGTAAAATGTAAGTCGGAAATGTCCGACAGTGTCATACACACTGTCTGTCAGAGACTCACTGTCAGGTTTTCAAGACTTTGGTTTGGAGAGATCTTGAGTCAGCTGAGGATGATTGTTTAACTAGGTGGACATAAATAATTACTCCTCATAGAATATCAGTGGCAATGAGGGGTAACTAAGATATAAAATCATGATACTGGACACTTGGGAGGAATGGACAGGATCTTCTGTAACAGCAATAAAAACTGAAAGCAGAAAGATTTGGTATATAAATCCAGACTGGAACTTGAATAGCTTAGCACAGGAATCTGGGCTGCAGCCGTAATAGCTTAGTACATGAATCCGGTCCGGAAGCAGAATGGCTTGGTACATGACTCCGGGCTGGAACCGGAATAGCTTAGAACATGAATCCGGCCTGAAACCAGGATGGCTTGGTACATGAATCCAGGTTGGAACTGGAAAGGCTTGGTATATAAATCCAGGTTGTAACCGGAATAACTTAGCACAGGAATCCAGGCTGTATCCTTAAAGGCTTGGTACATGAATCCTGGCTGGAGCCGGAATAGCTTAGAACATGAATCCGGGCTGGAACCAGAATGGCTTAGCACAGGAATCTGGGCTGGAACCAAAATAGCTTGGTGCAAAGATAATATGCCAAGTAAACAGCAAGGCTGATACACAGATAAATCTGGTAACTGGAGCCACAAGATAGCTGCTGACAAACGTTGCTCTGTCCCTTTATGGGTTTCAGAAGGAGCCTTGTATCCCCCTTACTCCTCGCTCATTGGTGGACGTGGTCAGCTGGTCCAGTAGCGTCATCTGCGGTCAAACTGACCAGGACCATAATGGCGGCATCCAGAGACTGGAGCCAGCGGAATCTCCATGTGTGGATGCCAGAGTGGAAGACAGGCAGGAGAGCTTGGGAGAGACATCACAGGCATCTCCAAAGGTTACTGAAGAACATGGTGCTGGAATGGGATCGGTATGAGTTATTGATGGCAGGAATGCTGGCCATCATTATATCAACGCCAGCATCTCGGCCTCCAGGATGCTGGCAGAGTGGCGAGCACTAGTAAGGCCCTTGTAGGCTCAATGCGCTCGCCACGCTATGTGCACGGTGGCTCGCAGCGCTCGCCACAGGTTATATTCTCCCTCTATGGGTGTCGTGGACACCCATAAAAGGAGAAAAGCCTGTGTGCTGGTGTGTGCATTGTGATCGCCGGGAACCCGTGCGCCGGTATGTTAACCACATACCGCTGGAACCCAGAGACTAGCACTTGTGTCCAGCGGACTGGTGTTTACCACATTGAATCCTGACATTCACAGCCTGCTTGATCTTGGAGCTGGGTTGGCTGGGGGGAAGGGGGCAGGCCGGTACATGTAAGCTATTTTATTCCTGTGGGGGGTTGGGGGACAGAATAATAATATTTTCATTGATGAACTCAATCCCGCGAATCCTGGTATTGAGATTTTTTTTTAAATCCCAAATCCTCGAATTAAAAAAAATTAAACAGGACTGGCTTCCCTACTGACAACATTCAAAGAGATCCTTCTTCTTCTGTGGACCTAACATTTTCCAAAGCTGGGATCACAATATCCTGAAGTGTAAACAAGAGGGTTTGTTCCAAACAACAGCCCAGTCCTGATGAAAAATGAGAAAATGTGTCCTTTGCCGGTTCTGCGGCACACCACGCATGCATGCCATGAAAAAGTGCCCACTAGCGCGCTGTGTTCACACCTATAATCCCACAGGATTGCATGGTGTGAAAGGTGTCGCAGTGTGACGTACAGGGTCGCATGCTGTGAAGCGCGCACATTTTTCACGCTGCTGGCAAAGATACAAGGGGACACATCTGTAGTTAGGAGAAAACAAACAAAAAAAAGAAAAGAAAAGAACAACAAGACAGAGTTCCCAGCTCTGAAACTTTCCTAGCTGATTAAATCACCTAAACAGATTTCCATGTAAGATATTTTAACTCAGCTGATCTAAGCATTCAAAAGGTGGATGCATACAATATCAGATTAAGATCCCATATAGCACTAGAAGGCACAAAAGTAGTACAGTACACAATGCAAAAATGTTTGGACTTCCAGAACCACGGCTAGTTTTCGTTGACAGAAAACTGAAAAAAACTGAAAATTTTAGCATTTAGGAATTGAAGGGTAGATATGTCCTCATACATCTTTGCTACAGTCACACCAAACAGCCCCTCTTGTCACGCCAGGTTGCGTGAGACTCTTCTAACGTCTGGCATCTTTTTTTGATGAAAATGCATCTTATTCACAACAAAATACAACTAGGACCTATGGCGCTAGCGGGGTGAGTGCATCGAGGACACCCACAGAGGGAGAATCACCTGCCTCACCGGTATTACGGTGGCGGCATTGTACCCATCAGGATTCCGGCGTCGGTATTGCAACTGCCGGGATCCCAACGGGCAGTACGTTAAACGCATACCCTTTATACACATAGCCTGAAGGTAATTTTATGCAATGCATTTAATAATTTTGTGAATGAAACAAAGTTTGTGTACATGCAAAAAAAATAATTTAGGTTTTATATTCACTTTATTCACACAGCCGAAGGGTAATTTTATACAATATTTTTTAAATATCTGTGCATTACACAAAGTTTGTGTACACTGAAAAATCAGAAAACAAAGGTTTCCCTATCCCAGTCATGCTCAAAAAATTCCGTATTTCAAAATATTCTAGACACTATTTTTGACATGGGAGATTCAACCTGTACTGGCATTGTACTGCACAAATTATAACTGTAAATTCATCTTCAGGCTTGATGTGTATAGGAAGCATGATCGCCCTACTGTATATTCCAATGTGGTTAGTAATATAGATTATAAAACTCACACTAATTTTACTTAGAAAGAGGCAATCAGGCGCACTTATTACCAACTTTAAATAACCTGGATAAGGAAGATCTACAATGCTGCTCCCAATGAATAATCTGCAATTATTCAAACCAAACAAGAAATTACAATAATGTATACATACATGTGTACACAGGGAGCGCTAAATATTCATAATTATCTAATTTATTTAGACAATAAAAAATAGAATGACAATGCACAGTTTAATAATAATAAGATATATCAATTAAAAAATTAAAAGCCATATCAAATGGACATCTCTCGTGGAAATAAACAACTCAGTTGCTGGTGTTAAAGGGTCCAGATTAGGCTATTTAGCCAATAATTGCTGAGCAAGTCCAGAATCCTAGTGTATCATTAATGTCACCAGCAAGTAGCTTTTAACTGTAAAAAGATGTACTGTAGCAGTCCATATGGCTTTTAATTGATATATCTTTTTATTATTAAACTGTGCATTGTCATTCTATTTTTTATTGTCTAAATAAATTAGATAATTATGAATATTTAGCGCTCCCTGTGTACACATGTATGTATACATTATTGTAATTTCTTCGTGGTTAGTAATACACTGGGCAAGTAACATGTAAAGCCCCATACACAGTACCTGATCCCCGCTGACGCCGGTATTGTACATGTTAAGATGAGGGAGGGGGTCGTTAACGATGCGCGGGAGTGCGCATCGTTAACGACATTTAGTGTACACACTGGACGAGATTGTGAAAGATCTCGCCTAGTGCGTATGGGGGTTAAGAGGTAAAGGCAGTACCAATTTTGCCACAGTAATCCAAGCAACTTTGCTGTACAGTACCTATTGAATTTATATATTTATATTCGTTTTCTAGCTAACTAAAATTACTCAGAAACATTTCCAGATTATAGGGTGTAAAAACAAATATTGGTTATCACAAAGTTTGCTGTTTTAGTGTTTTTCAAGCTTTTTGTCAGATGTTACTATGGTATACTGAAGTAAAATAACAAGCATTTCACAATGTAAGTGTCAAAGGCTTTTATTGACTACTACATTTAGTATATGCAAAGAGTCAATATATGCAGTGTTGACCCTTCTTTTTCAAGACCTCTGCAGTTTGCCCTGGAATGCCGTCAATTAACTTCTGAGCCACATACTGACTGATATCCGTCCATTCTTGCCTAATCAATGCTTGGAGTTTGTCACAATTTGTGGATTTTTGTCTGTCCACTCGCCTCTTGAGGATTGACCACAAATTCTCAATGGGCTTAAAATCTGGGGCGTTTCCTGGCCATGGACCCAACATTTTGAAGTTTTGTTCCCCAAGCCACTCAGTTATCAGTTTTGCCTTATGGCAAGGTGCCCCATTATACTGGAAAAGGCATTGTTCGTCACCAATCTATTCTTGTATGGTTGTGAGAAGTTGCTCTTGGCGGATGTTTTGTTACTATTCTTTATTCATGGCTGTGTTGTTTTAGAGTACGTTGCAACAGTAAATGTCATGTGTATTGTGTATAAATAAATAATAAATAAGTAATATTATTATTATTATTATTATTATTATTATATCCAGCTCTATAGCGGCCATTTTAAAGATTTTTCTACTGTGTAGTGAGTGAGCCCACTCCCTTGGCTGAGAAACAACCCGACACATGAAAGCGTTTTTTCAGATGCCCCAAATAATCTGAAAGGGGATTCATCAGAGAAAAGAACTTTACCCCAATCATCAGCAGTCCAATCCCTGTACCTTTTGTAGAATGTTGATCTGTCCCTAATGTTTTTTCTGGAGAGAAGTGGCTTCTTTGCTACACTTCTTGACACCAGGCCATCCTTCAAAAGTCTTTGCCTTACTGTGCGTGCAGATGCACTCACACCTGCCTGCTGTCATTGCTGAACAAGCTCTGCACTAGTGGTGCCCCGATCCCGCAGCTGAATCAACTTTAGGAGATGGTCCTGGCACTTGCTGGACGTTCGTAGGCACCCTGAAGCCTTCATCACAACTATTGAACCTCTCTCCTTGAAGTTCTTGATGACCCGGCAAATTCAGGTGCACTCTTACTAGCAGCAATATCCTTGTCTTTTGTGTAAAGCAATGATGACTGCAAATATCCTTGCAGGTAACTATGGTTAACAGAGGAAGATCAGTGATTTCAAGCACCAACCTCCTTTTAAAGCTTCTAGTCTGTTCTGTTATTCTAACTCAATCAGTATGACAGAATGATTTCCAGCCTTGTCCAAAACAACACTCTCACCTATGTTAATGAGTGAATCACGGACATGATGTTAGCTGGGCCTTTTGTGGCAGGGCTGAAATGCAGTAGAAATGTTGATTTTGGGATTAAGTTCATTGTCATGGCAAAGAGAGAATTTGCAATTAATTGCAATTCATCTGATCACTCTTCATGAAATCCTGGATTATGTGCAAATTGCCATCATAAAAACTGAGGCATCAGACTTTGTGAAATTAATATTTGTGTAATTCTCAAAGCTTTTGGCCATGGCTGCACTGTTTAGTGTTATAATGGATAGAAGTTGTGTCCCCTTGTAAGAGTACCGTTACTCCTCTGTACAAGTATATTGTTCCCAGTGGCCAGCCACAATTTACTCTCATTCCACTGGAAAATTTGTGATAAGCAAAAATAGGATTTTGGTACTTACCAGGTAAATCCTTTTCTTTGAATCCATAGGGGGCACTGGAGTACTCTTGGGATATGGACGGCTTAGCAGAAACAAAGGCACTGAATATTTAAATTTAGAACTCTCCACCCCTCCATATCCCAGAGTACCTCAGTGTACGACCTCAGTGTTTTTTACTGAGCGAACAAGAACTATAGAGAGGTTGACAATGGAGAATTCCTATCACATAACGGACAACAACAAAGTTGACCCATAACGTTACGGTCAACTAAACAGTTGACACCATAACCGATAGACCCTTATAATTTGAACCAATCGGTGAAAATGTGTTACCATAAGCTCCTCTGAGCTTAATACAACCCAGGTAAAACTGCTCTGGGTGGGCGTCCAGTGCCCCCTATGGATTCAAAGAAAAGGATTTACCTGGTAAGTACCAAAATCCTATTTTCTTTTTCATCCACTAGGGGTCACTGGAGTACTCTTGGGACGTACCAAAGCTTCCCTCGTGGGCGGGAGAGCTGTTTGACACCTGTAACAGTAGGCGGCCAAAGCTAGATGCTGATGCCGCAACCGTTTCATAACGTGCAAACGCGCACAAACGTGTGCACTGAAGACTATGTAGCCGCGTTGTAGATGCTCTACGACCAACTGGTCATGACATTCCCACAGAACCTGTGGAATGAGCTATTACTGACGTAGGCGACTGTAACCTAGCCTTAAAGTAAGCCTGACTTGTAGTAATTTTTATCCAACTGGATAATGTCTGCTGAGAAACTGGCTAACCCCAGTTGGCAGCATCATAGAGAACAAACAACGTATCCGTATTACGAACTGTAGACGTTCGGGACATGTAGACGCGTAATGCGTGTACCACATTCAGAATTCTAGAATGTGCTGTTAACACAGGAACCACTATTGGTTTATTGATGTGAAAAATAAGAAATCGGAATTCGTCCGAAGTTCTGCTTTGTTATGAGAAAACCCAAATACGGTGGCTTGGAATACAAGGCACCCAAATGTGAAAATAAAACCCTTGCCGAAGCTAAGGCTAGAAGAAAAACGTTTTCCAAGTGAGAAACTTTATCCCCATTTGTTGTAAGGGTTCAAAATATGAAAACTGTAAGAACTCTGAACCCAGCTTCAAGTCGCATGGCGCTGTAGGTGGGATAAATGGAGGCTGCACTTTGATGACACCTTGTAGAAAGGTGTGTACCGACGCAATAGAGTCAAAAGTCTTTGAAAATAAATTGACTACACAGATACCTGCACCCTTAGTGCAGATAAACGCAGTTCTCCATCCCACCCCGTCTGTAACATAACAGAATACGGGTAACTTGAAAGATGATGTCGGAAACTTCCGAGCTTCACACCCACCTATATAGGCACACCAAATTTTGCAATAATGAGCTGCCGTAAGCGGCTTCCTAGTTCGTAACATGGTTGGTATAACCAATACTGTAATGCCCTCGTAACATGGTTGGTGTAACCAATATTGTAATGCCCTATATCTTTCCTTAAGAGGGCGTCTGAACCACCACCCCGTCAACCGCAGCCGCGGTACATAGGTAAATAGGGGTAAAAGAACGGTCCCTGTTGTAACAGGTTGGACGTATTATGAGCGGGCAAAGATCGTGTGCGAGTATTCCTTGGAGATTCGAGAAGCAAGCTCTCCGAACCCCATGAGATATCACTAGTATGACTGTGACGTAACTGTCTTATGATCCGTTTTAGCAACGGAGAGAGCAGCGGAAAACGGTGGAGCCAGATACACGAGGCTGTATGACCACACGAATGTGAGAGCCTCCCCCGCCACTGCCCTTGTGATCTGTCGTTCTGTACACATACTGAGCGTTTGTAATTGTGGCGAGATGCCATCATGTACACCTGAGGGTAACCCCCCCTGTGGATCCACATGTGAAACACCTTTGGATTTAATGCCCAGTTTCCTGGATGAAAATCCCGACGGGTGAAATCATCTGTGTAACAGATGTCCACTCCCGGAATGAACACCGTCGACAACATCACCTAATGGTGTTCTGGGCAATTGAGGATTCGAGCTACCTTCCGCATTGCCATGCGGCTTCTCGGTCCTCCCTGGTTGTTGTGTATGCAACTCCCGTTGCGTTGTCTGACTGCACTTGGACAGACTGAAAGCGAAGCATGTAGTGCATTGTAAATTGCACGGAGTTCCAGGACATTTATAGACAGCAATCTGTCGTGATCCGTTTTAGAACCCCTGTCGCTGACCTTTTTAACTACAACTCCTCAACCTCTGAGACTCTCGTCCAGAGTATATACACCCTCGGCCCCCTGTGGGAAACGCGAGTGAAACCCGGGGAACTAAAGCGCTTTGAAAACACATCATTGTTCCTAATAGGCGAATACACCAATATACCGCTAGTGTGCGTGGCTTTTGCACTAATTGTACTAGATGGTATATTTGTTCTTCCTGGTGTAGTAGGTAAATTTCTTTGATTTACCGTATTTATAATCATACCTAGGAATTGAAGTCGTTCAGACGGAATTAGATGCGATTGTTTTTGAACTTGACCTGCCACCGTGGTGTACGTTAGTAGCGCAAGTAAGAGGAACCTCTGTTGAGACAGAGTTCTTATGATCAGATCGTGTAGGTATGGAACGATTGTCACCGCCAGGGCTCTGAGATGAGCTATCATCACCAACATCACTTTGGTGAATACACGAGGCGTTGATAAGAGGCCAAACGGTAGAACCTAAAAATGGTTAATGGTTGTGGTGTATTGCAACACGCAAGAACCTGTGATGCGGTGACCAAACGTGAATGGGTAAATACACATTGTGAAGATCAAGCGCAATCATGCAATCTTGTGGCTCCAAATATGCAAGTACTAACTGCCGTAAAACCATTTGCAACTGTAGTAAGTGACTTGCTGATTGAGACTGCGACGGAGCCCTCCGGCTTCGTTACCCCAAACAGAGGGGAATAAATAGCCCTGACTCTGTTGGTGTACCAGGTCTGGAAATAAAAACAGCTGAAACCAGCAGAGACTGAATGGCCACCTGGCAAAACGCCTAGCTTCGTCCGACAGAGGCAGTATGTTAAACTGTAAATAGCGGATACATCCATGAGTGGATGTTTGGAAACCCGGCAAATGTAACGTGTAAAGGCGCGCTTCCACAATTGGAAATTCTAGATGGCCTGAGAGGCCGTTAAGCCACTGGCTTGTTGACTTTAGCACCCTGGCGTTACCAGTCGTGACTGTTTTTGTACCACAGCCTTGAAAAGACTGAAGTCTAAAGGGATTAAATGTCGGCCAAAGTATTTTCGTTTTGATACCGGAGGCCTGAATATCAAATTTAGGACCAAACAACTTCTGGCCTTGTTTTGGTGAAACTAGCGACGATGAAAAGCGAGAATCGAGGTAACAGGTGTCAGCAGAAGCTTTACAGAGATACTCTGCAGCTTTTTATTAACAGTGATAGTCATTGTTTCCATACATAGAGCGTGTAGTAACCCAAATGTATCCTTGTCACAGACGAATTCACCAATGACGGATTGTCCCATTTAGATGTGGAAACGGGTAAATAGGGTTAAATGTTAGTCAGATATTCTAAATAATAACTCATTGAAGATCTGTTGTTTATGAAAATCGACAGATTAGATGTTAAAGTCTACTTAGTCTCTGTAACAATTGAGACACTGACTTACTGGTTATTAGCAATGTATGGTTGTCAAAACCCCGCACTATCTGACTGCTGGTCTAATGTAGCCTTCTCACTAGTAGGTATCGTTGTGAGAATTGACATATAATTGTCAGATTAAATTATAAGACCAGTTAAATTAACACCTTGGTACCCAAAGGGAAATTGGACCTTTGGAAACACTGAGACTCCTTTGTTAGAACTGGCGGAGTGACTTCCGAGACTCCGATCTTACCGCTCCTGTCGAGCGGAGTTATGCTTAACATAGGATCTAGGACTGACACGGCTTCCGGAGTGGAAACGTACGAACCAACAGAATGTGTGGTAGATTTATGTACAGCCATTGTAGTAAACCTTATATGTAGTCTGTGTTGGAGGCTTACCCTACAGACAGACACCACAATAGCCAAAGTAACAGACACTTGCACTAATTAGTAAAATGTTTACTTAAGGTGCGTTTTATATATATTATATATATATATATATATATATATATATATAGCTATGGCTAAATACAGTTTACATGGGCCTATGTGAAACCTGAACCAAATTTCCCACTAACACCCCTGCGCCTCCGGTGGCGTAGAGATGTAGTGTAGGAATGTTCTGGAATTACCACTGGAAGAAACAGGAAACATGTTTAAAAATGGCCCCCATGCCATGCTTACATTGAAACTCATATGAGAAGTTACAATACCTGCTGCCACTGAGAATCACAGTCTAGTATACACTGATAAAAACAGTCTAGTATACACTCACATGCAGGTTACAATACAATCACAGGCAGGTCATATTTAATATAAGCTCTGCCTGCAGTTATTATGTATTAATATCTTCTATAGATAATCTGTTATTATTAATAAATTCTATAGATAATATAGATATATATATATATAGACTCAACAGCCTATTACACTTGTAGCATTTGGCAGCTGCAGCCACGCAGTAATCTGCCAGATCCCCCACTCCCTCCCCCTTCCCTGTACTCCCTGTAGCGCTGTGTCTCAGCGGGGAGCCGGGAAGCTTATTGCAGGGAGGCGAAGGACCCAGAGCAGCAGTGATCGGCTGGCCGGAGCGCGGCGTCGCTAGGCAAGCTGCGCGGGTCTTTTTGTCCGAGACTCCGATCTTACTGAAAACACCGCTGACGGATCGAAGCTCTGTGCGGCGGGTCTCCCTGTGTGAGCACCGCTGGCGGTTGTGGCGGGCGGCGTGCGGGAGGAAGAATCGCCTGTTGGGGGACGGAGCGTGGAGCGTCTGAGCGGCAGACAGGGCACTGGCGTTACAGCGGTCGGCTTTACCCACGGACCCCACACAGCGGGACGGCAGCCTGCGCTGACCGTCCCGTTTCCCCAGCATACCTTTTGTAGAAAGGTCTGCGACACTTCCTTCATGCTGCGACGGGCTTCTATCTGAAAGCTCTGTCCAGCTTCTCAGATCATGGCTGCGACGGGGCTTCTATGTGTAAGCTCCGTCCAGCTGTTCAGGTGATGGCTGCGACGGGGCTTCTATTTGTAAGCTCCATCCAGCTTGCAGTAGACAGTGGGCTGCCTGTGGCTGTGAGGGTGCTCTTTGTGAGGACCGACACGCCATGCGCTGCCTTGCAGCGGCACCATCCCGGACCCATGTTTTTATAGAAACTGGGAAGGGAAGTGTAAAAATTAAAAATGAAAAAGTAAAAATGAAAAATTAATAAAATCTTCCACAAAGTGTGGGAACTCCCACAAGCCGTTGTTAGTGCTTTGAGCACGGAAAAAACACTGAGGTCGTACACTGAGGTACTCTGGGATATGGAGGGGTGGAGAGTTCTAAATTTAAATATTCAGTGCCTTTGTTTCTGCTAAGCCGTCCATATCCCAAGAGTACTCCAGTGACCCCTAGTGGATGAAAAAGAAAATATATTAAAGAATAAGTATTAATGTTCTTACCGGACAATACCGTTTTCAAGTCCTCCAGCAAAAATATATTAAAGAATAAGTATTAATGTTCTTACCGGACAATACCGTTTTCAAGTCCTCCAGCAACTACATTGACTGACACTCCTTCAGGTTGGTTAGAAAATGCAACAGAACAAATTATCTCTCTACAATGTACATGTCCAATGAGATCACCATTCACAGTCCAAAGTCTCAAGTCACTACCACCACCAACTGGAAATATAAAAATAAAATAAAAATATTATCTACAACATTTTTAATTTAGTTTTATTCTTATTCAAGCATGACACAGAAACAATGGTAACATTTTTACATTATCATAAAGTACATTTGATTAGTGCAACATGATAAAGTAAAGCAAAAACCTCTATAATATGTATAAAGTATACATTATTATATTCAGCATGTTATATCATCCATTTTAAACAACATATAATACAGCTACAGTAGAAAAAGAACAGCAAGTAGACATTTACAACCAGATAATTACATACTGTACGTGTACACACAAATAACATGTTTCAGGCATGCACACCCTTCATAAGGTACAGGGGCGTCATTAGGGGTTGGTGGACCGAATGGGGGTGCCACCCCATAGAGGACACAGTGCAGCTGTTGCTGGGGTCCCGAACTAATAAATACTGGCGGGCCTGATAGAAAACACTGTGCCAGCCTCATCGCTGCCAGTCCTACCTTCGGGTCTGGGAAGCGCTGGGCTCTTCCGGGTGTCTTAGACACAGCCTGGGTCGTGACCTATGGCGACATGGCAACGTAACATCATAGGTCACAAAGGCGCACGCTGTCCCAATTGCACAATGCTCTGCATGCAGTGACTGCTGATTCTGTTGCCACCCATAGCTGAGCGTGAGGGACTGGGTGACTACTAATGTGTGTGTTTTTTTTCTTGACAGTGGCCATTATGTTTTATTGTTTTCTATAATTTTTTTTCCTCTGGGTCCCAATGTGTAGATTTTTGTCCTGTGGGGTCAATGCATTTTATTACTAAGGATTCATGGGGGAGGGTGACCCCATCAGTAACCACACTGGTTGACACCAAGCCTAGTGATGCCACTGATGAGGCATAGTATTTACTACAGTACATAAGCGTGAAAGCAAGGTCTTCTTACTGCTTTGTCTGTTAAAACCTAGCCTTTTTTTATTTGTTTGTTCTTAATTGTAAAGCAATGCAGATAATAAAAATGCTATATAAATGTTAATAAACACTGTTTATAAAGTGTACTAGAGTGTTGCTTGCACTGACTCGTCTGCCATGCGGCAGTAGAAACCTGTACAATGTCTCTGGAAAGCAGTGGTGATGTTAAGTATGCTGGGTCAATACTGTTTGCTCATATATATTAACAGATAAACTGGCTGCTACATTCTTACTAGCACCCCTATTGATTTCAAGAACTTTAATAAAGCTAATTCATTTTTTTTTTCCAGATTGCATGAGATTTTTCATGAGGGAAGTTTGGTACTTTGATGCTGAAAGGATTGACGTTCACTTACACAGCATACAAACAACTATTGCACAATTAAGACTTACTCAAAATACTGTAGGTGAAAAGGATTATAATGATATTTGTAAAGAGCAAAATTAAACTTGACATTGCCACTATGAAGCGTGCACAATTTCAGAAACATGCAAACAATAACCACCTAAATTGAGTTAAAATGGAAAATGGAGTTAAAAACAAACTACGACATAAGATGTAATTGACAGAACCTAACATAAAATGTTTTTATCAACAGAAACTATAACTGCAATAAGAAATGTATCTCTCTCTCTCTCTCTCTCTCTCTCTCTCTCTCTCTCTCTCTATATATATATATATATATATATATACACACACACACAAATATATATATATATATATATATATATATATATATATATATACACATACATATATAAATGTGTCTTCATATACACTGCTCAAAAAAATAAAGGGAAAACTAAAATAACACATCCTAGATCTGAATGAATGAAATATTCTTATTAAATACTTTGTTCTTTACATAGTTGAATGTGCTGACAACAAAATCACACAAAAATTATCAATGGAAATCAAATTTATTAACCCATGGAGGTCTGGATTTGGAGTCACACTCAAAATTAAAGTGGTAAAACACACTACAGGCTGATCCAACTTTGATGTAATGTCCTTAAAACAAGTCAAAATGAGGCTCAGTAATGTGTGTGTGGCCTCCAGGTGCCTGTATGACCTCCCTACAACCCACACAAGTGGCTCAGGTAGTGCAGCTCATCCAGGATGGCACATCAATGCGAGCTGTGGCAAGAAGGTTTGCTGTATCTGTCAGCGTAGTGTCCAGAGCATGGAGGCGCTACCAGGAGACATGCCAGTACATCAGGAGATGTGGAGGAGGCCATAGGAGGGCAACAACCCAGCAGCAGGACCGCTACCTCCGCCTTTGTGCAAGGAGGAACAGGAGGAGCACTGCCAGAGCCCTGCAAAATGACCTCCAGCAAGCCACAAATGTGCATGTGTCTGCTCAAATGATCAGAAACAGACTCCATGAGGGTGGTATGAGGGCCCGACGTCCACAAGTGGGGGTTGTGCTTACAGCCCAACACCGTGCAGGACGTTTGGCATTTGCCAGAGAACACCAAGATTGGCAAATTCGCCACTGGCACCCTGTGCTCTTCACAGATGAAAGCAGGTTCTCACTAAGCACATGTGACAGATGTGACAGAGTCTGGAGACGCCAAGGAGAACGTTCTGCTGCCTGCAACATCCTCCAGCATGACCGGTTTGGCAGTGGGTCAGTAATGGTGTGGGGTGGCATTTCTTTGGGGGGCCGCACAGCCCTCCAGAGGTAGCCTGACTGCCATTAGGTACTGAGATGAGATCCTCAGACCCCTTGTGAGACCATATGCTGGTGCGGTTGGCCCTGGGTTCCTCCTAATGCAAGACAATGCTAGACCTAATGTGGCTGGAGTGTGTCAGCAGTTCCTGCAAGACAAAGGCATTGATGCCATGGGCTGGCCCGCCCGTTCCCCAGACCTGAATCCAATTGAGCACGTCTGGGACATCATGTCTCGCTCCATCCACCAACGCCACGTTGCACCACAGACTGTCCAGGAGTTGGCGGATGCTTTAGTCCAGGTCTCGGAGGAGATCCCTCAGGAGACCATCCGCCACCTCATCAGGAGCATGCCCAGGCGTTGTAGGGAGGTCATACAAGCACGTGGAGGCCACACACACTACTGAGCCTCATTTTGACTTGTTTTAAGGACATTACATCAAAGTTGGATCAGCCTGTAGTGTGTTTTTCCACTTTAATTTTGAGTGTGACTCCAAATCCAGACCTCCATGGGTTAATAAATTTGATTTCCATTGATAATTTTTGTGTGATTTTGTTGTCAGCACATTCAACTATGTAAAGAACAAAGTATTTAATAAGAATATTTCATTCATTCAGATCTAGGATGTGTTATTTTAGTGTTCCCTTTATTTTTTTGAGCAGTGTATTTAACCGCAATACGCTATGCACCTCGAGATGCTTGGTGTAAGTAGGCACTGTAAAAAAACACTGTAATGTAGCATTTCGTATGCAGATACAGCCACAGTCGCACACAGAATAAAGGCATGCTGCATATCATTTTAATCAGCAGCGTTTGCTTGTGCAATTATTCACATAGTGATGCGATTAAGATGCATCTTCGTGTATAAAATGCACAAAAAGACCCACAGTGTTTGTAAATGCTGTTGACTGCAGCAATGTGTATATGTGTGTGTGTGTGTGTATATATATATATATATATATATATACACACACACACACACACACACACACACACACACACACCTGGGTAGGTGGGCCCAGGATTGTTCTCAGACACAGAGGGAGTTGGGACATACTCACCACCTGATGCTGAACATGTTGGCCAGGCAATAGGTTAGGGTGGTAGTGGTGAGCGTCAGGGTGCGGGGACCAGGAAGGTCTCCATACGGGGTCACTTGCCGGATGCATCATGTGTGGTGAGGACATACCAACTAGCATGCAGCAGCATCTGTGATGGCAGGCTGACTTCAGGCCCTTGGTATGATGCAAGGTGCCTGGTGGCAGCCTGAGCCGCACAGCAGGTGGGTAGATGAGTAGGGTGAAATGACCAGAGAAACATTGGTTTTGAAATGTTGTTTTTTCTCTCTCCTACATTTGCACCAACAGGGGGGGTCATTGCGAGTTGATCGCTAGCTGCCATTGTTCGCAGCGCAGCGATCAGGCTAAAAATCAGCATTTCTGCGCATGCGTATGCACTGCGCTCGCGCGTTGTATGGATACAAAGGCCATTGTGGTTGTGCACAGGTTCTAGCAAAGTTTTCTATCGAACTGACAGCCGCAAGAAGATTGACAGGAAGGGGGCGTTTCTGGGTGTCAACTGACCGTTTTCAGGGAGTTTGCAAGAACGCAGGCGTGTC
The DNA here is from genome assembly GCF_028390025.1 of Pseudophryne corroboree. Classification (NCBI taxonomy): domain Eukaryota; kingdom Metazoa; phylum Chordata; class Amphibia; order Anura; family Myobatrachidae; genus Pseudophryne; species Pseudophryne corroboree. The sequence goes on from NC_086447.1 coordinate 607,265,346, forward strand.
TGGGCGTTCGCTGGGCAGGTGTATGATGTCAAATCCGGACACAAATAGGCTGAAGTGATCGCAAGCGCTGAGTAGGTTCAGAGCTACACTGAAATTGCACAAACTGGTTTTGCAGAGCTCGGCTGCACATGCGTTCATACTTCTGCTAAGCTAAAATACACTCCCCAGTGGGCGGCAGCACAGCGTTTGCACAGCTGCTAAACCTACCTAGCAAGCGATCAACTCGGAATGACTCCCAGGGAGGGGGTTAAAAGTAATTTGCTTCCTTGGGCTAAAATCCTGGCTGATCTGTTAATGCTGGTTGGGGAAGCCCAGAGAAAGCTTGAAGACTGTGTTAAAGAGAAAGTTATTTTTCCCCGGTTGCTTAGTGCAAATGTAGAGGTACCCTGTTGTGAAACAGTGACGTGTATAAAGTATACACACATACAGGAGTATTCTGACAAATCAGCTAGTGAGGAGTTTTGTTTCCCAATTTTAAGTTAGCCCAAATACAAATGCTGCAATCCCAGATGCAGACGCAGCTAGAAAGAAACAAGCTGATGCATACCGAATTGGTCCTGCTAAGAAAAACACGTCAGGAGCCAAATGTGTTACAGAAAATGACAGCGTCTGATGACATTGCAGCATATATGTACACCTTTGATAGAACTACAACTTGCCTAGGTTGGCAGAAAGAGGGATGGGTCAATAAGTTGGAACCATATTTAACTGGGGAGGCTCAAGAAGTTTACACTGACCTGCCTGAGTAGCAAGCCACGTCATATCCCCATCTAAAGGTGGCTATACTTGCTAGGATAGGGGACAGAACCTACTAATGCTCAAAGGTTCCATAACTGGGGATTTTCTCTTCAGGCACCCCAAATCCAGTAAGCATAGTTGGCCAGACTGGGTAAAGCATGGTTAAAACCTGAGGTTGTGGGTTGTGGAGATAGTGGCCATAGACCACTTTATACAAGTACTGGACCAAGGAGTATAATGGTGGGCTCTACAGGCAGACCCCCAGACCTTTGAGGATTTAGCCAGTCACTGAGCGGTACATCACACTGGGGAAGATGACAAAATGTCTGATCGGGATCCACGGCCTGCCCCAAGCAACGTACCCGGCCCTGCCAGAGACTGTTATGAAAAACCTTATTATAATTTGTTGAGGAGGCGGTGCATATTCGTCGCTTTTGTCCGAAGCATTCTGAGCCTACAGATTGCACAACAAGCAAAGTGGCCAGACTAGCTATCAGTATGTGCACCGGGATGTCCTCTCTTAAGGAATCAACTTTGTTCCGAATTGCAGTTCAAACTGAAGGCCGAGAGGTCTGGGCCCTTGTGGATACTAGGAGTGAGCTATCATATTCAAAAGTACTAGTTGCACAATCAGCAGACAAAGTATTACCTCCTGTAAGGGTGCTATGTGTACAAGGTGCCAAGGAAAAATATTCCCAGGTACAATTTGAAATAGTTAACGGATAGGTGCTACACATCGTGGTTGCAGTGGCCTAAAAATCCTCGTACCCCTTTACATTGGGATGAGATTTTCCCTTGTTGCGAGAGCTGTTGGCTGGCCGAGCCAATGAAGATAACCAGCGACCAACAATTGGGGAAATTAAACTCAATTCCTCTCAGTACTTATACAAGTTGGGTGGGAACCAAAGAGACCAGAAGATTGAGTAACAGTCCATAAGACGGACATTTGGCTGGCATAAAGTTTCATTCCTTGTCTACGGACATAGAGCCAGTTATGACCACAGAATAGCCAGAGGAAAGTAGTCTGGAAGATGACTGTCGTCCATAGACAAGGATGTGTTCTTATGGGGCTTTGCACGTGAACAGTTTAATGATGACAACCTAGTGAAACCTTTTTTTTTTTTTTTAAATCTAGTGGAAATAAATGGCAAAGTGGAGCCAGCCTTGCCTCCAGAAGACACTCCATATTGAGTTGAAAAGTGATTTATTATATTGTGTGCAATATGTGCAAGGTAAAAAAGGTGGACCATTTATTTGTACCCTGAGTACATGTACCACCGGTACTTAAGGCTGTGCACACGCAGCTTTGGGGGGATCATTTGGGGCACGAGAAACCCTCCAGTGAATACAATGTACAGTAGGTTGTTTTGTCTGCTATGTACAGATGTAGCCACGCTCATCCATCTTGCAGCTTGGAAATCCAGACGCGTGTGCCAGCGACTAGGATGCTCACATTTGCCTAAGTACGCACACCCATAGGAATACATGGGTGACATACTAAGTGGCATCCGTGCCTTGGCGGGGCATGTGTGCCCATGCGGCAGAGCCGCAGGATGGATGTGGCTGCATCTGTATGGAGCAGAAAAGAACTGTTGTCAGGAATGCCCAGTCTGTCAGAGGACAGCCCCCAGACCCAAATTTAGAGCTCCCTTGGTGCCCCTGCAAGTCAGTTCAGTTCTGTTTGAATGAACTGGAATGGATTTGACTGTATGAGAGGTTGGCTCGAGGACACCAATACATACTGGTCATATTGGATTACGCTATTAGAAATGTCATCATCGTGGCTCGGTGATTTGGGTGTTTGGATGGGATGCAGCGGATGGTGGGTTTGAGTCCTGGGTGTGGCAGTATATTGAAATGTGTTATTTAATGAGGGGAAGGGGCATCATAGCTTACATATTTATATGAATTTGAGAAATTATTTGTACAGTATCTGTTTGCACTTACTGCATGTAACTTTGTTATTTGTCCTATTCCCTTTGTACTAACTATAGAACACTTGTGAACGTTTACAACTAAAAGAATAAAACTGTACAGAGCATTAATCTCGGATAGCAGAAGAGATGCCAATATAATCTACCTGAGTATGCTGGTGGAAGCTTCCTTCCCAGATTGTGAGCTACACTATACAGTACCACTAACAGAAACTTTGATCCAGGAATGTAGAATGTAACTCTTCTCGGTTTTAGGTTGTTAATGAGATGTACGTTACACAATATATCTCTTGCGTACAACCACACCAAGAAGGCCAAGAATCAATGTTTTGGAAAGTTTTGAATAGGGTTTTTTTTCCAAAAGACCCCTTAAGGTGCATTTGAATAAAGACTGGCAATTTTTCCCTCCTATACATCAAGTGGTTGGGGTATTAGCAATTTATAGCTGATACACTTATAATATGCTAATCTCATGGGAGGTAGTGACCAGTCTAAATATTTTAATGAGAGCAAGACTGCAAGTGACAGGGGCAGTGTGATGAGGTGTAAAGGAAATAGAGCAAGGGGGTAGCATCATACTGAGTTCCATAGTGAGAAGAGTAAGGTCACCCGACAAGACAGAGCAGTGATCAAAGTTCATACATACAACTTGTATACTGGTGTTGTCATAGCCTTACATAACAGGTATGAAGCTTACTTGGCATTAAAAAAAATAATAATCACCTTTATGACATAGAAGTTTTTGACTACTCACTCACCTGAGTCGCACACTGTTGCAATGTCTCCTGTTGTTTCACTAGCAGAAACTGCAGTTACAGGACTTTTGTGGCCTGTAAGACTTTGAACATAACATAACCTTAAAATAAAAAAAAGAAATATATATGAATATATGACCATACAAAAGCAGTAGGTGCCCTCAATGAGATAAAGCTCTATAACTGTAGTAATGTTATTCTGTACAATATTATTAGAATTGTAAAAATATTACCTGCCACAACTATAACAACATGATCTGAGATTTTCTGAAGGTTCACAAATCAATTTGCTATTCTTTCTGCTGAATCCAGATGTGTCCTGATACACAGCACGCAAGGTCCTGAGCGACTAGGCCATACCAAGGCCGGGATGTAATGATGTCCAGCAGTCAAACTCCGATGTCTTTTTAAAGAGGTAATCATTTACAAGGCATGGTTTAGCTTTGTACTGTAAATGATTGCTCCTTTAAAAAAACGTCAGAGTTTGGCGGGCATCCCGCATGGCCGCTGAACGCTTACATCCCGCTCTAGTGTCTTACTCGCCCAAAATGTGCATATTATTTGCATAAATAAAACTGTGAGCGACAAAACTACATTGCTAGCCTGTACTGATCAATATGATGTGACATTTGCACATCTGTGTGCAACAATCTGAACCTGTAAAAAGTGCTATAATGCAGCGGCCACACTTTTTTTCACACCAAGTTCTGCTGTGCTTCATTTGTGACTTTGTACACATTTTAAACGAATTCCTGTACATTTAAAGTCACACCCCATCGTCTCTAATACACTGTGAGTGGTGTTTTGCGGAGTCTGTGATGTGAATATGATGCAAAATGAAACGAAAAATATGGTATGCTTCATGTCTGGGAGCATCTCAGTCTCACGACGTATGGCTGCTAAGTCTATAGCTTATACCTTTAAAGTTTCCCTATTGTTATATTTATAGTAAACCATGTTTAGATTTTGAATATCACTGTAGACCTACATAGTGCCCATGCACACTATAATTTTGCCAGCTCATGTAGGTCATTTTATAGATATTTTGCCCAAAATTGCTGCATGTATGGGCCAAAAAATATTTCTAATTCTGACCAATATCTGTATAGAATGGTTAAAAAAAAGTGATAAATCCAGGTGTACAATAACCACATTTTAGTTATTGACCAATATTGCTGACTGTAATTTGCATGTACAGATGTGTCCTTAGTTAACTTTGCCAAAATCATGATAAAGAGCCCTCTTTCACGTGCCACTATAATGTATATAGTAATGCGCTATGTTATTGGCTGTTTCTCTAATACATAATGCAACCACACGGTGGCCACAGTGTATCATTTTGCTATCTGTGGGTTCATTAAACACTGACAAATGCGAGTGTGGAGTCACAGCTGAATCTTACAGTGCATGTACGGCCTACACTTTACAGTTGGACTAACACACCAATATCGCATGTTACAGTTGTACTGCATACTGTACCTAAACCCCCCCCCCAATTACGTTACTGCATAGGGGCTTTCACTTACGTACTGTACGTACAGTAGTATAAACTTAATTATGGCATAAGCTGATAATAAAGTGCAGGCACTCTGTGTGGATGTACTAAGCTGTCATTTGCATTGAGCTCTCTACTTTTTTTTTTTAATTGATGTCAATTATTTCAGGACAATCACATCGCAAAATACCAGTAAGTTGGAAATTTCATACTGTATTTTGGAATGCGGCATTTGAGCAAAACTGCACGAGGCATTGACCAATAACAGTGTCCCAATTCATTCCTATAAGAGAGTACACCAGAAGAATGGGGTAGAGTAAACATGTCTTCAAAATTGGTCTCAGTAACCTGTCATTTAATTTGTTTTAAAATTTTTCCTTTCAGGTGCACTTACTGTACAAGTGCCAGCAGGACCTGTCTGCCATGGTATGCTGGCATTTGGGCTTCACCAAGAACTGGTGGTCCCTGGAAGCCATTTTGCACACCTGGTCATATGGAGACTTATAGAATGACACAAAGTGTCATTTAATCTATGTTTACCACTTCTACCCTAAAGTACAGGATAAGTACTACAGTACTTGCATAACACTGCACGTAGGACTACAGTAGCATAGCAAAATACTGGCAAAATGGAATTGCAACATTTCATACTGTATTTCGGAATACAGCATTTGACCAAGCACAGTGGGCCTATTAATCCGCAAAGGGGTATGGGGGAGATTTTACTTTATTCTAATAAAGATGTTTTTAAAACCGATTTCTGTATCCTGTCATTACTGTAGCTTTAGTTTATTTATTCTATTTTCCCTTTCAGGTGTATTTACTGTACAGGTGTCTGCGTGAACTGTCTGCCAGGGCATGCTGGTACTTGTGCTTTTCCAAGTGCAATTAGTAGGCTCTGGCAGAATTTTATTACAGCTGGCTATGTTGGAACTTGTAGTTCGCTATAGGATAAAGAATCATGAAATCATTGTTTATTACTTTTATTCCATCTGAAAACCAGATATCCTCATGTATTGATGTGTATAGTCACATTTTATATAGAGTATAAAAAATAATTTTATTTAAGGAAGGGAATCTGGATTAACAACAAAATAAGGACTTCTAATCATGTATTTCTGTATAGAATACAGATGAAACCTATTACAGGTTGAGTATCCCATATCCAAATATTCCGAAATACGGAATATTCTGAAATACGGAACATTTTCAGTGACAGTGAGATAGTGAAACCTTTGTTTTCTGATGGCTCAATGTACACAAACTTTGTTTAATACACAAAGTTATTAAACATATTGTATTATAAGACCTTCAGGCTGTGTGTACAAGGTGTATATGAAACATAAATGAATTGTGTGTATGTACACACATTTTGTTTAATGCAAAAATAAGATTTTACTTACCGATAAATCTATTTCTCGGAGTCCGTAGTGGATGCTGGGGTTCCTGAAAGGACCATGGGGAATAGCGGCTCCGCAGGAGACAGGGCACAAAAAGTAAAGCTTTTCCAGATCAGGTGGTGTGCACTGGCTCCTCCCCCTATGACCCTCCTCCAGACTCCAGTTAGGTACTGTGCCCGGACGAGCGTACACAATAAGGGAGGATTTTGAATCCCGGGTAAGACTCATACCAGCCACACCAATCACACCGTACCACTTGTGATCTAAACCCAGTTAACAGTATGATAACAGCGGAGCCTCTGAAAGATGGCTTCCTTCAACAATAACCCGAATTAGTTAACAATAACTATGTACAATTATTGCAGATAATCCGCACTTGGGATGGGCGCCCAGCATCCACTACGGACTCCGAGAAATAGATTTATCGGTAAGTAAAATCTTATTTTCTCTATCGTCCTAGTGGATGCTGGGGTTCCTGAAAGGACCATGGGGATTATACCAAAGCTCCCAAACGGGCGGGAGAGTGCGGATGACTCTGCAGCACCGAATGAGAGAACTCCAGGTCCTCCTTAGCCAGAGTATCAAATTTGTAAAATTTTACAAACGTGTTCTCCCCTGACCACGTAGCTGCTCGGCAAAGTTGTAATGCCGAGACCCCTCGGGCAGCCGCCCAAGATGAGCCCACCTTCCTTGTGGAGTGGGCCTTTACAGATTTAGGCTGTGGCAGGCCTGCCACAGAATGTGCAAGTTGGATTGTGCTACAGATCCAACGAGCAATCGTCTGCTTAGACGCAGGAGCACCCATCTTGTTGGGTGCATACAATATAAACAACGAGTCAGATTTTCTGACTCCAGCTGTCCTTGCAATATATATTTTTAATGCTCTGACAACGTCCAGTAACTTGGAGTCCTCCAAGTCACTTGTAGCCGCAGGCACTACAATAGGCTGGTTCAGATGAAATGCTGACACCACCTTAGGGAGAAAATGCGGACGAGTCCGCAGTTCTGCCCTGTCCGAATGGAAAATCAGATATGGGCTTTTGTAAGATAAAGCTGCCAGTTCTGACACTCTCCTGGCCGAAGCCAGGGCTAGAAGCATGGTCACTTTCCATGTGAGATATTTCAAATCCACCTTCTTTAGTGGTTCAAACCAATGAGATTTTAGAAAGTCCAAAACCACATTGAGATCCCACGGTGCCACTGGAGGCACCACAGGAGGCTGTATATGTAGCACTCCCTTAACAAAGGTCTGGACTTCAGGGACTGAAGCCAATTCTTTTTGAAAGAAAATCGACAGGGCCGAAATTTGAACCTTAATAGATCCCAATTTGAGACCCATAGACAATCCTGATTGCAGGAAATGTAGGAATCGACCCAGTTGAAATTCCTCCGTCGGAGCACTCCGATCTTCGCACCACGCAACATATTTTCGCCAAATTTGGTGATAATGTTGCACGGTTACTTCCTTCCTTGCTTTAATCAAAGTAGGAATGACTTCTTCCGGCATGCCTTTTTCCTTTAGGATCCGGCGTTCAACCGCCATGCCGTCAAACGCAGCCGCGGTAAGTCTTGAAACAGACAGGGACCCTGCTGAAGCAAGTCCCTCCTTAGAGGTAGAGGCCACGGATCTTCCGTGATCATCTCTTGAAGTTCCGGGTACCAAGTCCTTCTTGGCCAATCCGGAACCACTAGTATCGTCCTTACGCCTCTTTGCCGTATAATTCTCAATACTTTTGGTATGAGAGGCAGAGGAGGAAACACATACACCGACTGGTACACCCAAGGCGTTACCAGCGCGTCCACAGCTATTGCCTGCGGATCTCTTGACCTGGCGCAATACCTGTCCAGTTCTTTGTTGAGGCGAGACGCCATCATGTCCACCATTGGTCTTTCCCAACGGGTTACCAGCAAGTGGAAGACTTCTGGATGAAGTCCCCACTCTCCCGGGTGAAGATCGTGTCTGCTGAGGAAGTCTGCTTCCCAGTTGTCCACTCCCGGGATGAACACTGCTGACAGTGCTATCACATGATTCTCTGCCCAGCGAAGAATCCTTGCAGCTTCTGCCATTGCACTCCTGCTTCTTGTGCCGCCCTGTCTGTTCACATGGGCGACTGCCGTGATGTTGTCCGACTGGATCAACACCGGTTTTCCCTGAAGCAGAGGTTCTGCCTGGCTTAGAGCATTGTATATTGCTCTTAGTTCCAGAATGTTTATGTGAAGAGACGTTTCCAGGCTCGTCCATACTCCCTGGAAGTTTCTTCCTTGTGTGACTGCTCCCCAGCCTCTCAGGCTGGCGTCCGTGGTCACCAGGATCCAATCCTGTATGCCGAATCTGCGGCCCTCCAATAGATGAGCACTCTGCAACCACCACAGAAGAGACACCCTTGTCCTTGGAGACAGGGTTATCCGCAGGTGCATCTGAAGATGCGACCCTGACCATTTGTCCAACAGATCCCTTTGGAAAATTCTTGCGTGGAATCTGCCGAATGGAATTGCTTCGTAAGAAGCCACCATTTTTCCCAGGACTCTTGTGCATTGATGTACAGACACCTTTCCTGGTTTTAGGAGGTTCCTGACAAGCTCGGATAACTCCTTGGCTTTTTCCTCCGGGAGAAAAACCTTTTTCTGAACCGTGTCCAGAATCATCCCTAGGAACAGCAGACGAGTTGTCGGCATTAACTGGGATTTTGGAATATTCAGAATCCACCCGTGCTGTTTTAGCACTTCTTGAGACAGTGCTAATCCCATCTCTAGCTGTTCTCTGGACCTTGCCCTTATTAGGAGATCGTCCAAGTATGGGATAATTAATATGCCTTTTCTTTGAAGAAGAATCATCATCTCGGCCATTACCTTTGTAAAGACCCGAGGTGCCGTGGACAATCCGAACGGCAGCGTCTGAAACTGATAGTGACAGTTTTGTACAACGAACCTGAGGTACCCCTGGTGTGAGGGGTAAATTGGAACGTGGAGATACGCATCCTTGATGTCCAAGGATACCATAAAGTCCCCCTCTTCCAGGTTCGCTATCACTGCTCTGAGTGACTCCATCTTGAACTTGAACTTCTTTATGTACAGGTTCAAGGACTTCAGATTTAGAATAGGCCTTACCGAGCCATCCGGCTTCGGTACCACAAAAAGAGTGGAATAATACCCCTTCCCTTGTTGTAGAAGAGGTACCTTGACTATCACCTGCTGAGAGTACAGCTTGTGAATGGCTTCCAAAACCGTCTCCCTTTCGGAGGGGGACGTTGGTAAAGCAGACTTCAGGAAACGGCGAGGTGGATCTGTCTCTAATTCCAACCTGTACCCCTGAGATATTATCTGCAGGATCCAGGGATCTACCTGCGAGTGAGCCCACTGCGCGCTGTAATTTTTTAGACGACCACCCACCGTCCCCGAGTCCGCTTGAGAAGCCCCAGCGTCATGCTGAGGCTTTTGTAGAAGCCGGGGAAGGCTTCTGTTCCTGGGAAGGAGCTGCCTGTTGCTGTCTCTTCCCTCGACCTCTGCCTCGTGGCAGATATGAATAGCCCTTTGCTCTCTTATTTTTAAAGGAACGAAAGGGCTGCGGTTGAAAAGTCGGTGCCTTTTTCTGTTGGGGAGTGACTTGAGGTAGAAAGGTGGATTTCCCGGCTGTAGCCGTGGCCACCAAATCTGATAGACCGACTCCAAATAACTCCTCCCCTTTATACGGCAAAACTTCCATATGTCGTTTTGAATCCGCATCGCCTGTCCACTGTCGCGTCCGTAAAGCTCTTCTGGCCGAAATGGACATAGCACTTACCCGTGATGCCAGTGTGCAGATATCCCTCTGTGCATCACGCATATAAAGAAATGCATCCTTTATTTGTTCTAACGACAGTAAAATATTGTCCCTGTCCAGGGTATCAATATTTTCAATCAGGGACTCTGACCAAACTACCCCAGCACTGCACATCCAGGCAGTCGCTATAGCTGGTCGTAGTATAACACCTGCATGTGTGTATATACTTTTTTGGATATTTTCCATCCTCCTATCTGATGGATCTTTAAGTGCGGCCGTCTCAGGAGAGGGTAACGCCACTTGTTTAGATAAGCGTGTTAGCGCCTTGTCCACCCTAGGAGGTGTTTCCCAGCGCTCCCTAACCTCTGGCGGGAAAGGGTATAATGCCAATAATTTCTTTGAAATTATCAGCTTTTTATCAGGGGCAACCCACGCTTCATTACACACGTCATTTAATTCTTCTGATTCAGGAAAAACTATAGGTAGTTTTTTCACACCCCACATAATACCCTGTTTAGTGGTACCTGTAGTATTAGCTAAATGTAACGCCTCCTTCATTGCCAAAATCATATAACGTGTGGCCCTACTGGAAAATACGGTTGATTCGTCACCGTCACCACTGGAGTCAGTGCCTGTGTCTGGGTCTGTGTCGACCGACTGAGGCAAAGGGCGTTTCACAGCCCCTGACGGTGTTTGAGTCGCCTAGACAGGCACTAATTGATTGTCCGGCCGTCTCATGTCGTCAAACGACTGCTTTAGCGTGTTGACACTATCCCGTAGTTCCATAAATAAAGGCATCCATTCTGGTGTCGACTCCCTAGGGGGTGACATCCTCATATTTGGCAATTGCTCCGCCTCCACACCAATATCGTCCTCATACATGTCGACACACACGTACCGACACACAGCAGACACACAGGGAATGCTCCTAACGAAGACAGGACCCACTAGCCCTTTGGGGAGACAGAGGGAGAGTTTGCCAGCACACACCAAAAGCGCTATATATAACAGGGATAGCCTTATAATAAGTGCTCCCTTATAGCTGCTTTATATATATCAAAATATCGCCATAAATTTGCCCCCCCTCTCTGTTTTACCCTGTTTCTGTAGTGCAGTGCAGGGGAGAGACCTGGGAGCCGTCCTGACCAGCGGAGCTGTGAGAGGAAATGGCGCCGTGTGCTGAGGAGATAGGCCCCGCCCCTTTTCCGGCGGGCTCGTCTCCCGCTATTTAGTGAATCCAGGCAGGGGTTAAATATCTCCATATAGCCTCTGGGGGCTATATGTGAGGTATTTTTAGCCTTTATATAGGTTACATTTGCCTCCCAGGGCGCCCCCCCCCAGCGCCCTGCACCCTCAGTGACTGCGTGTGAAGTGTGCTGAGAGGAAAATGGCGCACAGCTGCAGTGCTGTGCGCTACCTTTAGAAGACTGCAGGAGTCTTCAGCCGCCGATTCTGGACCTCTTCTGACTTCAGCATCTGCAAGGGGGCCGGCGGCGCGGCTCCGGTGACCATCCAGGCTGTACCTGTGATCGTCCCTCTGGAGCTGATGTCCAGTAGCCAAGAAGCCAATCCATCCTGCACGCAGGTGAGTTCACTTCTTCTCCCCTCAGTCCCTCGTTGCAGTGATCCTGTTGCCAGCAGGACTCACTGTAAAATAAAAAACCTAAGCTAAACTTTTTCTAAGCAGCTCTTTAGGAGAGCCACCTAGATTGCACCCTTCTCGGCCGGGCACAAAAATCTAACTGGAGTCTGGAGGAGGGTCATAGGGGGAGGAGCCAGTGCACACCACCTGATCTGGAAAAGCTTTACTTTTTGTGCCCTGTCTCCTGCGGAGCCGCTATTCCCCATGGTCCTTTCAGGAACCCCAGCATCCACTAGGACGATAGAGAAAAGTTATTAAAAATATTGGCTAAAATTACCTTCAGGCTGTGTGTATAAGGTGTATATAAAACATAAATGCATTCTGTGCTTAGACTTAGGTCCCATCGCCATGATATCTCATTATGGTATGCAGTTATTCCAAAATACGGAAAAATCCGATATCCAAAATACTTCTGGTCCCAAGCGTTTTGGATAAGGGATACTCAACCTGTAATAGGATAAATATGCTGAAGTTGATCTTAATGTCAACTTCATTTATTTTCTGCTGATTTAATACAGCACATGCTAATACTCCATTATATCGCATTGGTATAAAGCTTTTGTAAGCAAATTTACAAAGACATAAAAAAAGTCTCATTCAAAAATGGACATTGACCATCAGCACCGCAGTCCTACCAGTCACAATGTATAAATGTGGCCAAATTTGATGGTACTGCTCCATTAAAAAAAGGAAAAAAAAACATACATTTATTGAAATAACATTAAAACTGACAAAAGTAATTGGCATCAATCGTTGCTTATTCCATATTTAGAAATCAGAGTTTGTATTTGATTTTTTAATCAGAATATTTAAAAAAAATAAGAATTTACTTACCGATAATTCTATTTCTCGTAGTCCGTAGTGGATGCTGGGGACTCCGTCAGGACCATGGGGAATAGCGGCTCCGCAGGAGACAGGGCACAAAAATAAAGCTTTAGGATCAGGTGGTGTGTACTGGCTCCTCCCCCCATGACCCTCCTCCAAGCCTCAGTTAGGATACTGTGCCCGGACGAGCGTACACAATAAGGAAGGATATTGAACCCCGGGTAAGACTCATACCAGCCACACCAATCACACCGTATAACTTGTGATCTGAACCCAGTTAACAGTATGACAAACGAAGGAGCCTCTGAACAGACGGCTCACAACAAATAACAACCCGATTTTTTTGTAACAATAACTATGTACAAGTATTGCAGACAATCCGCACTTGGGATGGGCGCCCAGCATCCACTACGGACTACGAGAAATAGAATTATCGGTAAGTAAATTCTTATTTTCTCTAACGTCCTAAGTGGATGCTGGGGACTCCGTCAGGACCATGGGGATTATACCAAAGCTCCCAAACGGGCGGGAGAGTGCGGATGACTCTGCAGCACCGAATGAGAGAACTCAAGGTCCTCCTCAGCCAGGGTATCAAATTTGTAGAATTTTGCAAACGTATTTGCCCCTGACCAAGTAGCAGCTCGGCAGAGTTGTAATGCAGAGACTCCCCGGGCAGCCGCCCAGGATGAGCCCACTTTCCTTGTGGAATGGGCCTTGACAGATTTAGGTTGTGGCAAGCCTGCCACAGAATGTGCAAGTTGAATTGTGCTACGAATCCAACGAGCAATCGTCTGCTTAGAAGCAGGAGCACCCATCTTGTTGGGTGCATACAATATAAGCAGTGAGTCAGACTTTCTGACTCCCGCCGTTCTTGAAATATATATATTTTCAATGCCCGGACCACGTCCAACAACTTGGAATCCTCCAACTCGTTAGTAGCCGCAGGCACCACAATAGGCTGGTTCAGGTGAAACGCTGACACCACCTTAGGCAGAAAATGAGGACGCGTCCGCAGTTCTGCCCTGTCCGTATGGAAAATCAGATATGGGCTCTTATATGATAAAGCCGCCAATTCTGATACTCTCCTGGCTGAAGCCAGGGCCAGTAGCATGGTTACTTTCCATGTGAGATACTTCAGCTCCACCGATTTGAGCGGCTCAAACCAATGGGATTTGAGAAAATCCAAGACTACATTAAGATCCCACGGTGCCACTGGGGGCACAACCGGGGGCTGTATATGTAGTACTCCTTTTACAAAAGTCTGGACTTCAGGAACTGAAGCCAATTCTTTCTGGAAGAAAATCGACAGGGCCGAAATTTGAACCTTAATGGACCCCAACTTGAGGCCCATAGACAATCCTGTTTGCAGGAAATGTAGGAATCGACCCAGTTGAAATTCCTCCGTGGGGGCCTTCCTGGCCTCACACCACGCAACATATTTTCTCCAAATGCGGTGATAATGTTGTGCAGTCACCTCCTTCCTGGCTTTTACCAGTGTAGGAATGACCTCTTCCGGAATGCCTTTTTCCTTTAGAATTCGGCCTTCAACCGCCATGCCGTCAAACGCAGCCGCGGTAAGTCTTGGAATAGACACGGTCCCTGCTGAAGCAGGTCCCGTCTTAGAGGTAGAGGCCACGGATCCTCCGTGAGCATCTCTTGAAGTTCCGGGTACCAAGTTCTTCTTGGCCAATCCGGAGCCACTAGTATCGTTCTTACTCCCTTCTGCCGTATAATTCTCAGTACTTTTGGTATGAGAGGCAGAGGAGGGAACACATACACTGACTGGAACACCCACGGTGTTACCAGAGCGTCCACAGCTATTGCCTGAGGATCTCTTGACCTGGCGCAATACCTGTCCAGTTTTTTGTTGAGGCGGGACGCCATCATATCCACCATTGGTTTTTCCCAACGGTTCACAATCATGTGGAAGACTTCTGGATGAAGTCCCCACTCTCCCGGGTGTAGATCGTGTCTGCTGAGGAAGTCTGCTTCCCAGTTGTCCACTCCCGGAATGAATACTGCTGACAGTGCTATCACATGATCTTCCGCCCAGCGAAGAATCCTTGCAGCTTCTGCCATTGCTGTCCTGCTTCTTGTGCCGCCCTGTCTGTTTACGTGGGCGACTGCCGTGATGTTGTCCGACTGGATCAACACCGGCTGACCCTGAAGCAGGGGTTTTGCCAGACTTAGAGCATTGTAAATCGCTCTTAGCTCCAGTATATTTATGTGAAGAGACATCTCCAGGCTTGACCATACTCCCTGGAAGTTTCTTCCTTGTGTGACCGCTCCCCAGCCTCTCAGACTGGCATCCGTGGTCACCAGGACCCAGTCCTGTATGCCGAATCTGCGGCCCTCTAACAGATGAGCACTCTGCAACCACCACAGAAGAGACACCCTTGTCCGTGGCGATAAGGTTATCCGCTGATGCATCTGCAGATGCGATCCGGACCATTTGTCCAGCAGATCCCACTGAAAAGTTCGTGCGTGGAATCTGCCGAATGGAATCGCTTCGTAAGAAGCCACCATCTTTCCCAGGACTCTTGTGCATTGATGTACAGACACTGTCCCTGGTTTTAGGAGGTTCCTGACAAGTTCGGATAACGCCCTGGCTTTCTCCTCCGGAAGAAACACCTTTTTCTGAACCGTGTCCAGAATCATTCCCAGGAACAGCAGACGTGTTGTCGGGGTCAACTGAGATTTTGGAAAATTCAGAATCCACCCGTGTTGTTGCAGCACTACTTGGGTTAGTGCTACTCCGTCCTCCAGCTGTTCTCTGGACCTTGCCCTTATCAGGAGATCGTCCAAGTAAGGGATAATTAATACGCCTCTTCTTCGCAGAAGAATCATCATTTCGGCCATTACCTTGGTAAAGACCCGAGGTGCCGTGGACAATCCAAACGGCAGCGTCTGAAACTGATAATGACAGTTTTGCACCACGAACCTGAGGTACCCTTGATGTGAAGGGCAAATTGGGACATGCAGGTAAGCATCCTTTATGTCCAGGGACACCATAAAGTCCCCTTCTTCCAGATTCGCTATCACTGCTCTGAGTGACTCCATCTTGAACTTGAATTTTTGTATGTACAGGTTCAAAGATTTCAGATTTAGAATAGGTCTTACCGAGCCGTCCGGCTTCGGTACCACAAATAGCGTGGAGTAATACCCCTTTCCCTGTTGTAGGAGGGGTACCTTGACTATCACCTGCTGAGCAAACAGCTTGTGAATGGCTTCCAATACCGTCTCCCTGTCTGAGGGAGACGTTGGCAAAGCAGACTTTAGGAACCGGCGAGGGGGAGACTTCTCGAATTCCAACCTGTAACCCTGAGATACTACCTGCAGAATCCAGGGGTCCACCTGTGAGCAAGCCCACTGTGCGCTGAAATTCTTGAGTCGACCCCCCACCGTTCCTGAGTCCGCTTGTAAGGCCCCAGCGTCATGCTGAGGGCTTTGCAGAACCCTGGGAGGGCTTCTGTTCCTGGGCAGGGGCTGCTTGCTGCCCTCTCTTACCCCTTCCTCTGCCCCTAGGCAGATATGACTGTCCTTTTGTCCGCTTGTTCTTATAGGACCGAAAGGACTGCGGCTGAAAAGACGGTGTCTTTTTCTGTTGGGAGGGGGTCTGAGGTAAAAAGGTGGATTTTCCGGCAGTTGCCGTGGCCACCAGATCCGATAGACCGACGCCAAATAATTCCTCCCCTTTATACGGCAATACTTCCATATGTCGTTTGGAATCCGCATCACCTGACCACTGTCGCGTCCATAAACTCCTTCTGGCAGATATGGACATCGCATTTACTCTCGATGCCAGAGTGCAAATATCTCTCTGCGCATCTCGCATATAAAGGAAAGCATCCTTTAATTGCTCTATAGTCAATAAAATACTGTCCCTATCCAGGGTATCAATATTTTCAGTCAGGGAATCCAACCAGACGACCCCAGCACTGCACATCCAGGCTGAGGCGATGGCCGGTCGCAGTATAACACCAGTATGTGTGTATATACTTTTTAGGGTAGTTTCCAGTCTCCTATCTGCTGGATCCTTGAGGGCGGCCGTATCCGGAGACGGTAATGCCACTTGTTTTGATAAGCGTGTGAGCGCCTTATCCACCCTAGGGGGTGTTTCCCAGCGCGCCCTAACCTCTGGCGGGAAAGGGTATAATGCTAACAACTTTTTTGAAATTAGCATTTTTCTATCTGGGTTAAACCACGCTTCATCACATACATCATTTAATTCCTCTGATTCAGGAAAAACTACAGGTAGTTTTTTCACCCCCCACATAATACCCCTTTTTGTGGTACTTGCAGCATCAGAGATATGCAAAGCCTCCTTCATTGCCGTGATCATATAACGTGTGGCCCTACTTGAAAATACGTTTGTTTCATCACCGTCGACACTAGATTCAGTGTCTGTGTCTGGGTCTGTGTCGACCGACTGAGGTAAAGGGCGCTTTACAGCCCCTGACGGTGTCTGAGACGCCTGGGCAGGTACTAACTGGTTTGCCGGCCGTCTCATGTCGTCAACTGATTTTTGTAATGTGCTGACATTATCACGTAATTCCATAAACAAAGCCATCCATTCCGGTGTCGACTCCCTGGGGGGTGACATCACCATTATCGGCAATTGCTCTGCCTCCACGCCAACATCGTCCTCATACATGTCGACACACACGTACCGACACACAGCAGACACACAGGGAATGCTCTTATCGAAGACAGGACCCCACTAGCCCTTTGGGGAGACAGAGGGAGAGTTTGCCAGCACACACCCAAGCGCTATAATATATATGGGAACAACCTTATATAAGTGTTGTTCCTTATAGCAGCTTAAATATATCCAGTATATCGCCAAAAAATGCCCCCCCTCTCTGTTTTACCCTGTTTCTGTAGTGCAGTGCAGGGGAGAGTCCTGGGAGCCTTCCTCACAGCGGAGCTGAGCAGGAAAATGGCGCTGTGTGCTGAGGAGAATAAGCCCCGCCCCCTATTTCGGCGGGCTTTCCTCCCGTGGATTTAGATAAGTGGCATGGGTTAAATACATACATATAGCCTTAATGGCTATATGTGATGTATTCTTTTGCCTTAAGGTAATAAAATATTGCTGCCCAGGGCGCCCCCAGCAGCGCCCTGCACCCTCCGTGACCGCTTGGTGTGAAGTGTGTGACAACAATGGCGCACAGCTGCAGTGCTGTGCGCTACCTTCATGAAGACTGAAAAGCCTTCTGCCGCCTGTTTCCGGACCTTCAATCTTCAGCATCTGTAAGGGGGGTCGGCGGCGCGGCTCCGGGACGAACCCCAGGGCGAGACCTGTGCTCCGACTCCCTCTGGAGCTAATGGTGTCCAGTAGCCTAAGAATCCAATCCATCCTGCACGCAGGTGAGTTGAAATTCTCTCCCCTAAGTCCCTCGATGCAGTGAGCCTGTTGCCAGCAGGACTCACTGAAAATAAAAAACCTAAAAAACTTTTTCTAAGCAGCTCTTTAAGAGAGCCACCTAGATTGCACCCTGCTCGGACGGGCACAAAAACCTAACTGAGGCTTGGAGGAGGGTCATGGGGGGAGGAGCCAGTACACACCACCTGATCCTAAAGCTTTATTTTTGTGCCCTGTCTCCTGCGGAGCCGCTATTCCCCATGGTCCTGACGGAGTCCCCAGCATCCACTTAGGACGTTAGAGAAATAAAACAAATTTTATAAGCAATCTCTGCAAATAAGCGACTGCTGTAGCTCTCAATTAGACTTCTGTACCTGTTGATAGGTAGTTTGGCCCACTCTTCCTGAACAAACTGCTGCAGCTGTCTTAGGTTTGAAGATTGCCTTATCCAGACTGCATGTTTCATAGGTTTCCATAGATGGTGGAAATTTACTAAGCTCCCGATTTAATTCAAGATTGAAAATGGAACTCGGAAATTTCCTAAACACAAAACTTGCTGGGGCAATTCGTATTAAGATACACTGCCGTCCACACAAATACGAATCAGTAGACCATTGGTCAAACACGGTTGATTTTTCACATACACCTCATACAACACGGGAATTTACTGAGGATCCGTATTCTCAATCACTGCTGACAATAGCCAAACACTGCCGGAAAAGCACGGAATTCGTACAGAAATAGAATTTTCAAATAGACCTGTTTTTGGCTGGCGTGTTTGGAAAATTATGCACGGATCAGTGAGTAAAAAAAAGTAAAAAATGCAAAAAAAATAATAAATTGCATGTGGTTTCCCATCCTAAGCATAACCAGCCCCGGACGGTAGTGGTGCTTTAAATACTGGGAAAAATTTGTAGGGTCGCCTCGTATTTTTGAAACAGCACCGGGCTCCACTAGTCAAGGAGATAATACCATAGCCGGGGAAGAGATTTATATACAGTAGGTCCCTGCGGCCATGGCATTAAATCCTCAACTTGTCACCCCCGGATGGGTTTCCCTGGGGGAGTGGGGACCCCCTCAATAAAGGCCCCCCCCCCCCCCCCCTCAAGGCACCCAAGGGCCAGGAATGTGGCCTGGGGCTCTCCCCAGCATCCACGGGCTGTGGATGGTGGGCTGATAGTCCATATGTAAAAAAATAATTAATATTGTCTTTTACCTGGGAAACTAAAGGTCCCAGCAAGCCTCCCCCGCATGCTGGTACTTGGAGAACCACAGGTTCCCACCATAGACAATAAAGTGGATTTCTGACCCCATTTTTGCCTATGCGCTCGGCTTGACTGGCAGGCCAGGAGTGCACAGCCAATCAGGAGAGCTCTATGATGTGGCGCTCACTGATTAG
Organism: Pseudophryne corroboree; assembly: GCF_028390025.1. Lineage (NCBI taxonomy): Eukaryota > Metazoa > Chordata > Amphibia > Anura > Myobatrachidae > Pseudophryne > Pseudophryne corroboree. The sequence continues at coordinate 607,284,656 of NC_086447.1, forward strand.
CTGGTGGGTCCCCAAGTGACAGGAGTTAGGGGTCCCGGCATTCGGGGAAAGGGGATCCACGTGTACACAAGGATCCCTTTAAGTTACGTGGACCAGGTTTTTGCATTTGCTTACATAGAACGAAAAGGACCGATCTACACTGGATTAGGTGAGTATAATTTTTTATTTACAGGTACCCCGTGGATTCTACGTGGACAAGGGGACCTAGGGGCTCCGTGGGACACTAGGTAAATATATGTGAGTAAGTGTGCATGTATGTTTAATTAATGTTTTACTTTCATGGTGTGTGCGTACTGTCTTTGTTGTAATCTTTCTTTTACAGGTGGAACTACAGGTACCAGCGGGCTCTTTAATGCCCCGCATGCTGATACTTGTGCTTCTCCAAGTACCAGCATGCGAAGGAGGCTTGTTGGGACCTGTAAATTCACAGGTAAAAGACAATATTCTTTTTTTTTTTTTTAAACATAGGCTATCAGCCTGCCATCCACAGTCCACAGATGATGGGGAGAACCCGGGCTTCATTCCCGGCCCTTGGGTGCCTTTAGGGGGGAATACCCTTTATTGAGGGTCCCCACTCCCCCAGGGAACCCCTGTCAGGAGTGACTAGTTGAGGATTTAATGTCATAGCCTCAGGAACCTATATAAATGTTTTTCCCGGCTGTGTCATTATCTCCTTGACTAGTGGAGCATGGTACCGGTTTAAAAAATACAAGGGACCCATACGTCCTTTTACCCCCATATTTTTGGAGCCAGGATCGGTCCAAGAGGTCAGTGTTGGTGTTTAAAATACATGGAGACCCTATGCATTTTTTTCTGGTATTTTAAGCACCAGGACAGGCTCAAAGAGCCCTAGGGCTGGTTATGTTCAGGAAGGGGGGACCCACGCAGATGTTTTCTTGTTTTTTTAACTATTTACTTTACACACTGAAGCCCTGCACAGATCTGGGTTTCACTGTGTCATGTCCGGCAGTGTTTTACTAAACTCCCCCGTAAAACACTGCTCAACTATACGAATTACATTGACATCTGTGAACTCAAATTGAAAAAACACAGTAGTTTAGTAAATTACAGTGTTTTTTTGTTTTTTGTAAAGTTGCAATCTCAAACGGCTGATGTCAGCAGAGATTGAGCTCAGCTGAAATCGGCTGCAACACGATTCTTAGTAAATTTACCCTGATGTTCAATAAGATTCAGATCAGAGCTCATAGAAGGTCACTTCAGAAAAGTCCAGTATTGTTCACTTTTTCTGTCCATTTTTTGGGTGCTTTAAGATGTGTGTTTTGGGCCTGATTCTGAGATGGGAAAGTAAGAAAGAGCAAGAAACTGGTTGCTTTTGCACGTAGCCCGCAAATTTTTACATTGCAAGTTAGATTTCAGTTTGGACACACCTCTCTCAAATCTAAATCTCTGCACAATTTAAATCTTCCTCACATGCAGCGCAACATGGTTTTACCAAGGTGCACATTTACTTGCTCCTTCTTGCAGCTCAGAATCAGGCCCATTATCCTGTTGAAGGACACATGACCTGAAACTGAGACAGAGATTTTGGACACTGGGCAGTATGTTTCACTAAAGAATGCCTTGCTAGTCTTGAGATTTCATTGTGCCATGTACAGATTCACAGATTTATGCCGGACACAGCAAAACATAACAAGCCTCCTTCTCGTTTCACAGTAGGTATGGTGCTCTTTTCTTTGAAAGTTTAATTTTTTTGTCTATGAACATAGAAATGTGACTTGCTAAAAAGCTCCAGTTTTGATTCATCTGTTCAAAGGACTTTCTCAGAAGCATTGTGGCTTGTCAATATGCATTTTAGCAAATTACAATCTGGATGTATGTTTTTTTTGTTTGTTTTTTAAAGTGAGGTCCTCCTGGGTTTCCACGGAGCCCACTGCTGATCAAAAAGCATTGGATGATATCAACCTTACACGTACCCCTGCTCTTTTGCTGTCTCTGGACGCGGAGAAAGCATTTGACAGGATAGGCTGGCCCTTTATGTTCGAAACTCTTACACAATTTGGGTTTCGAGGCGAATTCCTCACAGAAATTCGGGCATTGTACTCGGCTACCTCTGCAAGGGTTTCGGTAAATGGAGTGTTGTCAGACCCTCTGAGCATCTCCAACGGTACCAGACATGGCTGCCCACTCTCGCCCCTGATCTTTGCTTTAGTGATAGAACCGTTGGCAGCTCGCATCCGGACCTCGACCGACATTGGGGGGTTGGAGGTGGGGGGCTCTGCCTACAAGATTTCCTTGTTTGCGGATGATGTTCTCCTCTCGCTTTCCTCACCGCACACTTCCTTGCCGAACCTTTTCAACCTTCTGTCTGAGTATGGCCATGTGTCGGGCTATAAAGTTAATTGGTCTAAAACGGAGGCTCTCCCCTTCCACATCCCTCCTAACCACCTGTCTCGTATGCAATCCAACTTTACATTTTCTTGGTGTACTTCTAAAATTCGATACCTGGGGATTGTTATTACGCGCCGATATGGAGATCTATATACGGAGAACTTCTCCCCCTTGCTTATAAATATTAAGGCCGATCTCCATAAATGGCAGTTCATGATTATATCCTGGCTGGGCCGTATCATAGCTCTGAAAATGAATATTATTCCCCGCCTACTTTATCTGTTCCAAACGTTGCCTGTGAAAGTCCCGGACTCTGTCTTGGCACGAGTTCACTCCTGGTTTGTTCACTTCGTTTGGAGAAATAAGGTCCCTAGGATAGGTTTCTCCACTTTACGCAAACCTGTACAAGATGGTGGTAGAGGTTTCCCAGATATCCGCCTTTACTATCTGGCCACTCATCTCAGCCAAGCTATTGCCTGGTTCGCCCCAGCTCAGAATATCCGATGGCTCCAGCTGGAATCTGTACTCGGACACACTACATCTTTGTCGTCCTTACTCTTATCCCCCTCTAAATCTAGATCTCCTCATTTGTAGCTACACCCTGTGCTGGAATTCTCCTGTCAGATCTGGGACTACTGCACTCGCCGCTTTCACCTGCTGTCATCCCCCTCTTCGCTTACCCCTTTATGGGATAACCCTTCTTTCGCTCCAGGTCAGTCTCTGACTCGCTCTCGTTCATGGTCGGACAGGAATATCCGCTTTGTTCTGGATGTACTGTCCGAGGGCGCCTGCGCGCCTTTATCGGTTATCATGGCAAAATATAATTTCCCTGAAGCGAATCCTTTTACCTATTTCCAGATAAGACACTTTGTCTCCTCTATATCGAATTCTTCCCCGTTCCAACCCTTATCCACTCTGGAGTCTTATTGCCATCATAAACCGCTCGCTCGAGGAATTATCTCCCTACTATATTCCCTCCTTCAGGATTGGGGTCAGTCGACGACCCCGGCTTTTGTACGTCAGTGGGAACGGGATCTGGGACCGCCGCCGGATGATCATGACTGGTCAGATGTCTTCACTGCTGCCGCAAAATCTTCCATCTCAACTCTAGTAAAAGAAAACGCCTACAAAATACTATACAGGTGGTATTTTGTCCCCTCTAGACTCCATAAAATGTTCCCTTCCTCTTCGCCCATGTGCTGGAGAGGTTGCGGCGGTCATGGCTCCTTCCTCCACATCTGGTGGACGTGTCCTAAGATTGCGCTATTTTGGGACTCAGTCGCACACCTGATAAGTACGGTGCTCCATACCCAGGTATCTAAAGACCCTTGGTCTTTCCTGCTGGGCCTCCCCATTGTTAACATCCCTCCAAACTCTGGTAAATTGCCAACACAGATCTTAAACGCTGCTAGATGCTCAATTGCCCTCCACTGGAAACAGAGGGAGGACCCGCTCGATTAAGCGGGTCATTGATAAAGTGTGGTATTTAGCAAGCATGGAAAAAAATCACTGCATACCTCCATAACAGATCTTTCCAGTTTCTTCTGATTTGGGACTCATGGATCGAATCCCAAGCTCACACACGTAGATTACGCCCCCCTGGGGGCTCTGCGGCACTCCTTTTGTATTCTCCTAACCCATCGGGTGGACGCGGGGCCATCCTCGATATTACCTCCCGTCTTGCACTAGTTCTCTGAGTAGTAATTGCTGTATAGAGAGGCGCACTGGCGGATCCTCTAACTCTGTCTTTTCTCCCTCTACTCTATACCTTCCCCGTCTTTCCCCCTCTTCTCTTCTCTTGCCTTTTCTTTATCCTTCCTTTCTTTGCCAGTACAACCACGAGATTATTTGGTTCCTAGTTAAATCGATTTGCTCCTGTCATTCCCGATGTATATCTCATCTTTATTTCTTTTTATTGTCAATGTACTGTCCTCTACTATGGGAACCCCATGACCTCTTTTATAAGGTTATATCTCGGCTCTATGTATAATGTTGTTTTATGGAGATGTTATCCCCACGTGTTGTGGGGGGTTATTGTTGTCCCTTATAACTTGAAAATTAAATAAACAATTAAAAAAAAAAAGCATTGGATGAGATGATCAGAAACTGATGCATCTTGATCTTCCACTTGTTTCTCTTTGGAAGTTTTCTTTGGCTCTTTTTCTATCATTCTCCCTAATCTTTTGTTTAATGAAGGGTTGATTTTCCTCTAGGGAGTCACATTGATTTTCAATGTCCTAATATTTGCAACTGAAGTCACGGGGACATCAAGCTGCTTGGCAATGGTCTTATATAGCCTTTAACAATATTGAAATTTCAAGAAAGGTAACCAAAAACATCTTATTAGCACTACACTATAGTACTTGTTTCACCAATAATCCACCTTTATAAGATAGTAACAATCAGGATTCTGTGTCGGTTTTGACATAAAAATAATCTGTTCTTTTATAGAAAATGCATAATCTGTTCTTTTATAGAAAATGCATTGTTTTAAATTTTTTACGGTCTTGGTTTAAACCCTTCTATGTGTAGGAAATATATTATGGCGCAACGAGGCCTACCATTTAAAAAAACAACTTTATTTGGCACAAGATGGGAGAGAGATGTGATTTAGATAACCCCATCTGAGGAAAATTTTATTTTTTGTTTACTCTTTAATGTCTGGTGATCTGCAGACAATAACTACTAAAGGGACACATTGGGGGGCAATTCAATTGTTTTGCACGCCCGATCTCCCTTCTAAAGTGACAGGAGCTCTTGGGATGTAATGAAAATTTTTTTTTCACTGATAGTGCCCAAAAAGGACCAAACTAATGAGTGCAACGAGAAAAGTTCAATTTCAGCGCTCAAATGGGTCACTTTTTGCGTATTTCAGCTCAACATCCCGAGGAGTTCAAGATGAAATGCTGGCGCTAACAACTGAATTCCCCCATTGTTTGAAAAAGAAGACTCCCCTCTTTCAAGACAGCATACCCACATGTGTGTATGGGTCAGTATGGGGATATACGGCTCAATTTTTCCTAGTGCTGGGTGATATCAACTGGTCACCAGACAATAGCTGCTAAGGGGGACACATAATTTGAAAGAGGGAAATCCCCTCTTTCATATATGAGCAACCATTTTACATCTATAATTATGGGCATGAAAGGGCACGTAGTGCCCTCCAACCCATACAGTATATGGAAAACATCTATTTTCCACAGTGCAGAGTAATATTGTCTGGTGATCAGAGGTGATAACCAGACAACAGCTACTAGTAGGCCACATATTTTTGTAAGAGTGGACCCATCTATTTCAGTTATGAATGCCCACAAAATTGCCAGTGCCATTATAGGGGTGAGAGGGCACAAAGTGCTTTTTCCCAAGATATGGAAAACATAAATTTTCCATACTGCAGCGTAACATTGTCCAGTGATCAAAGGAGACTGTCATTTTAAAGAGGGGACCCCTCTGCCTTTCTAAAACAGGTTCTCTTGATTTCATAGATGCCAGGTTAGGGGGAAATCTTTCTCCATCCCTCCACTTCATAATTTTTCTGTAATGAAGATGGTTGTGCCTGATGATCACACAAATCACCATGTGATAATCTTTATGGGGCACACAGTTTGAAAGAGTCTTTCAAGATAAGGTGCCCCATCACTATAGATTCCCGGTTTAGGAAAATCAAGGGACTCAAATTCCCTCTCCCATCATGGCAATTTATTAAAGTTTTTTTTTTTTTTAAAGTGACATCAGCATGCATGCGTGCCGAAGTCACTGCTCTGGGACCGCCCCCTGACCCAAGGGACTCCCAGGTGGTGAATAGTGTCAGTGGGGAGAAGGTAAGTTAGCGAGGAGACTCATTATCCACAGTTTCAAGGAATATGCTAATAACATGTCCCACTTGTCCTCCGCAGCAAAAGGGTTAACACAGGCTGAATAAGATTGAAGACATGATGTTAATTCAAAAAAAGCAATTAGTTTTAAATATCACTATAATCCTATTACTTATTATCTGTTCTAAAGCGAAGTATACACGGTCATTTTTTTAAAAAAATTTTTTTCTTAGTTACCAATTTTCTGCACATCACACTGCATTTGTCCATCCACAAGCAAGATGACAGTGACAGGAAAACATAGGAAGTATGGGCAGATTATTGAGAATGCATAAACACTGCTCAATATCAGATGCTTGTGGCTGAGAGTTTTCATGTTTGTGGGCAAGTTTTTAATGATTTGTCAGGCAAATCGCCAAAATGATCGTAACACACATTCAAAAAGACTACTACTTTGGGTCAATCTTTTCTTAAATAAATGATAATGCACAGTGAAAAATAAGCTTTGGACCTGCAACTGTATACCCCACAAGTTATTCAAAATATAGCCATGTGTGGTGGAGAATTTGCACAGGATTATGGGATGGGATCCCGGCGGTCAGGATACCGACCGCTGACAATGCCGCCAGCCAGAATCCCGGCTAACAGGGGCTATCCCACTTGTGGATGTCCACGACACCCATAGAGTGGGAAAAGAACCTGTGGCGAGCGCAGCGAGAAACCGAGCCCACAAGGGGACCCTTTGCGCTTGCCATGCTGTCGGCATACTGGCGGCCAGGATGTCGTTGTCGGTATACTGACGGACGGCATCTCGGCCACCAGTATATCATACTGAACCCTATGGGATGAACTGGGTGATGCAAACTAGCTAGTTGTATATGATAGAATGAGTGCATTAACTCCTTCAGTGGCGGGTTTTTGGAATTTGGTCAGACCTCCCAGGGCAGGTTTTAAAATTTTTATAACTGCACATTGCCAGGAGTTTCATGCAAATTGCCAGGGGTTTCACGCGCTGTGACATGCTATTTGCCAAGGGTTTTATGCTCTGGGATCCATGTTCGTTGCCACGGGGAATGCTCGTTGCCTATGGGTAGCTAGGGATGGGCATCGACCATCGATGATTCAAAATCATCGATGGTCTATGACCGATGTCAAATACTTTTACCATTGATAGGGGAGAACTGTCTCTCTGCTATCTCTTCCTGGATGTCCCAGCGCTTTCTTAAACTTAACATGTCTAAGACCGAGCTGATCATCTTCCCTCCCTCCCGCATAACCTCACCTCCTACAATCTCATTATCTATTGATGGCACTACTATCTCCTCTAGCCCCCAAGTGCGTTGTCTTGGAGTAATTCTTGACTCCTCCCTCTCCTTCAAACCACACATTCAGCACCTCTCATAAACCTGCCGTTTTCATCTAAAAAAATATTTCTAAGATCAGACCTTTTCTGACCCAGGATGCTACTAAGACTCTTATCCACTCACTAGTCATCTCCAGACTGGACTACTGTAATCTCCTCCTGACTGGCATTCCTGACAAATACCTCTCTCAACTCCAATCTATTCTCAATGCTGCTGCCCGGCTCATTTTCCTCACCAAACGCACTACGTCCACCTCTCCTCTCTTACAAGACCTTCACTGGCTCCCCTTCCCTTTCAGAATCCATTTCAAGCTTCTCACACTCACTTACAAAGCCCTCACCCACTCCTCTCCCACCTACATCTCTGACCTTATCTCCCTTTACACTCCCACCTGTCCTCTTCGCTCTGCTAATGCACAACGACTCTCCTGCCTACGGATTACTTCCTCCCACTCCTACCTCCAAGATTTTTCACGTGCTGCACCACTTCTCTGGAATTCCCTACCTCTCCCCCTCAGACTCTCCACCTCTCTACAAAACTTCAAATGGGCTTTCAAGACCCACTTCTTCACCAAACCCAGCCAAATCTCATACTAACCCTCTGTTCCACGCTCTTTATGTACCCCATCTGTGTCACCCCTCCCCTTTAGAATGTAAGCTCTCACGAGCAGGGCCCTCTTCCCTCATGTGCTTATCCTTTTTCTTACTTTAATAATCTTCAACTGCACCAAATCCATCAGTCTTCTGCCACCTGATACTTATTCCAATGTCATCTGATGATGTAGCTATGTTTATTTACCCTGTACTTGTCCTGTATTGTCATCAACTGTAAATTGCAGTTTTCCGGTTTGGTTATTTGTTTATGTACTCTGTAATTGGGCGCTGCGAAACCCTTGTGGCGCCATATAAATAATGGATAATAATAATAATAACCAGATGGTTTCCTGCCATCGATGGTTCAGTGCTACCCAATTTCTTTTTTCTTCTCAAAGTTTCAGGGCACGCAGCTTAGCTCTGCCCCCTGACACCCCATAGGCCATGCTCCCTGGTTCGTATTTGTAATATAAAGCAGGAATGACCATCAATGGGTAAAACCATCGATGGATCCATTCCAGATGGTTTTACACCATCAATGCTATCCATGAATGGTGACCATCAATGAATAACCCACAGATGGCCATCCCTAGGAGTAGCATTTGCTGGCGGGCTAGAACTATAATCCTCCCAGGCCCCCCCCCCCCCTTCTCTCTTGTACTCCGCTCGGCTGGCGGAGTTTTGCGGAATGACGCGATCGCGTCATCCACCGGGCTGGTGTAAGGAGGAGGGAGGGGGAGCAGTGGCATGCCTGGAAAATTTCCGGGGTTGCCAGTCTGTACAGTGCAGCTGGCCCCGGAAATTTTCCGGGCATGCCACTGAAGAGGTTAATGCAGATAGTGTAGGAATGCAGAGATTAGATTTTTTTTTTTTTTGAGTGAATATTTTTACTTACTTGTGATAAAGGGGTGAAGAAGGCGCTGCTTTAGGTGACAACTTTGCAGTGCAGATTAGTGCAGTGGTTTTCAAATTGCAAAAGGATTTACATTTAAGCTCACATTTGTTAGTTTTCAGGTCTCACCCTATAGTAATTTACAGCGGCCAATTTAATTCCCCCCACAGTATTACTCTATAGACTTTATAGCTAACATGTATGTAAAATGTTACATACAAACATGTATGTAAAATGCAAAAATGATGCCGTAAACTCAGCCAACATGACCTGACAGAGACCGCCAAAACAGTGATAAACTGACTCCGCAGCAAAATATTGCTGATAAATACTTTCAGATGTCGGCAACATTGTTATAGGGTCGATTTAAAGGATCATTAGTAATTTGACTTTTAGGGGTATAAAATATTTACTAAAGTGTGGGATTCTAGAAGTGGAGATGTTGCCCATAGCAACCAATCAAATTCTACTTATTTACCTAGTACCTTCTAGATATACCCCTTAGAATAACTTAGCAGAACACCATCAGATGCTGTATCATACCTGTTCAGATCCCATATGATGCATGTTCCATCCTTGCTGACACTAATTAATATACTGTATGATTTACACACAAACAGACTGGTTATTTCTCCGGTGTGACCATATAGATGGACTTGGGATTCTACCTCGATTTCCATAAGCTACATAAGATGAAAAAAAAAAAAAAAAAAAAAAGATGTGAACAAATCTAGAATGTTAGCAGCATATTGTGTTAATTACAAAATAAAATCATTAATTATAATAACAAAACAATTTAGCATTTGTTCAGAAACCAGGCAAAAATGTCAGTAGTACTTGCGCACTAGTGACAATAATCACATTCAATTTTTTCCATTTTTTTTCAAAAGGCTATTTTGGACATAGGAAAAATTGTAGGCACTATAATCTAAAGTCTAATAAATACTACTGCAAAACAGGGAGTGTGTGCAGTACCCCAAACAGTAGTAGAGAGTCTTTTTGGGAAATGGCTAAGTATAAAAAAGTTTAGATCTGTCAAATCACTAAAGAATAATGAATGATAACACAGTTGCTTACTTAAATATGAGCTCAAAACTCGATATAAAAACACAAATAAAGATAAAATATATAAAAAATACCAGCAAAATCACATCAGGGACCTAATCCAGAGGGGGACGCAGACACGAACGTGTCTTTTGTCTATCGTCCTCTGCAACTTTATGCAAATTCCTCTATAAAGCCAAGCAGGACTTTTGCCCGGGGAACCGCCTTCTGGAGGGCGCAGGGCGCCATCCGGAGGGTGCCGCACCAGGGCAAGATCCGCTGCTGCTGTGCCTCCCGCTGCCGCTGTGAAGGGAAACTAGACGCGTACGCGTCTTGTTTCCCTTTGTTGAGAGGTCCTTTACTGTGCGGTGCGCGATGACATCATCGCGCACCGCGCAGCAAAGGTCCTCTCCACGAAGGGAACTAGATGATACGCGTCTAGTTTCCCTTCGCGGAGAGGACCTTTGCTGTGCGGTGCGCGATGACGTCATCGCGCACCGCACATCATTTCAGTCTGTACAGGGGGCGTAAATGACCACGCCCCCTGTACGAAGCCACGCCCCCTATTGCCGCCCGGGGCGCACAGAGCCCCAGAACCGGCCCTGCCCAGTAACACCCAGTACTTTTACAAGTCATTTCTGATACTAAGTATCTCCATTGTAACAGCACCTTTGTGTGTCCACTGTGTAATGCATGCACCATATATGATTTTAGGGACTTTCACAGATGCGCACAAGCAACAAATAGCTGAACTCCATTGACATCAGCATTGCAATAGAGTCTGAATCAGGTGCCATATGTCATGCCAAGACCAGTGATTCCATTAAGGATTTTATGCAATCAAAATTCAGAAGCCATACACAGAAATAAGGGTGTCAAGGTACAAAGGGTAATACAGATGCATCCTCATACATCTTTGTGGCAGTCGCTCCAAACAGTCCTCTCAGAACGCCAAATCCCATGAGACTCTGTAGCGCCAGGCATCTTTTTTTGCCGAAAATGCATTGTAGACACAACACAATGTATGCTGAGACTGTGCTGATTAATTTGATATGCAACACTTGTATATCTGTGTGAGACTGAATCTCAAAATCTGCATATGAAGTGCTACGATGTAGCGGCTGTAGCTTTTTTTCCATACCAAGTTCAATTGTACTTCATTTACAGACTAAGGCCCTCATTCCGAGTTGTTCGCTCGTTATTTTCCTTCGCATCAGTGCGATTTTCCGCTAATTGCGCATGCGCAATGTTCGCACTGCGGCTGCGCCAAGTAAATTTGCTAAAAAGTTTGTTTTTTTACTCACGGCATTACAAGGTTTTTTCTTCGTTCTGGTGATCGGAGTGTGATTGACAGGAAGTGGGTGTTTCTGGGCGGAAACAGGCCGTTTTATGGGAGTGTGTGAAAAAACGCTGCAGTTTCTGGGAAAAACGCGGGAGTGGCTGGAGAAACGGGGGAGTGTCTGGGCGAACGCTGGGTGTGTTTGTGACGTCAAACCAGGAACGACAAGCACTGAACTGATCGCACTGGAAGAGTAAGTCTCGAGCTACTCAGAAACTGCAAAGAAAAATCTTTTCACTATATTGCGAATACTTCGTTCGCAATTCTGCTAAGCTAAGACTCACTCCCAGAGGGCGGCGGCTTAGTGTGTGCACTGCTGCGAAAAGCGGCTAGCGAGCGAACAACTCGGAATGAGGGCCTAAGTCCAGACTAGAGGCAAACGCCTCGTTTCTGCCTAGAGGTATGGGACTGCAGTTGATGGGAGTCAATGAGAGAGCCTTCACTTGGTCCTGATCAATGGGAGAGTGGTGATAACGGATACGTTCAGTGATATGTGTTTATATACTTGGTTTAAGTACAAAACTGGTACATTCTATGGGATGCGGTCAAGATGCCAGCTGTCGGGATCCCGGCAGTCGGAATGCTGATGCTGGAATCCAGAAAGCCGTTAGAATGCCATGTAAGTATAGTGGGCGGGTTAGGGCTGTGTGTGTGTGGGGGGGATCGGGTTTTAGGTACCACCCGGGGGGGTTAGGGTTAGGCTAATAGGAGGGTTGAGTTAAGGTTAGACTGTGGAGAGGGGGGTTAGATTTAGGCACAACTGGGGGAAGGTTAGGGTCAGGCACTAAAAGAGAAGGTTAGGGTTAGGATGCGGAAAGGGAGGGTTATGGTTAGGGGGTCGGGGAGAGGGGGAACAGTCTTACCTCCCCTCTGTCGGGATGCCGGCGTTGGTTTTCTGACCGCCAGCATCCTGACAGCTGGGATATCATAATGAATCCCATTCTACACATGCTGCTGAATAAGGAGAAACAGAGGATTAACTATTTTCCCCAATGTAGGAGTGTACATTTTAAGCAGAACTAGCCTACTTTGCATCTGGCCACAGATTATACACAGCAAGTGGGTACCAGTATGAAAACTCATTTTGCGCAACAGTATGAAAATCTCTTGAAACTACAGCCTGGAGAACAGTTATCTACCTACGAGGTGTGCCTTTTGAATAATGAGACTATACTTGTAAAAAACTAATCCATACTGCGTGAATTAAAAGGGACTGGGGGAACACAGACCTTGGAATATCCCAAATTGGTTTTGCAAGTTTCACCCTCTCGCACAGATAGTTTGCTGTTACACACATTCAAAGAAGTTGTGTTTTGCCCATGTGTTGTAAAATAGCTTAGTTCAAAAGTAGAGCAACATGTGTACTTAAAATTCTCAGTTAAATTGAACAAACTACCCACAAAATCTTTCCGTATGTTAGCCAAGGCTTACGGAGCAAATCTTATGTCATGTGCACATGCGTTTGAGTGGCATAAAAGATACATTATTATTATTATGACCAGTTATTTATATAGCGCACACATATTCCGCAGCGCTGTACAGAGAATATTTGCCCATTCACATCAGTCCCTGCCCCCAGTGGAGCTTACAATCTATATTCCCTATCACATGTACACAGACACATTCACGCTAGTGTTAATTTTGTTGGGAGCCAATTAACCTACCAGTATATTTTTGGATTGTGGGAGGAAACCGGAGTACCCGGAGGAAACCCACGCAAGTATGGGGAGAATATACAAACTCCACATAGTTAGAGCCATGGTGGGAATCGAACCCACGACCTCAGTGCTGTGAGGCAGTAATGCTAACCATTACACCATCCGTACATGAGGATGTCGAAGATGATCAACAATCCTGGAAGGCCTTGCACATCAAAAACAAACCAAAATATGGGGGGGGGGAAATTAGTAATACTATTTGAATCAACCGTTGACTCAGCATCCGAATGATAGCACAAATGGTGAAAATCGACAGATAAACTGTTAGGCTGTGTACACATTAGATGACATTATGAAAGATATACTCGATTCCGACGGATTGGGATGACATCGTCAAAATCATCCAGCGTGTACGCACTACACCATTAACGATGCGCGCTCCAGTGGGTCATTATCTGTACATGCAGGCCAATCTGGGGATGTCGTTAACGAAGCTGCAGCATGACCCAGCTCTTCCCCCCGCCATCATATGTTGTTGCCAGCATCGGCAAGTGTGTTTATACTTGTCTATGCCAACACCCCGCCACGGACGATATCGCTGGGTACACAGCACACTACAGTATAGTGTGTACCCCGCTTCAGTCAAGTTTTGCATCAAGATTTTAACATAACAAGTGTTTGTGGTAAGATGGTTCCAAGGTTCTGCTGCTGAGAAGAAAGAAATTCTAAAGTGAATTTGAATAGACATTTTGGAACAAATTCAATCAGAATCACATTTCTTATAAGTTATTACCTGTCAAATTGCCAATCAATGCACAAGTAAACACCATCATCACCAATAATGAACAAAGTACAAAAAAGAAAATCCAAAATCAAAGCCATGTTAATTGTTTTCTTTGATATCTAGGGTGTTATTTCTCCTGCAGGATCCACAGATTATCCACAGGATAACATTGGGATATAAGGTAGCGTCAGCAGAATGGCACCAATCGATCAAGGCTTTCGGCCTCCCAGAATGCAACGGGCCAGTCTCCTATATCCCCGCCTCCTTGCTCAGGCAATTCAGTTTTTTGTTTGGTGCGGCAGGAGCTGGACCATGGTGAATGGGCTGCTGGTTTTTAGCAGCCATAAGCTTTTTATTATTTTATATTTATAGTCTTATTCTTTTTGAGCGATCTTTCTAAAAAGCGTCTTATACGTACCTTAGAAAGAGTCACTCCAACAACTCAATAGTGAAAAAAATATTATCTGCGCAAGCTCCTTAAAATTAAAGAATTTCAGAATTTAAAGGTGCAGCCGTAGAACGAACCGGTACCCTTACTAATTATGGATTAGAATGTAAGATCTTGGCGCAGCATTAAATTAGAAAGATAGAAAAAAGAAAGAATGTAGGAAAATGTCAGACTGAATAAATTAAAACACGTTTAATCATCACAAATAATTAAAATCTATATAAGCACGATTGATACATATGGGGATTTGACCGGTACACACAATTCGTATCTATAAACTTTTTCCCGGTACCAATACCCTCTATTTAAATGGATAAAAACTCGTCCACAAAGTCACAGCCTAATCGGCTTTAAATGTCCTGAGACCTGATATCCTTTGCCACAAGGGCTTCCAGTATTTTTAACCGGGCTGGTCTTTAAAAATGATATGCTTATAAAATCATAATGTAATCTCGTTTAGTGCTTGTATAAATGAATGGTCCAAAGCAGCAAGACTTTATACACCCTCATTGAAATGATGTATGCTGACACAGGTAGGTTAACCCTGCTGGTTCCTGATAGCAGTGTGTATTTGATGCTGGTGTACCTTTCACCCTCCGCTCCGTTCGCCGGATCTCCGTCTCCGTCCGGACCCCCTCCTTGGTTGTTAACCGGCCGCCGCCTCCCAGAGCCACAGTGCTTCTCCGCTCTGCACTGCTCGTGGGCTTTGGAACGCACCACTGTAGCTTCCGGTTTCGCGGTCCACGGCTTCCGGGGGTGTGAGCGAGGTGTGTGCAGTCAGCGTTTACTCGGGTGATTCCGAGTAAACGCTGACTGCACACACCTCGCTCACACCCCCAGAAGCCCCGGATGCACTGTGGCTCTGGGAGGCGGCGGCCGGTTAACAACCAAGGAGGGGGTCCGGACGGAGACGGAGATCCGGCGAACGGAGCGGAGGGTGAAAGGTACACCAGCATCAAATACATACTGCTATCAGGAACCAGCAGGTTTAACCTACCTGTGTCAGCATACATCATTTCAAATAGGGTGTATAAAGTCTTGCTGCTTTGGACCATTCATTTATACAAGCACTAAACGAGATTACATTATGATTTTATAAGCATATCATTTTTAAAGACCAGCCCGGTTAAACTTACTGGAAGCCCTTGTGGCAAAGGATATCAGGTCTCAGGACATTTAAAGCCGATTAGGCTGTGACTTTGTGGACGAGTTTTTATCCATTTAAATAGAGGGTATTGGTACCGGGAAAAAGTTTATAGATACGAATTGTGTGCACCGGTCAAATCCCCATATGTATCAATCGTGCTTATATAGATTTTAATTATTTGTGATGATTAAACGTGTTTTAATTTATTCAGTCTGACATTTTCCTACATTCCTTCTTTTTTCTATCTTTCTAATTTAATGCTGCGCCAAGATCTTACATTCTATTTCACTCCAACAACTCCCCACCAGGTCGCGACAATGCTTACCCACGTGTACAGTGCTGTTTCAGCGGGCGTCTGTATTGAATGTACTAGCAAGTCCAGCAGACATTACCAGGCTGTGGCCGGAGCATGGGGAGAAAGTAAGGTGTCGGTTCCGCTTAGCGGGGTAGACGCGAGACAAAGCTGCACTGTTTTCAGGATGGAGACTACCGAACAGTCGCTTACTCGGCTGCCATCTTGGGTGCACCAGCACTAGGCCTCAGGGATCATAGGCATCAGGGGTTAGTATGAGGCCGCAATCCCAGGGGTTGATGTCAGCAGTGGGGAGTAAGACGCTCCCCTGGTCGCCCCTCCTCCCGGTTCATAACCAGTTTCCTCCGAGTCTCCCGTCATGCACTGATTTTTAGCTTCCGTCGGATATACTAAATAACCCAGTCGTAGCTTAGGGGATTGTCGGGCAGATGTATTAACGTGGAGAAGGCATAAGGAAGTGCTAAACCAGTGATAAATGCAAGGTGATAAATGCACCAGTCAATCAGCTCCAATATGTAAATTAACAGTTAGGAGCTGATTGGCTGGTGCGTTTATCACCTTGCATTTATCACTGCTTTATCACTTCCTTATGCCGTCTCCACATTAATACATCTGCCCCTCAGTCACTGGTTCGTTTGTGTGCACTTGGGCGTCTGTGTTCACTGATAACGGATGTGTTCACTTGGGCGTTTGTGTTCACTATTAGCATCCGGATCCACTCAGCATTTGCTAGCGTATTGATCGATCCTGGAAGCAGGCTTAAGTCTCCCTGTATCCCGCTCTCTTGAGGCAAGTGATACAGCACTGAATCTCTACCTACCATTGAGGTACGAGTAGTTGTATAAGTGCCTATTTCATGGAGTCTTGCAAACGTTTACTACTTTTTCACCTGTGCTACTGAATACGTTAAAAGTCCTATATAAGGTAATGCAGTAATATGTTTATCCTACATACCTGAAATGTATCTGTAGTTGAATATGTGCTCATATTGGCAATGTATACTAATGTTTAACAATGTGACTGCTTGCTAGTGTGGCTGCTTATACTGTGTTTCTGTCAGTTTTGCTTTCTGATCCTCAATGCTAGTGCAAAGCAGGGAGGGGTCGGATTGTATATCACTTTAGCAAGCATTAAAATGAGTTCAGTCAAAAATTGTGTATTTACCACCAATCAGGTGTGTGATTTGTTTATCATGTCTAAGAGAGGCAAGTGTGAGGAGGATATACTCTCCACAGCTGTACCTACATTGATATCATGATTGTCATGCAAAACAGAGTAAACCTCTCAAGATCTGGTTCAAAATGGCTAATGTGCAAATTGTTATTCCATTAAAGCCTTCCTAACATGCCAAGGCAGGCTCAGGTTCACGCAGAACCTTCATGGACATAATTTTCACTAACATTACCTAATATAGCTGAGTGAGAACCTTCATGGACATAATTTTCACTAACATTATCTAATATAGCTGAGTGAATAGTGCAGCTCCAGTACCAAGTATAGGAATCCCTATTAACCCTTACGTGCAACATTCCCCCTGGATTATGACACATCCAGTTCTGGAAGCGGCAGCCTTTCAACAAAAACAGACTGAAAGGACTGTGGTAATTAAATCATACAGACATGAAACATCTTCCCAGTTTACACATGTTTCGGAAGGGGACACTTCGGAGATGATTCCTCACATTCTGGGTCTGCATACAGAGATGAGGACGAAGGTTCCAGCTCGGTAGGTATACCTGAGCTAGTTAAAGCTATGAAAGCCATTCTATCTTTAGAGGAGGCAGCAGAGCCTTTGTTAAAATTCAAGGCACCTGTATTTATGTCCCAAAACAGTCAGGACTGAATTTCCGGAGTCAGAGCAGCTGACAGAAATTAGGCAAGAGGCTTAGGTCACACCCAGTAGACATATCCTCTTCAGGCTGGGGATTGTTTGAATAAGGAGGTTGCTCCCAAAGTATGGGATTCGACTAGTGCATAAATCTACATTACCTCTGCCATCAACATCTGTAAATTATGTAACGGATAGGAAAATAGATGGTTTTATTAAAACTGTTTTTCCCTGTCAGGGGACGTTGTGAGGCCAGCCTTGGCAACAGCAAGGATGGCGAAAGGTGGCGGCCTGAGCTGATGCATTGGAAGATGATCTTTTATTGGCTACTAGAGAACAAAAGTCCCATATTGCACATATTAAACAGGCAGCTATTTTTTATAAGAAGCAGCCTTGGATATGGGTACTGCAGCTTCTAAAGCATCAGCCTCAGCAGTAGCAGCACGCAGAGCGGTCTGGCTACGTACATGGAAGGCTGACTCAGAGACCAAATGGGTACTAGAGTCTTCACCTTTTACTGGAGATATTCTTTTTGGTAAAGACAATTAAAACAATATTCTGGAGTCTGAAGCAGACTCTAAGAAAGTGAAGTTTCCTTCAGTTTACAAGTCTAAACCTAAGTTTCCAGCTTTTTGGTCCTTTCGGACCCAAGAAAAAGCGAAAGGAAAGGGTTACAGCAAACAGTCCTAATCAGCCTGCTTCTAAACCAGAAGATAAGCCATTAGCCTGATGGCACGGGCCTCCACCTGGGGGATCCCAGGGTGGGAGGCAGGCTTCTTTTATTTTGCACCGAATGCACAGAACTGGCAGCAATCCACCACAGACGCCTGGGTGCAAGAAGCGGTATCTTATGGCGATGCGTTTGCCTTAAAGAAACACCGTACGCAAGGTTTGTTTGTACCAGCCCATCTTCAATGGAAACAAAAGCCAGAGCTTTACGGGAGGCAGTTCAGAAGTTGTTGCAATCAGGGGTGATAGTAACGGTTCATCCTGCTCAGCAGGGACAAGGTTTCTATTCCAACCTGTTTTCTAGTACAGAAACCGAATGGGTCACACTGGACCATTCTCAATCTCAAAACTCTGAACAGATACATTTGGATGCCTCGGTTTCAATCGGAAACTTTACGTTCCATTGGCTTGGCCTTGGAGATGGAGGATTTTATGGTGTCTCTAGATATCCAGGATGCTTACCTACATGTACCTATAGCACTGCCCCGTCAGTGCTATCTCAGAGCTGTTATCCTCCGGCAACATTATCAGTTTTAGTCCCTACCATTTGGACTGATTACAGCTCCAAGAAGGTTACCAAAATTATGGTGGTGATGGCGGCCTATCTCCGTCGTCAGGGAATAAGGATTTTCCCAAAGCTGGATGACCTGTTAATCCTGACTCAATCTCAGGAAATTCTCCAATGCCATCTACAAATGACAATAGCCTGTTTACAAAGTATGGCTCATAAATTGAGCGAAGTCTTCCCTGGCTCTGTCACAACACATGACGCAGCTGGGGGCTGTTTTGGATTCCAGGTTTCAGAGTTTTTCTACCTCTGAACAAAATATCCATAATACAGACAAGGATTCAGGAGCTGCTACATAGTCGAAGAGTATCCATTCATGCAGCAATGCGAGTGATGGGATCTATGGTATCAACATTCAACATGATGAAATATGCTTAATTCCACTCGAGGCCCCTTCAACGTCTGATGCTATTCAGATGGAATGGACTACATCAGACATTAAAAAGTACGGAGGTCGCTAGCCTGGTGGCTACAGACATCCCCATCTGGCCAAAGGGCGACCCTTTAGGATCTTTGGATCTCAGAGTGGGAGATTCTGACATGGATGCCAATCTTCAGGGCTGGGGAGCAGTGTTAGAAAAGTGATGCTTCCAGGGGTAGTGGACAAAGGTAGAAATTTCGAACCAATAAATACACTGCTCAAAAAAATAAAGGGAACACTAAAATAACATCCTAGATCTGAATGAATGAAATATTCTTATTAAATACTTTATTCTTTACATAGTTGAATGTGCGGACAACAAAATCACACAAAAATTATCAATGGAAATCAAATTTATTAACCCATGGAGGTCTGGATTTGAAGTCACACTCAAAATTAAAGTGGAAAAACACACTACAGGATGATCCAACTTTGATGTAATGTCCTTAAAACAAGTCAAAATGAGGCTCAGTAGTGTGTGTGGTCTCCACGTGCCTGTATGACCTCCCTACAATGCCTGGGCATGCTCCTGATGAGGTGGCGGATGGTCTTCTGAGGGATCTCCTCCCAGACCTGGACTAAAGCATCCGCCAACTCCTGGACAGTCTGTGGTGCAACGTGGCGTTGGTGGATGGAGCGAGACATGATGTCCCAGATGTGTTCAATTGGATTCAGGTCTGGGGAACGGGCGGGCCAGTCCATAGCATCAATGCCTTCGTCTTGCAGGAACTGCTGACACACTCCAGCCACATGAAGTCTAGCATTGTCTTGCATTAGGAGGAACCCAGGGCCAACCGCACCAGCATATGGTCTCACAACGGGTCTGAGGGTCTCATCTCGGTACCTAATGGCAGTCAGGCTACCTTTGGCGAGCACATGGAGGGCTGTGCGGCCCCCCAAAGAAATGCCACCCCACACCATTACTAACCCACTGCCAAACAGGTCATGCTGGAGGATATTGCAGGCAGCAGAACCTACTCCTTGGCGTCTCCAGACTCTGTCACGTCTGTCACATGTGCTCAGTGAGAACCTGCTTTCATCTGTGAAGAGCACAGGGCGCCAGTGGCGAATTTGCCAATCTTAGTGTTCTCTGGCAAATGCCAAATGTCCTGCACGGAGTTGGGCTGTAAGCACAACCCCCACCTGTGGACGTCGGGCCCTCATACCACCCTCATGTAGTCTGTTTCTGATCGTTTGAGTAGACACATGCATATTTGTGGCTTGCTGGAGGTAATTTTGCAGGGCTCTGGCAGTGCTCCTCCTGTTCCTCCTTGCACAAAGGCGGAGGTAGCGGTCCTGCTGCTGGGTTGTTGCCCTCCTACGGCCTCCTCCACATCTCCTGGTAGCGCCTCCATGCTCTGGACACTACGCTGACAGACACAGCAAACCTTCTTGCCACAGCTCGCATTGATCCTGGATGAGCTGCACTACCTGAGCCACTTGTGTGGGTTGTAGACTCCGTCTCATGCTACCACTAGAGTGAAAGCACCGCCAGCTTTCAAAAGTGACCAAAACATCAGCCAGAAAGCATAGGAGCTGAGAAGTGGTCTGTAGTCACCACCTGCAGAACAACTCCTTTATTGGGGGTGTCTTGCTAATTGCCTATAATTTCCACCTGTTCTCTATTCCATTTGCACAACAGCATGTGAAATTGATTGTCAATCAGTGTTGCTTCCTAAGTGGACAGTTTGATTTCACAGAAGTGTGATTGACTTGGAGTTACATTGTGTTGTTTAAGTGTTCCCTTTATTTTTTTGAGCAGTGTATATTGTAACTTCGGGCCATATGTATGGCATTCAGTCAGCTAAACAACACACCTTAGGGAAAACTGGTTCAGATTCGCTGGGACAATGCAACGGCAGTAGCGTACTTCAATCATCAGGGAGGAACTCGCAGCCAAAAGGCAATGCAGGAAGTAAGCCGCATGTTAAGGTGGGCAGAACTTCCTGGAGTCCAAAACTGGAAAGCGTATTTTCTCAGTCAACATGCCATTCATGTTATCAAAGGGGCCTTACACCCAGAAGTCTTCCAGATTCTGATAGACAAGTGGGGGCTGCCGTAGACCTCATGGCTTCTCATCAGAACAACAAAGTTCCCGCATACAGGTCAAGGACAAAAGATCCCAAAGCGATCTTCGTGGATGCTCTGTCAGTAAGATGGGTGTTTCATCTGGCCAATTACCTGTTGCCCAGGGTGATTTGGAAAATCAAACAAGGAAAGGGCACCGTGATACTTATAGCTCCGGCATGGCCCAGAAGATATTGGTACACAGGATCTGCAGAGGCTGTCCGGGGATAGTCCGCTTCTACTGCCTCAACGTCCAGATCTACTGCCTCAGGGTCCTTGTCATTTCAAACACCTGGATTGGCTGTTTTTGACGGCGTTGCTTTTGAGACATCCATCCTGAAATAGTGATGAGCGGGTTCGGTTTCCGAGAAACCGAAGCCCCCCGAGCTTTACCTTTTTTACACGGGTCTGAGCCATACTCGGATTCTCCCGTATGGCTCGGTTAACCCGAGCGCGCCCGAACGTCATCATCCCGCTGTCGGATTCTCGCGAGATTCGGATTCTATAAGCAGCCGCGCGTCGCCGCCATTTTCACACGTGCATTGGAGATGATAGGGAGAGGACGTGGCTGGCGTGCTCTCCGTTTAGTAGAAGACAGTTGATTTGATTGCTTGTTTATTACTATAATTGTGGGGAGGATTGGGGAGCAGCTGTTAGGAGGAGTACAGTGCAGAGTTTAGTTTTTATCCGTTCTCTGCCTGAAAAAAACGCTCCATACCATATCTGTGCTCAGTGTGCTGCATGATATATCTGTGCTGAGTGCTCACACTGCTTAATTGTGGGGACTGGGGAGCAGCTATAGCAGGAGTACAGTGCAGAGTTTTGCTGACAGTGACCACCAGTATACGTTTGTCTGCCTGAAAAACACTCCATATCTGTGCTCACAGTGTGCTGCTTTATTGTGGGGACTGGGGACCACCAGTATAATTAATATTATATAGGAGGAGTACAGTGCAGAGTGCACTGCTGTACCTACCTCTGTGTCGTCATCCATTAAGTATACTATCCATCTACATTCCTATACCTGTGGTGCATTTTAGTTTAGCAGTTTGCTGACAGTGTCCACCAGGTCCAGTATACTATATATAGCAGTACGGTAGGCCACTGCTGTACCTACCTCTGTGTCGTCACTCGTCATCCATTAAGTATACTATCCATCCATCTACATTGTATACCTGTGGTATCTTTTTTTTAGACTAGTTTAGCAGTTTGCTGACAGTGTCCACCAGGTCCAGTATACTGTATATAGCAGTACGGTAGGCCACTGCTGTACCTACCTCTGTGTCGTCACTCGTCATCCATTAAGTATACTATCCATCCATCTACATTGTATACCTGTGGTGCCTTTTTTTTTAGACTAGTTTAGCAGTTTGCTGACAGTGTCCACCAGGTCCAGTATACTGTATATAGCAGACCGGTAGGCCACTGCTGTACCTACCCCTGTGTCGTCACTCGTCATCCATTAAGTATACTATCCATCCATCTACATTGTATACCTGTGGTGCCTTTTTTTTAGACTAGTTTAGCAGTTTGCTGACAGTGTCCACCAGGTCCAGTATACTGTATATAGCAGTACGGTAGGCCACTGCTGTGTACCCTACCTCTGTGTCGTCACTCGTCATCCATTAAGTATACTATCCATCTACATTCTATACCTGTGGTGCATTTTAGACTAGTTTAGCAGTTTGCTGACAGTGTCCACCAGTATACTATATATAGCAGTACGGTAGGCCACTGCTGTGTACCTACCTCTGTGTCGTCACTCGTCATCCATTAAGTATACTATCCATCTACATTCTATACCTGTGGTGCATTTTAGACTAGTTTAGCAGTTTGCGGACAGTGTCCACCAGTATACTATATATAGCAGTACGGTAGGCCACTGCTGTGTACCTACCTCTGTGTCGTCACTCGTCATCCATTAAGTATACTATCCATCTACATTCTATACCTGTGGTGCATTTTAGACTAGTTTAGCAGTTTGCTGACAGTGTCCACCAGTATACTATATATAGCAGTACGGTAGGCCACTGCTGTGTACCTACCTCTGTGTCGTCACTCGTCATCCATGAAGTATACTATCCATCCATCTACATTGTATACCTGTGGTGCCTTTTTTTTTAGACTAGTTTAGCAGTTTGCTGACAGTGTCCACCAGGTCCAGTATACTGTATATAGCAGTACGGTAGGCCACTGCTGTGTACCTACCTCTGTGTCGTCACTCGTCATCCATTAAGTATACTATCCATCTACATTCTATACCTGTGGTGCATTTTAGTTGTGCGCAGTAAATATAGTAGTAGGCCATTGCTATTGATACTGGCATATAATTCCACAAATTAAAAAATGGAGAACAAAAATGTGGAGGTTAAAGGGAAAGATCAAGATCCACTTCCACCTCGTGCTGAAGCTGCTGCCACTAGTCATGGCCGAGACGATGAAATGCCATCAACGTCGTCTGCCAAGGCCGATGCCCAATGTCATAGTAGAGAGCATCTAAAATCCAAAACACAAAAGTTCAGTAAAATGACCCAAAAATCAAAATTAAAAGCGTCTGAGGAGAAGCGTAAACTTGCCAATATGCCATTTACGACACGGAGTGGCAAGGAACGGCTGAGGCCCTGGCCTATGTTCATGGCTAGTGGTTCAGCTTCAAATGAGGATGGAAGCACTCATCCTCTTGCTAGAAAAAAGAAAAGACAAGCTGGCAAAAGCACAGCAAAGAACTGTGCGTTCTTCAAAATCACAAATCCCCAAGGAGAGTCCAATTGTGTCGGTTGCGATGCCTGAGCTTCCCAACACTGGACGGGAAGAGCTTGCGCCTTCCACCATTTGCACGCCCCCTGCAAGTGCTGGAAGGAGCACCCGCAGTCCAGTTCCTGATAGTCAAATTGAAGATGTCACTGTTGAAGTACACCAGGATGAGGATATGGGTGTTGCTGGCGCTGGGGAGGAAATTGACAAGGAGGATTCTGATGGTGAGGTGGTTTGTTTAAGTCAGGCACCCGGGGAGACACCTGTTGTCCGTGGGAGGAATATGGCCATTGACATGCCTGGTCAAAATACTAAAAAAATCAGCTCTTCGGTGTGGAATTATTTCAACACAAATGCGGACAACAGGTGTCAAGCCGTGTGTTGCCTTTGTCAAGCTGTAATAAGTAGGGGTAAGGACGTTAACCACCTCGGAACATCCTCCCTTATACGTCACCTGCAGCGCATTCATCATAAGTCAGTGACAAGTTCAAAAACTTTGGGTGACAGCGGAAGCAGTCCACTGACCACTAAATCCCTTCCTCTTGTAACCAAGCTCCTGCAAACCACACCACCAACTCCCTCAGTGTCAATTTCCTCCTTACCCAGGAAAGCCAATAGTCCTGCAGGCCATGTCACTGGCAAGTCTGACGAGTCCTCTCCTGCCTGGGATTCCTCCGATGCATCCTTGAGTGTAACGCCTACTGCTGCTGGCGCTGCTGTTGTTGCTGCTGGGAGTCGATCGTCATCCCAGAGGGGAAGTCGGAAGACCACTTGTACTACTTCCAGTAAGCAATTGACTGTCCAACAGTCCTTTGCGAGGAAGATGAAATATCACAGCAGTCATCCTGCTGCAAAGCGGATAACTGAGGCCTTGGCAGCCTGGGCGGTGAGAAACGTGGTTCCGGTATCCATCGTTAATTCAGAGCCAACTAGAGACTTGATTGAGGTACTGTGTCCGCGGTACCAAATACCATCTAGGTTCCATTTCTCTAGGCAGGCGATACCGAAAATGTACACAGACCTCAGAAAAAGACTCACCAGTGTCCTAAAAAATGTAGTTGTACCCAATGTCCACTTAACCACGGACATGTGGATAAGTGGAGCAGGGCAGACTCAGGACTACATGACTGTGACAGCCCACTGGGTAGATGTATTTCCTCACGCAGCAAGAACAGCAGCGGCGGCACCAGTAGCAGCATCTCGCAAACGCCAACTCGTTCCTAGGCAGGCTACGCTTTGTATCACCGCTTTCCAGAATAGCCACACAGCTGAAAACCTCTTACGGCAACTGAGGAAGATCATCGCAGAATGGCTTACCCCAATTGGACTCTCCTGGGGATTTGTGACATCGGACAACGCCAGCAATATTGTGCGTGCATTACATCTGGGCAAATTCCATCACGTCCCATGTTTTGCACATACCTTGAATTTGGTGGTGCAGAATTATTTAAAAAACGACAGGGGCGTGCAAGAGATGC
Organism: Pseudophryne corroboree; assembly: GCF_028390025.1. Lineage (NCBI taxonomy): Eukaryota > Metazoa > Chordata > Amphibia > Anura > Myobatrachidae > Pseudophryne > Pseudophryne corroboree. The sequence goes on from NC_086447.1 coordinate 607,310,247, forward strand.
TGTCGGTGGCCCGAAGAATTGCGGGCCACTTTCGGCGTTCAGGCACCGCGTACGGAAGACTGGAGCACCACCAAACATTCCTGAACCTGCCCTGCCATCATCTGAAGCAAGAGGTGGTAACGAGGTGGAATTCAACCCTCTATATGCTTCAGAGGATGGAGGAGCAGCAAAAGGTAATTCAAGCCTATACATCTGGCCACGATATAGGCAAAGGAGGTGGAATGCACCTGACTCAAGCGCAGTGGAGAATGATTTCAACGTTGTGCAAGGTTCTGCAACCCTTTGAACTTGCCACACGTGAAGTCAGTTCAGACACTGCCAGCCTGAGTCAGGTCATTCCCCTCATCAGGCTTTTGCAGAAGAAGCTGGAGACATTGAAGGAGGAGCTAAAACAGAGCGATTCCGCTAGGCATGTGGGACTTGTGGATGGAGCCCTTAATTCGCTTAACCAGGATTCACGGGTGGTCAATCTGTTGAAATCAGAGCACTACATTTTGGCCACCGTGCTCGATCCTAGATTTAAAACCTACGTTGTATCTCTCTTTCCGGCAGACACAAGTCTGCAGAGGTTCAAAGACCTGCTGGTGAGAAAATTGTCAAGTCAAGCGGAACGTGACCCGTCACCATCTCCTCCTTTACATTCTCCCGCGAGTGCTGACATCTGGTCCGGACTGAAGGACCTGGCAACGATTACTGACATGTCGTCTACTGTCATTGCATATGATTCTCTCACCATTGAAAGAATGGTGGAGGATTATATGAGTGACCGCATCCAAGTAGGCACGTCAGACAGTCCGTACGTATACTGGCAGGAAAAAGAGGCAATTTGGAGGCCCTTGCAGAAACTGGCTTTATTCTACCTAAGTTGCCCTCCCTCCAGTGTGTACTCCGAAAGAGTGTTTAGTGCAGCAGCTCACCTTGTCAGCAATCGGCGTACGAGGTTACTTCCAGAAAATGTGGAGAAGATGATGTTCATTAAAATGAATTATAATCAATTCCTCCGTGGAGACATTCACCAGCAGCAATTGCCTCCAGAAAGTACACGGGGACCTGAGATGGTGAATTCCAGTGGGGACGAATTAATAATCTGTGAGGAGGGGGATGTACACAGTGAAAGGGGTGAGGAATCGGAGGATGATGATGAGGTGGACATCTTGCCTCTGTAGAGCCAGTTTGTGCAAGGAGAGATTGATTGCTTCTTTTTTGGTGGGGGCCCAAACCAACCAGTCATTTCAGTCACAGTCGTGTGGCAGACCCTGTCGCTGAAATGATGGGTTGGTTAAAGTGTGCATGTCCTGTTTATACAACATAAGGGTGGGTGGGAGGGCCCAAGGACAATTCCATCTTGCACCTCTTTTTTCTTTCATTTTTCTTTGCATCATGTGCTGTTTGGGGACAATTTTTTTGAAGGGCCATCCTGCCTGACACTGCAGTGCCACTCCTAGATGGGCCAGGCGTTTGTGTCGGCCACTTGTGTCGCTTAGCTTAGTCACACAGCGACCTTGGTGCGCCTCTTTTTTTCTTTGCATCATGTGCTGTTTGGGGACAATTTTTTGGAAGGGCCATCCTGTCTTGATTGACACTGCAGTGCCACTCCTAGATGGGCCAGGTGTTTGTGTCGGCCACTTGTGTCGCTTAGCTTAGTCACACAGCGACCTTGGTGCGCCTCTTTTTTTCTTTGCATCATGTGCTGTTTGGGGAGTATTTTTTGGAAGGGCCATCCTGTCTTGATTGAAACTGCAGTGCCACTCCTAGATGGGCCAGGTGTTTGTGTCGGCCACTTGTGTCGCTTAGCTTAGTCACACAGCGACCTTGGTGCGCCTCTTTTTTTGTTTGCATCATGTGCTGTTTGGGGAGTATTTTTTTGAAGGGCCATCCTGTCTTGATTGACATTGCAGTGCCACTCCTAGATGAGCCAGGTGTTTGTGTCGGCCACTTGTGTCGCTTAGCTTAGTCACACAGCGAACCTGGTGCGCCTCTTTTTTTCTTTGCATCATGTGCTGTTTGGGGAGTATTTTTTTGAAGGGCCATCCTGCCTAACACTGCAGTGCCACTCCTAGATGGGCCAGGTGTTTGTGTCTGCCACTTGGGTCGCTTAGCTTAGTCACACAGCTACCTCATTGCGCCTCTTTTTTTCTTTGCATCATGTGCTGTTTGGGGACTATTTTTTTGAAGTGCCATCCTGTCTGACACTGCAGTGCCACTCATGGATGGGCCAGGTGTTTGTGTCGGCCACTTGGGTCGCTTAGCTTAGTCACACAGTGACCTTGGTGCGCCTCTTTTCTTTCTTTGCATCATGTGCTGTTTGGGGACAATTTTTTGGAAGTGCCATCCTGCCTGACACTGCAGTGCCACTCCTAGATGGCCAGGTGTTTGTGTCGGCCACTTGGGTCGCTTAGCTTAGCCATCCAGCGACCTCAGTGCCAATTTTAGGACTAAAAATAATATTTGAGGTGTTCATAATAGACTGAAAATGAGTGGAAATTATGGTTATTGAGGTTAATAATACTGTGGGATCAAAATGACCCCCAAATTCTATGATTTAAGCTGTTTTTGAGGGTTTTTTGAAAAAAAAACACCCGAATCCAAAACACACCCGAATCCAACAAAAAATTTTCGGTAAGGTTTTGCCAAAACGCGTCCGAATCCAAAACACGGCCGCGGAACCGAACCCAAAACCAAAACCCGAAAAATTTCCGGTGCACATCACTATCCTGAAAGTAAAAATAAGATTTTACTCACCGGTAAATCTATTTCTCGTAGTCCGTAGTGGATGCTGGGCCTCCGTAAGGACCATGGGGATTAGCGGCTCCGCAGGAGACTGGGCACAACTAAAGAAAGCTTTAGGACTACCTGGTGTGCACTGTCTCCTCCCACTAAGACCCTCCTCCAGACCTCAGTTAGGATACTGTGCCCGGAAGAGCTGACACAAATAGGAAGGATTTTGAATCCCGGGTAAGACTCATACCAGCCACACCAATCACACCGTATAACTCGTGATACTATACCCAGTTAACAGTATGAAATATAACTGAGCCTCTCAACAGATGGCTCAACAATAACCCTTTAGTTAGGCAATAACTATAAACAAGTATTGCAGACAATCCGCACTTGGGATGGGCGCCCAGCATCCACTACGGACTACGAGAAATAGAATTACCGGTGAGTAAAATCTTATTTTCTCTGACGTCCTAAGTGGATGCTGGGACTCCGTAAGGACCATGGGGATTATACCAAAGCTCCCAAACGGGCGGGAGAGTGCGGATGACTCTGCAGCACCGAATGAGCAAATTCTAGGTCCTCCTCAGCCAGGGTATCAAACTTGTAGACTGTTGCAAAAATGTTTGAACCCGACCAAGTAACAGCTCGGCAAAGTTGTAAAGCCGAGACCCCTCGGGCAGCCGCTCAATAAGAGCCCACTTTCCTTGTGGAATGGGCTTTTACAGATTTAGGGTGCGGCAGTCCAGCCGCAGCATGTGCAAGTTGAATCGTGCTACAGATCCAGCGAGCAATAGTCTGCTTAGAAGCAGGAGCACCCAGCTTGTTGGGTGCATACAGGATAAATAGCGAGTCAGTTTTCCTGACTCCAGCCATCCTGGAAACATATACTTTTCAGGGCCCTGACTACGTCCAGTAACTTGGAATCCTCCAAGTCCCAAGTAGCCGCAGGCACCACAATAGGTTGGTTCACATGAAAAACTGATACCACCTTAGGAAGGAATTGGGGACGAGTCCTCAATTCCGCCTTATCCATATAAAATACAGATAAGGGCTTTTGTATGACAAAGCCGCCAATTCTGATACACGCCTGGCCGACGCCACGGCCCACAGCATGACCACTTTCCACGTGAGGTATTGTAGCTCCACGGATTTAAGTGGCTCACCCAATGCAACTTCAGGAAAACCAACACCACGTTGAGATCCCACGGTGCCACTTGAGGTACAAACGGGGGCTGACTATGCAGCACTCCCTTAACAAAAGTCAGAACTTCAGGAAGTGAAGCCCGTTCTATTTTGGAAGAAAATCGATAGAGCCGAAATCTGGACCTTCATGGAACCCAATTTTAGGCCCATAGTCACCTCTAACTGTAGGAAGTGCAGAAATCGACCAAGCTGAAATTTCTCCTTTGGGGCCTTCCTGGCCTCACAACACGCAACATATTTCCACCATATGCGGTGATAATGGTTTGCGTTCACTTCTTTCCTAGCTTTAAATAGCATAGGGATAACTTCCTCCGGAATGCCCTTTTCCTTCAGGATCCGGCGTTCAACCGCCATGCCGTCAAACGCAGCCGCGGTACGTCTTGGAACAGACAGGCCCCCTGCTGCAGCAGGTCCTGTCTGAGCAGCAGAGGCCATGGGTCCTCTGAGATCATTTCTTGGAGTTCTGGTTACCAAGCTCTTCTTGGCCAACCCGGAACAATGAGTATAGTTCTTACTCCTCTCCTTCTTATTATTCTCATTACCCTGGGTAAGAGAGGCAGAGAAGGGAACACATACACCGACTGGTACACCCACGGTGTTACCAGAGCGTCCACAGCTATCGCCTGAGGGTCCCTTGACCTGGCGCAAGATCTTTGTAGCTTTTTGTTGAGGCGGGACGCCATCATGTCCACCTGTGGCCTTTCCCAACGGTGTACAATCATTTGGAAAACTTCTGGATGAAGTCCCCACTCTCCCGGGTGGAGGTCGTGTCTTCTGAGAAAGTCTGCTTCTCAGTTGTCCACTCCGGGAATGAACACTGCTGACAGTGCTAACACATGATTTTCCGCCCATCGGAAAATCCTTGTGGCTTCTGCCATCGCCATCCTGCTTCTTGTGCCGCCCTGTCGGTTTACATGAGCGACCGCCGTGATGTTGTCTGACTGGATCAGCACCGGCAGGTGTTGAAGCAGGGGTCTAGCCTGACTTAGGGCATTGTAAATGGCCCTTAGTTCCAGAATATTTATGTGTAGGGAAGTCTCCTGACTTCTCCATAGCCTTGGAAGCTTCTTCCCTGTGTGACTGCCCCCCAGCCTCGAAGGCTGGCATCCGTGGTCACCAGGACCCAGTCCTGTATGCCGAATCTGCGGCCCCCTAGAAGATGAGCACTCTGCAGCCACCACAACAGCGACACCCTGGCCCTTGGAGACAGGGTTATCCGCCGATGCATCTGAAGATGCGACCCGGACCACTTGTCCAACAGATCCCACTGGAAAATCCTTGCATGGGACCTGGCGAATGGAATTTCTTCGTAAGAAGCTACCATCCTTCCCAGGGCTCGCGTGCATTGATGCACCGACACCTGTATACGTATTAGGAGGTCTCTGTCTAGAGACGACAACTCCTTGGACTTCTCCTCTGGGAGAAACCCTTTTTATCCTGTTCTGTGTCCAGAACCATACCCAGGAACAGTAGACGCGTCGTAGGAACCAGCTGCGACTTTGGAATATTCAGAATCCAGCCGTGCTGTTGTAGCACTTCCCGAGATAGTGCTACTCTGCCGAACAACTGCTCCCTGGACCTCGCCTTTATAAGGAGATCGTCCAAGTACGGGATAATTATTTCGGCCATTACCTTGGTAAATACCTCGGTGCCGGGGACAGACCAACGGCAACGTCTGGAATTGGTAATGACAATCCTGTACCACAATTTTGAGGTACTCCTGGTGAAGAGGGTAAATAGGGACATGCAGGTAAGCATCCTTGATGTCCAGTGATACCATGAAATTCTCCAGGCTTGCAATAATCGCCCTGAGCGATTCCATTTTGAACTTGAACCTTCGTATATAAGTGTTCAAGGCTTTCAATTTTAGAATGGGTCTCACCGAACCGTCTGGTTTCGGTACCACAACATTTTGGAATAGTAACCCCGGCCTTGTTGAAGGAGGGGTACCTTGATTTCACCTGCTGGAAGTACAGCTTGTGAATTGCCGCCAGTACTACCTTTCTCCGAGGGTAGCAGGCAAGGCTGATGTGAGGTAACGGCGAGGGGGAGTCGCCTCGAACTCCAGCCTGTATCCCTGTGATACTATTTGCAGAACCTAGGGATCCACCTGTGGGCAAGCCCACTGGTCCCTGAAGTTCCCGAGACGCGCCCCTACCGCACCTGTCTCCACCTGTGGATCCCCAACGTCATGCGGTGGACTCAGAGGAAGCGGGGGAAGATTTTTGATCCTGGGAACTGGCTGCTGGTGCAGCTTTTTCCTTCTTCCCTTGTCTCTGTGCAGAAAGGAAGCGCCTTTGACCCGCTTGCTTTTCTGAAGCCGAAAGGACTGTACCTGAAAATACAGTGCTTTCTTAGGGTGTGAGGAAACCTGAGGTAAAAATTTTTCTTCCCAGCTGTTGCTGTGGATACGAGGTCCCAGAGACCATCCCCAAACAATTCCTCACCCTTATAAGGCAGAATCTCCATGTGCCTTTTATAGGCAGCATCACCTGTCCACTGCCGGGTTTCTAATACCCTCCTGGCAGAATGGACATTGCATTAATTCTGGATGCCAGCCAGCAAATATCCCTCTGTGCATCCTTTATATTTAAGACGACGTCTTTAATATGCTCTATGTTTGCAAACTATTATCCCTGTCTTAGAGTATTAATATTATCTGACTGGGTATCAGACCACGCTGCAGCAGCACTATTTATGCTGAGGCAATTGCAGGTCTCAGTATAGAACCTGAGTGTGTATATACAGACTTCAGGATAGCCTCCTGCTTTTTATCAGCAGGCTCCTTCAAGGTGGCCGTATCCTAAGACGGCAGTGCCACCTTTTTTGACAAACGTGTGAGCGCCTTATCCACCCTAAGGGATATCTCCCAACGTGACCTATCCTCTGGCGGGAAAGGGTACGCCAACAGTAACTTTTTAGAAATTACCAGTTTCTTATCGGGGGAACCCACGCTACTTTACACACTTCATTCATTCATCTGATGGGGGAACAAAACACTGGCTGCTTTTTCTCCCCAAAAATAAAACCCCTTTTATGTGGTACTTGGGTTCATGTCAGAAATGCGTAACACATTTTTCATTGCCGAGATCATGTAACGGATGTTCCTAGTGGATTGTGTATATGTCTCAACCTCGTCGACACTGGAGTCAGACTTCGTGTCGACATCTGTGTCTGCCATCTGAGGTAACGGGCGCTTTTTTGAGCCCCTGATGGCCTTTGAGATGCCTGGGCAGGCGCGGGCTGAGAAGCCGGCTGTCCCACAGCTGTTTTACGTCATCCAGCCTTCTATGTAAGGAGTTGACATTGTCGGTTAATACCTTCCACCTATCCATCCACTCTGGTGTCGGCCCCACAGGGGGCGACATCCCATTTATCGGCCTCTGCTCCACCTCCACGTAACCTTCCTCATCCCACATGTCGACACAGCCGTACCGACACACAGCACACACACAGGGAATGCTCTGACTGAGGACAGGACCCCACAAAGTCCTTTCGGGAGACAGAGAGAGAGTATGCCAGCACACACCAGAGCGCTATATAATGCAGGGATTAACATTATAACTGAGTGATTTTCCCCCCAATAGCTGCTTGTATAAACAATATTGCGCCTAAATTTAGTGCCCCCCCTCTCTTTTTAACCCTTTGAGCCTGAAAACTACAGGGGAGAGCCTGGGGAGCTGTCTTCCAGCTGCACTGTGAAGAGAAAATGGCGCCAGTGTGCTGAGGGAGATAGCTCCGCCCCTTTTTCGCGGACTTTTCTCCCGCTTTTTTTATGGATTCTGGCAGGGGTATTTATCACATATATAGCCTCTGGGGCTATATATTGTGATGATTTTGCCAGGCAAGGTATTTATATTGCTGCTCAGGGCGCCCCCCCCAGCGCCCTGCACCCATCAGTGACCGGAGTGTGAGGTGTGCATGAGGAGCAATGGCGCACAGCTGCAGTGCTGTGCGCTACCTTGGTGAAGACTGAAGTCTTCTGCCGACGATTTTCCGGAACACTTCTCTTCTGGCTCTGTAAGGGGGCCGGCGGCGCGGCTCCGGGACCGAACATCAATGGCCGGTTCCATGCGGTCGATCCCTCTGGAGCTAATGGTGTCCAGTAGCCTAAGAAGCCCAAGCTACCACCAGTTAGGTAGGTTCGCTTCTTCTCCCCTTAGTCCCTCGCAGCAGTGAGTCTGTTGCCAGCAGATCTCACTGTAAAATAAAAAAACCTAAAATATACTTTCTTTCTAGGAGCTCAGGAGAGCCCCTAGTGTGCATCCAGCTCAGCCGGGCACAAGAATCTAACTGAGGTCTGGAGGAGGGTCTTAGTGGGAGGAGCCAGTGCACACCAGGTAGTCCTAAAGCTTTCTTTAGTTGTGCCCAGTCTCCTGCGGAGCCGCTAATCCCCATGGTCCTTACGGAGTCCCAGCATCCACTTAGGACGTCAGAGAAAGAATTTTCACAAGAGGTAATTTAAACAATGCTTAGGGCAAGGAAACCATCCTCAGCTCGCATTTATTACTGGTTATGGCATGCTTATATTCAGTGGTGCACTGCCAGAAATTATGACCCGAGGTCTTTCAGAGTTTCAAGAGTTCTAGCATTCCTTCAAGCAGGAATGGATAAAGATCTACGTGCGTATTCCTTAAAAGTACAAGTGTCGGCACTAACTGTATGGTTCCACAAGTATAATTGCTAACCTACAGGATGTTCGCACTATTTTCAAGAAATGCTTCACATTCAGCCTTCTTTTTGTTCCCCCTACAGCGCCTTGGGATCTAGAAATAGTCCTTAGGGCGTTTCAAGTTGCATCATTTAAACCATTGAATAAAGTGGATTTGAAATGGTTGACAGCAAAAGTTTTCTTTCTACTGGCAATTGCCTCAGCTAGAAGAGTCTCAGATTTAGGGGTGTTATTATGTCACCATCCTTTTCTGATATTTCATCCAGATAAAGCAGTTCTTCGAACTAGTTCTGGTTATCTTCCTAAGGTGATCTCTAAATTACACCTTAATGAAGAGATTGTTGTTCCGCCTTTTCAGGAATTGCAGGAAAAGCATCACTGAACGTAGTCCGTGCGTTAAGGATCTACGTGGATTGTACCAATGCCATCAGAAAGATGGGCACTCTCTCCGTTCTCTATGGATTTCACAAGAGGGGATGGCCTGCTGATAAGCAGACACTGGGAAGGTGGCTTCGGATGACTATTTCAGAAGCATACTCTCAAGCTGATCTCCCTATTCCGGCTAATGTCTCTGCTCACTCTACTCATAAGATAGGTCCTTCATGGGCAGCAAAACGTGGTGCCTCAGCTGAAAGCTATGTAAGGCAGCCACATAGGTTTCCATTAACACATTCATTAGACCTTATGCCTTTGATATCTTTGCCTCTCAGAACGCTGCATTCGGGCAAAGGATTCTCCTGTCCAATCAGAAGCGTCCCCTCCACTAATATTGCCTTGGGACATCCCAATGTTATTCTGTGGATAATCTGTGAACCCTGCAGGAGAAATAAGTAGTTACGGTAGATTTACAGTTGATAACTATTTCTCCGAAGTCCACAGTATCCACAGGGATCCCACCCTGACGCACCTGATTTGAGGATATTTACACTTACTAACCTTTTCCCTCTTGTGTGGAAGTGTGTGTATATGCTCACCTGATTAGGGCTTTCTATGATGCTCCTGCCTTGAGCTTTGGAAAACAAATTAATTGCCTTAATTGTTTCGGTAGGTGGTAGGTGTAAAAGTAACCACAAGAATGCCAGGACCCAAGGTTTCCCAACAGAACATTGCCCAGAGTATTATGCTGCCTCCATTGGCTTCACTTTCCATACTGCATCTTGGTGCCATCTCTTCCCCAAGTATGCCAAACACATGCACCTGGCCATCTAATTGATGTAAAAGAAAACCTGATTCCTCAAACCAGGTCACCTTCCTACCATAGCTCCATGATCCAGTTCTGCCACATATGTGCCCATTGTTGGCACTTTCCACGATGGACAGGGGTCAGCATGGGCACTCTGACTGGTTTAAGGCTACACAAGCTATGATGCACTGCATGTTTTGTGTAGCCAGCATTAACCTTTTCTGCAATTTGTGCTACGGTAGGTCTTCTGTGGGGATCGAATCATATGGCTAGCTTTCGCATGCATCAATGAACCTTGGGTGCCCATGACCCTGTTGCAGGAACACCACCTGTCTTTCCTTGGACCACTTTTGATAGGTACTAACTAATGCATACTAGCTACAGCTCCGACAAGACCTAACAATTTGGAGATGTTCTGATCCAGTTGACTAGCCATCAAATTTGTCCATTCTCAAAGTTACTTCTAACACATCAATTTCAAGAAATGACACTTGCTGCCTAATATATCTCACACCTTGACAAGTGTCATTGTAACAATATAATCAATGTTACACACTTCACCTGTCAGTGGTTTTAATGTGATGGCTAGAAAAAGGATGTTTAGCTGGCACCACAGATAGCAGGGCATATTCCAAATGCCATCTGATCACAAGGTGTGACTGGACTTAGGCAGAGATCAAATGCCACAATAGTTTATAGTTTTCTAACTAAAAATGTATATTTCAACCACATTTAGGAGTACCCAAAACAATAGAAATGTACGTTAGGCTGGTGTGATTTGAGGGCATCTTGGATGTATGGATTGAGAGAAATGATGTATCCAACCAATCAAATATCCCAGATAAGTCATGTTAACAATAAATTTCTATCTCAAATTATAGAAATTAATGTAATCATATTTCATGTGACTATTACACAGGGGAAAATATGTACAGTTCTTTGTACTTAGGTTAAAAGTTATATGTGCAGTCCTGGAAAATGGGTTAATTTACAAGCCAGCCAGTCATCAGGGACTTGGTCATGACATCACAATGGGCAGCTGAAAAAAAGGTATGGGAAGATTTTTATCTTGGTTCAGACTTGGATCACTTCTAAGTTGAATCCTGGATCTGTATCACCTGCTGTGCCTCCTGACACAGAATAATCCCAGTGTAATGTTGTTTAAGTTTACCCTTTTTTAGACTATTTGAAAACATTCTCCAGAACCCAGTCTTTGAGGAAGCTATTAGATCGCTACAGTTACAGTTTAACTATTTTTTATTTTTATAAGCGGGGGAGACCAAATAAGTGCTAGCAATTGTGATAAAGTTTTAGGGGACCTCTGGCTCCTATGTATTTTCCATGGTTGGTGGCAGAAAAGAAGTGTATGAAAAATGGGCAGAGTGATAAAATATTTATTGCGTGTATTACATTCTGGTTACAACAGGACTTGCATATCTGTGGAATCGCAGTCTTGGTGCTAGTGTAGTACTATTTTGGCTCTGACCTAGTCCGTGCCAACCAGGGATACCTATCGGGGTCCCTGACATATCTAATTGGCAGGTATGATTGTGTGTGGACAGGTGGGCTCTGGGTTGGTGTGTGCAGGGCCTTGTGTCACACAGGCATCAGAAGGTGCCGCATCTGCCCTTGCAGAGTCAGCATGGGCACAGGCTCTGGGTCGGTCTCCTACTTAGTGAAGGTTATAGCGCTTCAGCAAGAGGATTAGGATAGTGTGGCTCAGTAGGGAAAACAGTCTCTCCTGCTCCTAGCTGTGCAGTTCTTCAACCAGTGACTGATCCACCCTGGCTTCATACCATGGAGCATACAGCATCGGGGTTTGAAAAAGTTTACCCTTATTTGTAACACTTTTTCAAAGATCCTAAACTGTGTGAAGCACATTAGCGTCTTCCTTCTTCCGAGGATCAGTTAGAGGTTTTTCCGATTCAGAGGGTCTTTACTTTCCCTTCTTCTTTGGATCTTACAGATCTTATTGAGAAGGCCTGGTCGGTGCCAGATAAGAGCCATACTGGTCCTTTTATAGTAGTACTGGCATGCTGGGGTTGCAGGAAGGATTTAAAGCTACACATTTAAGTGTATATGTTAAGTGTCCCAACCAACAACCCCATTGTCCAGCAGTCCCAACCAACTACCCCATTGTCCAGTGTCACCCAGCCTTGATCATAGAGAAAAACAAAGTTAATAATAATAAAAAATAAAGAACTTATCAACACCATACACAGAAAAAGACAATGAACCTAAAGTATGGTATAAATATAATTTAAACTTACTTCATAATGCTAGGTTATATTTTAGAAGGTTTAAAATAAATAGTAAGGGCATCTTTAGAGGCACAGCAAAGAAATGCAAAACTATTTCACAATGTCTTCAATTCCATTTCAGTAACAGACGTTTGATGGTAGTTTTTCTACACTAAAATGCCTACTTTGATTAAGCAGAGCATCTACATACCGTAGTGTTAGTGAAACGATTCAAATATGCTGTGATAACTCCACATTTGCTGCCCGTGTAGAGCTGACAACTGTCTGGCACCCAAGCACAGCTTGTGACCTGTAACAGTAAGAGAATGTTGTAAGCTATAACAAAAAGTCTCTTGCACAGCATTTTAAAGACAATTTATTTTATAAAGTTTAGTTCCAATTTATTTAACTTATACAGCATAAATAGAAAGAATACTAGAAACATCCAAAATTGGTAAAAGTAGTTAATGATACAAAATTGTAACTGTCAAAAATCACATGACTGACAACGGCATCCCCAAGTGAAGATCCCGACATTGGAGGGGGTAAGTATTACTACAACCCCCCTGTCCCCTACCCTAACCATTGGGGGATGGCGACTATGGCTAACCCTCGGGGGTGTCTGCTACGGCTAACCCTCTGGGGGTGGCAGCTAGGGCTACCCACACCCCGTAGTGCCTAACCAAACCCCCACCCCCCCCCACCCGGGCTCTAATCCTCACCCTGAACCCCTATACTCACCTTCGAGATGGCGGTTGACAGTGATCCAGCGCTGGTGCCTTTTACATGACCGCTGGCATCCCGACAACTGGGATGCGTTCATACACACATATTATAAAAAGATACACACTTAACATAACATTGCAAAGATGATAAATCATATAAATTCCAAAAACACAATGGAGTAGCAAACAAAGGTATGGTACAGTTGCTCACATCCTAGTGAAAGCCTAATGATAGACATACAGATGTGTCCTCCTACATCCTTGCTGCAGTCACATTAAGCAGCCCTTCTAGTCAAGTGACTCAGTAGCGCAGAGTTTCCTTTTGTGCGACTCTTTCTGTTTAAATGCGTCTAATTCACATTGCTATGTGAGCAGGACACACAAGCAGCTTATGCTGATTAATATGATATGTGGCATGCTGCATGGCGTATTGAGGCATTTAAAAAAAAAATTTATATGAAGCAAACACAGCTTTTAAACTGAGTTAAGGAAAATGTAGCATAAACTATTACAGAAATATTCAGTGATTATATAAAACAGGTGTGGCCAACCTGTGGCTCTCCAGCTGTTGCGAAACTGCAAGTCTCAGCATGCTTTACTAGCTGATTAATGGAAGAGTATTCTGGGACTAATTCAAGATGACTTCTAAAATTCTTTGTATTACATTTTATATTCTACAATGCAGATTTCAGTATGGAACATATCCATTACATTGTTCAAGTATTTTCCCCAAGACTGATGTTATTCTCCAGTTTTATTCCCTTTCTGAATACTGGACCACCTTTGCCTTAAACCAGTCATGAATTATGAATCTGACTATTTTCACATAATTTCCTTTAGAACATATAGGTGAAAGTCCTCTGTCTTATTATAGTGTTCACGCTAGGCAGTTTTAGCAGGGCGCCGCGCCCTGCCCGATTTTTTAAGGGCAAAACCCTCCCTGCCCTTTCTGCGGCGCCCTGCTAAAACAGCCGCCCGCTTCCTGCCCTCACAGCGTGTAAAGATGCCGCGCGCATGAGCGCGGCATCCATTCACGCTGAGAGAGCGCTTGGGGGAAGCCCAGCACCTCCGTAGGTGATGGGCACGCCCCCAACAGTGACGCCTCCGGCCGCCCCCTTTTTATACGTCTGCAGGCTAAACCGCCCACTTTCATTACCCGCAATGACCCCGTCTCCTATTTTGCATGGCCGTGCCCCCTTTTTGCCGCGCGCGCGGCTTGTGCCCCTCTAGGTCCGGCGCCCTGCCCTGCCCGGATTCTAGAGTGAACACTATTATTATAAATGTAAATAATCTATAGATCAATCCAAGCTTCCTCCATGTAATGTGTACTAATTTAGCATGATTATTACAACACAATTAATTTCCTAGAATTTTTAAAAACTTTGTGAACAGTATAATTCTCTTTTATGTATAAAGTGCTAACATTTTAGGCAGAACTATATTGTACATTAAGAGGATAAGGAAACAAGTTACAATTAATGTATTTAAGATGTCAGATTTCTTTTCATCTCTCCTTAGCCAAGCCACAGCCAATCTCTCACTGGACCAATGCTACAAATTATTTGCCATTTATTATATTAATTTAAAATGTTTTGTAGTATTTCACTTACTTTCTTTTGCAATAAAAGTGTCACTTTTATTGACTGGTGCTCCTGACATAAAAATACTGTGTGTATAATGTAAGGTAATAGGAAGAATGCATAACAATAAAAATGTTACCTGATGGAGTTCAGAACACTGGATGAAATTCACAGGGGGTTCACTCTGTTTGCTTTTTAGTCTCAGGATGTTATCAGGATAGCCCCAGCTAAGGATTGCAGACCACTGGATATCCGTGCTGTGCATGCTTCGAACACCTTGAATAATAAATACACCCATTTCGTCAGATTTTTCTGAAGTTTGTGTATTACTTTAAAAACAGTAAACAAACTAAATTTATTTTTTTAAATATGAAGAATGTTCCTTTCTTCAACATAGTTCCAGTGCCCAAGTTTATCTTTATGGAGCAATACCTTTATTGGTATGAGTTATAGGAACAGAATTAGAGCAAGTTGTAAGATCAAGTCTTTGGTACAACATTCACTTCAACAGCAACAACTGTATTAAAACAAAATGACATTTAGAGTATGGGCACATATCTATTAGGGTGCATACACACTAGGCGATATCGTGTAGTTCCGGTCAATATCGGCCTGATCATAAGCGATATCATTCACATTGTCTAGTGTATGCACTATATAGTATACGATGCATGCTCCCATGGGTCGTATGTTGCATCACCCTTCGGACCTACATGCAGGTCCAACAGGCGATGTTGCTAATGAGGGCCAAGCTGCCGAATGGAGCATGGCCGCTCCCAACAAGTATGCACTTGCCAATGCTGGGTACCCCACTGGGTCTCGTCACTAGCATTGTCCCATCGTGTGCATATCGCATAGTGTGTACATAGCCTTAGTTAAATTGTTTTACCTAACCTCTAAAGTCCTGGGGTTGAGGGAGGCCCTTGCTAACCAAGCTAGGGCTGAAATAGAATGTGAGGCTACAGCTTTCCCTGTTCCAGTGCGCTGCCCAGCCTGGTGCTATTTACGGTAGATGAATAAACATTTACAGTAACTAAAAGTTATCATCATCAAATAGTAGACAATGATGAGTGGTGTGTCTTTGCTAGGGCCAATTTCATCAACTGTAAAAAGTAACGGGCATGCTAGGTACACACTAGACGACATGCATACGATGTAATGTCATTAACGATTTCCATTGCACTCCCGGACAAACGATATAGTGCATGCACACTGTGCAATCTTACAAGATATTGTCAGTGGCCACATCCAGGAGTATTTTGTCGTTGATGATCTGAGCTGCATGTAGGGAAGATCTGAAGATATGATGGACGACACCGTGGAAGCATGCATAGTGCATACACACGATTTGAACGATTTGTCGATCCGATGCTTCGGAATAGCCCATATCATTCAAAAAATCGTCTAGTATGTGGGAACTTTTACATTATGGCACAGAAACAAATAAAAAAAATACAGTACCTTGCTCCTTGCTATAACTGATCATCAAGCAGAATTTTCTTGATAAGCCGCAAATGGCCCTGGTAGGCAATGCCTGCAAAGAACCAAATCTTTCTCCATGAGGCTGACTAAAGCAGACACTGGGATCTGGAGCGCTTGGAGAACCAACATATTCTCCCCATTTCAGTCCTCGTATCCAAGGCAGTGGACTCTATAACAGCATATTATGAGACTTTACTACAATTATGGGGGTATTTTTCATAACAAATGTTAGTTTGCATATTTGCAACATAAAAACACATTATGGGTAATCTGAGCATAACAGTGTTTTTTCTTGTTAAATTTATTATTCATTTCTAAGAGGCCAGACAAAATTTGAAGCAGTTTTTTTGTACAAAACACATATTTTAGAAACTGGTATAATTGGCAGCTTGACACAGTTTGTGAGAGTTTACTATATAAATAAGTAAATTACTGGCAATTTAGAGACTGAGGACTATTGGGGGGAAATTTACTAATTGTCAATTTTGATATTAATATTTAAAAATGAATATAGAATATAGAAAAATCAACTGATAGCAAATATGTGTTTGAGCCTCTGAAATTCAACAACAATTGAGATGGATTTTAATTGATTTTCATAGATTTGTAATCAATTAAAATCAACCTTTAGTAAATCCCCGCTTCGACTGAAGGAAGGTGGTGATGGAGCCAGATTTAGAAGTGAATGTAAACATATATTGTTTGTGTACAAGCATCAGCAAGTTTAATTCTTCTGCACAGCCATGCCAAGTTAAAGCTAGTGCATAAATGCAACAGGAGCGTAAGTGAGACAAGCACCAGCAACCCTATACAAGGGGTATACACTGGAGATATTCAGGTTCAAAACTTATGTTTCATTCATTACTCCATTTTATTTGAGCTTGCTAGATAGCACTTAATTATCTAATCTGCCAAATGAACCCTCCACCATATATTTTATTATAACCTATAACGATCCTATTATAATGCTGTAATAATATGCGTTTGTCCATTTCTGTGGAAACACCATTTGCTCCAAATACTATCCCTGTGGCATATGTTTTGTCATCAGCTTAAGTACATCTTTTGAGGTGTACTTTAGTGAAGCGAATCATCATCTCAGATTGCACCACGTTTTCACATTTTTAGATTTTTTTTGGCCATATGAGTTTAATTAAGTATAGGGATTTATTTTTCATTTTTTGCTTTAAAAAGTTTGCATTATTGGGAGCGTTGTGTTTAGGAGGTTCCATGCAATCTTTTACATTGGTTTCCAGAAGGAATAAGCAGCCAGGAAGTTCTAATTTAGTATTCAGTACTTACTCACATTCACATTTTGCTATAATATTTTTCTGTTATATCCTGCTCTTGACTGGAATATACAGTACTGACAAAATAATAAGATTTTACTCACCGGTAAATCTATTTCTCGTAGTCCGTAGTGGATGCTGGGACTCCGTAAGAACCATGGGGATTAGCGGCTCCGCAGGAGACTAGGCACAACTAAAGAAAGCTTTAGGACTACCTGGTGTGCACTGGCTCCTCCCACTAAGACCCCCCTCCAGACCTCAGTTAGGATACTGTGCCCGGAAGAGCTGACACAATAAGGAAGGATTTTGAATCCCGGGTAAGACTCATACCAGCCACACCAATCACACCGTATAACTCGTGATACTATACCCAGTTAACAGTATGAAATATAACTGAGCCTCTCAACAGATGGCTCAACAATAACCCTTTAGTTAGGCAATAACTATAAACAAGTATTGCAGACAATCCGCACTTGGGATGGGCGCCCAGCATCCACTACGGACTACGAGAAATAGATTTACCGGTGAGTAAAATCTTATTTTCTCTGACGTCCTAAGTGGATGCTGGGACTCCGTAAGGACCATGGGGATTATACCAAAGCTCCCAAACGGGCGGGAGAGTGCGGATGACTCTGCAGCACCGAATGAGCAAACTCTAGGTCCTCCTCAGCCAGGGTATCAAACTTGTAGACTCTTACAAAAATGTTTTAACCCGACCAAGTATCAGCTCGGCAAAGTTGTAAAGCCGAGACCCCTCGGGCAGCCGCCCAAGAAGAGCCCACTTTTCTCGTGGAATGGCCTTTTACAGAATTAGGGTGCGGCAGTCCAGCCGCAGAATGTGCAATTTGAATCGTGCTACAGATCCAGCGAGCAATCGTCTGCTTAGAAGCAGGAGCACCCAGCTTGTTGGGTGCATACAGGAGAAATAGCGAGTCAGTTTTCCTGACTCCAGCTGTCCTGGAAACATATACTTTTCAGGGCCCTGACTACATCCAGTAACTTTGAATCCTCCAAGTCCCAAGTAGCCACAGGCACCACAATAGGTTGGTTCACATTAAAAAATTATACCACCTTAGGAAGGAATTGGGAACGAGTCCTCAATTCCGCCTTATCCATTTAAAATACAGATAAGGGCTTTTGTATGACAAAGCCGCCAATTCTGATACACGCCTGGCCGACGCCAAGGCCCACAGAATGACCACTTTCCACGTGAGGTATTATAGCTCCACGGATTTAAGTGGCTCAACCCAATGCGACTTCAGGAAATCCAACACCACATTGAAATCCCACGGTGCCACTGGAAACACAAACAGGGGCTGACTATGCAGCACTCCCTTAACAAAAGTCTGAACTTCAGGCAGTGAAGCCAGTTCAATTTTGGAAGAAAATCGATAGTGCCGAAATCTGGAACCCAATTTTAGGCCCATAGTCACCTCTGACTGTAGGAAGTGCAGAAATCGACCTAGCTGAAATTTCTCCTTTGGGGCCTTCCTGGCCTCACAGTACGCAACATATTTCCGCCATATGCGGTGATAATGGTTTGCGTTCACTTCTTTCCTAGCTTCAAATAGCGTAGGGATAACTTCCTCCGGAATTCCCTTTTCCTTCAGGATCCGGCGTTCAACCGCCATGCCGTCAACGCAGCCGCGGTACGTCTTGGAACAGACAGGCCCCCTGCTGCAGCAGGTCCTGTCTGAGCGGCAGAGGCCATGGGTCCTCTGAGATCATTTCTTGGAGTTCTGGTTACCAAGCTCTTCTTGGCCAACCCGGAACAATGAGTATAGTTCTTACTCCTCTCCTTCTTATTATTCTCATTACCCTGGGTAAGAGAGGCAGAGAAGGGAACACATACACCGACTGGTACACCCACGGTGTTACCAGAGCGTCCACAGCTATCGCCTGAGGGTCCTTGACCTGGCGCAATATCTTTGTAACTTTTAGTTGAGGCGGGACGCCATCATGTCCACCTGTGGCTTTTCCCAACGGTGTACAATCATTTGGAAGACTTCTGCATGAAGTCCCCACTCTCCCGGGTGGAGGTTTCTTAGTTGTCCACTCCGGGAATGAACACTGCTGACAGTGCTAACACATGATTTTCCGCCCATCGGAAAATCCTTGTGGCTTCTGCCATCGCCATCCTGCTTCTTGTGCCGCCCTGTCGGTTTACATGAGCGACCGCCGTGATGTTGTCTGACTGGATCAGCACCGGCCGGTGTTGAAGCAGGGGTCTAGCCTGACTTAGGGCATTGTAAATGGCCCTCAGTTCCAGAATATTTATGTGTAGGGAAGTCTCCTGACTTTTCCATAGCCTTGGAAGTTCCTTCCCTGTGTGACTGCCCCCCAGCCTCGAAGGCTGGCATCCGTGGTCACCAGGACCCAGTCCTGTATGCCGAATCTGCGGCCCCCTAGAAGATGAGCACTCTGCAGCCACCACAACAGCGACACCCTGACCCTTGGAGACAGGGTTATCCGCCGATGCATCTGAAGATGCGACCCGGACCACTTGTCCAACAGATCCCACTGGAAAATCCTTGCATGGGACCTGGCGAATGGAATTTCTTCGTAAGAAGCTACCATCTTTCCCAGGGCTCGCGTGCATTGATGCACCGACACCTGTATACGTATTAGGAGGTGTCTGTCTAGAGACAACAACTCCTTGGACTTCTCCTCCGGGAGAAACCCTTTTTATCCTGTTCTGTGTCCAGAACCATACCCAGGAACAGTAGACGCGTCGCAGGAACCAGCTGCGACTTTGGAATATTCAGAATCCAGCCGTGCTGTTGTAGCACTTCCCGAGATAGTGCTACTCCGACGAACAACTGCTCCCTGGACCTCGCCTTTATTAGGAGATCGTCCAAGTACGGGATAATTATTTCGGCCATTACCTTGGTAAATACCTCGGTGCCGGGGACAGACCAACGGCAACGTCTGGAATTGGTAATGACAATCCTGTACCACAATATTGAGGTACTCCTGGTGAAGAGGGTAAATAGGGACATGCAGGTAATCATCCTTGATGTCCAGTGATACCATGAAATTCTCCAGGCTTGCAATAATCGCCCTGAGCGATTCCATTTTGAACTTGAACCTTCGTATATAAGTGTTTAAGGCTTTCAATTTTAGAATGGGTCTCACCGAACCGTCTGGTTTCGGTACCACAACATTTTGGAATAGTAACCCCGGCCTTGTTGAAGGAGGGGTACCTTGCTTTCACCTGCTGGAAGTACAGCTTGTGAATTGCCGCCAGTACTACCTTTCTCTGAGGGCAGCCGGCAAGGCTGATGTGAGGTAACGGCGAGGGGGAGTCGCCTCGAACTCCAGCCTGTATCCCTGTGATACTATTTGCAGAACCTAGAGATCCACCTGTGGGCAAGCCCACTGGTCCCTGAAGTTCCCGAGACGCGCCCCTACTGCACCTGTCTCCACCTGTGGAGCCCCAGCGTCATGCGGTGGACTCAGAGGAAGCGGGGGAAGATTTTTGATCCTGGGAACTGGCTGCTGGTGCAGCTTTTTTCCTTCTTCCCTTGTCTCTGTGCAGAAAGGAAGCGCCTTTGACCTGCTTGCTTTTCTGAAGCCGAAAGGACTGTACCTGAAAATACGGTGCTTTCTTAGGCTGTGAGGAAACCTGAGGTAAAAAATTTTCTTCCCAGCTGTTGCTGTGGATACGAGGTCCCAGAGACCATCCACAAACAATTCCTCACCCTTATAAGGCAGAATCTCCATGTGCCTTTTACAGGCAGCATCACCTGTCCACTGCCGGATTTCTAATACCCTCCTGGCAGAATGGACATTGCATTAATTCTGGACGCCAGCCGGCAAATATCCCTCTGTGCATCCTTTATATATAAGACAACGTCTTCAATATGCTCAATGTTAGCAAAATATTATCCCTGTCTTAGCGTATTAATATTATCTGACAGGGTATCAGACCACGCTGCAGCAGCCCTATTTATGCTGAGGCAATTGCAGGTCTCAGTATATAACCTGAGGGTGTAAATACAGACTTCAGGATCGCCTCCTGCTTTTTATCAGCAGGTTCCTTCAAGGTGGCCGTATCCTAAGACGGCAGTGCCACCTTTTGACAAACGTGTGAGCGCCTTATCCACCCTAAGGGATATCTCCCAACGTGACCTATCCTCTGGCGGGAAAGGGTACGCCATCAGTAACTTTTTAGAAATTACCAGTTTCTTATCGGGGGAAACCACGCTTCTTTACACACTTCATTCATTCATCTGATGGGGGAACAAAATACTGGCTGCTTTTTCTCCCCAAAAATAAAACCCCTTTTATGTGGTACTTGGGTTCATGTCAGAAAATGCGTAACACATTTTTCATTGCCGAGATCATGTAACGGATGTTCCTAGTGGATTGTGTATATGTCTCAACCTCGTCGCCACTGGAGTCAGACTCCGTGTCGACATCTGTGTCTGCCATCTGAGGTAACGGGCGTTTTTTGAGCCCCTGATGGCCTTTGAGATGCCTGGGCAGGCGCGGGCTGAGAAGCCGGCTGTCCCACAGCTGTTACGTCATCCAGCCTTTTATGTAAGGAGTTGACACTGTCGGTTAATACCTTCCACCTATCCATCCACTCTGGTGTCGGCCCCACAGGAGGCGACATCCCATTTATCGGCCTCTGCTCCGCCTCCACGTAACCTTCCTCATCCAACATGTCGACACAGCCGTACCGACACACCGCACACACACAGGGAATGCTCTGACTGAGGACAGGACCCCACAAAGTCCTTTGGGGAGACAAAGAGAGAGTATGCCAGCACACACCAGAGCGCTATATAATGCAGGGATTAACACTATAACTGAGTGACTTTTCCCCAAATAGCTGCTTGTATACATATATTGCGCCTAAATTTAGTGCCCCCCCCTCTCTTTTTAACCCTTTGAGCCTGAAAACTACAGGGGAGAGCCTGGGGAGCTGTCTTCCAGCTGCACTGTGAAGAGAAAATGGCGCCAGTGTGCTGAGGGAGAAGCCCCGCCCCTTTTTCAACTGACTTTCTCCCGCTTTTTCTGGAATACTGGCAGGGGTAATTTTACATCTATATAGCCTCTAGGACTATATATGATGTAGATTTGCCAGCCAAGGTGTCATATATTGCCCTCAGGGCGCCCCCCCCCCAGCGCCCTGCACCCATCAGTGACCGGAGTGTGAGGTGTACATGAGGAGCAATGGCGCACAGCTGCAGTGCTGTGCGCTACCTTGGTGAAGACCGAAGTCTTCTGCCGACGATTTTCCGGACTCTTCATGCTTCTGGCTCTGTAAGGGGGACGGCGGCGCGGCTCCGGGAACGAACACCAAGGTCGGGTCCTGCGGTCGATCCCTCTGGAGCTAATGGTGTCCAGTAGCCTAAGAAGCCCAAACTACCACCTGTTAGGTAGGTTCGCTTCTTCTCCCCTTAGTCCCTCGCTGCAGTGAGCCTGTTGCCAGCAGATCTCACTGTAAAATAAAAAACGTAAATATACTTTCTTTCTAGGAGCTCAGGAGAGCCCCTAGTGTGCATCCAGCTCAGCCGGGCACAAGAATCTAACTGAGGTCTGGAGGAGGGTCATAGGGGGAGGAGCCAGTGCACACCAGGTAGTCCTAAAGCTTTCTTTAGTTGTGCCCAGTCTCCTGCGGAGCCGCTAATCCCCATGGTCCTTACGGAGTCCCAGCATCCACTTAGGACGTCAGAGAAATAAGAATACCCTTATAATGCACCCAAGACTAATACAAGTGGCCTCTCTGGGGTGTTCATCAGATAATATTTGTTATTAAATATGTGATAATGGGGTTTATTTAAATGGGTCTGGATGAACAGATCGACAGTCAAGAGGTCGACACCATATGGTCGACAGCGTCAAAAGTTCAACATGAAAAAGGTAGACCGCACAAAAGGTCGACAGGTACAAAAGGTCAACATGAAATTGAACGTTTCTGTACCTATGATCTGGATCGAAGGGGAACGATATCTATCATACATTCATTGTTAGCTACTCCATCTGCCACAGATAAAGAAGCACCATGGGTGAAAGGTCAAGGGAAATGTTTGGGTGTTGAAGAATGGTCAGACATCCGTCGGAAAGTAGCTAAGATGTCTATTAATACTAATTTAAAAGAAAACTCTTAGAAAATCTATACTCGTTGGTACATGGTCCCTGAAAGATTGCATTCTATTTATCCGCTGACTTCAGATCTCTGTTGGCATCAGTGTGGGCATGAAGGTACTTCTTTTCATATATGGTAGGATTCCTCCCTTATTTCTGAATATTGGAATAATGTTATGTCCTTGTTGGGTGGTCTCACTACCGCTTTAACACCTAAGTACCCCCTCTACGTATTGCTATGCTCACCAATTCCAGAGGTTCACAAATCTCTTAATAAGCCTTGCAATTATGTTTTTAATTTTGCCAAACTGCTAATTGCTTTAAATTGGAAGCAGTCTGCTGCAACCTCCATTACAGCTTTAATACTGTAAATAGGGTTTGGTACACTGATTCTATGGAATACATCACTGCTCTTCTACATGACAAAATAGCAAAATTTTGAAAGTTTGGACCCCGGAGCTTCTCTCACTTTAACCGTACTTTGGATTAAAACTTTGTGGTAACTACACAGTTGCCTGGTGGAATCCCCCTTATTTTTTACTCTTTTATTTTATTTATTTTCCCCCCACAAATGTCCCTTCTACTATTACTCTTATCATAAAGTTATGTCTATAAATTGTTTGTTAAAATTTTTTTTTTTAGTAACTTTTACTTTGAACTGTAGTACTGTGTGTCCTATTATGGTCTAATGCATTACCAGTCATTATATGTACTACTCTTTGTTGAAATACCTGCACATACAGTAGATCGTAGGATTAGATGTTTTCAACTATTGTTGAACTTTTGTATGTAATATTCTTTTCAATGCCTACTACCTTTAAAAATAAAGAGAATAGAAAAAAAAAAGGTTGACATGAAAATGGTGGACATAAGTTTTTTGGGAGGGGGTGTTATTTTGTATGTTTAACAATATATGACGCAAATTAGTCAAGATGTGTTCGCTTGCCACAAATCATAGCTGGAATCTATGGCACAATTGCCCTCTTAGAAGTAGGCCAGTGTCTTTTGTAAGCATCATATAGTATAGTACTAGAAGAGATTAGAGGTGATATTCAATTACCCGCACCGACTGTGGGTGTAAAAGTCTTGCCAGGGGGGTAGCTATCTAATTAGCCCCGATAAGCCGGCGTGTGCCGTGGCTTATCGGGGATTTTGTTTCACCTGCCTCCGGCAGACGAATCAAAATCCCCGATAACAGCCCTGTTTGCATCCGAAAACAGGGCTATTTCACCCGAAAACACACAAGTTTCAATGAACCTGTGTATTTTCGGGTGAAAATGCACTTTTTACCAGCCGATCTTATCGAATAGGCCGACTGCAAAACCCGAAGATACATCAGGAGTTTTTACTCCCGATGTCTCTTCGGGGGCTAATTGAATATCCCCCTAGGTTTTATTGAATAGCATGTCCTGTCGACAGAAATATGCAATGCCCTGACTGTATGATGCCTTCTAATTTGTATTATATATATATATATATATATATATATATATATACACATACATACATACATACATACATACATACACACACATACATACAGACAGACAGACACATACACAGGGTATATCATACTACTACACAAGTGTCAGTTTTCCCATGTATGCATTGGGCTCACCTCCCACAGTGTAACCTTCGTAGTGCGCCCAACATGGCTGCCTCATCTGGTACTCTTGGGGATGGGATGAAAAATACATGGACATGACAGTTTTTTGTTGGGACTCTCATTAGGACTCTGCAATCACCCAATTTTGTGTCATCTCCTCTAGGAGTGGACTATTTCACCTAGGGTAATCTTATGCAGTGAGCCCAAGATGGCTGCCTCAAATAGTACCTTGTGAGAGTGGAATACACAACACGTGGAAGTTACAAAAAAAGGCCTATATCAATCCGGCATTACGCTTACTGTGAGCTCAAGGTTTTCTTTTTATGCATGTGTGGCTTGTCTATTGCTGTATTACTTAAGTCTTCTGAATTATGTGCATTGTATTTTATGTCTGTAAAGTTCAGTGAGTCCTGTTGGAGAAAGAGCGCTATATATATATATATATATATGTGCTATAAGAAATTAGGAGAACGCACTTATGAGTCAAAAGGTAGTATCTTTATAATAAAAAAATGCAATATCCACATACATTTCAGTTTAAAATCACAAGCACGGAATTGCTATAAAAACCGTCCCGGCTGTGCTTCGTGTAGCCGATTCTGCTACACTGGCTCCGGACCCAGGAGCTGACGTCACAACGAACACGTCAGCTCCTGGGTCCGGAGCCAGTGTAGCAGAATCGGCTAGACGAAGCACAGCCGGGACGGTTTTTATAAGATTGCCGTGCTTGTGATTTTAAACTGAAATGTATGTGGATATTGCATTTTTTTATTATAAAGATACTACCTTTTGACTCATAAGTGCGCTCTCCTAATTTCTTATAGCAACAATACTTACCACTCCGCTGGCTTGGAGTTGGATGTAGCTGCACGTGGAGGAGTTAAAGGAGGAAAAGACACAGTTTAACTCTGAGAGCATTCGGACTAATTGCGCAGAGACTGAGTATTAATATTATTCATATATATATATATATATATATATATATATATATATATACACACACACACACACACACACACACACACACACACACATAT
This sequence comes from Pseudophryne corroboree, assembly GCF_028390025.1. Taxonomy (NCBI): domain Eukaryota; kingdom Metazoa; phylum Chordata; class Amphibia; order Anura; family Myobatrachidae; genus Pseudophryne; species Pseudophryne corroboree. Next base: position 607,336,081 of record NC_086447.1, read on the forward strand.
ATACATACATACAGTATATGCAGTAAGACATGGAGAGCTGGGAGCTGCAGAACGGCAGCTGTTAACACCAGAGTCTGCACCATTAGTGCAGGCATTCTACTAAATGTATTTATACTTTTTAAATAAGAAGAAAAACATGTCTTACTCACACAAATGAAAAATGGAACAGAGCAGAGTTTTGCAGTTTCTTTTGTGCCCTGACCCCAGAGCCGGCCCTAACCAATATGATGCCCTAGGCAAGATTTTGGCTGGTGCCCCCTAGCACCACCGCTGGTTCCGCCTCTGACCTTGCACCTCTTTCCCAGCACCATCACCTCTCACCCATAGCAGTCCTTATTTTGGTGTTTGTACCCCCTATATTTTAAATAGAAACAGTATGCACATTTTGCTCAGCCCAAAAAGGGGTGTGTTTTTGCTGGCAAGGAGCATGGCCACACAATAGTAACCCCAATCACAATTACGCCACACAGTACTGCAACTTTATTCACATTTGATCATGCAATAGTGTCCATAATTCATATTATATCCCACAGTAGTATCACTTTACCTTATAAACGTTACTCCTCACAGTAGAACCCCTTATTCACATTACTTCACTCTGAATTGCTCCTTATTCACATTACACCACACCCTATTGCTCTTTATTCACATTAGACGACACAGTAGTGCCCTTTCTATACGCAACGCCACATAGTAGAGCACCTTATACACATAATGCCACAGAGTAATGCCCCTTACACATGAGGCACATTATTAATGTCCTTATAAACATAATGCGCCTTACACATTATGACCTTTATTAATGCCCTTTTACACATAATGTCCCTTACACATATGCCGCACATTATTAATGCCCTTATACCAGTGGTTTCCAAACTTTTTTGAATCACGGCACCCTAGAGCACAGATTTTCAACCTTTTACAACTTGCGGCACACTGAACAAGATTTAAATATTGCCAAGGCACATTCAAATATAATGGTGATACACGGTGCAGTTGCGTTTCCTAGGATGTCATGTCACAGCTTCTCCATAGGTAACGCCTGAGCCACATCTGAGAAAGCCAGAAGAGCCCAACACTGCCATGACCCAAAATTAGAACTTGCTCTGCAACCACTAAACCCACCAGTATTGATCGTTCCAGGGCCTCAGTAGCAGCAAAACACTGACGGGCCTGGCTGTGCTTCTATGGCGGCACACCTGGAGACTGCTCAGGGCACACTAGTGTGCCACGGCACAGTGGTTGAAAAACACTGCCCTAGAGTATCAAAAAAAATTCACGGCACCCCTAGGCCAAAAACTTTCTTACTGAAAAATTTAGAAAGAAATATTAAATTAAGTAAATTGTATTTATTTGTCATCCTTAGGCTCAATTGTGTGGTGAGGGACAAGATTTGCTTATGTTTGTCCCCATATTTTATGACTGATAGCCACCAGCACTACTTTTGCCTATTATATTGACCATAAATAATTTGAATTGGTCTTGGACCACCAATCCAGGGCACCCCCGCAAGTGTCCCGAGGCACCCCAGGGAGCCACGGCACACAGTTTGGGAACCACTGCCTTATACACATGACACACATAGTGCCCCCTACACATTTGCTGCACATTATTAGTGCCCCTATACACATAATGACACACATACAGTAGTACCCTGTTACACATATGCAGCACATTATTAATACCCTTATACACATAATGACACACATAGTGCCCCTTACACATATGTTGCACATTATTAATGCATTTTTACATGACACACATAATGCTCCTTACACATATTCCGAACACTACTGCACAACCAACCCACTCACATGCACACAGCACTCACACTGCCACTAACACTGTGACCTCTGCCTCTGCTTGGATACAGATGTGTCCTCATAAATCTTGCCTCAATGCTAAAGTCGGGCACCTTTTTTTATGAAAATGCAGCTTATTTGCATTGCTATGTGGCTAGGATACACAAGCAGCTTCTGCTGATTAAAATGATATGCAGCATGCCTATATACTGTGCGAGACTGTGGCTGTACCTGCATATGAAATGCTACACACAGAATATAGGCATGCCGCATATCATTTTAATCAGCAGAAGCTGCTGATGCCCCTAGGCATATCAAATGCCTGACCCAGCACCTTCTAAACGCCAAGGTACAGAACAGCAGTGAGCCCCAAATAGACGAGGAATATTCCTCGACTTACCAGTACACACAAGAAAAAGATAAAGGCAAATATAGTGTTTCCAAAAAAACTGCCATGCCATGTGATGTGATTACTCTGACTCACCCATAAGAATCAGTGCTTGCTGGAAAACCCCTAGATACATGGGGGGAAAAGGAGAGGCGTGTGGACCTTAAACATAGGGTGTCAATGTAATTTTTGGTGTAAATGCACAGAATATGTACAGCAGGTGTAAGTTATACCATGTGATGGTTAAGTGTTGTGTTTGCTGTCCAATTAGGCTATGTTAATTAATTATGGTTATAATTTTCCATGAAATCATAGTAGCCTTGTAATTGTGGGAGTCAAAAACAAGCAAGCACTGGAGAACAGTTTCAGGACTAATTTTCTACAGATAGTCAAGACAAGCAATTCTAAATACAATACTTACAGGGTATGTAATTTCTTTCATGCTCTCCCGGTTTTCCCTAAATGCAAGTTGCACTAGCAATCCCATAGCAGCAGGGAGTTCGCCTTCCATTAGGAGTTTTGATCCTGGGCGACACACATGTGCACTCTGGAACAGCTGACGTGGGGTCTGTCCATATGTCTTAATCATAGTCTCCAATGCCCGTCTCTGTACAGGATCTTCTACTGCTGAAACATCCATTCCAAAGTAAGTCTAAAAAGACAAGCAAAACAAGAAAATTTAATGAAACCTATATTATATACCAGGAAATTTCTGAAAGGTGGCGATTCCATTTCCTAATGACCATTAGAAGTGAGTGCGGACGGGCTATCCTATTAGCCCTGGGCACTGGCCCTTAACGGGGGTTATGTCTGCATGCCCCGGGCATGCGAAGCCAAATTCCTGATCTCAAAAGCTGCAATGTCTGCAGCGGAAACACTTATAGTAGGTCCGCGGCTTTAGGGGAACCTATGTGTTTCCATGCGATACAGAGTAATTTACTGTACGGTAAAATAGGCTATAATTGGATAGCCTGTCGCGGTAAATTCATTGTTTTTGCCGTGCGGTAAATTGCCACTAGTAATATGATACCCCCCTTAGGAAGGCAGACTTTTCATTGTGCATCCATTTTCAGAAATGCCTCCTAAAATGTTTTAGAGGTAAATATGTCTTGAAAATTAAAACTTTAAGAGCAATAAGGCATGCCTTCCTCCCTTAGCTGGCATGGTCAGATCACATGCGACCGCATTGCCCCTCTGTGTCCCCCAGTTTTTGATGAGGAAAAAAACTATATTAAATAAAAAACATAAAAGCAATTTTATGAATGGTTCTGAAGGGAAAAATAGTTAAGTCGATAAAATTACATTAATGCAACTTTTACTTAAAACATAAATTTCTGCTGCGGGGTACACTGGGCTCCACAAGGATTGGACAATGGGGTGTAGAGTAGGATCTTGATCCGAGGCACCAACAGGCTCAAAGCTTTGACTGTTCCCAGAATGCACAGCGCCGCCTCCTCTATAACCCCGCCTCCCTGCACAGGAGCTCAGTTTTGTAAGTTGGTGCTGCAGTAAGCAGGCACTTAACAGAGGGGCTGCTCCAGGCAGTCCTAAGAAAAGCTTTTTTATGAAGAAAAAGTGAAGACTTCAAGGGCAGCAGCGGTGGTAAATGTCAGAAGACATTCACTGCTGCAGCTCCAGCTCTCCCCAGCGGCGCTGTACACTCCCGAGCCCTGGTTGCCGGGTACCTACAGCGGAGGCTCTGGTTTTCTTCACGTAAGACACACACGGCTAGGGCTCTCCAGGATCGCGTGGCCACGCTTTGGGAGGTGGTAAGTGGGTGCCGCTTGCGGGACCCGATCTTTATCGCGATCCAGTGCGGTCAGCAGGAGGCGAGCCGCACGCGCTGGCGGTGGACACTGTGGCAGTACAGGCGATCCCACTAGATCACCAGGGCATGGGCGCAGGTCAGGTTTTCTCTCTAAACCGTTTTTTATATCGCCCACAGTACCCGGTGGTTTTGCCAGCAGGGGGATAAGGCTTAGACCTGAAGCCCCTCCCCCAGCCCCAGGGCGCCATTTCCAGCAAGTGTTCCCGCCCTGGAACTGCATCTCTGTCTTTTCCTCACTCCCTTTCAGTGTCTGCGGCGCCATTATCCCTCAGCTCACTGTTCCTGGGACTGCTTGGGCAAATCCTCCTATGTAAAGCCGCCTGGTTGTCAGCGCTGTGCCTTTACATGACACTTAAGTATTCTACCTGCCTTTTTAGACAGTGATAGTTAAGAAAGAGTGCATTTAGTCAGGGTTTTATAGTTCAATTACCCTGTGATATACATCCAGTTCTTACTGTGTACTGTTATATCTATTGTTATATAGCTGTGTAAGCTAATCCAGTGCAGTATTATTGTCAGTAATAACCTCTGCATTGTACAAACTGTGACTTTCTGTGTGTGCATTTGATAGCTGAGTGTTGTCCATTTCGTGTCTTTCACTCAACTTGCTATCCCTATATTCTATAACCTGAGGGGGCTTGGTGCGTCAGGTTTTATCTAATATAGGATTTTCACAAAGATATACTGTATTACGTATTTTTCTCTGTGATTTAGTCACCATATCTCTCCTTTATCTCTGCTAGTGCTGACTACACTACGCAGGGGTTTGGGTTTAGAGGTATAGTGCTGCTGATAAATGTACTGTGTTACCTCATACTGCAAGTTATATCATGTCTGCTTCTGAGGGTAATGGTTCTGGGGCTGAACACACTGCCGGTGCTGCTGAAGCGACAGACTCATATGAGGAGAATATAGCAGCTGTGGGCTCTGGTTCTGGGGGCTCCTTGCCCCCCAGTGGGACTGTGGCAACGGAGGCACATTCTGACCCACCGTGGGACGCTATTTCCACGCTTCTACATACGTTAGTTCATAAACTAACACCCCCTATGGGACCCCCTTTGCCGGTACATCCGTATGTGGTCCCTGCAGCTAACCCGCCGTGGGCGGATGATTTATCTGCTCAATTAAAGAAGTTGAACCAATCCTTGACTACTAAAAAGTCTGACCAGCGCTCGCCTAAGTCCAAGGGGTCCTCTAAGCGAACGCTTGTCTCCTCACAATCCACTGTTGTCACTGACACCTCGTCTGATGACCCGACAGGTTCTGACTCAGATACGGCTGATGGGGAGGGTAGTTCACATGTGGATGTTCCTGATCATTTGGAGGCTATTAAATTAATTCTACAGATTACGGATGATCCCGAGTCATCCGTCCCTCCGAAGAAACCAGATAGGTTCAAGCATCAGAAGGTGATTAAACAAGTTTTACCTCACTCTGACCACCTAGTGGATATACGTCAGGAACCCTGGGAAAACCCGGGTACAAAGTTTGTGCCTCAAAAGAAGATGCTGGCTCGCTATCCCCTCGCGCCAGAGCTGTCTAAGAATTGGGAAATGCCTCCTCCAGTGGACTCACAACGTGTGGAGGGTTGTCTAAAAGTGATTTACACCCTCACGGGTGCTGCGCAAAGGCCCACTATTGCAGCCACATGGGCTGCTGAGGCTATTGAAGCATGGGCCTTGGAGTTAGAAGCTGAAATCTCCTCTGACCATGCTAGACAATGCTTGTCATATATTGTCACAGCTTCTCGATATATTAAAGAGGCGGCTTCTGATGACTGTATCCTAGCAGCCAAGGCCTCTACTACGCAAGTCCTGGCTCACCGGATATTGTGGCTGAGATCCTGGTCTGTGGACCTGGAATCTAGAAAAACCCTGGAGGTACTCCCTTTCAAGGGAGATATTCTGCTTGGGTAGGACTTAAATAAGATTGTGGCTGACTTGGCTACTGCCAAAACTGCCTGTCTGCCGAGTACCGCTCCTTCTGTTTCGAAGGCTAAAGGTACGTCCTTTCGCCCTTCAGGTAAAGCAAAAGGTCAGGCGTACCACAAGCAGGCCCGCACTTCCAAACCTGGTAAGCCGAAGCCCAAAAGAGCCTGGGCTGCCCGTAAGCCAGCTTCCAAGACCGATAAGCCTGCCGCATGACGGGGCGGGCCTTATCCCAGGGTGGGGATCCGGCTTCTAGGGTATACCCAGGAATGGTTGAAGACCACTTCAGATGCCTGGGTACGGGAAGTCGTCACTCGAGGTTACGCTATAGCCTTCAAAAACCGACCCCCTCATCGATTTTGCCATACAGACGTCCCGTCGGACCAAAGGCAAACACTCTGCATTCGGTGGTACAGACCCTCCTGTATACAGGAGTTGTAGTACAGGTGCCTCTTGCTCAGTGGGGCCGGGGGTACTATTCTCCGCTGTTTCTAGTCCCGAAACCGAATGGGTCCTCCCGGCCCATTCTCAACCTCAAGGCATTGAACAGGTTTGTGAAGGTTTCCAAGTTCCGTATGGAAACCCTTAGTTTTATAGTTCTGGCCTTGGAACCTGAGGACTGCATGGTCTCCCTGGACATACAGGATGCTTACCTGCATATTCCTATAGCAGCGTCACATCAGCAATACCTGAGGTTTGCTATTGGCAACCTCCATTACCAGTTTTGGGCGTTACCTTTTGGTTTAACAACGGCTCCGCGAGTCTCCACCAAAGTAATGGCGGTGATGACGGTGGTTCTCCGCAGTCATGGGGTCAGGATACTGCCATATCTGGACGACTTGTTAATCCTGGCAAATTCCCCAGAACTTCTCCTACATCATCTGGATATGACGGTCCGATTTCTACAAGCCCACGGGTGGCTCATCAACTGGAAGAAATCCTCCCTGGTCCCTGCTCAGAGCATGGTGCACCTGGGAGCGCTATTGGACACTCACAACCAGAGGTTGGTCTGGTCTCAGGAGAAAGTCCTGAAGCTTCAGGACTTGATTCGTTGCTTCCTTTCTCGTCCGCAAGTGTCGATACATTCGGCAATGCAGGTGCTGGGCCTCATGGTATCAGCTTTTGACATGGTGGAGTATGCTCAATTCCATTCTCGCCCCCTCCAGAGGCTGATTCTATCCAAGTGGGACGGCCTGCCTCACCGGATCAGATCTCAAATGATCTCATTGACTCCGGAAGTCCGTCTGTCGCTGCTTTGGTGGCTCCGGGACTAACAATTGTGCAGGGGTCGTCCCTTCTGGACATTTAACTGGGCCCTGTTGATGACAGATGCCAGTCTAAGAGGTTGGGGCGCAGTGCTGGAGCAACACTCCCTTCAGGGTTGGTGGACCAAGGAGGAATCTTTCCTCTCGATCAACATTCTGTAATTGCGGGCGGTCTTCAATGCGTTGAACCTGGCCCAGCATTTAATTCAGAACCGTCCTGTTCAAGTACAGTCGGACAACGCCACCACAGTGGCTTAAATAAATCAAGGCAGCACTCAAAGCCGTTTGGCAATGAAGGAAGTCTCACGGATTCTACGTTGGGCGGAACGCCATCTACTGGCCATATCGGCAATATTAATTCCGGGAGTCCTGAATTGGGAAGCGGACTCTCTCAGTCGTCAGGACGTGCATGCCGGCGAGTGGGGCCTCCATCCAGAAGTGTTTCAACTCCTAGTGGAAAAGTGGGGTCTTCCAGATGTAGATCTGATGGCGTCTCGACACAATCACAAGGTTCCGATCTTCGGAGCAAGAACAAGGGATCCTCAAGCAGCATTCGTGGATGCACTGGCGGTGCCGTGGAGGTTTCGGCTGCCGTACATGTTCCCTCCGGTGTCACTCCTGCCCAGGGTAATTCGGAAGTTCAAGAAAATCTGCTTCTCATAGCTCCGGCGTGGCCCAGACGGCACTGGTTCTCAGACCTGCAAGGCCTATCATCGGACTGTCCACTTCTACTTCCACAACGCCCAGACCTCCTCATTCAGGGCCCCTGTGTTTACCAGTACCTAGCCCGGCTATCTTTGATAGCGTGGCTCTTGAAGCTTCCGTCTTGAGGGCTAAGGGTTTTTCTGAAAAGGTCATTAAAACTATGTTGCGGGCCCGGAAACCGGCTTCTGCTCGGATTTATCATAGGGTCTGGCATTCCTACTTTGTTTGGTGCGCATCTAACAATTATGACGCTTCCAAGTTTAGTACAGCCAAACTTTTGGCTTTTCTGCAGCAAGGCCTAGATTTAGGCCTGCGTCTGGCCTCCCTCAAGGTTCATATTTTCTGCATTGTCGGTGTGGTTTCAGAGAAAAATTGCGACTTTGCCTGATGTTCATACTTTCACTCAGGGTGTGTTGCGTATCCAACCTCCCTATGTCCCGCCTGTGGCTCCTTGGGACTTGTCGGTGGTTTTGGAGGCGTTGCAGCAGCCTCCATTTGAACCCCTTGGTTCAGCCGACCTTAAGTGGCTTTCCCTTAAGGTGGTGTTCTTGCTGGCCAATGCCTCTGCTAGAAGAGTGTCGGATCTGGGTGCCTTGTCTTGTAGTTCCCCATATCTGATTTTTCACCGTGATCGGGCGGTTCTTAGGAGTCGTCCCGGATATTTACCTAGGGTGGTTTCTTCGTTCCACCTTAATCAGGAGATTGTGGATCCGGCCTTTGTCTCTCCTGATTTGTCTCCCAAAGAGAGGTCTTTGGATGTGGTACGGGCTCTCCGTATCTATGTGAAGAGAACTGCTTCTATTCGAAAATCTGATTCTCTCTTTGTTTTGTTTGGATTTCACAAACGTGGCTGGCCTGCTCACAAGCAGATCCTGGCCAGATGGATTAGAATGGTGATTGCACATGCTTATGTGAGGGCTGGTCTGTCAGCTCCTGCTCACATCACGGCCCACTCTACTCGGTCTGTTGGACCTTCTTGGGCGGCCCAACGTGGTGCGACCCTTGATCTATTGTGCAAGGGCGACTACGTGGTCCTCAGGGAACACGTTTATAAGGTTCTATGCCTTCGATACTGCCGCTTCCCAGGATGCTTCCTTTGGACGCCGGGTTCTTGAGCCCGCTACAATGCATCCCCTCCCATAAGGAACTGCTTTAGGACATCCCCATTGTCCAATCCTTGTGGAGCCCAGTGTACCCCGCAGCAGAAAACGAGTTTTATGGTAAGAACTTACCTTTGTTAAAACTCTTTCTGCGAGGTACACTGGGCTCCACAAGGCGCCCACCCTGACGCACTTAGCTTCTTTGGGTTGGTATGGCATTAGCCGCTGACACTTCTCTTGTCGTGAGAGTGTGGTGTATGTGGCTACTAACCGTTGTCGTCTCTTTTCCTGCTACTGCATTGGGCTGGTTAACTAAAAATTGAGCTCATGTGCAGGGAGGCGGGGTTATAGAGGAGGCGGCGCTGTGCATTCTGGTTACAGTCAAAGCTTGGAGCCTGTTGGTGCCTCGGATCAAGATCCTACTCTACACCCCATTGTCCAATCCTTGTGGAGCCCAGTGTACCTCGCAGAAAGAGTTTTAACAAAGGTAAGTTCTTACCATAAAACTCATTTTATGTCTTTGTACTTCAGATTAGTCAATATGGATGTTAAGTAAATATGAATGAAAAAGCAAAATAAACTAAGATGCAATTATATAGGTGTCACGATCCGGACTACTTGACATTATTTTTTACCTTTCAGGTGTCTTCTGAGGCTGGCTCAGTATTCCAGGGCCGGGTCTCAGTCATGTTGTTAATGTCCTTACTTCATATTTTCTCCTTATTAGTCTGCGGGTGCTGTCACAAGGAACTCTTAAGTGGAATGGCGTTTCTAGCTCATCGCGGCGTCTGCTGCCATTACCGGACTCTCAGCATTTGGACGGCTCTGCATAGCATCCCGACAGTTGCGGCCTCTGCCGCGCTTCCAGCGTGCTGACGGATCTGTGTGACGTCTCCTGTCAGCCACGGCCTCTTGCCGCGATTACTATGTTAAAGCACTACTGGTCTGTGCGGCGCCTCTCACCCGCCGTAGCTTCTGTCGCTGGGAGGTTGCTGTGCAGTTTTGACATACTCTGGGTCCTGCGGCCGCTGCCGCCATTACTGTAAAAGTTCTATATAGAATTACAAGCCTGGTTTCTCTCCAAGAATCAGTATGGGCGCAGCCATGTTGGTTCTGATCATGTGATACTGTTTCTACCAAACTACAGTGCCGCTAAGCTCAGCCTGATTGCTGATCCAAGCCCTGTACTGCTGAGGGTATAAAGGGACTGATCTTAGACCAGCAAATCGTCAGTGCTTTGGTTGTCATCACCAAGTGTATCCTGTCGCTGCTCTCTGTGATTCTGTGTTCCAGGTATTCCAGCTCCTGAAGTCTCCAGTTCTACAGAGACCTGCACCAATCACCACCCTGCGGTGCCTGCCTGACTCCATAGCATCCTCAGTGTATTCTGCTAGTGGCAGTGCTCTAAAAAAACACCAGCTTCCAGCATTGGGCTTCCAGTGGTGTTCAGCTACCTATCATCATCAGTGCTCAGCCATTGGTGTTCCTGATATCTACAGTATCAAGTCATCTGTTTCTCAATTCATCGATCTCTAGCATCAGTAGTGTTATTCAACCTCATTATCCGTTTCATCCGGATCTGCACTTCATTCACAGTTCTTCAACATCCGTTTCATCCGGCAGTTTACAAATACCATTCATTCTGCAGTACGCTCAGCCTCCGTATTACATCTGCTGACCATTACCAGCTTTCATCTATTCTACAGCACCTAGTTGTTGGTAAGGACTGTCCATCTCTTTATCTCCCAAGCTAGTCTTGTGCGGATACCACACCTAAGGGAACCTTACAGCTGTTACTGTTTGTGGAACTATGTACTGTTTTGAATTATTTTTCATATCATCCTGTGCAATTGCCGGTGTACCACCAGAACTGTGTTTAATAAACAAACATTCATTTTATCTTTGTTGTTGTGGTCACATCTTCGGGCATTGGTGGTAGAAGTTCTCTATGTCTAGGAGTCCTATTCTATCCGGTGGTTCTGGGCCTTCCATGGCTTCGTTTGCATAACCCTCAGATTGACTGGAGGACGACCCATATCCTGGCAATGGGTTCGTCCTGTTCCGGGACTTGTCTTTCCAAAGTACTTCCTGTATGTTCTTCATCCTCCAAGTCTTCTGATGTTCCACCGCCTCAGTATCAAGACTATACAGATGTGTTCAGTAAAGCTTCTGCTGATGTCCTGCCCCCACATAAGGAGTGGGATTGTCCTATCGACCTCATCCCAGGGAAGGTTCCACCTCGAGGCCGAACGTATCCGTTGTCTGTACCAGAGACTCATTCCATGGAGGAGTACATTAAAGAAAATTTGGCAAAGGGTTTTATCCGACCTTCTTCTTCTCCAGCTGGCGCAGGTTTCTTCTTTGTTAAGAAGAAAGACGGTGGCCTGCGGCCATGCATCGACTATAGTGGGTTTGAACGACATCACAGTATAAAACCGGTATCCTCTGCCTCTGATTACCGAACTCTTTGACCGGGTTAGCGGAGCAACCATCTTCACGAAATTAGATTTGAGGGGTGCCTATAACCTCATTCGGATCCGGAAGGGTGACGAGTGGAGGACCGCATCTAACACCCGTGACGGACATTATGAGTACCTCGTCATGCCTTTCGGACTTAGTAACGCTCCAGCTGTGTTCCAACATTTCGTGAACGAGATCTTCAGAGATATCCTCTATCGTCATGTTGTGGTATACCTCGATGACATCCTCATCTTTGCCAATGATCTGGAGGAACATCGTTTTTGGGTGAAGGAAGTCCTGTCCCGTCTTCGTGTCAATCATCTCTATTGCAAGTTGGAAAAATGCGTCTTTGAAGTCAAATCCATTCCGTTTCTAGGCTACATTGTGTCCGGTTCCGGACTAGAGATGGATCCTGAGAAACTCCAAGCTATTCAGGATTGGTCAATACCTACCACTCTCAAGGGCGTCCAGAGATTTTTAGGATTCGCCAACTATTACAGAAAATTTATTTGAGACTTTTCCACCATTGTGGCGCCTATTACCGCCTTTACCAAGAAGGGTGCCAATCCCTCCAAGTGGTCCAAAGAAGCCGTGCAAGCCTTCCATCTGTTAAAGCAACGATTTATCTCAGCTCCGGTGTTGAAACAGCCAGATACCAACTTGCCGTTCACCCTTGAGGTGGATGCCTCCTCCGTTGGAGTGGGCGCGGCCCTGTCTCAAAGAGCTAAAGATGGTCGTCTGCATTCTTGTGGCTTCTTCTCTCGGAAGTTTTCCCCTGCTGAGCGCAATTACGCCATTGGTGATCAAGAACTGTTGGCTATCAAGCTTGCTCTGGAAGAATGGAGGTATTTGCTAGAAGGTGCTTCCCATACCATCACGATTCTTACAGATCACAAAAATCTTCTGTATTTGAAGGGTGCTCAATGTCTCAACCCCTGTCAAACTAGATGGGAACTTTTTTTCCTAGGTTCGACTTTAAACTCCAGTTCTGTTCAGGGTCACAGAATCGCAAGGCTGATGCCCTTTCCCGTTCCTGGAAGCAAGAAAATTAGTCTGAGTCTACGGACAAGCATCCTATTATTAATCCAGTGGCGTTCTCGACGGTAAGGATGGACTCTATGCCTCCATTATGGAAAAGTTTTGTTAAGCCGGCTCTAAGGAGGAAGCTCATGCATTGGGCACATGCTTCCCATTTTACCGGACATGCAGGCATCCAGAAAACCATTGAATTTATCTCCAGATCATAATGGTGGCCGACCCTGAAAAAAGATGTCACTGAGTTTATTGCTTCCTATCCAGCGTGTGGACGGATCTGTGTGGCGTCTCCCGTCAGCAGCGACCTCTTGCCGCGATTACTATGTTAAAGCACTACTGGTCTGTGCGGCGCCTCTCACCCGCCGTAGCTTCTGTCGTTGGGAGGATGCAGTGCAGTTTTGACATTCTCTGGGTCCTGCGGTCGCTGCCGCCATTACTGTAAAAGTTCCATATAGAATTACAAGCCAGGTTTCCCTCCAAGAATCAGTATGGGCGCAGCCATGTTGGTTCTGATCATGTGATACTGTTTCTACCAATCTACAGTCCCGCTGAGCTCAGCCTGATTGCTGATCCAATCCCTGCACTACTGAGGGTATAAAGGGACTGATCTTAGACCAGAAAATCGTTAGTGCTTTGGTTGTCATCACCAAGTGTATCCTGTCTCTGCTCTCTGTGATTCTAACTGTGTTCCAGGTATTCCAGCTCCTGAAGTCTCCAGTTCTACAGAGACCTGTATCAATGCCTGACTCCATAGCATCCTCAGTGTATTCTGCTAGTGGCAGTGCTCTAAAAAAACACCAGCTTCCAGCATTGGGCTTCCAGTGGTGTTCAGCTACCTATCATCATCATCGGTGCTCCTGATATCTGCAGTATCAAGTCATCTGTTTCTCAATTCATCGATCTCTAGCATCAGTAGTGTTATTCAACCTCATTATCCGTTTCATCCGGATCTGCACTTCATTCACAGTTCTTCAACATCCGTTTCATCCGGCAAAACCGGCAGTTTACAAATACCATTCATTCTGCAGTACGCTCAGCCTCCGTATTACATCTGCTGACCATTACCAGCTTTCATCTATTCTACAGCATCTAGGTGTTGGTAAGGACTGTCCATCTCCTTATCTCCCAAGCTAGTCTTGTGCGGATACCACACCTAAGGGAACCTTACAGCTGTTACTGTTTGTGGGACTATGTACTGTTTTGAATTATTTTTCATATCATCCTGTGCAATTGCCGGTGTACCACCAGAACTGTGTTTAATAAACAAACATTCATTTTATCTATGTTGTCGTGGTCACATCTTCGGGCATTGGTGGTAGAAGTCCTCTATGTCTAGGAGTCCTATTCAGGCACCCAGATTCATCTTTACACCAGCCCCTACAACTGAGGCAGCCTCACACCAACACCAGCCCTCAGTTGTGACAATAGGGAAATCATATAATATGAAACATGAACAGAACAGGTACACATACATAGGTATATTTAATTTGTTATGCTCTAATCTGCTCATACAAAATGTGAAATATTTTACTGTACTGTAGGTTGCAAAATATTCCAATAATGATGCACTACGGAAAAGGCTGGAACTAGGGAAGCCAATCCCGGGCCATTTTTTCAATCCCGGGTATCGGGATTGAAAAATGGCCAATCCCAGGATTCCCGGGATTGGCTTTTACCTAGGTGGCCGCCCCCTCGCCCCACCCTGCCCCGCCCATATAACTCACCATATACCGGGGGCGGGTGGGAGGGGAACACCGTGTGAACGCTGCTGGCGACTCCCAGCAGCAGCTAACAGCACAGCGTGACCTCTCACGCTGTGCTGGGGATCCGGAAGCAGGAAGCCGGGCAGCGTTTGAGCATCCTGTGGACGCTCAACGCTGATCCCTAAATCCCGGGATCCCGCCGATCCCGATCCCGGGATTGGCCACCATAGCTGGAACTATATGTATTAAATAGTACCCTGTAAATCAAGGTTAAGGTGTAAATTAACCACTAGCATTCGATGTAAAATGGGAGAGGCTGAAGAAAAGACTTTTCCCTATACTTTATGTTATTCATGCTACTTACGGCTGGATGGAACACATTAATGGCTTGAACAGCAGCACGTCCTTTCTGCTTATAGCCAAATACCAGGTCAATCCAGTGACATATTGTTTGAGAGACGTGATCAGACTCTAGGGCTTGACGATGAATTAGGATAAATAGTCGGGGATCATTTCTGGCCCAAGGGGGAAGGTTAACATGATTAACGCGATCTCCATTTTGGCGCACACCAAAATCAAATCCTAGGTAAATGAAAAGGATACAGTTTTAACAAATGATATTTATTAGATCTCTGGCAGTGCGCTGCCCTTAATCAGTGTTGAAGACAATTCTACATCCCTATTGTTCATATCTGCAACTGCAAATTAATTACTTCGCAAATATACTATATACTATGCAGGTACTATATTGTGGTCATGGTTCACTGATTTCTCCATCAGCAAGGCTTCTGGGACACTGGACCATGCGATTGTAGGCTTGGGATGGAGTCTGGCACCTAACAACTGTAACATTAATACTAGGCTCCTCCCCCCTACAACCTCATAAAACCAGTTGTTCTTTAGGTGCCTGGGAGTAGGGCACGTATTAGGGCTGTGCAGCCCTTCTCATTTAGTTTCAACTGTTTTTTTGGGGGGAATTCTTTTCCCCCCCTCTAGTTTAGGTCCTGTGCTAGTTTAGTTTAGCTTCAGTGCAGTGGTTGCAGGGAACTGCTCCCGGCGCCGGAATTGTAGCTTGACCTTGCGAAAGCCGCGGGGGTGGGGGGAAGGGAGGGGTGCACCATGCAGGGACCCCTCAATGGACAGCATGCACCAGCGTAAAGGTGCCAGGTTGTCTTTGCTGTCCTGGATGGAATCACAGTACTGGGGGGGAGGGGGAATTTGGCTGCTGGTCTCTCTCTGGTACAGGCTGCTGCTGCATTGGAAGAGAAAGAAAAGTGAGACTCCCTTCCTCATTACCAGTCTGTGCTGCTCAGTTATGTGTTTTGGTGCCTATTTCATATCTGCTCCTCTCCAACTGTATGTGGATAAATGAGTATAGATTTTTTACTATTATTAAATTTACAGTCGTAGTTGCTCAGTGACCTGTGTTAAATTTGTTTCACCTGTGTCCGCTCTATTAGAGATGACCTGGAGCAATAATGAGGCTAAGGCTGTTAAGACAAAAGGCGCTACTAAAGCTTTGTATTTTACTTGTGCCCCATGTAAGTGTACGTAAATTACTGTGTGGACAGGTGGACTCTGGGGCGTAATGTGCGGACTGTCAAGCCGGGACTGGTGTTGCACAGGCACCAACGAACAGTGCACCTGCGCTTGTGGAACGGACATGGGCTCAGCCACTGGGTCGGTCAGTTTCTGATTTAGTGAAGCTTGTTATGCTTCAACTAGAGCATCACTGCACCAGTTCATGATCCAGAGGTGTCGACTTCCCAATCAGTCTCTGATCCGCCATGTCTCTGCACCATGGAGCGGACAGCATCTGGTTTTGAAAAAGTTTCCTCATACATGGAACGCAAAGCACGTAAGTGTTTACCGTCTTCCAGGACTCATGAAAGTTTCAGATTCTGATAGAGGTGAGGAGAAACTTCAGAAGCCTGATGTTACCCCAGACGGCACGGATCTCACTTCATCCTCCGGACATTCACTGTATTTGCTACCAGCTGATCATGTGTTGAAATGGGAACTGCCTCTCAAGGTCGACGCTGCAGTTGCACAACTGTCAAAGCACACAATGCTTCTGGTTCAGGGTTCTGTATCCTTTAAGGATAAAAAGTTAGAGGGTTGTCTCAAGGCCGTTTTTATGTGCTTGGGTGTCATCATCCATCCGTTGTTGGCGTCTGTCTGGGTTACTCGAGCTATGGAAACTTGGGCAGATAAACTCAATGAGGGCATTCATGATGATGCGTCCAGGAATTACTTTCTTAAATGGGCAGAACAGCTTAATGGGGCAGCTGAATATGTATGTGAGGCCGTGCAGGATAGTGCACAGGTGGCTTCTCAAGTTTCAGCTACGGCGATATAGGCTCCGTGCTTGGTCGGCGGATTTTGTAGCCAAACATTCTTCTTTGTAGGCTCTCGTTTGGTGCGGTGATCATTTCTTAACAGGCTACATGGAAGAAGGGGGTAGTACTTTTTTCCCGGTAACGTCGCCTAAGCAGCAGAGAACTCATTTTAGTTTTTTTCACTCTTCCTTTCGAGGTGCGGCGGCCAATCCAACCCAGGATTTGGCATCGAAAGGTAGATTTTCCGGAAACAACCGCCACGCAGGTGACAAGACTCCAGACAAGCCTTGTGACTGACAGAGGTCATCTTCAAATGCCTGGTTTATTATTATTATCCTTTATTTATATGACGCCACAAGGGATCCACAGCGTCCATTACACAGTACATAATCAAATGAGCAAACAAGAAAACAGCACTTACAGTACAAGACAATATAGGACAGGTATAGAAAACCCAGGGTTAGGTGCCTTCAAAGGGAGTATGGAGTATAAGATAGTGTAAGTAAGAAAAGGAAAGGCACATGAGGAAAGAAGTCTCTGCTCTTGCGAGTTTACAATCTGGGCATCATTTCCAGAGGTTACATCATAAACCACAGGGGTCAACCTCAACGGCATTTTTTCACTATCGCTTTACCTCGGGTCCCAAGAAAATAGTTGCCTTGACACGGGCTATCAATTCTCTCCTGTCTGACAATGGGGGTCATTCTGAGTTGATTGCTCGCTGCCGTTTTCTGCAGCTATCAGGTAACTACTGCGCATGCACCGCAAAGCGCAGGCGCGTCGTACGGGTACAAAGCGGATAGTTGCTGAGCGATGGATTTAACTAAGTATCCATACGCACAGCCGATCGCAAGGAGATTGACAGGAAGAAGGCGTTTGTGGGTGGCAACTGACCGTTTTCTGGGAGTGTTTGGAAAAACGCAGGCGTGTCCAAGCGTTTGCAGGGCAGGTGTCTGACATCAATTCCGGGACCAAAAAGACTGAAGTGATCGCAAGGGTAAATCCGGACCTACTCAGAAACTGCACAAAATGTTTTTGCAGAGCTTGGCTGCAGAGGCGTTCGCACACTTGCAAAGCGAAAATACACTCCCCCGTGGGCGGCGACTATACGTTTGCATGGCTGCTAAAAGTAGCTAGCGAGCGATCAACTCGGAATGAGGGCCAATGTCATCACTCTAGTACCTCCGTTAAAACAAAAACAGGGGTTTTACTCCAACAAGTTCCTTGTCCGGAAAAAAGAATGGTTCCTTCAGGCCAATTTTGAATCTCCGCACCTTTGAACACCAACATGTGGGTCGATCATTTTCGGATGGTATCGCTGTGATTCATAGCATGGAGGCCAACAAATTTTTAGCTACCTTGGACATCAGGAACGTGTATCTTCACGTTCCCAATTCCTACATCAGGTTCCTTTTGCGGAGTTTCAGTGGGAAATTCTGTAAAATTGGATGGAATGCTCAGAATACCTATAAACACTGCAACGTAGCATTTCGTATGCAGATACAGCCGCAGTTGGACACAGAATATACTCTA
The DNA here is from genome assembly GCF_028390025.1 of Pseudophryne corroboree. Lineage (NCBI taxonomy): Eukaryota > Metazoa > Chordata > Amphibia > Anura > Myobatrachidae > Pseudophryne > Pseudophryne corroboree. The sequence continues at coordinate 607,354,167 of NC_086447.1, forward strand.
GACATGCCGCATATCATTTTAATCAGCATAAGCTGCTTGTGCATTCTATTCTCATAGCGACACAAATAAGATACATTTTAATGGAAAAAGTTGCACATAAATATGCTCAGCGATAACAAGTCATGCCACAGCATGGCATGACTATAAGGGCTGTTTAACGTAACTGCAGCAAGGATGTAGGAGGACACATCTGTATCTGGCTCTTGTGGAGGCTCAGTCCGTTTTGTACGGTTCACATTCAGTCAGACAACACCATGGCAGTGGCCTATATAAATCATCAGGGGGCACAAAGAGCGTGATAGTGACATGGGCGGAGAACTTTGTTCCAGCGTTATCGGCTGTGTTCATAACGGGGGTGGACAATTGGGAAGCGGACTTCCACAGCAGAACCAAGTTTTACCCGGGGGAATGGTCCCTCAATTTAGAGGCGTTCTAACAGTTGGTTCAGAAGCGGGGCATTCCACAAGTGGCTCTCATGGCCTCTCACCACACTCGCAAAGTTCCACGTTTTTGCGCAAGATACAGAGATCCTCTGGCTTTCTCAGTAGACGCCATAACTGTGCCGTGGAATTTTCGTTTAGCCTATCTGTTCCCTCAGACTCCAATGTTGCTTCGAGTTCACAAGTGCATCAAACATCAATGGGTGGCTGTGATTCTGGTGGCTCCTGGAGTGGCGTCTTCCACTTCATCCAGACCTACCACAACATTTCTGCACAAGGACCTTTCTTGACTGGCTTTGACGACCTGGCTTTTGATGCAGAGCTTCTAGCTTCTAACTTCTAAAGGTTTTTCTCCTTTGGTGTTCTGAACTATGCTTCGTACTTGGAAATTGTTGCCATGTTTTATGGTCAAAAGCTCACGTTTTCCTCAAAATATTCTTTTGTGGTTGTGGCTTTGTTTCATCAAACCCCAATACATTGTTCCAAATACTTCCTTGCTTATTAAAAGTACAAGTAATGGGACTAAGGTCACCCCCCTCTTCCACTGCTCCTCCCCCCTGCTGTGACTGCTGCACTTCAATCCTCCTAATGATATGTGGAAAACAAGCTGCTGGTTTTGCCCAGAAGTGCATAGGAAAACCTTTGACATGTCACTTCTGGGCATTGGTTTCCAGTCTGCATATTTTATTATTGTATGCGATCTGAAACTATATTAATTACACAAAACTTGCTACAACAAGTTTACATTTCAGGATTAATTTTAACTCTGGAAACATTGTGTACTATGGGGTATATTCAATCGGTGTCGGATCTCCGAGGGAGAGGATCCGACACTGCACTATTTAATTTGTGGGCGTTTTCAACAGGTTTAGGCCGTTTTTGACAATGCAGTTCCGACTTTTTTTTAAAGTCTGATCGGCATTGTCAAAAACGGGCCAAAAACCTGTACAAACTGCCCGAAAATCCGTCAAAATACGTGGATCCGCTGCTAATCCGCCGATTCATACGTTTTCCAACAAGTCGGAATTCCCAACTTGTCGGAAAAACACCACTTAACTTGAATAGGTCGAATCCAGATAAAACCTAAAAAAGACGGAAAGTGACGACTTAACGGCAATTCCGACTTGCACTGAATAGATTTATATGTCTGTCTGCTATCCTCTTGCGTTTTATTCATCTTTTGTGAATTGATACTTCCTGGGTGGGAAAACTTGGAAGTAGTGGCATTGATAGACCTGCATTAATTATTATTATTTATACAGGTCATGGATTAAATTGTACATAGCATTCTACGGGTTAGTTTCACCTAGGAATCATATATGTGTGTGTGTATATATATATATATATATATATATATATACATACACACACACACTATATATATATATATATATATATATATACACACACACACACACACACACACACACACACACACATATTGTATTTACAAACAAAATGTGAATAAATTGTGATACGGTGCTTCACTAACCTTCTCTGTTTGCTAAAAATTCTGGCAAATAAAAAAATTCTGGTATCAGCTCTTTTACATCGGTCATGGATTCGTAAGAAGATAAACGCCACGTTGTATTCATAGAATGAAATGTTCTGTCAGGAATATCAAAGCTTTGATCTGTAATGTAAACCAATTGAAATACTAATAAATGTTAATTCTGAAATATAAACAACATTAAAACAGAATTCATTAAAATAGAATTTCACAAACTAATTTCAAATAAAAATAGATATATAATTGGTTACCAAAAAATACAAATCTGATTTTATTGTTTAAAATAAAAATGATTCTGCTTTATTGCCAAAAAGCATACATTAATGGAAACGACTACAATAAAGCACAGTAATAAGTTCTAAATCGCTATTCATTTCAGGTATTTTCATGCCATTATAGCAAGTTTTTCTTTCCTATACAAAAGTCTAGGTGGATGCAAAATTACCAATTCAATTGGTAAAACCTGTGAAATACTTGCTTGTTATCGTTTGGTAATAGAATTGCTATAAACAGTTTGTACAAACTTGGTGAACATTTTTTTTTGTTTAATGTGAAAACATTCGGGGGCAGATTCATTAAAAGCTCGGTGAAGTGATAAAGTGGAAGGTGATAAAGGACCAGCCAATCAGATCTTAACTGCCATATCACAGGCTGGGCTTGAAAAATGACAGTTAGGAGCTGACTGGCTGGTGTTTTATCACCTTACACTTTATCAGTTCACCAAGCGTAATAAATCTGCCCCTCGATAACTTAAAGAGAGTATGTGAAGAAACTGGAATACAAATAGAAATGGAAGGTTGGCTTGAGCTTTCAGTTGCAACGTTTAAAAGAAAATATATAGTGCTGTAAAGGAGTTTGTAGCCACTTTTTAATTTTCTACATTTTTGTATAAATGTGACCTTATTTGTGTTCAGAGCCTATTTGAAGTTATACAAATATAAAGAATCAAATAAATGAAACAAACAAAAGGATATAACTTTTGCTTTTGTCAGAAAAAGTATGTAAGCCTCTTGTATTCAATAACCGGAGTAACTCTCTTGAGAAGCAATGACTTCAATCAATATTTTAATGGACTAATATCTGGACTTTGATTATTCCATTCCAAAGTGCAAAATGTATTCTGCTTCAACCAGTTCTTTTTGTACACTGACTTACATGATCTAGTCACATTATTATGACCACTAGCTAATAGCCAGAGTAACCGCTGCAGCACAAACTACAGCTAGATGAGCTGAACTATCGTTTTAGACACACGTCTGGTAGCCCCAGGTTCATTTTGATGTTGAGCTGCTCCACTGTAGCGTGTCGGTTAGCCTTCACGCATCTTCATAGCCAACGTTCAGTTCTCACATCAATGACATGTGGTGCTCCGCAGTTTCCACGTTGCTTATTCGCAAACGTGCCATTTGTCCAGTCACGATACACCTTCACCACAGCAGCTTGTGAGCAGTTCACAAACTGCGCTGTTTCATAAATACTGCCACCCGTGGCTCAAAAGCAGATAATCATCCCATTTTGCAACTCAGATAAATTGCTCCTTTTAACCATGACAGCAACGAGTGATACTGTATGTGTGCAAACGGCTTATCACCCCCCCCCCCCCCCCCCCCTCATCCTACAGTATATATGACTATCGTTACAGCAGGCGATAATCCCTCTGATTTTTCCATCTTTGACTACAAACTGCTTCCCATGTTTTCTCAAACAGACTCTGTTCCTGCCATTTAATGTCTTAAAGTGAGTCCTCTGTTGAAAATACACAACAAACATAATTGAGCACTTCCACATACAGTGCTGATTGGTTTCACCTGGTGATTTTAATAAGACCCCTGGCAACACTTTTAGATTTAGTACTATGTAGACTATTTGTAGATTACAAGTAAAGCCAGAAAGGAAAAGAGGATATTATTTCAGAATTTTTGTAATAGGATTTTAATTACCTACCGGTAAATCCTTTTCTCGTAGTCCGTAGAGGATGCTGGGGTTCCATTTAGTACCAGGGGGTATAGACGGGTCCCTTGGGAGCCATGGGCACTTTAAGAGTTTAATAGTGTGGGCTGGCTCCTCCCTCTATGTCCCTCCTACCAGACTCAGTCTAGAAACTGTGCCTGAGGAGACGGACTTACTTCGAGAGAAGGAAATACACATATAGTGGTGAGATTCACACCAGCTCACACCGGATTGAAAAACCATGCAATCATGGAGAAACCATGCTAACCAGCATGCAACATGGAAAAATCATGCAAACCAGCATGCAACTTGAAGAAATCAAGCGAACCAGCATGAAACATGAAGAAACCATGCCAACCGGCAGGCAGCATGAAGAAACCATGCTAACCAGCAGGAACATGAAGAAACCATGTTAACCAGCATGCAAAATGAAGAAACCATGCTAAGCAGCACGCAACATGAAGAAACCATGCTAAGCAGCACGCAACATGAAGAAACCATGCTAACAAGTAGGAACAAGAAGAAACCATGCTAATCAGCAGGAAAGAGGAACAGCAACAGCTGAACCAATACTTAACCAAGTAACAATGAAGGAAAACGAAGCGCTGGACGGGCGCCCAGCATCCTCTACGGACTACGAGAAAAGGATTTACCGGTAGGTAATTAAAATCCTATTTTCTCTTACGTCCTAGAGGATGCTGGGGTTCCATTTAGTACCATGAGGATGTACCAAAGCTCCCAGGGAGGGAGAGCGCTGAGGCTCCTGCAGAACAGATTGACCAAACTTAAGGTCCTCAGAGGCCAAAGTATCGAACTTGTAGAACTTAGCAAACGTGTTCTACCCTGACCAAGTAGCCGCTCGGCAAAGCCGAGACACCCCAGGCAGCCGCCCGCCCAGGAAGAGCCCACTTTACGAGTAGAGTGGGCCTTAAAAGATTTTGGACACGGCAGGCCTGCCGTTGAATAAGCATGCTGGATAGTGAACCTAATCCAGTGAGAAATCGACTACTTAGAAGCAGGACACCCAACCTTGTTGGGATCACAAGGAACAAACAGAGCGTCCGACTTTCTGTGACGAGAAGTCCTCTTCACATGAATCTTCAAAGCCCTCACAACATCCAAGGACTTTGAGGTAATTGAGGAGTCAGTAGCCACTGGCACCACAATAAGATGGTTTATATGAAAAGCCGACACAACCTTTGGAAGAAATTGCTGACACGTTCTGAGCTCAGTTCTATCTTCATGGAAAATCAAGTAGGGGCTCTTGCATGACAATGCCCCCAATTCAGACACACGTCTAGCAGATGCCAAAGCCAACAGTGTGACTGCCTTCCAAGTAAGAAACTTGACGTTCACCTCCTGTAAAGGCTCAAACCAATCCGACTGCAGGAACTGCAGCACCGTGCCGTAGGAGGCACCAAGGGTGTTGGATGTGCAGTACCCCTTTCAAGAAAGTCTGAACCTCAGGGAGGGCAGCCAATTGTTTCTGGAAGAAAATGGACAAGGCTGAAATCTGGACCCATATGTAGCCCAAGCGTAGGCCCACATCCACAACTGCTTGCAGAAAGAGGAGAAACTGTCCCGTTGAAACTCCACCGTAGAAAATTCCTTGGATACACACCAAGACACATACTTTTTCCAAATCCGATGGCAATGTCTAGACTAGGCATTCCCAACCACGGTCCTCAAGGCACACCAACAGTGCAGGTTTTAGTGATATCCAGGCTGCAGCACAGATGGTTAAATCAAAATAACTGAGCTACTAATTAAGTCACCTGTGCTGAAGCCTGGATATCACTAAAACCTGCACTGTTGGTGTGCCTTGAGGACCGTGGTTGGGAATGCCTGGTCTAGACGTTACTTCCTTCCTGGTCTGTACCAAGGTAGGAATGCCCTTCCGAGCTAAGATCTGGCTTTCAACCTCCATGCCGTAAAACGTAGATGGACCGCGCGAAGAAGAAGAGGCCTCGGATCCACCAGTAGCAATTCCAGAAGATCCGCGTACCAAGCCCTTCTTGGCCAGACGGGAGCAATGAGGATCGCATGACTCCTAATTACGTTATGAGTTGAGAATCCTTGGGATGAGTGGAAGTGGAGGTAACACATACACTGACTGGAACACCCAGGGAGTTACCAGGGCGTCCACCACCACTGCTTGTGGGTCACTTGACCTGGAACAGTACCTCCGAAGCTTCTTGTTGAGGCGAGAGGCTACCATGCCTATCTGAGGTACACCCCATTGGCTTGTGACCTCTATGAATACCTCCAGATGGAGGCCCCAAACTCTTGGAAGGAGATCGTGTCTGCTGAGGAAGTCCGCTTCCCAGTTGTCCACTCCCGGAATGAAGATTGCCGACAGCGCCACCGCACGATTTTTTGCCCAGAGGAGGATTCTTGTTACCTCTGACATTGCAGCTCTGCATTCCACCCTGTCGGTTTATGTAGGAAACCGCCATTACATTATCCGACTGAACCTGAATGGCCTGATCTTGAAGAAGTTGTGCCGTTTGTAGAAGGCCGTTGTACCCGGCCCTTAGCTCCAGAATGTTTATCGGAAGGATGGATCCCAGACTTGACCACTTTCCTTAGAAGTATTCCCCTTGGGTGACCGCTCCCCAACCTCTGAGACTTGCATCCATGGTTAGAAAGATCCAATTCCGAATCCTGAACCTGCGGCCCTCGAGAAGGTGAGAAGTCTCCTGCCACCAGAGGAATGAAATCCTGGCTTTCGGCGACAGGTGTATTTGCTGGTGCATGTGAAGATGAGATCCCGGCCATTTGACCAGGAGATCCAATTGGAAAGACCGTGCAAGGAATCTTCCGTACTGTCGAGCCTCGTTGGAGGCAACTATCTTCCCCAGAAGGCGAATGGACTGATGAACCGACAACTGGGCTGGCTTCAAGACATCCCGGACCATTGACTGGATCACCAACGCTGACTCCACTGGTAGAAACGCCATCTGCACTTCCATGCCAAGAATCATCCCCAGGAAGGAGCGTCTCCTTGTCGGCTCCAAAATGTGAAATTGGAAGCTTCAGGATCCACCCAAGATCCCGGGACAGTTAATCTGAAAGAGAAACACTCTGCAACAACATTTCCCTAAAGGATATTAAGGTGGTCCAGATATGAAATTATGTCCACACCTGGCTTGCGGAGCAGGAGCAGAATTGCAGTCATGGCCTTGATGAACACCCCCGGTGTTGCGTAGAGGCCAAGTGCAGTGTTTGGAACTGGAACTGACACAGTTGTAGTGTAACCTTAGATAGGTCTAGAGAGGCGGCCAGATTGGAATGTGAAGGTACGCACCCCTGATATCCCAGGAATTCCCCTATATGTCGACCAGAGATCACAGCTCTCAAACTTCCTCCTAAATTGAGCACCCACCAGTAGGGGTCCAATGACCTTATGTTTGAATAGTAACCCCTGTTATGTAAATGACCTGTATTATATATAGCAGTATTATACTTTCAGCCTGAGAAGCTAGTAAGCCTGATTCGAAGAATCTGTGAGACGGGAGTACTAGAAACTCCAGTCTGTACCCCTGGGCAGACTAACGTTTCCCAGGGGACTAGGCAGGATATCGCCTAGATCAGGCATGTCAAAACTGCGGCCCTCCAGCTGTTGAGAAACTACATATCCCAGCATGCCCTGACACAGCTTCAGCATTCTGACAGCAAAATTGTGTCAGGACATGCTGGGATATGTAGTTTCACAACAGCTGGAGGGCCGCAGTTTGGACATGCCTGGCCTAGATGTTTTACTGAAATCTTTGTAGTCTCTCTACCACCTGCTGGATCCCCAGGCAGGGAGGTCCACCGTAAAAACGAAGGTTTTTAGAATACCGAACCTGGCGGTGTAGGTTTTCTGGAATTTCCCCAACCTCCTAAAAAGGAAGTGGAGGAACCCTTGGAAGGGATTGCAGTATAGGTGTAGGATCTAATTTCCTGGTCTATGCAGTTGCGGAAGGAAGATATGGCAACTTACCCGTAGTTGGCTCGGATATTCACGTATCCCGAGCATCCCAACAGGGCCTCACCCATGAAGGGCTGACTCACAAAACCTTTCTTGGATTCTGTATCCGCAGCCCATTGGTGTAGCCACCGTCCCCTGCATGTCGAAACTGCCAGAGCAGTGGCCCTGCGTTATACAGGCCAATCTTCTTCATGGCGTCCAGCCGTGAAGCCTGTAGAATCCTGTATGTGACATAGAAACAAGTACATCTCACTCCTACACAGACTCTAAATCATCAAGTAAAGAGCCTGACCACGTTACAATATCTCCAGAGATCTACGCAATAGTGGGTCTCTGAGTCACACCTGCAGCAGTGTACAGTATTAGAGATTAGTCTCAATCTGCAATCAGCCTTTATGGAGGTTGTACTAGGTACAGGCAACCCAACCTTTGATAATTTAGACACTCTTTAGGGATGTGGATAATAACTCAGGGTGTACTCAGGTTTTCCCAAAGAAGGAGTTTAACGATCTAAATGGTGGGAAGGCATTTATTACGTATGTATGTATGTATGTATATATATATATATATATATATATATATATATATATATATAATATTTCTCATCCCTAATAGCCTCAAACATATGTTGCCCCCCTCATATGCCAACAAGTGTACACTTGTTAGGGTACATAAATGGGGCGAGAGGCACAGCTATGGGATTTTAATCCCCAGACTACTCCAAAACTGCGGCTTCTTCCCAGTATGGGATATAATTTTAAATATATAAATCATAGTACACCTTAAGGAGGCCACCCCAGGGGAAGTGCCACCGAAGCCTCTGTACAGTTTTGAGCATGGTATAGACTCCCCAGGAGAAGATATACATTCTACAGTACAGGACAAAGTCCCTTAAATAGGATGAACATGTGTCTGTAGACTTATTTATTCAGTATAGGCCAGGACGCCAGTCATATAGGACGCTGCAGTGAATAGTATATGAAGTGGCTAGTTATAAAGTGGCAGCTAAAATCAATAGCAGTGTTATACATGTGTTAAACCGAAGGAAAACAGAAGGCAGACAAACTAACAAGATAACAGAAGGACTGCATTACAACCACAAAACTCTGGATCTTTATGTGGCCTCACCTCACCTCTACCATGAGAACACCAGGACCAGGCTTACCACCTCTCTGGCTGAGAACATCAAGTCTGCCCCTGGGCCTAACCCTCAAGATGAACAGGAAACTGTGGGGGCAGAGCACCAGGACCAGACTCAGCAGGGACATCCCCATTGCTTCTGAGTATGCCCCCTACATTCTCATACCCACCCGTACTATGATCTTATCAAAATAATGTTATCCCAATTTTACTTCTGCCACTAGTTACCCGCTATTGTTTATTCCCACCCACCCCGTATTTTTTTTATTTATTTATTTATTGTTATTCTTTCTCTCTTCCACCCCCCACTGTGTGCTTTTCCTGTAAAGTTTACCTCCACTGATTGCACACCCTACAGGGTACATCATACTACTACATAAGTGTCAGTTTTTCCATATATGAACTTGGCCCTTGTATGGCTCACCTCCCACAATGTAACCTTCGAAGTGCGCCCAACATGGCTGCCCCATATGGTACACTTGTGGATGGGATGAAAACTGCATAGGCCTGATGGTTTTGATGGAACCCTACTCTGAACTATAGGACTCTGAAATCACCCCCATTTTGTGTCATCTCTTCTAGGGGTAGACTATTCCACCCTGAGTAATCCTACGCTGTGCGCCCAAGATGGCTGCCGCACTTGGTACCTTGTGAGGGTGGAATACACAACCCTTGGAAGTTATTACCCAAAATACCTACACCAATCCTGCATTATGCTTTCTGTGTGCTTAAGGTTTTCTTTTATGTCGGTGTGGCCGATGTATTGCTGTATCACTCAAATACTCTGTATCATGTGCATTGTTTTTGATATCTGTAAAGCTCCTTGAGTCCTGTTGGAGAAAGAGCGCTATATAAATAAAATTATTATTATTAAATATGGTAAATTGGTTTACACACAATCTGGAAAATGTCAGCACAGTTTCCCCAAAGAATACCTTCAGAGAGCCACAGAGTATAAGGAGCCAGTCACACAGCGCCCGAGTAGACAGTTAATATGACAAAACGGCTGGCACTGAGTAACCTTAATAGGAGAAACAGTTCATAAATTTACACTCCCCCCTGTCTATAACCCTGGTACCTCAGAGGATAGCTGGAGTTATGTGGATGGCAGCACTCCCTGTCAGCGTTCTGATGCTTCTGCAGGGGGAAAATGGCGCTGGTGAGTGCTGGATCCGCTCTGAGGAAGAATCTTCGCCCCCCTGTAATGGCGCATCTTCCCGCACTTAAGAGATTATACTGGCCTGAGGTAAATGTGCAGCAAACAATGGGTTAAACCTTGTAAGCTATACTTGACCAGTGTAGGGTATTGCGCTGGCTCAGGGCGCCCCTCACTACAATGTACCGCTGAGCCCTCCGGAGCGCAGCCTGTCAGAGCTGCGCTCCTACCCTTGTGCCGCCATAACCCGCCGGTGGCCCGCTTACCGGGACACCGGCGTCATACTCACCAGTCCATCTTCTGGCTCTGTTAGGGGGTGGCTGCCGTGCTGCGGGAGTGAGCGGTCGCCACGTGGGCTTGCGATCATCACCCTCAGGAGCTCAGTGTCCTGTCAGCGGAGATAGGAGCCATTAACCTCTAGGGTTGGATCCTAATGCCCCCCCCCCCCCCCAAGTCCTACAAAGCAGGGAGGCTGTTGCCAGCAGCCTCCCTGTACCTAACTCTTTTTAAAAAAAATAACAAAACTAGAAAAACTCCTAGGAGCTCCCCTAGCTGTGAACGGCTCCACCGGGCACATTTTCTAAACTGAGTCTGGTAGGAGGGGCAATATGAAGATTCTGGAGGTATAAGTAGAGCTACCCAGAGAGCTGAAGAGAGGATTCTTTGACCCTAGGATAAGAAGTAATGTTCTGCCAGGGATCTGCTTGTGGAACCCATTATATTGGATTTATCTGGGACTCTGTATTGCTAGAAAAGACTCTCTACTCCCAGACTAAGAAGTAATGTTCTGTCAGGAGATTGTGGTGGGAATTGTCATGTGGAATTGAATTACAGAGGTGTGCTGAACTGTTTATAAGCCATTCTGTCCAATAAACCACTGTTGGTTTTTCCATCTACCACCGTGCCTGAGTGATTTAGAACCCGGTATCTTTACACCCCACCTCCACTCTCAACAACCCTGTAGATAAAATAGTATTATTCAGTCTATTTATATTTAGTAGCGTAAGAGGGAGAATAAACACTTATTTACAATATTATTACTATTGCAAATTTAAATTTGAATGCTGGACAGTGTGATAAAATATAAAATACATAAAACAGGGAAATACAAGTTAGATAAAATAAATGCATACATGAAACAAAGAATAAGGAGAGTGAGGAAAATAAAGAGAAAAACTCACCTTGATATGCTAGGAACATTTTGGTAAAAGGAGGCATTCTGACCAAAAAATGAAGCACGGTCCCACTGTTTGAGTAATGTGATCCATAATGATATGGTTGCACTGGAGGCATTGGGTCATCCTCTCTGTCTCCTTTACAATACTCATCTTCCAGATACTTAAATCAAGAAATACTTTTTTTAAAGTTACAAAATACTTGCCTAAAGTTACAAGAAATACTTGCTTAAAGTGATGCGAATGCCTTTGCCTGATTGACAGAGGCACTTGCGAGGCGGCGACGGAAACGCGAGCTGGTCTGGGCTGTTTTCGGGGTGGCCGCGTGATTTCACATGCGGCCACTGCGAAAGAAAATACGGTGCTGGTGCGCTTGCATATACAGCCAAGATGCCCATGCAGGGGTCTACCCTTATTTTGCCAGGTCTGCAATGCGATCACAATTGAATTGGGATTGCATCACTGTCAGCCATTAGCATGCTGGGCGCCCTGGCCTGTGCTAGACGGCCCGAGCAAGTGATCGTATGCAGTTGCAGTTTTGCTAAAATAACCAAACTGCTACTGAAGCAGAATAAGGTCCTAAGTAAAGACAGAAGAATTCTGTGCATGCCTAGAAAATGTATGACGTAATAAACAAAGAATTTAAATTATTTTCATCATAACATAAATACATCTCATGTGTCCTAGACTGCACACCCTAACTAAATGAGAGATATTACCATGCTAAGGCTTGTGGTGCCACACAGAAAAAAAATGCAGATGCACTCTCCAAACATTACTAATCAGAATTTAATTAATTTATGGACGTTCAGCCAGTATTGCTCGGTTTTCTTAATGTGTACCAAAATCGATCTTTTAGCAATTTCCAGTCTAATTGTGGACCACTCCTCGGGGGCAAGAGCCTCTCCTACCTCATGCCAGTTCATATGCTTCCTTCTAAGGTTGGTTACGGAGAAGCAACACTTGGTATATAGAAGAGAAAATTCTAGTCGATCGGTGGTACTGCAAAGTGACTCAATGGTGTCTTATCAGTATCAAAGGATGGTGCTTTAAGCGATTAAAAATGTCTGATTTGAATGTATTGATAGAAAACTTTATGAGGTAGAGAGTAACAAGACTGAAAGTCATAAAATTTTGGGACGTTGTTGAAGTGCAAAATATCTAGAGGAAAGAGGATATTATAATAGGTCCAGTGTTGAAATGTATTATGCTGTATACCTGGAGGAAATGTTGGCTTATTCCATAGTGGAACCAGGAGGGGGTGAAAAGAGTGGAGATGATAAAGCCGGTTGCACAGGTTACAGATAGATAGAGTAAGATGGATGGTCGGTAGAAGAGAAGACATATTGTAGGAACGCGATGATGAGGTGAGCACCAGAGGAGACTGTATGGAGAATATACTGATAGGGTTTCAGCTTCAATGGACATCCATATTTTACGGTTAGGAGAAGCATGCATTAAAACACATGAAGTCAGTAGAGTGGTGCAATAATATTTTATAAAGTCTGGAATGCCAATGCCTCCTGAGGTGCGATGTTTCTGGAGCAGACGCATTTTGACTCTAGGTCTTTTTCCTGCCCAAAATAAATGCGAGATCTCTGCGAATGCAGGGGTCTACCTCTAATTCCTGATGAATGAACTGAATTGCGATTGCATCGCTGGGTGGCGCTACACATGCTGGGTGGCCTTGCCCTGTGCTGGGCGGCCCCCGTCATGTGATTTTTTTTTTTCATTAGCAATTGCTATTTTAGCAAACACTGCTACCAACTCTGAATAACCCCATAATTCCAAAAGTTTAAAGCAGTTCATATCCCTGTGTAAGTGTTTTGATAGAGTGTGTTAAACCATCTTTAGTGACTTATAGCTGAAAAGGGAAGCCTCACTTGTATTTAATGGAGTGATTCCAAAGGGCCTTAGTGACATTTATAAGATCCTGTCGCTTTATGAGAGTGGAAGGTGCCAGGTCCTGGAATATCTGGAGTTGAGATCCAGTGTACCATAGGTATACCTCGGATTGATGACACAATTTGATCTTTAGTTTTAAAATAACGGTAGCGAAGAATAACGGTTAATTAGACAGTGGTTTAGGATGTGTTTTCATTCTAGGTGAGTGCCACCTATATATTCTATACATGTATGTATGTACATTTGTAGGTGGAGACTTCTTTAGCCTGGATTGATACCGCCCATCCCCACCACGATTGTTTTTAATTAGGAACCCTTGCATTTTCTAACGGCACACTGAACAAGGCATTATTAATGGTAAGCCCTGAATACATTTATATAGCATGTCAGTAATGGGGAGAGTTTGGGGCATGGGGTCCCCTGAGTTGGTTTGGCCAGACTGCTTTAGGGCATCACAATGTAACACTTATTTTCAGTACTTTACAGCACCCTATTTGTTTTTGTCAATGTAAAACTTAACACCTTTATTATCTCTCACCTACGTAACACTCTTATTTTTTGAAAACTCTTAAGCATTTTACTTGCTGTCTCTCACTAGTGTAGCACCTTGTGGTGGTTTTTTTGGGTCGACCTGGAGATGTCCTTGGCCCTGGAAATGAACCTTTAGAATGTTAGGGATCTACCCAATGATGAGGTTGTCTGGATGCGGTGGAAGGCCCATACGTTTGGCCAAAATGATGCAAAGAACCTCACTTTTACTTGATGTAAAATTGCTAAATGTATTAAATTTCTGATTAGTAATGTTTGGATAGTGCATGTGCATTCTTTTTTTCTGTGTACTGTACATTATGAATTAGAAGTGACCTGAAAATGTGTGAAGCATAGAAATAAATTATCCCTTGCTTGGCTTACTGTAGGTCTAACCCGAGATAAATGTGTGTTGGCTGGTAATGGTAATGAGATCTTCTGACATGTCAATTATTAGAACAATGCTTTCAAAGTAAATACAATTCTCTGAATGTGGCAAATCTGAGGCACATTCAGTGGTCAAGGAATAACCAGTATTGCCAGATGATGATGGGGAAAGGCAGGCACCATAGAAGTGTAAGCTTGTTTATTTATTATTAAAAAATAATAATTGGTTCTACTAAATAGGTTATATGAAATCAGTGCTGTTTTACAGACATTTAACATCTTCTGTAAAACAGATGTTCTCATACATCTAGCCTCAATACAGATGGAGCCACTCTAATCATGTCTGTGCCTGTGTGCACCTAAAGCCGTGTCTGGGGTGCGCACAGGTCCATGACTTGCACGCGCCCCATTCACTAGTATGGGAGGGCATCTCTGTGCACTCCCAGCAGGGCTAGGTGGACGGATCACCTAGTCACACTGGGAGTGCACATATGCGATGGAGCTGCACTAGATGATTGCGGCTCCATCTGTAGGTCAATGCAGTGCGATACACCTGGCACAAGTGAGCCGCGCACAGCGATGTAGTGTATTGTTTGCATGAATGTGCATTTTAGTCGCACTGGAATTTGGCATGAAAAAAAAAGCTGCTGCTGCTGCATTGTAGCACTTTGTCTATAAATTGAGACTCAGTCGCACAAATATACACAAGTGTCACATATTAAATTAATCAGTGCAGTCCCATGAAATGATTTTGTCTCATTCAATTACGATTAAGACATATATTCAATGGAAAAAGACGTCCGGTGCAAGCAGAGTCACACAGTATCTGGCGTACCGAGAAGGAAGTTTGGAGCGACTGCAGCAACAGTATAGACTCTTTAGAGGTCTGTGTTTTAACGTATGCTTACAAATTATTAGTACGGTGAAAGTCTTAAGGCTAAAACTCCACATATTGTCTGATAGTACTTCAATGCAGTTTTGACAAACATTTGGACATACGTAAGTACAGAAGGCAGGCACATACATGGTAACGGACTATTAAATTATACAGCATTGTGGTTAATCCAAGAATGTAGCTACAACAAAGTACCCTATAGACGTGTCCACTTACATCTAGCCTCTCTGCATGTTACACAGCCCTTCTAATCATGCCATGCCGTGGGGTCACTCGGTTGGGTAAAGCATCTTTATGTGCGACTTTTTCCATTAAAATGCGTCTTATTCGCAAAACAATCAAAATGATATGCGGCATGCCTATATTCTGTGTGTGACAGTGGCTGTATTTGCATACGAAATGGTACGTTACAGTGTTCACCTAGAAATCACTGTACCATTCTGTATGCTGTTACAGCCACAGAGAGAATATAGGCACGCTGCATATCATTATAATCAGCAAAGTCTGATTATGCATCCTATTCACACAGCGATCTAAGATATATTTGCAGCAAAAAAAAAATGCCCAACGCTAACAGAGTTGCACTAGACCTGTCCGCTCACCCACGCCAGGCATCTCCTGCTATGTGGCGTATTGAGGAAAGATGTATGAAGACACATCTGTATTTGGCACAAATGCATAAAAGGAAGCAGTGAATTTCATTATCTCCCTCTGTAATTGTTCTTAGAGGAACTTGTATGAATGAAAGAATTCTTCATTACAGTTACTATACTAAAGGTTTTACATTATTACCTTTAATTGGGAACTATAAACGGTGCCTTAAATAATTAGTCATAGATACCTTATAATTATCTATGTACCGGTCTTCCTTTTCTTTTGATTGTACAGCAATAGGCTTAGAAAGATTCCTACAAAATAAAAAAGAAACACTTAAAACTGAAATTGAGTAAACAGTAGATATATAATTTCAATTATATAGTTATCAGAATTTTCAATAAATTTTACCACCTGACAACGCATGTTAAATGTAACATTTGTATAGCCCCTATACAGGAACAACTTTGTCTTCTTAAATACAAAAAATACACAGGCAACTTAATCTTCATTTGTACACTACACTAAATCAAGTGTATGCTCTGTCAAGGTATGTATAGGTTGAGTCTCCCATATCTGAAAATCTGATATCCAAATTTTTTAGCTAAACGATTTTTACTTTCTGAAGGTTCCATGTACACAAACTTTGTTTCATGCACAATATTATGAAAACATATTGTATAAAATTACCTTTAGGCTATGTGTATAATGTGTATATGAAATATAAGTGCATTCTATAATTAATATTGGGTCCCATTACCAAGATATATCATCATGGTATGCAATTATTCCAAAATATGGAAAAATTAAAAATTCTAAATACTTCTGGTCCCAAGCATTTCACATACAGTATGGGAGACTCAACCTGTATTTCCTGGTAAATGAAAACAATTATGACAACTGAAATGGACATCCTTGAAGGACTTTTTCTGCTATAACATTTATATTTAGTTGTACTATAAATCTCCTATAGCATGAAATATCTAAAAAAATATATATAATTGAAGTTAATGATGAGGTTGATCGGAAGATACATTAGTTGTACTCTGGCACAATTTGGATTAGCTAGTTAAAGTACATAAACTAAAAATAAATTACTACATTATATTATATATGTACAGTATATATATAATATTGCATCCTTTACATCATGACATGGTTTGACCAGCTGCAAATCTACATCCATTATGTGGATCTGGTTCTTAAACTTGGTTCTCAGGACCATAAACTATTCACGTTTTCCAAGTCAATTAGCAGGTGCGCATACGTATTTATTATGCATTGATAGAATTTTTTTTCTTTTATTGTTTTTACTGAAAAAACACACATCATATTGTACATCAACATTTGACATGGGTCGATGTAGAGAAGGACAGAAATATAAAATATAATACAGTGCACACAGAATATTGTTACTGCAAAAATGTTAAAGAAGCCAATATGATGTGGGTGGCCACAATTTGTAATAATATATAAACATTATGAGAGAGAAAGAGGCAAAAACAGTCTAGAATGGAGGCAACCCCTTCGATACTACCTCCATGTTGTACCATGTGGTCACCCTGGTTGCTTTTCTCTTTAGTAGAGGGCGGTAATGTAAGTACATAAGGAAGGGAAATAGAAAAAAAAAACCTTTTCTGCCGAAGTTTCTAAATACAAATTTAATCCACTTGATATAAATACATTAAATGAGGTTGTATAAGAGAAATGGAAATGAGATCTGCATGTATGCATTGAGACAATATAATTTTCTTGTAGGCCTCAGCGATACAGGCCAATAACAAATGGAGGCCCTGATGGTGAAGATTATTGTCTGATACAATATAATAATTCCGAAAAGCCCAACTCATGTGATCATTTACAAATTTTTTAAGATCCATAGGTCGAGCTAATTATTTCACTTGTGATTTTGTGAGAAGATCTGGAAAAACATGAACTGTTTGGGGTCCTAAGGACTGGGTTTGAGAACATTTGATATAAACGATGCCCTAGTAATAAACATAAACCAGTAAAAAGTTGATATCAGAGAAATTTATTTTTTAGCATGACAATGAAATTATATTTAAAAATTATTGGGAATGAAAAAATTAACTGCTTAAAGCAAACTGAGATACTATAGGAACAGTAAAATACAGTACCTATAAACTGAGGTGCTGCTCAGGTCAAGTGTTTCGCTGGTGTAATCATTCAGTATGAATGGAAAAACTGGATACTGCATTAGGTCATTGAATGATCGGCCAGCATGCTTGTTTAAATGAGTAAGATATTCAAAGTTGGTTATCTGCCCAGAGCACCAGAGCTGAGTAAGAGCTGTAATATTTCCATACTCCAGTAGATTTGGAAGGTTATTGGTCAATATTTTTTGGTAAACATCATCTCGCACCTTAAAAAAAAATAAAAAAATTAAAATTAGATGCATCTAGAACACAGTAAAACAAAAAATGTCAAGAAGAGTGGCAAGAAACAGATATAAAGTGGACTTCATTTTCATATGGTGGAGTGGAATATTACAGTCACTACAGCACTACCAGTTCAGCTAACAAACAAGAACCACCGTCACATTTTAAAACAGATGCATTTACGGAAGATGCAAAATGTTATAAATACATTTTACTTTTTAACAAACACATTTTACCTGCTATCTATATCAAGCTTAGTTTTTATTTTAAGCCTACTCTCTTAGCGATAATGAATACAAAAGTATTTTATGCATTTGAGATCTCTACTGTCCAACTTGCCATGAAAAGAAATGAATTGATGTTTGAAGTGTGGTTCACTGATCCCTGCTGAAGACTGTCCATTTAAGGGGTTGACAGTTTCGAACATACCAATTGTTTCAGGCACTAGCCAGATTTGAATGATGCTTGAAGTATTTTTCAATGTTCAGTAGTCATGGTTGGAAACTAGCATCAGTGTACTGTATAATGACTGGGTATTTCCAGAGATATTGATGAATGAGATTGGCTAAATTCTACCGCATAGGAAACACCTACAGTGCTGCACCCTTAGAGATACACAGGTGTATTCAATTCTTGTTGGAACTGCCGTCTTGTCGGAAAGACGGCAGTTTCCAACTTTTTCAGGTCAAATAGTGATTCAACCTATTCAATGGAGCTGCCATTTTTCCAAAAGGTCGGCCATTCCGACTTGTCGGAAAACACGTGGATCGGCGGATTTTGCGCAGACTATTCTGGAAGAGGGTACAGTGCTTATGGTTAATAAGCACTGTCCGTATGGCCAATATTAGAGGTGAATTTGACGGAATCACTTCTTTCAGTGGGGTAATAAGTTGGGAAACTACTCAGTTAGGGCCCCCAGGAAATAACGAGCTTCCGTCTACATTCAGGCTATTAGGGATTCTACAGGTGGTAACCACACACTTTCTCACGATAGCAGCTGCTTTTTATTCTTAAATTGTACAATTAAATTGTACAATTTATGTGAGCCCCCAAATCCCCATAGACAGCTTCCTTCAATGCTTTGGTAACCAATTCTCTTCACAGCGTGTCTCTGAATAAGTCCGATCCTGGTTAGATTCGCCCTTACCCCTCACCGAGCTGGAGGAAACCCTTAAATTGACTCCCTCTGGGAAGAGCCCGAGCCCTGATGGTTTTTCTGTTACATATTACAAGACTTTCTGGGCCCATCTGCTTCTAGCATTTAATGTGATTTACAGGTGACTGCTATTTCTCACCACACTCCCTAGAGGCCCACATTACCATTATCCATAAGGCAGGTAAGGAGCCACCTTAGTGTTCCAGCGACCGACTGATCTAATTACTTAATGTAGGCATTAAACGGTTTGCAAAAACGTATAGCCAATCGGCTTAAATTTTTACTCCCTACTGTCATACACGCGGACCAGGTGGGATTTTTTTCCTGAGAGGGAAGCTTTGGACAATACCACTAGTTATAGACTTTACACATTATGCTATGGTAGCTCGGTCCAAGTAATCCTTCTTTCAACTGTTAATGCAGGGTTTCTGTCGCACCTGGACTTGGGTCCTGAAAGCCTTTATAGGATTATGGTGCCTTATCACCTTCCTTCAACTCGGATCAGGATTAATAGGATTTTATCAAATTCGGTGGAGATTAGAAATGGTACTAGGCAAGGTTACCCCTTTGCACCCCCTTGATTTTGTCCTTTGCATGTAGGCCCTTGCTCCAGCTGTTTGCTCCAACTCTAATGTTATGGATCTCCATGTTACTTGGTCACCTCTTGGTGGTTCTCTTTAACCCTATCATCTCTGTCCCTCCGTACTTTTAGCAGAATTCCAGAGATTTGGGGCTGTATTTAATTTTAAAGATAATTATTCCAAATTGGTTGCTGTGAATTTAACATTTACATTCTGTGGATATGCTGAAAAAATTATTTGCATTTGCTGGCATGCTTCAAGCCTTAAATATCTTGGAGTTGTCCTTAAGGATCTCTCCAATCTATTTACAGAACACTTTAGTCCCTTATTCCAGACCCTGGGGTCTGAACTAAGGCATTGGAGTGCAAAATACTTTTCTTGGCTGGGACAAGTTAGTGTTGTGACAATGAATATTTTTGCCCAGGGTTTTATATTTATTGCAGACTCTAAATATTCATGTACCCAAGAAGTAGTTTTGCGAGTTGCATACTCTGGTGAGAGGAGTCTGTCTGGGCGGAGAGGGGGAGGGGACAGAAAGCCTCGTTTTAAACATGCTATCCTGTTCAGACTTCAACTCTCAATCTTTTCATATGTATTACGATGCAATCATGCTGGGAAGGATATTGTACCGGACGAGGCCTGGAGATGCTAGTCAGTGGATTCAGTTGGAAGATCATTTGGTCTCTAAGGCTCTTTTGCTGTACTTGTGAAGGACCAGGGCGTCTGTTCTACCTCATTCCACAAAATAGGTAATACCTTGGTTAGGTGGAACGAGCTGAGGAGGCATCCCTGGATCTCCTCTACTTTTTTCACCTTGATCCCGCTTTTTGGCAGTCCAGATAACCCCCTCAGGTACCTCTAGCACTTCATAATGCATTTGGGCACTGCAGGGTGTTTCTCGGGTCGGCTAGCTAGTGGATTCTGGGAAGGTGTTGCCTTTTGGTTCTCTACAGACCAAATGGGTATTGCTGAATGCTGAGGTTTGGTGATATTTACAGCTGAAATATTTTGTTCAAAGTAAAGACGTACGACTGGCCTGCAGGAGACCACTGACTTCTCTTGGGAGTGCAGTATATGCTGGGCACTTACACGCCCACCACATGCTCTCACAACATGCTATAAATTATTGATTGAAAATGCATACTCTGAACCTCCTAAGTTTCTGGGTGACTAGGAACGCAACTGGCAGGTCTCCTTTACCCCTTCGTATAGTTTTTTTTTTCTTTTTCCCAGGATAGATTTTTATATGGATAATGAGGCTCTACAGCTGGTTGTAAAGAACCATAGTGACTTTTGTTCTACCTGGTGCACCTAACTTGAGTTTAAATCACCTGCAACTTATCGAGTAGCAAGCAGTTAAAATGTTGCCAAATTATGTATGTTGCTCCCCCCCCCACTCCCCCGATCCCTGATCTTCTCCTCCCTCTTTTCCTTTGTTTTATTCTGTCTCTGTTCTTAATTTCTGTTTTGTTTTGGTTCTTGTTCAAATCTTTTGGATTATTTAGATGTAATCCATTGCATTGATTTCTCTATTTGATATACTTATGCTGGATGACACTCTCCTGATTTTGGACTTTTGTCTGCTGTTTATTCTCTGCTTGTTTTACAATTAATAGCCATATATTGAAACAAATTTATACATCTTTAGCTATAGCAATTTTTTTCTTTAATATGATCCAAAAGAAACTTCTACCACCGTGGTCTCTAGCAGTGTTGAAAACCCAATTCATGACTATATTTGAAAGTGGGATCAACACTTAACTACCTAACACTCTAAGGGGTATATTCAATTAAAGTCGGATCCATTCCGACATGTATTTGTCGGAATGGATCCGACAACCCCTATTCAATCCCATCTTAATTCGACTTTTTCAAGTCGAATTTAGATGGGACGCAGAGGAGGAGAAGGGGGGCGAGCCGCGGGGGGACAGCCGGCGGGCATACAGGGAGATCAGCGCTACAGTAGCGCTGCAGCAGGATGTCACTCAGCCGCCCGACTTCACGGCAGTTTCCACCCGCCACCAGTAGCGCGCTGGAGCCGGGTGGAAGCTGCCGTGAGGTCGGGCGGCTGAGTGACATCCAGCTGCAGCGCTACTGTAGCGCTGATCTCCCTGTATGCCTGCCGGCTGTCCCCCCATCTCCCTGCGGCTCCACCCCTCGTCTCCTCTGGGTCCGCATCTCAGTCCGACATTATTTTGATGTCGGACTGAGATGGTTGAAAAAGGGGCCAAAACCTGTCGGATTTGGCCCAGTTTCGACATAAACACGTGGATCAGCAGCTATTCCGCCGATCCACGTGCTTTTCGACAAGTCGAATTTATCGACTTGTAGAAAACCTAGCAAAATATTGAATAGGTCGAATCAGGATTCGACCTTAAAAAGTCGAAAACTGCCATCTTTCGACAGGCGGCAGTTTTCGACTTCAATTGAATATACCCCTAAATGTGTCTATGCATATCTCTGTTACCTAACCCAGCTTTAAGATATATGATACAGGGAAACATTCTTTTTGTAAAGGTATCCAAATCCTCTTGGGGACTTAACTAATGCATTAATTTTTTTGTTTTTATTGAGATCAGTGTACAGTAATCAATAAGCAATAAATGTAGTACTGTGAGAAAAGATAATAGTTAATATAATGAAGTATTAATGATAGAAGTTATTACTCAAATAATTGTATTAATACAGACTGACTGACATGGATGGGAAGAGAAGGGGTATTCACAAGGGAAAAATATACAGATGTATCCTCATACACCTAACCTCAATGCACTACATGGCACATGACAAATGGTGCAAATAAGCTGCTCCGAGAGGCATAGTGTAGCATTTTTTCTTTTAAGTGTTTTGCCTTATTTGCATCGTAGACACAGCAAAACCCCAAAGTGTACTACAGACCAGGGGCGTATCTAGAGAGGAGGCGGCCCATATACAGGCTCCGTCAGGGCCCCCTCCTCTCAAGCCGGCGGCAGCGCTGTAGCTCTGGGACCTAGGGACCCTAGTGCTGTCACAGAGTATAGAGCGCCTGTGCAGATCTCCGGGAAAATTTTGCATGCAGCCATTTTCCCAGTGATTTTCCTACTGCGCATGCGTGAAACACCGGGAAAATGGCGTGCAGCCATTTTCCCAGGGATTTCTGCAGCACTGCTGCTTCGCCGTGGGGCGGGTGCAGGGTGTGCGGTGTGGGCCCTCCTAGACCCCGGGGGCCCGTGTGCACTGCACTTATTATAAATACGCCAGTGCTACAGACACTGGGCAGCACCTTTAACTGCACAGGAATTCATTTTAAACACATACTGTATAAAGTCGCAGATGAAGCATCACGGAACTTTGCATGAGAAAAAGCCTCTGCTTCGTATCACTTCGTATACAGATTCAGACTCATTTGCAGACAGGGGAACAAATGGCGCAAATCAAAATTATCAGTTTAATCTAGCAAAGTAGTTTTCTGACTTCAAGTTACTGTATTTTATCTGTGTAAATAAGACATGTTTTAAGTAAACAAGATTCTCTGAGCAGCCAAGATGCAGGGACCAGGCATGCCGATAGGGGCTGCTTGGCACGCCTGAAGCCCCAGTGTATGAGGACATAAGTGTAGGTACCAAGTGTAGGAGGACATAAGTGTAGGTACCAAGAATATTGTATGAGTTTTGAAAGTTTGAACTGATCACTACATGTTAACTATTAAGAAGTAATCTCATTAGCATTTCATTATAATCTAGGTCTCAAGACTAATGGATTTAGTTACTTTACTTGTTAGATTTCGAAAATGAAAGAAAATTCTAATTTGTAAATTTTGAAAAAAAGAGGGATTTTGGTTAGTTACCATTAAATCCTTTTCTCTGATTCATGCCAGGGGACACTGGACAATGATGTTGCTGGTATGCTGTAAGAGCTGGAATTTAAACTAAGACTATGCCGTTAAGTCTAAACACCTCCCCTTTGCAACTCCCAAGAGGCCAGTGCAACTTCAAAAGAGCCCGGTCAGGGGAAGCAGTAATCCAGTGAAACTGTTGTAACAACAAGAAAACAGAACTGTATGGAAAAGATGGGCAAGAATAAATACCACACGACTGAGCTTGAGGGAGGGAGTGCAGTATTCCCAAGCACTCAGAGAAAACGATTCAATGGTACAGTAAGTACCCAAAAATCCAATTGAGAAGCTGGAAATAAATTGACGGCTGAAATCTGCAAATTCAGGGAACGCAGCCGTAAACCAGTGTCCAAACCCCACTGAAGGAAAGCCAGGAAATGGGAAAGGCAACACCTTGAAGTATGAACCACACGCTTTTCACACCACATGATGTCGATTCTCCAGACCCTCTGGTAGTTGCAGGGCCAAACAGTTTTCCGGGCCCTCAGACAACCAACGGAGAAAAATCCTGTCCTTCAAGAGCCTCAAAAGTCAGGACGTTAAAGCCTACCGAGGAAGGTCCTCATGCAGAAACAGACCCGGCAGTAGCAAATCTGGCCGAAGCGGAAGATGACACCTGGAACATCCTGCCAGTTTGAGAACGTTGAGGTACCAGGACCTGCTTGGCCAGTCTTTAGCCACCAGGACCATCAGTACCTGTTGAAGCTTGACTCGCTTGAGCACCTGAGGTAACATGGGAATTGGGGAAAAAAATATATGCCAGACAGAGGTTCCAGGGATGACTGTTCAGTCATGGCATACAATGCAAACACCATTGGGTCTCTGGACCTCACGTGAAACCGGGGCACCTTGAAGATGTGACGAGAGGCCATGAGGTCCACCTCCAAAAGACCCCACTTCTTAACCAACTGTTGGAAAACCTCCAGATGAAGTGACCACTCCCCTGGGAGAAATGTGTTTCTGCTTAGGAAGTCCACCTCCCAATTTACCATACTCGGGATGAACACCACCAGAATTGCCAGAACAAAGGCATCCTTCCATTCCAATAGAATGTGGGACGCCTCCGTCATCATGCCGTGCTTTTGGTGCTGCCCTGATGATTGACAAATGCCACTGCTGTGGCGCTGTCCGACTGAATCTGCCCTGGTCGGCTGGCCATGCAGACCAGAGCTCAATCACACTGATTGTCAGTGCTGCCTCCAATGTTGACCATAGTCCCTTGAGGTGAAGATGTAACGCCACGGCACCCCAACCAGGGAGACTTGCATCCGTGGTCACTCAGGGACTAATTCAGACCTGATCACTGTGCTGCAAATTTGCAGAGGTCTGCAATCAGATAGTCGCTGCCCAAGGAGAGTGAAAACCCGCCCCGTGCAAGTGTGCAAATGCATGTGTATGCCGTCCAAAATTCCAGCAGACAGTGGACAGCTGCAAATCCGTTCGCAACTCACTCACCATCTAATGATTTTTCCATACTGTGCAGTCTGTGCATAGCCCAAGACTTACTCCTACAGTGCGACACAAACAGGCTGATCGGGGCCGGATTTGATGTCACACTCCCTCCCTAAAAACGCTTGGTAAAGCCTACATTTTTCGCACCATCCTGTCACTGTTTGGCGACGCGCCTGCACAGTGCGGTGCATACGCAGTCATTCGATAATCGGTCGCTGTGTGAATTCACACAACAGCAATCAGGTCTGAATCAGGCTCTATGAACCAGACTGGAGAGATCAAGGATCAGCCCAGGAGCAGATGATCGGAAGCCAGCCACCAAAGGAGAGATTAACGAGTGCCGGCAAACAGAACAAGAAGCTGACAGGAGAGGGACCTCCAAGCACCTCGACCAATTCTGTAAATCTCCCACTGGAATTCCCGTAAATAAAATCTGGCAAACTAAATTGGCGCAAAGGTGGAGACCGTCATGCCCAACAGCTGCATGCACAGCAATATTGATAGACGAGGAAGCAAATTCACCATCCTGATTAAATCCTGTAGGGCCCGGGACTTGGACTGTGGCAGGAACACCTACTGCAGAGAGGTGTCGAACACCACCCCCAAGAACAGCAGACGCAGAGATTTCTCGAAATTCAGGAACTAAATATAACTAACTAGACAAACAGGGCTTTAATAACAGCCCACTCATAACATGCCCAACTCCATGGGCACTTAAAGCACACTGGCTTTTTGGCAGTTGCAGAGGGGAGGAGCTTAGGCTTAAAGACATAGTTTTAGTTTAAGTTTTAGCTCCTACACCATACCAGCATTCCCAATATCTAGTGTCACCCAGCAGCGATCAAAGAGAAAATAGGATTTTAATTACCTACTGGTAAATCCTTTTCTCGTAGTCTGCAGAGGATGCTGGGGTCCACATTAGTACCATGGGGTATAGACGGGTCCACCAGGAGCCATTTGCACTTTAAGAGTTTGAGAGTGTGGGCTGGCTCCTCCCTCTAGGCCCCTCCTACCAGACTCAGTCTAGAAACTGTGCCCGAGGAGACGGACATACTTCGAGAGAAGGAAATACACAGATAGTGGCGAGATTCATACCAGCTCACACACACAAGGCAAACCAGGCTAACTAGCCTGAAAACTCAGCAACAGCTGAAACATTACTGAACCCAGTAAAGAAATGCAGTACTTAACTAATAACAAAGCAGTACGAACCAAAGAACCACTGCAGGATAACGAAGCGCTGGGCGGGCACCCAGCATCCTCTACGGACTACGAGAAAAGTATTTACCGGTAGGTAATTAAAATCCTATTTTCTCTTACGTCCTAGAGGATGCTGGGGTCCACATTAGTACCATGCGGATGTACCAAAGCTCCCAGAATGGGAGGGAGAGCGCGTAGGCTCCTGCAGAACAGATTGACCAAACTTGAGGTCCTGCAAATCTGAGATAGGCCTGGTGTGGCGGCCAAAGTGGAATGTGGAGGTACGCATCCTTGATATCCAGGGATACCTGAAACTCTCCCTCCTCCTGACCTGAGATCACCGTTCTCAGAGACTCCATTTTGAATTTGAACTCCCTCATATAAGGGTTTAAAGATTTCAAGTTCAAAATCGGTCTGACCGAACCATCCGGTTTCGGTACCATGAAAAGGTTTGAATAATACCCCTTGGTTTGCATATGACGTGGAACAGGAACAATGACCTGTGACTTTTCCAATTTTTGGAAAAGACTGATAAGAATTGGTGTGGAAGATGTTCTTGAAACTCCAGTCTGTATCCTTGGGACACAATATCCTGTACCCAGGGATCCAGGCCGGACGACACCCAGACGTGGCTGAAACGTCTGAGCCTCGCGCCCACCAGCCCATCTTCCATGTTTCGCGGACCACTGTCATGCTGAGGATTTTGAGGAACCAGAAGCCGGTTTCTGGTCCTGGGAGCCTGCGGGTGCAGGCTTTTTGGATATTGCACAACCACCTCTAAAGAAGGTGGTAGGAGGCTTGGACTTTTTTGTCTTAGCGGTCCGAAAGGACTGCGATGCAGATGAAGAAAAGGGTTTCTTCATAGAAAGCGTAGCTGAGGGAAGAAAAGGTGACTTACCCGCGGTTGCCGTGGAAATCCATGCATACAATGCTTCCCCAAATAGAGCCTGCCCTGTGTAGGGTAGGTACTCCACACTTCTCCTGGATTCCGCATCTGCAGACCACTGGCGTAGCCAGAGACCCCTGCGAGCTGAGACAGACATGGAAGATACCTTTGCAGTCAGCGTACCCAGGTCCTTCATAGATTCCACTATGAACCCCGCAGAATCCTGTATGTTACGTAAAAATAATTCAATGTCACTTCTATTCATTGAATCCAAATCCTCTAGTAACGTGCCTGAGCACTTTACTATAGCTTTAGAAATCCACGCACAGGCAATAGTGGGCCTTAACTCCACCCCTGAAGCAGTGTATATGGATTTGAGCATAGTGTCAATCTTACGATCAGCCGGTTCTTTTAACGCGGTAGACCCAGGGACAGGTAAAACCACCTTCTTTGACAGTCTGCACCTTGATTAAAAGTGCAGACCTAACTGTCTTGATTAGGGCCTCAACATTCATCTGCAGAAAGGAATCCACCAGAATAGAGGAGGTTTCGACATCAGAGGTAATAGAGACATTATCCTCGTGATCTGATGAGACCTTCAGTCTGAGTAATAACCAGACAGGGCGATAGAGCGTGCTCGTCTGGTAGGCTTGCTCTTGGATTCCTGTCCTTGTCCAGCAACTGTACAAGAGACGCTGAAACCTGGACCAAACCCTGTACTGTTTGAGAAAGCGACTGGATATATGGTGGTTGAGCGACTGCGGGTTGTGAATCTCACTGAGCAGGTAGCATACTGGTGACCAGGCCCACACCTATAGAAAGACTAGCAGGAGGGGGAGTCCTGGGAGTTTCAAGTTGATTTACTAACTGCAATATTACCTGTGAGTGTGTGGAAGCCCATGCTGGTTCCTGGTTGCAAGCTGCTGCCGAAGAGGTACCTACCACTGCGTAGTTGTGAAACACCAGACACAGAGACCATCATAGTCTGGAGCCTGAAAAAGCACTACAGTTCCTACAGTTATGCAACATAGGAGTGCCCACCTCCCTGGATGCCTTGTTGTTGAAAGACATGTTAATGCAATGCCAAGAAAGTCCCCACACACAAAAGTCTTCAAAAACAGTGGTATGCTATTAAAATGAAAGTAATAATTAAATTAGAGGTTCCCAAACGCGGTCGCCAAGACACCCCAACGGTCCAGATTTAAAGTATACAGTATCCATGGCTCAGTACAGATAGTTAAATAAAACTGACTTAGTACTAATTAAGTCCCCTTTGGCCAAGTATGGATATACTTAAAAAATGGACCGTTAGGGTGCCTTAAGGACCGCATTTGGTAACCTCTGGATTAAATTATAGGCTTACTCCTATACACTTAGAAAACGAAAAACTGAGAGAACAATGTTACCTATACACTTAAATATACATAATAAGGAGAAAGTATGTACCACTCTGGGCACACAGGTGTATACAATATAGCTGCCTAGAGGGCAAACAAGCCCCCCCCCCCCCCCCCCCCCTCCCCCACTTATTCAGGGGGAAAAATAGGATTTTGGTACTTACCAGATAAATCCTTTTCTTTGAATCCATAGGGGGCACTGGAGTACTCTTGGGATATTAACGGTTCCACTGGAACTAGGCACTGAACAGTTAAACTTTGACTATATCTCCCCTCCATATCCCAGAGTACCTCAGTGTTTTTTTACTGAGCCGAACTGGAGCTATAGAGGTTGACAATGGAGACATACATATAACAAAAAAAATGTACAACAATAAAGTTGACACAAACAAAAAATGACAACTAACAGTTGACACCAACCCGACAGAATTTCTAATTTGAAACAGTCGGTAAGAGTGTGTTACCATAATATTCCCTGCACTTACCACAACCAGGTAACAACTGCTCTGGGTGGGCGTCCAGTGCCCCCTATGGATTCAAAGAAAAGGATTTATCTGGTAAGTACCAAAATCCTATTTTCTTTTTCATCCACTAGGGGTCACTGGAGTACTCTTGGGACGTACCAAAGTTTCCCCCGTGGGCGGGAGAGCTATTTGGCACCTGTAACACTAAACGGCCAAAGCTAGATGCTGATGCCGCAAAAGTATCAAACTTATAAAAGCGCACAAACGTGTGCACTGACGACCATGTAGCCACCCGGCAAAGCTGTGTTGTAGAAACTCCCCGACCAGCTGCCCATGAAGTTCCCACAGAACGTGTGGAATGAGCTGTTACCGAAGTAGGCGGCTGTAACCTAGCCTGAAGATAAGCCTGACGTATGGTCAGTTTTATCCATCTGGATAAGGTCTGCTTAGAGGCATCATAGAGAACAGACGACGTATCCGTCTTACGAACCGTGGACGTTCGAGACACATAAACGCGTAAAGCGCGTACCACATTCACAGTTTCATAATGTCCTGATAACACAGGAACTACTATTGGTTGGTTGATGTGAAAAGATGACACTACCTTTGGTAAGAAAGCGGAATTCGTCCGAAGTTCCGCTCTGTCATCATGAAACACCAAATATGGCGGCTTGCATGACAAGGCACCTAAATCTGAAACCCACCTTGCCGAAGCCAAGGCTAGAAGAAAAATTGTTTTCCAAGTGAGAAATTTAATATCCACTTGTTGTAAGGGTTCAAAATGAAAAGACTGTAAGAAATCTAAAACCAGATTCAAGTCCCATGGCGCTGTAGGTGGAATGAATGGAGGCTGTACTCTGAGGACACCCTGCATAAAGGTGTGTACTGATGGCAAAAGAGCCAATCGTCTTTGAAAGTAAATTGACAAAGCAGATATCTGCACTTTTAGTGTGGATAGACGTAGACCTCCATCTAACCCCATCTGTAGAAATAACAAAAGACGGGATAACTTGAAAGAAGATGTCGGAAATTTGCGAGCTTCACACCAACCTATATAGGCACGCCAAATTCTGTAATAATGAGCTGCCGTAACCGGCTTTCTAGCTCGTAACATGGTTGGAATGACTGATTCTGGAATGCCCTCTCTTCTTAAGAGGGCGGTCTCAACAGCCACCCGTCAAACGCAGCCGCGCTAAATCGGGGTAAAGAAACGGACCCTGTTGTAACAGGTCCGGACGTAGTGGGAGCGGCCAAGGATCGTCTGCAAGTAATCCGCGAAAATAAGAGAACCAAGCTCTCCGTGGCCAATGAGGCGCCACTAGTATGACTGTGACGAACTCTCTTTTGATCCGTTTTAGCAATAGCGGGAGCAGCGGAAACGGTGGAAAAAGATACACTAGACTGTATGGCCACCGGACTGTGAGAGTATCCACCGCCACTGCCTCTGGATCTCTCGTTCTGGATACATACTGGGGCATTTGATGATTGTGGCGAGATGCCAACAAGTCCACCCCACCTCTGGACCAGCATGAGAAATACTTCTGGATTTAATGCCCATTCTCCTGGATGAAAATCCCGACGACTGAGATAATCCGCCTCCCAGTTGTCCACTCCCGGAATGAACACTGCCGACAATATGACCTGGTGGTATTCTGCCCAATTGAGGATTCGAGCTACTTTCCGCATTGCCATGCGGCTTCTCGTTCCGCCTTGTTTGTTGATGTATGCGACCGCCGTCGCATTGTCTGATTGCACCTGAACCGCCTGCAGGATGTGCACTGCCTGTCGCAATGCATTGTAAATTGCCCGGAGTTCCAGGACATTTATGGACAGCAATCTTTCGTGATCCGCCCAGAGACCCTGGAGCTGAAGATTCTGAACTACAGCTCCCCAACCTCTGAGACTTGCGTCTGCCGTGAGAATTATCCAATTCCAGGTGCCGCACTGTTTCCCTGCGGTTAGATTCTGTACCCTGAGCCACCAGAGTAGAGACAACCTTACCCTGTGGTGAATCTTTAAGTGTGAGCCCGACCACTGTGCAAGCACATCCAGTTGAAAAGGACGTGAGTGAAATCTCCCGAACTGAAGTGCTTCGAAAGCCGCTACCATTGTGCCTAAGAGGCGAATGCACAAATGAACCGAGACTGTGCGTGGCTTGAGCACTAATTGTACCAGATGACGAATGACCCGTACTTTCTGTTCGGGTAGGTAAATCCTTTGGTCTACCGTATCGAGAATCATACCTAGGAATTGAAGTCGTTGGGACGGAACTAGATGTGACTTCTTGAAGTTGACAATCCAACCGTGGTGAACCAGAACATTGGGGGTCATTCCGAGTTGTTCGCTCGCAAGCTGCTTTTAGCAGCTTTGCACACGCTAAGCCGCCGCCTACTGGGAGTGAATCTTAGCTTCTTAAAATTGCGAACGAAAGATTCTCAAAATTGCGATTACACACCTCTTAGCAGTTTCTGAGTAGCTTCAAACTTACTCGGCATCTGCGATCAGTTCAGTGCTTGTCGTTCCTGGTTTGACGTCACAAACACACCCAGCGTTCGCCCAGACACTCCTCCGTTTCTCCAGCCACTCCCGCATTTTTCCCAGAAACGGTAGCGTTTTTTCACACACTCCCATAAAACGGCCAGTTTCCGACCAGAAACACCCACTTCCTGTCAATCACATTACGATCACCAGAACGATGAAAAAAACGTGAGTAAAAATCCTAACTGCATAGCAAATTTACTTGGCGCAGTCGCAGTGCGAACATTGCGCATGCGCACTAAGCGGAAAATCGCTGCAATGCGAAGAAATTTACCGAGCGAACAACTCGGAATGACCCCCATTGTATGTCAGCAATGCCCGTTGAAGGAGTATTTGTTGAGACGGAGCTTTGATGAGCAGATCGTCCAAGTATGGAACTATTATCACTCCTAGAGATCTGAGATGAGCTATCAACACAGACATCACCTTGGTGAATACCCGAGGTGCTGACGAGAGGCCAAACGGTAGAGCCTGAAACTGATAATGGTTCTGTCGTATTGCAAACCGCAAAAACCTTTGATGAGGCCAAATCGGAATGTGTAAGTACGCATCCTTGAGATCCAGCGCAATCATAAACTCCTGTGGCTCTAGACCTGCAATTACTGATCGTAGAGATTCCATCTTGAATCTGTAGTAAGTGACGTACTGGTTGAGGCCCTTTAAGTTCAATATTGGCCTGACCGAGCCATCCGGCTTCGGTACTACAAACAGACTGGAATAATAACCCTGACCCTGTTGGTGCACAGGGACCGGAACCAAAACTGCTGCGTCCAGCAAAGACTGAATGGCAGTCTGCAGAATCGCCCTCTTGTCGTCCGACTGAGGCAGTCCTGTCCTGAAAAACCGCATTGGCGGGAGACAGTCGAACTCTATTTTGTAACCTGTTAAAACTAGATTGCGGATCCACCCATCTGTGGACGTCTGAAGCCACGCCAACTGGAATGACTGAAGACGTGCTCCTACAATAGGAGATCCGAGATGGGCTGGGAGCCCGTCATGCCACTGGCTTACCGGTGACTTTAGTATCCTGACGAGTGGTATTGGCTCGTTGGAAACTACGTCCCGACCTCGTCTACCTGGTGTGGCCGTTCCCCTGCCACGCCCGCGAAAGGACTGAGGTGTAAAAGATTTGAACGCCGGTCCAGAATATCTTTTTCTAGGCACTGTTGGAGGAAATGGTAAGAAAACCGACTTTCCTCCCGTGGCCTCAGAAATCCATTTGTCCAATTCAGGACCGAATAACCTCTCGCCCTCATAAGGTAATGCTTCTATTCCTTTTTTGACCTCTGCCTCAGCTCGCCAAGAGCGTAGCCAGAGCGCACGTCGTGCTGTGACTAGTGATGAAGAAAGGTGAGAAGTAAGCTGACAGACGTCAGTAGAAGCTGTACATAAATAGTCAGCCGCTTCCCAGATTTGATCAGCGAGAAGTATAAGATGATCATCAGTTAAGGCAGATCTGAGTTCTGTTATCCATACCATTAGTGCTTTAGTTACCCAAATGCCACTCAACCCAGGTCTAAGCAGCACTCCTGCCGCTGTATACATGGACTTCAGCATAACCTCTATTTTACGGTCCGAAGGGTCCTTGAGTGTAGTTGCAGCTGGTACTGGTATGGTTAATTTCTTTGTAAGTTTAGACACAGATGAAGTCACCAACGGCGTATTCTCCCATGTAGCGGTCATAGACTCTGGAAACAGATAGCTAGACCTAACTCTGTGAGGTACAGAAAACCGTTCATCCGGATTCTTCCTTGTTTCTAGTAACATTTTATTAAGAGATTCTGACACAGGAAAACAAACTGGAGTTCTTTATCGTTTAGTAAAAACGACCTCATCATTTGTCAGTGGCTCCTCAGTTTCTGTAAAATTCAGAGACTGACGCACTGCTCTGATGAGATTATCAATACCTGGCCTGTCAAAATCGTCACCTTCTGACTGCTGGTCTACTTCGCCCTCCTCACCCATATCTTGTAAAGTGAGGTCTGGCGAAGAATCATCAGACATTAACATAGCAGCCGGTAGCTTATAGGAAAAATGAAACTTATCCCCTTTAGTCAAAGAAGATCTGGACCTTTGGTAAGGCTGAGACCCCTCAGGAAGTTCTAGCGGTCTCACCCTAGATTCAGATCTTGCCACCTCACGCTTCTGCCGAGAGGCGGCCAACTCTGATTGCAATCCAGCTAAAACATCTGCTAATATAGCCCATGGCGGGTCCGGGGTTGAAATGGGATTTGAAACCGGAGCAGGAATTGTATTTGTTTCAGAATTTACAACACATACTTTACATGTGGTAAATCCATCAGGTAATACACCCTTACAGACATTGCAGTAAACCTGCTTCTTGGACTTTGCTGGTGTCTTACTCATTATGCCAAAAAAAACCAAACAATACAAACACAAAGACAAAGAACCTGTGCGACTCAGTAAATAGCACTAAGGTGTCTCTATATCTCTGGCCAAATGTGCCAGTAATATGTCTGATCCCAAAATCCCCCTAACATCCCAGCGCCTTCAATGGTGGAGAGATGTATATAGGAAATTCTGAAAAGAAACAGGAAAAACAGGAAGCATGGTTTATATATGTCCCCATGCTCACAGAATATCACAAAGCATCTATGTAGCAGATTATACTTAAATGCATATATTCCTGTTACTTATCTATACAGCGCTGCTGGCTCTGTGTTAGGTCATACATACTTTCAAAGAAGTGTGCCTCCCCCTCTCCCCCGTGCTCCGTGTACCGCTACTCTGTACACGGAGACCGGCCTTGTGCGCCCTCCGGAAGTGCATCGGAGCAGACGATATGCCGCGTGGAGCGGCCTCCAAAGACCAGCGTGGCTCAGCGCAGCGGAAGAGACATTAACACTGCGGCGCTGGAAGCGGCGGCGGGCGGCGGCGCGGCACAAATACACACACAGTAATCCCACACAGCGGGGCGGCAGCATAAGCTGACCGCCCCAAACAACATACCTGGACCCTGTGGTGAGGGCAATGACGGGGCTTCTCTGTAAGCACTGTCAGCCTTTTACTGCAGGTGTCCTGCACGTGGAAGTGAGGGAGCTCTTTTTAGAGAGGTCCGACACCCACAGCTGCAACAGCAGCTTTCACTATCCCAAACCCTCGCCTTCTTGGAAGGGGGAAAGGGATGTTTTCAAAAAATAATCAAAGAAAAAAATCAATAATTGTGGATCCACTTCCACAAGCCTAGTTGCTCTGTAAGCACCGAAAAAACACTGAGGTACTCTGGGATATGGAGGGGAGATATAGTCAAAGTTTAACTGTTCAGTGCCTAGTTCCAGTGGAACGGTCCATATCCCAAGAGTACTCCAGTGACCCCTAGTGGATGAAAAAGAAATATGCTGTGTAAACAAATAAGAAATTGTATATATGACCTCTATGATGTGCTGATCTTCAAATGTATGATTAGCGAATCCAAAATACACCAAATAGTATTAGCAGAATAATGATGTCTACTTTTATAGATTGAAAGGGAGTTTATTACATAACAAAACATAAAAACACTCAATTACCCTTCAATCAAGTAAAATCTATTCATACATACAAATATTAATTTTCCAGACAATGAAAGGATAGAACCTAGGATAGTTTCTGCCGGACTTCCTCCATTTCAAGTTTATTCTCTCCTCCTACAGCACTGCTCTTTCCCTCGCCAAGCAATCCTTTTTCCAATTACTCATTTCTTCTCAGTCCTCCTGTCCACGCCATCTCTTTGAAACTTTCAACACTCTCCTTCGCCCCATTCCTCCTTCCCTCCGATCCTCCCTCACTGCCACGACTTTGCCTCCTTTTTCATCTCCAAAATTGAGGATATCAGACATGACATCTCCCCCCCCGTCACCCCTCTGCTGCCCCCCTGCCTCCATCATCCCTCCCCTCCATCTATCCCACCCTGTCCTCCTTCTGTCCCACTTCAGACAAGAAAGTCCGCTCCCTCATATTATCTACCCCCTCTACCTGCCCCCTGGACCCCTTTCCCTCCCGTCTTCTCCGCTCCCTCTCCCCCACTGCCTGTTCCCACCTTGCTCATCTCTTTAACCTATCGCTCTCTACCGGCATCTTCCCCTCACCATTCAAATATGCTCTGGTCTCACCTATTATCAAAAAACCCAACCTTGACCCTTCATCACCCACTAACTACCGCCCCATCTCTCTTCTCCCTTTCGCCTCCAAACTACTTGAACGACTGGTCTACAGCCGTCTCAGAAGCTACGTCTCTGACAACTCTATCCTCGATCCACTACAATCTGGCTTTCGTCCACTCCACTGAGACTGCCCTGGTGAAAGTCACCAATGACCTGCTTTCGGCCAAATCCAGGGGACACTTCTCTCTGCTCATCCTTCTGGACCTCTCTGCTGCCCTTGATACCGTGGATCATCCTCTCCTCATCCGCACACTCCAAAATGCTGGCCTCTCTAGCACTGTCCTTGACTGGTTTTCTTCTTACCTCTAAAATGCTCCCTTCTCTGTGTCTGCCTCTGGCACCACCTCACACCCTTCCATCCTTCCTGTTGGTGTCCCTCAGGGTTCTGTCCTTGACCCCCTTCTGTTATCCATGTACACCTCTTCCCTGGGTGTGCTCATTAACTCCTTTGGCCTTCAATACCACCTCTATGCTGATGACACACAACTCTACCTCTCCTCTCCTGATCTGTCCCCATCTGTCCTCTCTCAGGTTTCCAGTTGCCTCTCTGCAATCTCCTCATGGATGTCTGAGCGCTCTCTGAAGCTCAACATGGACAAAACTGAACTACATCTTTCCCCCATCCAGAACAACACTCCCTACCAATATCTCTATCACTGTTGACAACACCACCATCTCCCCCATTCCCCAACTCTGCTACTTGACTCCTCCCTCTCCTTTGCACCCCACATCCAAACTCTGGCACAATCCTGTCGGTTACAGCTACGCAACATTGCTTGCATCAGGTCATTTCTCTCCTAGAGTGCAACTAATCTTATCATCCATTCACTGGACATCTCACGACTCGACTACTGCAACATTCTCCTCACTGGCCTCGCTTGCTCCCATCTTGCTCACCTCCAATCTGTCCTGAACTCCGCAGCTAGGCTTATCTTCCTCTCCCGCCGCTCCACATCTGCCACTCCCCTTCGACAAAATCTACACTGGCTATCATTCCCCTATAGAATTCTCTTCAAACTCCTCACCCTCACATACAAGGCCATCTCTAATTCCACTGCTCCCTACATCTCCAACCTCCTCTCCCTTCATACTCCCTCCCGCCCCCTACAGTCGGCAAATGACCATCACCTCTCCAGCGCCCTGGTCCCTGCTTCCCATGCTCGAGTTCAAGACTATGCCCGTGCTTCACCCCTTCAGTGGAACGCACTCCACTACTCCATTAGACTCTCCCCGATCTTGCAAAGCTTCAAACGGGCACTAAAAACCCACCTATTCATCAAAGCATACCCTCCAGATGCATAACCAACTTCTGAGGCCGCTCCTCCATTCCCCTGCCTCATGCCTTGAACATCTTAGCTTTGCTTACATACCGCCATCAGGCTACTTCCTGCTTGCTTGCACCTCATGTTATCTATCTGTCGACCCTTCACACTAAATTGTTAGCTCTTCAGAGCAGGACCCTCTTTCCTAAGTACTCTTCTTGACACATTTCACTCGCAGTTCTCCCCTACTCAGTGACCATCTTTACAGCTTTTTCTCCTGCTGGTAAAGGCTCATCTCCATCTATGGCCACCAGCCCCTTGTAGTACGATGATCACTCCATCACTACTTATATCTTTGCCGTATTACAGATGGGTCCACGGTTATCTTCTTGACTAGTTTTCTGCGCCTAGGCACAACATTACTTATTAGCATAAACACTTCATCTATTGTTCTCAGCTGCAATACAATACAGAGAACAATACAGCAGGGGATTAAGTCATTACAGCAGGGGATTACGTACGACTGGCCAGTCTCCGTTAATCCTATTAAAGGTCAAGATAAACGTGGACCTCTCTGTATGTCTTGAGAATTGTAGTGCTCTTTGTTACCTGTACTCTATTTCTGTTATTTATTTACTGTAATGCTAAGTTTTGTCTCCGTGTACTGCCCTTTGTACGGCGCTGCAAACACTTGTGGCGCCTTATAATAAGAATTTACTCACCGGTAATTCTATTTCTCGTAGTCCGTAGTGGATGCTGGGAACTCCGTAAGGACCATGGGGAATAGACGGGCTCCGCAGGAGACTGGGCACTCTAAAAGAAAGATTAGGTACTATCTGGTGTGCACTGGCTCCTCCCTCTATGCCCCTCCTCCAGACCTCAGTTAAAGAAACTGTACCCGGAAGAGCTGACACAACAAGGAAAGGATTTGGAATCCAGGGTAAGACTCATACCAGCCACACCAATCACACCGTACAACTTGTGATAACCATACCCAGTTAACAGTATGAACAACAAACTGAGCCTCAGTAACAGATGGCTCATAACAATAACCCTTTAGTCAACTATATACATGTATTGCAGAGAGTCCGCACTTGGGACGGGCGCCCAGCATCCACTACGGACTACGAGAAATAGAATTACCGGTGAGTAAATTCTTATTTTCTCTGACGTCCTAGTGGATGCTGGGAACTCCGTAAGGACCATGGGGATTATACCAAAGCTCCCAAACGGGCGGGAGAGTGCGGATGACTCTGCAGCACCGAATGAGCAAAGGCAAGGTCCTCCTCAGCCAGGGTATCAAACTTGTAGAACTTAGCAAATGTGTTTGAACCCGACCAAGTAGCAGCTCGGCAAAGCTGTAAAGCCGAGACCCCTCGGGCAGCCGCCCAAGAAGAGCCCACCTTCCTTGTGGAATGGGCTTTTACCGATTTTGGATGCGGCAATCCTGCCGCAGAATGAGCTTGCTGAATCGTGTTACAGATCCAGCGCGCAATAGTTTGCTTTGAAGCAGGAGCACCCAGCTTGTTGGGTGCATGCAGGATAAACAGCGAGTCAGTTTTCCTGACTCTAGCCGTCCTGGCTACATAGATTTTCAAAGCCCTGACTACATCCAGTAACTTGGAGTCCTCCAAGTCCCGAGTAGCCGCAGGCACCACAATAGGTTGGTTCAAATGAAACGCTGATACCACCTTAGGGAGAAATTGGGGACGAGTCCTCAATTCTGCCCTGTCCATATGGAAGATCAGATAAGGGCTTTTACATGACAAAGCCGCCAATTCTGACACACGCCTAGCCGAAGCCAAGGCCAAAAGCATGACCACTTTCCACGTGAGATATTTTAGCTCCACGGTCTTAAGTGGCTCAAACCAGTGGGATTTCAGGAAATCCAACACAACGTTAAGATCCCAAGGTGCCACTGGAGGCACAAAAGGGGTCTGAATATGCAGCACTCCCTTAACAAACGTCTAAACTTCAGGCAGTGAAGCCAGTTCTTATTGAAAGAAAATAGATAGGGCCGAAATCTGGACCTTTATGGAACCTAATTTTAGGCCCATAGTCACTCCTGACTGTAGGAAGTGCAGGAATCGACCCAGCTGGAATTCCTCTGTAGGGGCCTTCCTGGCCTCACACCAAGCAACATATTTTCGCCATATACGGTGATAATGTTGTGCTGTCACATCTTTCCTAGCCTTTATCAGCGTAGGAATCACTTCATCCGGAATGCCCTTTTCCGTTAGGATCCGGCGTTCAACCGCCATGCCGTCAAACGCAGGCGCGGTAAGTCTTGGAACAGACACGGCCCCTGCTGTAACAGGTCCTGTCTGAGAGGCAGAGGCCAAGGGTCCTCTGAGATCATTTCTTGTAGTTATGGGTACCAAGTTCTTCTTGGCCAATCCGGAACGATGAGTACAGTTCTTACTCCTCTCTTTCTTACTATCCTCAGTACCTTGGGTATGAGAGGAAGAGGAGAGAACACATAAACCGACTGGTACACCCACGGTGTCACTAGTGCGTCCACAGCTATCGCCTGAGGGTCCCTTGACCTGGCTCAATATTTTTTTAGCTTTTTGTTGAGGCGGGACGCCATCATGTCCACCTGTGGCTGTTCCCAACGGTTCACAATCTGCGTGAAGACTTCTGGATGAAGTCCCCACTCTCCCGGGTGGAGGTCGTGCCTGCTGAGGAAGTCTGCTTTCCAGTTGTCCACTCCCGGAATGAACACTGCTGACAGTGCTAGCACGTGATTCTCCGCCCATCGGAGAATCCTTGTGGCTTCTGCCATCTCCATCCTGCTTCTTGTGCCGCCCTGGCGGTTTACATGGGCGACCGCCGTGATGTTGTCTGATTGAATCAGCACTGGTTGGTTTTGAAGCAGGGGCTGTGCTTGACTCAGGGCGTTGTAAATGGCCCTTAGTTCCAGTATATTTATATGTAGTGAAGTCTCCTGACTTGACCACTGTCCTTGGAAGTTCCTTCCCTGAGTGACTGCCCCCCATCCTCGGAGGCTTGCGTCCGTGGTCACCAGGATCCAGTCCTGTATGCCGAATCTGCGGCCCTCGAGAAGATGAGCACTCTGCAGCCACCACAGCAGAGACACCCTGGCCCTTGGGGACAGGGTGAATAACCGATGCATCTGAAGATGCGATCCGGACCATTTGTCCAACAGATCCCACTGAAAGATCCTTGCATGGAACCTGCCGAAGGGAATTGCTTCGTAAGAAGCCATCATCTTTCCCAGGACTCGCGTGCAGTGATGCACCGACACCTGTTTTGGTTTCAGGAGGTCCCTGACCAGAGATGACAATTCCTGGGCCTTCTCCACCGGGAGAAACACCTTCTTCTGTTCTGTGTCCAGAATCATGCCCAGAAAGAGAAGACGCGTCGCAGGAATCAGCTGCGACTTTGGGATATTCAGAATCCAGCCGTGCTGTAGCAACACTTCCTGACAGAGTGCTACGCTGACTAACAACTGCTCTCTGGACATCGCCTTTATAAGGAGATCGTCCAAGTACGGGATAATTATAACTCCCTTTTTCCGAAGGAGTATCATCATTTCGGCCATTACCTTGGTAAATACTCTCTGTGCCGTGGACGGAATTGGTAATGACAATCCTGTACCACATACATGAGGTACTCCTGGTGAGGTGGGTAAACGGGGACATGCAAGTAAGCATCCTTGATGTCCAGCGACACCATAAAATCCCCCTCTTCCAGGCTTGCAATAACCGCCCTGAGCGATTCCATTTTGAACTTGAACTTCCTTATATAAGTGTTCAAGGATTTTAAATTCAGAATGGGTCTCACCGAACCGGCTGGTTTCGGTACCACAAACATTGTGGAATAGTAACCCCGTCCCTGTTGTAGGAGGGGAACCTTGATTATCACCTGCTGAAGGTACAGCTTGTGAATTGCCGCCAGTACCACCTCCCTTTCCCTGGGAGCAGCAGGCAAGGCTGATTTGAGGTAACGGCGAGGGGGAGTCGCCTCGAACTCCAGTTTGTATCCCTGAGATACAATTTGTACCGCCCAGAGATCCACTTGTGAGCGAAAACACTGGTTGCTGAAGTTTCGGAGACGCGCCCCCACCGCACCCGGCTCCGCCTGTGGAGCCCCAGCGTCATGCGGTGGACTTAAAGGAAGCGGGGGAGGATTTTTGTTCCTGGGAACTGGCTGCCTGGTGCAGCTTCTTTCCTCTACCCCTGCCTCTGGGCAGAAAGGATGCGCCTCTGATCCGCTTGCCTTTCTGAGGCCGAAAGGACTGTACATGATAATACGGTGCTTTCTTAGGCTGTGAGGGAACCTGAGGTAAAAAAGTTGACTTCCCGGCTGTTGCCGTGGATATGAGGTCCGAGAGACCGTCCCCAAACAATTCCTCACCCTTATAAGGCAAAACCTCCATGTGTCTTTTAGAATCAGCATCACCTGTCCACTGCCGAGTCCATAATTCTCTCCTGGCAGAAATGGACATTGCATTAATTCTAGATGCCAGCAGGCAAATGTCCCTCTGTGCATCCCGCATATATAAGACGATGTCTTTTATATGTTCTATGGTTAGCAAAATAGTATCCCTGTCGAGGGAATCAATGTTGTCTGACAGGGAATCAGACCATGCGGCTGCAGCACTACACATCCATGCTGAAGCAATAGCAGGTCTCAGTATAGTACCTGAGTGTGTATACACAGACTTCAGGATAGCTTCCTGCTTTCTATCCGCAGGCTCCTTTAAGGCGGCCGTATCCTGAGACGGCAGTGCCACCTTTTTTGAGAAGCGTGTGAGCACCTTGTCCACCCTAGGGGATGTTTCCCAACGTAACCTGTCCGTTGGCGGGAAAGGGTACGCCATCAGTAACCTCTTAGAAATCACTAGTTTCTTATCGGGGGAACTCCACGCTTCCTCACACAATTCATTTAATTCATCAGATGGGGGAAAAGTCACTGGCTGCTTTTTCTCCCCAAACATAATACCCTTCTTGGTGGTAACCGGGTTAATATCAGAAATGTGCAATACATTTTTCATTGCAGTAATCATGCATTGGATGGCTTTTGTAGACTGTGCATTTGTCTCATCCTCATCTACACTGGAGTTAGACTCCGTGTCGACATCTGTGTCTGCCATCTGAGCTAGCGGGCGTTTATGAGCCCCTGATGGCCTCTGACACGCCTGGGCAGGCGTGGGCTGAGATCCCGGCTGTCCCAAGGCTGCTGCGTCATCGAACCTTTTATGTAAGGAGTTAAACACTGTCTGTTAAGACCTTCCACATATCCATCCAATCCGGTGTCGGCCCCGTCGGGGGCGACACCACACTTATCTGCCCTTGCTCCGCCTCCACGTAACCCTCCTCATCAAACATGTCGACACAGCCGTACCGACACACCGCACACACACAGGGAATGCTCTGACTGAGGACAGGAACCCACAAAGTCCTTTGGGGAGACAGAGAGAGAGTATGCCAGCACACACCACAGCGCTATATATCACAGGGATTTACACTATACTGAGTGATTTTTCCCAATAGCTGCTTATATCTTATTTGCGCCTAAATTTATGTGCCCCCCTCTCTTTTTTACCCTACTTGTACTGGATACTGCAGGGGAGAGCCTGGGGAGCGTCCTTCCAGCGGAGCTGTGAAGAGAAAATGGCGCTGGTGTGCTGAGGAAGAAGGCCCCGCCCCCTCAGCGGCGGGCTTCTCCCGCGTTTTGTATATCTTAATGGCGGGGTTTTTTGCACATATACAGTTTTCCAGACTGTATTATGTGCATAATGTGCCAAAAGGTAATCTTATTGCTGCCCAGGGCGCCCCCCCACAGCGCCCTGCACCCTACAGTGACCGGAGTGTGTGGTGTGCAGTGGGAGCAATGGCGCACAGCTGCAGTGCTGTGCGCTACCTTAATGAAGACCGGAGTCTTCTGCCGCCGATTTTATCTCCTTCTTCTGTCTTCTGGCTCTGCAAGGGGGACGGCGGCGCGGCTCAGGGAACGGACGATCGAGGTCAGGTCCTGTGTTCGAACCCTCTGGAGCTAATGGTGTCCAGTAGCCTAAGAAGCACAAGCTAGCTGCAAGCAGGTAGGTTTGCTTCTCTCCCCTCAGTCCCACGAAGCAGTGAGTCTGTTGCCAGCAGATCTCACTGAAAATAAAAAACCTAACAAATACTTTCTTTCTAGCAAGCTCAGGAGAGCCCACTAGGAGCACCCAGCTCTGGCCGGGCACAGATTCTAACTGAGGTCTGGAGGAGGGGCATAGAGGGAGGAGCCAGTGCACACCAGATAGTACCTAATCTTTCTTTTAGAGTGCCCAGTCTCCTGCGGAGCCAGTCTATTCCCCATGGTCCTTACGGAGTTCCCAGCATCCACTAGGACGTCAGAGAAAAATAAAATGTAATAATAATAATAAGAATTTACTTACCGATAATTCTATTTCTCATAGTCCGTAGTGGATGCTGGGGACTCCGAATGGACCATGGGGAATAGCGGCTCCGCAGGAGACTGGGCACAAAGTAAAAGCTTTAGGACTAGCTGGTGTGCACTGGCTCCTCCCCCCATGACCCTCCTCCAAGCCTCAGTTAGGATACTGTGCCCGGACGAGCGTACACAATAAGGAAGGATTTTGAATCC
Source organism: Pseudophryne corroboree (assembly GCF_028390025.1). NCBI lineage: Eukaryota > Metazoa > Chordata > Amphibia > Anura > Myobatrachidae > Pseudophryne > Pseudophryne corroboree. Next base: position 607,397,807 of record NC_086447.1, read on the forward strand.
CGGGTAAGACTCATACCAGCCACACCAATCACACCGTACAACTTGTGATCTGAACCAAGTTAACAGCATGATAACAGAAGGAGCCTCTGAAAAGATGGCTCACAACAACAATAACCCGATTTTTGTAACAATAACTATGTACAAGTAATGCAGACAATCCGCACTTGGGATGGGCGCCCAGCATCCACTACGGACTATGAGAAATAGAATTATCGGTAAGTAAATTCTTATTTTCTCTAACGTCCTAGTGGATGCTGGGGACTCCGAAAGGACCATGGGGATTATACCAAAGCTCCCAAACGGGCGGGAGAGTGCGGATGACTCTGCAGCACCGAATGAGAGAACTCCAGGTCCTCCTCAGCCAGGGTATCAAATTTGTAGAATTTAGCAAACGTGTTTGCCCCTGACCAAGTAGCAGCTCGGCAAAGTTGTAAAGCCGAGACCCCTCGGGCAGCCGCCCAAGATGAGCCCACTTTCCGTGTGGAATGGGCTTTTACAGATTTTGGCTGTGGCAGGCCTGCCACAGAATGTGCAAGCTGAATTGTACTACAAATCCAACGAGCAATCGTCTGCTTAGAAGCAGGAGCACCCAGCTTGTTGGGTGCATACAGGATAAACAGCGAGTCAGATTTTCTGACTCCAGCCGTCCTGGAAACATATATTTTCAGGGCCCTGACTACGTCCAGCAACTTGGAATCCTCCAAGTCCCTAGTAGCCGCAGGCACCACAATAGGTTGGTTCAAGTGAAATGCTGAAACCACCTTAGGGAGAAATTGAGGACGAGTCCTCAATTCTGCCCTGTCCGTATGAAAAATTAGGTAAGGGCTTTTATAGGATAAAGCCGTCAATTCTGATACACGCCTGGCTGAAGCCAGGGCTAACAGCATTACCACTTTCCATGTGAGATATTTCAAGTCCACAGTGGTGAGTGGTTCAAACCAATGTGATTTTAGGAATCCCAACACTACATTGAGATCCCAAGGTGCCACTGGAGGCACAAAAGGAGGCTGTATATGCAGTACTCCCTTGACAAACGTCTGAACTTCAGGAACAGAAGCCAGTTCTTTTTGGAAGAATATCGACAGGGCCGAAATTTGAACCTTAATGGACCCTAATTTGAGGCCCATAGACAGTCCTGTTTGCAGGAAATGCAGGAATCGACCCAGTTGAAATTCCTCCGTAGGGGCCTTCCTGGCCTCGCACCACGCAACATATTTACGCCAAATACGGTGATAATGTTGTACGGTTACATCCTTCCTGGCTTTGATCAGGGTAGGGATGACTTCATCCG